>NC_082685.1:134438634-135038634 GCF_949987515.2 Delphinus delphis | reverse complement strand
GTGTGACGCTGTCTGTGGCTGGTTTTCTCCCCAGAAGGCTGTATGCGTAAGCTGCAATTCATGCCCTTCAACAATTTCAGGGCCCAGGAGAACACTTGCTTTATTAGACTTCATGCACAGACTTGATTCAGCAACTTGACAAGCATGGTTATTTCTCTTGTCTGAGCTCAGTTTTTATTTTAAAATATTTCTACATTTTGATTTAAGTGGTTAAAAAAAAAAGAAAAAAAAGTTATATTTGGGAAATCCAAACTGTTGCTGCTAAAACTTCTTTATTAACTACATAGGATCCAGACAATCACATTCAATATAGAGACATTCGATATATTGATGAAGCTAAGGTTACAAGTTCAATTCCCTCATGAACCAACTCCTCATCCAGAAGTTGTATGTAGTCATTCATTCAACCATTTATTAAGTGCTTTGTACTGGCCAGGCCTGAGCCACAATCTAAGGAGAAATCAATGCTTAGTTAGGGCAAGTCTTTCCAATCTAAGAACGTGTTCTGTTGACTGAACCCCTGATTCCATCTGGCCAAGTTATATATGTAAGAAAAGCAAAGGAATGGAAGAGAGAGTAGAGAAGGGAATAAAAATGTATTACCATTTCTGGAAACTAACCTATGGAGGAATCATTTTTGTATATAATGAAAGCTATCTCAACAGATACTGTTTTCATAAGTCAATATCCAACCCACAACAATAGAGAATAATATTGATATGAAGCATGGTGGTTCCATTGTAGAAGGTTTGGGAATACAGAAAAGGAGAAAAGGTAAAATTAAGCTCAAGATCACAGACCTTGGGGAAACGGACTTAAGTAGTTGACAACTTGTTCTTGTGACAAAGAAGTCTCCTTAACATTTCAGAAGTAGGCTCTTGTGTAGAGTTAAAGAAGATAGGGGCAGGGTTGGACAACTACAGATACATGCAAATGAAGAGCAGATTATTTTAATTCACACTGTAATGTCAAATCATTTATTTTAGAGTCTCAAAACTGAATAATTGGGGATGTCCCTTGTGGCGCAATGGTTAAGAATCTGGCTGCCAATGCAGGGGACACA
Source organism: Delphinus delphis (assembly GCF_949987515.2). Taxonomy (NCBI): domain Eukaryota; kingdom Metazoa; phylum Chordata; class Mammalia; order Artiodactyla; family Delphinidae; genus Delphinus; species Delphinus delphis. The sequence continues at coordinate 135,037,571 of NC_082685.1, read as the reverse complement.
GGTTCGAGCCCTGGTCTGGGAAGATCCCACATGCGGTGGAGCAACTAAGACCATGCGCCACAACTACTGAGCCTGCACTCTAGAGCCCATGAGGCACAACCACTGAGCCATGCGCCACACTACTGAAGCCCATGTGCCACACCTACTGAAACCTGTGTGCCTAGAGCCCCTGCTCTGCAACAAGAGAGAAGCCACCACAATGAGAAACCCGTGCTCCGCAACAAAGAGTAGCCCCTGCTTGCCACAACTAGAGAAAGCCTGCGCACAGCAACGAAGACCCAATGCAGCCAAAACAAAAAACGAAACTGAATTATTATCTATCCAGTTAGGAGCTACCCCTGGATCTTATAGAAAAGAGATCTCCGTCAGTTGTTTGGTTGATCATACTGTGAATTCAGTAGAGATTTTTAAAATATGGGATTATTTTAAAAAGTCTTAAGGGACACTTAGAGTAACAAAAATCACTTTTATTTTACGGAGTTCAAGACCATTCAGACATCCTTTGATGATGTGTTATGCAAAGATATTTGATGTTTATTCAGTAATTGAAGAAAACCTTGTGAAAGTGGGAATTAAGTGTAATCAATAAAATAGCCTTCCTGGAGAAGGAGCAGATTTTTTTTATGTTTTGAGACTATTGGCTGCTTGGTAAGTTCTTTCTCAAAAAAAATAAATGTTATTTCTTCTTTACCATCCCACAAGCTCTACCCCTACAAAAAAAGGGGGGGGGGTAAAAAAGGACAAGGAAGGGAAAGAAAAGGAACCAGAAAGAAAGGAAAGAAGGAAGAAAATAAAAACCAATTCTGTGTAAAAAAAACAACTTTGTGTGTATAAAGAACAACTAATAAATACAGTCAAGTAATGTAGCCTTCATAAAAAGACTTAAGAGTCCAGGCATGTGTTATCTGAAGAAGGGAAGAATGAGCTATATCAAAGTCTTCATTGAATCTGTCCTCCCTGGCTAACAGTAGATAGTCCTGGTCCGTTGTCTCACAGAGTTATCTCACAGGTGACTCTATTCTTAAGCTTTTTTCATGTGAGCTGTAGACCTTAAGGGTCCATTTGTTCTGTCTGTTTTCATGAGAAGTTTGAAACATTGGCTCACCAAGTTGGGCAGTCTTCATGCAATGAGTATTTCCTTTCCTTTCTCTTCTTTTTTTTCTTCCTTCCTTCACTTCTGGCTGCCTTCCAACTCCTAGTACAATATGTATTTGGTTTTGTTTGTTTTGTTTTGCTTTTTACTGCTAAGTACTATTAAGACTTTTCATGTAGAACTATTTGTCATCAGAAGCATTTGGACATAATATATTGTAACCAAAAAAACCATAAAGTATAATCGCTGTTATAAATTTAGGTAAATTTTAAATACTTGAAATGATTATTGTCACTCAAAATCCTTTTTGAGTTGACTCCAAATTTCAAGTCTGTGATCAAAATTTCAGAAAGGAAAATTTAATCTTTACAAAAAGCAATAAAACTTACCAAAAACTCCAGCAATTTTGAAAGAGAATAGAAAATGCATTCAAGTGTATGTATAATATTTAATGTAATTTTTACATAAAGGTTACATGATTACATGCATGCAAAGGAGACGAAAAATAATATCTCTAGACAGCTGATGGCTACTTGAATAGCCTAGAAGTTTTTAGGGTTCAGAACTGAATATATTTAATTAGAAGCCTTTCTATATGATTTCACAATTAAGATACTTTTTAAATTACATTTTTGATAAGTGGCCAGCTCTTTTCATAAATTTATTTTTCAGGTAAAAAATTCTAAGAGTCTTTGAGTCATTGATGGCAGCAATTGCAACAGTTTCTGTCAGAGTTTTTTTTTTTTATAAATTTATTTATTTATTTATTTTTGGCTGCATTGGGTCTTCATTGCTGTGCATGGGCTTTTCTCTAGTTGTGTCGAGCAGGGGCTACTCTTCATTGCAGTGCGTGTGGGCTTCTCACTGCAGTGGCTTCTCTTGTTGTGGAGCATGGGCTCTAGGCACGTGGGCTTCAGCAGTTGTGGCACATGGGCTAAGTAGTTGTGGCTCGCGGGCTCTAGAGCGCAGGCTCAGTAGTTGTGGCACATGGGCTTAGTTGCTCCGCGACATGTGGAATCTTCCCGGACCAGGGCTCAAACCCATGTCCCCTGCATTGGCAGGCAGATTCTTAACCACTGCGCCACCAGGGAAGTCCTATCAGAATTTTTATTTTAGGGAATATGTAAGTTATCTTCTAATGGACAAACATTTCTGGAAGGTATGAAGGATAGTACTTTTACCCATGGTTTCTCCTACAAAAAATAATCTGCCTTGTTAATTACAAAATCAGCATTCTTTGTACATAGGGAAATATATTCCAGAATGCTATGCTACGGATAGTACATCCTCATCTCAGCAGATATAAAAGCCTACTCTAGCAAGAAATAGGTGGGCACAGGAGTCGTGCACATCGATTTGAACAACACATTTACCTTTCATTCCAGCGTTTATTGACCATATCTGGTCTGCTCTCATCAAAAACAAGCAAGCAAATGAATATAAACAACAAAACCTTGACTGTATATACATGTGTTGATTTCCATGCAAAGTACCATAATGCAATTCAATAGATCATTGAAAACCAATGCCCCAGCTTCAGAATGCCTAACATTTCACAGATGGCAACTTCTTAAATAGTTTAGCTAGTGGCCTGCACAACTTAGTATCAAGCAGTGAGGCGAAGTCATCCACAGGAGCTGACAGAGTTCATCCTTTCAGTCAGACAGGGTGCAATGAAATGGTAATTCCACTGAAAAGGCACATGCTAGGGCTTCCCTGGTGGCGCAGTGGTTGAGAGTCTGCCTGCCGATGCAGGGGACACGGGTTCGTGCCCCGGTCCGGGAAGATCCCACATGCCACGGAGCGGCTGGGCCTGTGAGCCATGGCCGCTGAGCCTGCGCGTCCGGAGCCTGTGCTCCGCAACGGGAGAGGCCACAACAGTGAGAGGCCCTCGTACCGCAAAAAAAAAAAAGACATATGCTAATGGGATCTGGAAACTCATATCTGAGAAACTACTAAGAAGATGTAAATATTGTAAAATATATATATATATATATATATATATATATATATAAACACAAAAATTAAAAAACAAAACTCAGTAGAGAGACCCACTGAAGTATAAAGCAATGGCTCCAAACAGTGGAGAGCTGGGAAATAGCAGCAGCATGAAAAAGATTAATTGTCCTGGAGTAATCATGAGTCTCTCTCTCTCTCTTTCAATCTGTGTCACTGCCTCTGACTGTCTCTCTCTCTTTTATGAAACAAAGAAAGAGAAATTTGAAAACGATAGTCTTCATGTGGCTACTCTTAACCAATCCACAAATAAAATTACTCTCATACATCTTAGAAATTGTGGGAAGCTTCATCTGAGTTAATAACACAATATGAGATCTGTAAAATATTGCACTGACGTAATACATATACATTTGACCTTTAAAATTTAATTTTCTCCTTTTACTATTTCTTGACGTATTGGAAAATATTTGTGAAATATTAATCAATATTTTTTCCTGATATTTTCTCCAGTACCCTCCATATTTTGCCTTTTGCCATGTTCAAACTACTCAGTTTTTGTTTTGTTTTGTTTTGTTTTGTTTTCTAATGCCCATTTCCTCAGGAGAGGGATACATTAGGTGAGAGAAATCAGAGGGTCAGGGAGACAAGAAACAGGTGCTCAATAGCCCAGAGAGTCCTGAGAAAGTATCAACACCACAGATAAATTGGTGGGATCTGAGAACAGGAGGGTTAGTATGCTGCGTCGTGAATAAAACACCCCAGAAGCAGCAAGACCACAGGGAAAACATAGGTATCTGTTGTGCATGGGCAGACGGGGCTGTGGACCAAATCCTCAGAGAGAGTCCCTGAGCTGGTGAGGGAGGGAGGCAGTCAGGCAATTCCCATGATCACAAGAATGGCATGCAAACAGTAGAAGTACCCACTAGATCTAAAATAGTGTTAAGCACAGAAACATTAAGTTATATTTCTTTACATCTAATTTCCATGGACTAAGATTTGTATCCAGCTAATTTTCAAAATAATTATCACTTTAAAATGTCATCCTCCATCCATATGGCATTTCTGGGTTTAGCAGAGGAGTTAGAACATGGAATCTGACTGCTTGATTTCAAATCCCAGCTCCTCTGCTTATGAGCTGAGCAAATCATTTATCTGCTCTGTGCTTCAGTCTCCTAATTTAATAAAAATAGCACCTACTTTCTAAGGTCATTATGAGAATTAATATCACAGTCTGTGCTACTTAAATGTTTAATGAATGAAACAAGGAATAATATATTAAAATAAGTGACATCATAAATGAAGAAACTGAACCATTTTGCTCAAGAGTAGAACAAATGCTAAATAAAACATTGTGGAGAGCAGGGTAAGGGAATGCACAAATCAAATTCCAGCACCAATCACAACTACATTCATTAAAAGGTCCCCATCTCGTATTGAGAAAAAAGTGCAGAGAAGTAAGACATTTAAATACAACACCACCATCCATAAATAATCACTGTTAATAATATGATGCCCTTTAATATATATACTTTTGAAAATTATCATTCTTTAATATATATCATAATACCCATTTTATTATATATGCAGTGATAACTTTGTACTATTTTCCACCTAACATTATAAAATCATTTTAATATTTATGCATAAACGTTTGCCTCATTTTTTAATTCAAACACTATGAATTTTTTATCTCAACTATGAATAAATAATGCCAAATTACTTTCCAGATCTGGCCATTTCACAATCAGTAGATAGTTATTATCTAGAAGCATGTTTTAAATGTTCTTTTCCCAACTTCTAGAACAGTATTGTATGTTTTCCCCCTTATATTCAAATTACTTTGTTGAATATCTCAAAGAAAATCTCAAAACTCCACCCGCTTTCCTGATAGGAATTTGTAATATTACATAAGGCAGTATGAGTCTGACACCTGCTGGCTGCCTGTGAAGTTGCACAATTGTTACTAGTTTAAATTTAAATTTTAATTTCAGTTTACAAAACAAGGAGAATCTGGTCTCAGTGTTCCTTTGCGAAGTAAGGATCATTTGTCATTTTTTGGTAGGCATTTTGCATTCTAATTTTCTTTATTTATCATTTGATATTTTTCGACTCGAAATGATGGGTTAATATTTTAAATAAAAGTTTTAAGGAAGACTTGAACCTCAGTATTACTTAAATTTTATTTAAAAACTGTCATATGATAATATTTTAACCTAAGATCAAATATAAATATCCTTAACAGTTTTTTTAAAGTCATATTATTACCAAGTTCATTGTTTTTAAAACATTTTTCAAAATGAAGAAGTATTGCCCCACCATGCAAATAGAAAATAAAACTCCCATTCAGGAATTTTTATTACCAGTTTCTAAAGCTGAAACCTACCAGCTTACAAACTTTGTAATTATAATGACAGTATGTCAGTATTTTGACCTTTGCAGTTATTATCTACTTAGAATTTTTCCTTTTCCCCCCCACATAATCATTAACATCTTTACTTTTCATGATGCTCTGAGTACATACTGATTTATTTCATCATCCACTTTTTTATTTAAGTGCTTGATGTTTCTTGCTTGACTCAAAATTATACTGAAATTAATAATTTATCATAGAAGCTTTTCTTTATTTAAAAAAATGAGACATTCTTACACATCAGAGATTGAAAGTTGTGTCCAAGATGAATATTCTTTGGGCATTTAAAGCTAATATTAAATATATTCAAATTCTAAAGCAAACTGCATATGATAGAGATTTATTTTGTGATCCCAAATATTTCTAATGGACAACTATTCATTGGGTCCACATTTATGTGAAATACTGACTTAAGTGTAAGAAGGAATAAGACACAGTTGTCTCACTTTTTGCACTGAAAAATACCATTTTTTGTGGCGATGATATGCAAATGAACATTTCTAATGCAAAGCAGAAGTGAATCATTGAATGATAGAGGTCAAAGAAAAATATGGCTTCCAGAAGGAATATTCAAGGAAGGCTTCATTAATAGAAAGTAAATTAAAAATGGAGGTATGAATTCCATTTTTCTGATTTCACCCATTCCATTTCTACATGTTAGCAAAATTATGATTTTTATGTTGGAGATGTTTCATGATCTGAATCATTTATATGAGAAACCTATGAGGTACTATTACTACGCATTGAAGTGGGATTCTCTGGAATTTACTGCATAAATTTACTGTATAATTGTAGCACAATGTAGTCGAAGGAATACTAATAGGGCTGACTTTCTGCAGATCTGGTTATTTTTCCCAGATTCACCTGTTCTTTGCAAGATCAGATTCAAGGGCAATTCAACCCACATATTACACATCCCTGCCTCTGGGATGTGTATGCCTCTGGGATTAATGACATAATGACATTAATTAATATTAATATGTCATTATGTCATTATTAATATGTCATTTTATGACATATTAATATGTCATTTTATGACATATTAATATGTCATTAATATGTCATTAATATGTCATTATTATGACATTATTAATATGTCATTATTATGACATATGACATTATTAATATGTCAATATGTCATTATTAATGACATATTAATAAAGACACACACATACAGTGTGGCTTTCAAGACTTTCTAAGTAATAGAAGGAATTTTATGAAGATTCTCAACGTACAAAGTAGCTAAAATTGCAGCTTCTGTGTTAGTCAATGGGGGAGGGAGCCCATTGAAAGACTGTGTCAGATTTCCCCAACCCTTACCTCCACCGTTGCTTCCTCTCTCAGAAACCTGACCTTAGAGGAGCTATGGTAGAAAGAAAAAACCAGTCCCTGACATTAGAGAACCAAACTGACACCACAGTGTTTTTAGAAGCTGTCCTGGAACTCATGTTCTTGTTGGCCATAATGAATCTTACAGAGGACAAAGGTCACTCTTCAACCATGAAGCTGTGTGACAAAACAAGACCCCTTGATAGTTTTGTCTAAGTAGAGAAAAAAACAAGGTCATTAGGCAAACAACGAAATATCTAATAGCTTCCTCTCCAAGCTAATATGACTACATTGAGTATATTTCTTCTTTATAGTGATATACTATATAGTAATATACTTTATATTTATGCTCATTTGGACCGTTCCCCAAATCACCTAACTAAAACTCAAGTTCTGTAATAAGTTCTTTCCAACACACTTTTTTTTTTTTTTGTGGTACGCGGGCCTCTCACTGTTGTGGCCTCTCCTGTTGCGGGGCACAGGCTCTAGACGTGCAGGCTCAGCGGCCATGGCTCACGGGCCCAGCCGCTCGGCGGCATGTGGGATCTTCCCGGACCGGGGCACGAACCGGTGTCCTCTGCATCAGCAGGCGGACTCTCAACCACTGCACCACCAGGGAAGCCCATCCAACACACTTTTATTGAGACCCCCATGGTTTCCTATGATGTGTGTATAATACTTACAATGTGTATTAATGGTGGTCTTTGATGCTGAAGAGAAGTACAATTTTTTTTTACAATTAATTTTTATATGTTAATCTTGTATCCTGCAAACTTAACTCAAATTAATTTTTCTTGGTTTTTATATTTGGTTGGTTGTTTTTCTGATTCCATAGGACTTTCTATGTTGACTATCGCCCACAAAGAAAGAGCTTTACCTTTTCCTTTTCAGTCTAAGCACCTTTTATTTCTTTTATTGCACTGGCTAGATGTTGAATAGAAGTGCTGAGAGTATAAATCCTTGTTCCTGATCTTAGAGAAAAAGTATTCAGTTTCTCACTATTAATTATGATGTTAGTTGTAGTTTTAATTGATGCCATTTATCAAGTTAAGAAAATCTCTTTCTATTCTTAGTTTCAAGACGGTTTTAATTAGGAATGATTATTGGATTTTTTTGAAATGCTTTTTCCCTGCATCTATTGAGATGCTCATATACTTTTTCTCTTTTAGTTTTTTACTAAGGTAAATTGATTAATTTTTTTAATGTTAAGTAAACTTTGCATTTTGGGGGTAAATCTCATTTGAGCATGATATGTTATTCTTTTAATATATTGTTGGATTTGATTTGTTAAAATTTTGTTAAGAACTTTTACATGCATATTCATGCATACTCATGTAGTTTGTTGGGTTGTTTTATTGTGATATCCTTGTCTAGTTTGGATATTAGGGTGATGGCCTCATAAAATGGGTTGGAAACAACCCCTCCTTTTCTGTTTTCTGTAAGCAATTTTTTTCTTCCTTAAGTATCTGATATTCCCACTTCTGTTGTTTCCTAAGAGAAATATGCTGTCATCTTTATTTTTATTTCTTCATATGTAACTTGTTCCCCAATCTACCTGGGAGAACGGGAGGGCTTTTAATATTTATCTCTTTATCAGTGATTTTTAACAATTTTGTCATGTAACCTCTTGGCTCTCATCTGTCTGCTCTTCCTGCTATTATGTAGCTACACTGGCTTGTTTGCTGTTTTCTAAGTATTCCAAGTATATCCCCACCTCAGAACATTGTACTGACTGTTTTCTATGACTGGAAAAATCTATATACAGCTCTTCACCTTCCTCAAATTCTTACTCAAATAGCACTCTCTCATTGATGCCTCTGTGACCATCCCATTTAAAATTACAAATCTCCTAGAACTTCCATATTACTCTTCTTATCAGCAGTATAATTTTCCATAACTCTCATCACTTTCTAACTTTCCATACAGCTAATACATTTTATTTTTCTCTTCTGCCTCCCCAACTGGAATGTAAGCCATAAGAGAGCAGGAAACTTGGTCTATTTTGTTTACTGTTATATACTTAGAACCTAGAACAATGCCTAGAACAATACCTAGAATAGTCTATTTTCAGAAAATATTTGTTGAAAGAATTAATTATTGAACAAATGAAGACTAAATTAAAGTTATACTTTGAAAATAATGTTTGAAATAATAATTCTTTTTGGCTGGGATCCATTTTTTACTATGATATGCCTGATTTTATCTTTGTCTTCCTGGCAATTAATAAGGCCTTATTAATACATATTTATTGAATAAATGAATGATAAATTCTGCATTATGTACTTAAAGAGGCCCACATGTTAATGTGATGCTTTAGTTGACAAATCTAGTAAAATCCAAATTTACTGGTAATTTATTTCTAGAGCATTAACAATTTTATATTGAATGGTAATAATTTTGACTGAAATGTTCTTTTGACATTGAATGTTCATTTTGGAAAATATTAGAACAGTTGCAATTATAATAAAAAAAATTTTATACTAGAGTCAGAAGACCTAAATTCAAGTTCCAGTTTTGCCACTTTCTATACCTGTGACCGAGGAAAATTTCTTAAACTTTCTGACTATCGATTTTCTTATCCTTAAAATGAAGACAGTGAATTATAAGTTCAAGTCCTTTCGAAGCCTAATGTTCTGGAAATCCACTACAATAAATCACCTATCCAAACTCAGAGTGGTATAGGACAGGATAGTGTTTTGCAGCTAGGCAAAGTTAGTACCATGATACTAAATGTCCATAATGATGACCTGAAGGCATTATGAGGTCCCAGATTGCCTCCTAAGTCATCCTAAATGTTGTAAAGTTAACTTCCAGTCCTTACCAATGCATGAAAACACACACATACACACACTTAGGGAGTTGTAACAAAGAGACTTTACAAGTCTTTTTTCCTTGTCCCAGAGCTATTGCATTTGCTGATCCTGTTATTAGATCTTATTGCTTTTTTGAAGAATAGATCTCTACTAGGGCATACTCTCCTAATACCAGCATGTCTATAACTTAGTTATCCACATGTCATATAATTACTACTCAGATCTACAAAATATATAATTTGGGAGATTTTCTTGTCATCTGAAATACCTACTACCCATCACCTCATGAATGCCTTCCTTCTCTGCTGGGCTGTGCCCTGTCATTGCCTCCAGTTGTTTGCTGTTGGATTTATATTCTTGAGGTGGGAAGGTTATTGGGTTATATAGGACTTGACAGGAAGAAAACAGTTCTTCAAACAAGGACCCACCACATCCTGCAGACCCCATATCTCAACTTATGTATAGATATTTAGACCCAGGGTTGACAACTTTGTATTTAGCCAAGGACAGTTTGTTTAAAGGTACCTTAAACTACCTTTTCTAGGCGTCATTTCATAAAATAAAAGATATTGTAATGGCAAAATATAGGAAAGGCATAATATCAGAATGAATACTAAACATAATACTCTATGTTTAGTAGCTGTAGTTTTCTCAACAGCTCACTATATTGATTTTATTTTTCTCATTTTTTTTCAAGAAATGACTAAGTGATCACTTAGTCACAGTATGCTCACAGTTGTCTGGGAGTCTGTCTCTGTGATAACTCTCTGGGTCTCCTAACCAAATACCCCAGGGATATGTGAATCATTTCAAGCTCATCATGTGAGGGTGACAGTTGAATTTCCCATAGATAGAGGGAGAAAATCACCAAAATGTCAGAATTCAAAGTGGCCATTTAAGAACTCAGGTTGTGTGGGGAGAGAATGACTCTGGAAGAAAATGTAGTTATTCTGTCATTCTGTAGGCTTATCTTTTGTCTCTTATCCCCAGAGATCTGATTTGGTTAAATGTAACAGGACCGGGCTTCCCTGTTGGCGCAGTGGTTGAGAGTCTGCCTGCTGATGCATGGGACACGGGTTCGTGCTCTGGTCCGGGAAGATCCCACATGCCGCGGAGCGGCTGGGCCCTTGAGCCATGGCCGCTGATCCTGCGCGTCCGGAGCCTGTGCTCCGCAATGGGAGAGGCCACAACAGTGAGAGGCCCGTGTACCGCAAAAAAAAAAAAAAAAAAAAAGTAACAGGACCAATTCTGGAAACATAGAGGTATGTGGAACATGACTATGTTTTCTGTTTCCTTTTCTCCTTTTCTCTACTTATATTTAATTGCCCACCTTCATCACCATATTCTTCAAACAGAAACATGGAAGAGGAGAGATGGAGGAAGGGAAAGAGGATGGTAACATCAGAATGTAGTTATCAAAGCAAGACATGGGGCACATGTGGTTGCTGTGGGCATTCCCACCCACTGGTAATGAGCTGTATCCTATTTTGATTCTTCATCAAATCCAGAGGGCCTGAAGCATGAATGAATGAAAATAAATAAATAAATTTATTTATTTATTTTACCATTCCACATAAATGCAGCGTGGTATATAGGAATAGTTGATTGCTCTAGAGGAAAGAGTAGGGTTTTTACTTAGGATAAAGAGGTAAAGGGAGGTTTGCTTTTCAAAATGGGGAAATTAATGTGAGGAGGAGGGGAGAGGGAGAAGGCCTCTTCCCTCACACACATCGATATACATCTCAGTTGGTCTCTGATCTTGTTTGTAGGGATTCTGTTGGTTGAATGACGGAAGAGGGAAGTGGGATGGCCTTTGGTTTGTACCAGCTTAGCTAGCATTGCTGACAAACTGTTGCAGGCTCTGAAAATAAAAATAATCTCGAACCAAAAAACAGAAAAAAAAAGGAAGAGAAAAGAGATTATAGGGACAATCTGGTGGCAAAGGATAGCCATTGGGGGGATACTATCACTCTTGGATATAGGGTGAGAAGCAGAGCAAATTTAGGCTCCACACATTCATTCACCTGGGCAGCTCATTAACATGCAAACTCTAAATCAGCAGGTCTCGAATAGGAACCAAGGTTCTGCATATCTGAAATGCCTGTGCTGGTCCACAAACCACAGTGTTCAAAGGAAGGTCTTAAGACAATGACCAGAGGACTTATCTCATTTGACTGAAGTGGCAGTAGATCTCAAATCTATAGGCTCCAGAAACACTTCATCCCAGCTATTGCAGTACTCAAAAACTGGAGACCTGGCATAGACATCTAACTAATTATCATCTCTTAACTTTTATTATATTGAACTATATTTTCTGCTACCACCGTAACTCCTTTAGTTGCTCCTCTTATACCTCTTGCCTCCTAGGAGGAGATATTCTACAAAGCTCAGTTTTGGTATTCATGAACAGATCCTATTTATGACTTTAATTAAACCTACCACACATTTGATTTTCAAACTTACATATCCAATTCATTCTCCCTGTCTCCCCATCCCCTTCCATCCCTCCCTCCATCCCTCACTCCCTCATAATTTAAACTAAAAGTGAGATCTATTGTTTTGTAGAAAAGAGCAAGGACCTCTTCAGGCAAGGCTTGATCCTGCTCAAACTTTATTACCAATAACATTTTTTTCCCTTTTCTTTCCTCTTCTGAGGTACTGTGTTGATCCTCAGACTTGACCTAGTTGTCTCTGGAATATCTGGGCCCTTCCCTTATGATGGGAAAATTGTTATCAAAGTTGCAGACCTCACTTCCTGTAAAAGAAAGAGATATTTCCATTAGTCCCATAAACATCTCTTCACATCTCGCTGACTTTATTTTCTGTGTGTAACTGAGTATTTTTATTATACATTTTAAAATCGAGTTATAGTTGATATACAAGATTATATGTTACAAGTGTACAAGATAATTATTCACAATTTTTAAAGGTTATGCTCCATTTATACTTACTATAAAATATTGGCTATATTCACTGTGTTGTGCAGTATGTCTTAGTAGCTTGTTTTATACATACTAGGTTGTACCTCTCAATCCCCTACCCTTATATTGCCCCTCCCCACCTCCCCTCTCCCCACTGATAACCACTAGTTTGTTCTCTATATCTGTGAGTCTGTTTCTTTTTTGTTGTATTCATTAGTTTGTTGTATTTTTTAGATCCCACAATAAGTAATATCACTGACTTTAATTTGCCCAGCACTATACTAATCACTGAGGATAGGAAGTGTACAAATTTATTAGCTTAAGCAATTTTTTTTGGTTTTTATTTATTTATTTTGGCTGTGCGGGGTCTTAGTTGCGGTGTGTGGGCTTCTTTTTTTTTTTTTTTTTTTTCGGTATGCGGGCCTCTCAGTGTTGTGGCCTCTCCCGTTGCGGAGCACAGGCTCCGGACGCACAGGCTCAGTGGCCATGGCTCACGGGCCCAGCCACTCCGTGGCATGTGGGATCTTCCCGGACCGGGGCATGAACCCGTGTCCCCTGCATCAGCAGGCAGACTCTCTACCACTGTGCCACCAGGGAAGCCCGCGTGTGGGCTTCTTAATTGTGGTGTGTGGACTCTTAGTTGCAGCATGCATGCTGGATCTAGTTCCTTGATCAGGGATCAAACCCAGGCCCCCTGCATTGGGAACATGGAGTCTTACCCACTGGACCACCGGGAAGTCCCTAGCTTAAGCAATTTGGGTGAAGTTAATCCTACCTCATAGTTAAAAACAGTCAAGAGTACATTCAGCAGCAGAAAGGAGGAATAAATGTCAGGGAAGAAATGAACAAATGCCTACTACATTCAGTTCCAATTCTCTAATTTTTATTGCCCACAACTGCAAGTAAGATATTCCTCAAAGAGCACCTCTCATCTCAAGTATCTTCTCTTTGCCTTTCACTCTAATAATTCATTCCCTACCCAACTTTTGGGTCTTAACTCACAAATGACCTTTGACCTTTCACTCTAATAATTCATTCCCTACCCAACTTTTGGGTCTTAACTCACAAATGACCTTTGACCTTTCCGAATCACAGTGTCTAACCCCCTCTCAGTATTCCTTTAGTTTACATTATCCCTCAATTATCTGTATGTTTCTTTCAATCCAACTAGATTATGCGTACATGAGAAGCTTAGTATATGTTTTACATCTTTTATGTCTGCCTTCAATACCAAATAGATTATCAAGCACATAGTTTTCACTCAATAAACAATTGCAGGATAACTCGTACTGTCTTTAAATAGTCAGCCTGTTGAGGCAAAAGAGCCCTGAGGTGGGAAGTAGACTTGTGCTTTAGTTTCAGCTGTCTCTTATCAGTTGGCCAATTTTGCACAAGTTATTTAATCCACAAGCCTCATTATTACTGTTGTTACTGAGTGCAAGCTCATACTGCTCACAGCATGACAGGCCAGTCGGTTGAGAGACGAGGTGTTGGGGCAAGGAATAGCGACTTTATCTGGAAGGGCAGCAGACTGAGAAGTTGGTGAACTAGTGTCCCAGAGAACCATTGTACCACCTTAGAATTCAGGCTGCTTTCATACTAAAAGGGGAGGGGTTGTGGCGGTTGTTGCAAACTTTTGGTTTTGGAATCCCTTGTTCTTGCAGCTGCCGTAATTACAATGTTCCTGTAAAACTTCAACAAGAGAATTGTTATTTTCTTTTCTGCAACTGTTCATTCTACCTTTAAAAGTCAAGCCTGGTAGGCAGGGCCTTGAGAATGGGCTATCATGTGTATTTCAGGCTCTAGGCAACATTCTTTTAGGAAGGTGCAGAGCCAGCATGACTAAGCACAGGCAACAGAGCACGAAGTTTAGAGCTAAAGGAATAGATTCAATATGGAGTCAGGTTTGTTCTCTGTTACACTATCTATAAAATAAGCAGATCTCTATATGCTGTGCCTATCTCATATTCAATTGTGGAATCAGTTGAAATGAAGTGTTTTCAAAAGTAAAGAACATTCATATAGAAATTCAGAGAAGAATCTGGCAACAAATTCTGAAGTTTTTAGGGAACACTTGCAGGAGGAGAGTATAGTTGAGTTTTTAAGTGTGAATACCCTTAGAATAAGGAGCTGGAAAAAAGTGTTCAGCTGGGGGAAGGGAGGAGGGCCAGAAGTTCAGTAATGAACATAACATTTTCCCTGAACCACAAGAAAACCATCCTAACCAACACTCATTCCTTTCAAATGTGATTGGAAAAAAGAAGCCTTTTGTTGTGTCTCTTTAAAGTTGCAAATATGGAATTTTCCAACATTTTAAGTGAATTCTTAGCCCTGGCTCCATGAGGTGTCAGGAGTTAATTTAGAAAATAAGAGCAACCATTGCCAGTCAAACTAGTTGTATCATAAAAATCATAGAAAGGGAGGGAACAGTAAGAAACTATCTGGTTCTTACCACCTTTAGTTAAGAGAATATCTAAACTTTCTAATTCAGACAAGAGGCCAGCTTACATGTGACAAGCTTTTATAATCTCCTTTAAATATAAATTCTTATTGTATCATTACATTCATCATAATACATATAAATGCATTTCGTGCCAAATGCTAAAATGGCACCAATGCCAAAAAGCCTTAATTTTTGAAGAGACACACTGTCTCTCAAATGGAAGGCTATAGAAGTGCTGCCAGAGAGCGGTTCTTTGTGAAAACAGCTCTAGTCCTGTGAGATAACAGAAAATGTTACCGAACCAAACTTGGATCCGCTAGCCCGCAAGCAGTAAAGTCAATCTACTCACCCCGGGTTGTGGTGAAGGAGAGGGCAGTGTTTATTGTAAGGTGCCAGACAAGGATTACGGGGCAGCTAATGCTCAAAAAGCCCAAACTCCCGGATGGGTTTCAGAGAGGCATTTTTAAAGGCAAGGTGAGGGAGGGGAGTCACAGGGTTTGTGATCCATCAGCTCATTAACAGTTCTCTGATTGGTTGATGGTGAGGTAATAGGGCAGTGTCACAGGGGTTAACGTTATTAATTCTCAGGCTCCAGTAGGTCTGGGGGCTATGTGCTCATGGTCATCAAGTAGTTAACTTCTTCCATTTGGTGGGTGTTTTAGCATCTATAAAACAACTCAGGAAATGTGCATCAGATACTGTTATCTAAGTAGTCAAATAGGAACTAAAGCAGAAGACATGGGGGTGGGGTCTGTTCCAGGAAGGCCCCATAGGGTCCTGCTCAGTTACAAAAATAGACATATTGGTCTGTGCCCCCAGTTCCTTGCACAGTGCTCCTAAAACCCTTGTAATTCCCTAAGTGGTAAGAACACCAGGAACATCTTTCGTTCTAATGAGGTGACCTTGTGGGGGACTCCTGGATGGGGGCTGGTCACCACAAGAGCAAGCCATGATTAGAAGCTTTGAATTTTCAGCCTCCCCCAACCCCCACTTCTCCAGAGACGCGAGAGGAGCTGAAAATGTAGTTTATAATTGATCATGCCTACATGCGGAAGCCTCCATAAAATCCCAATAGCATGGGAGCTTCCAAGTGGATGAACACTTCCACCTGCCAGGAGGATAACACCTCCCAACTCCATGGGGACAGAAGCTCCTACACACACAGCCCTCCCAGACCTCACCCTACATATCTCTTCATCTCCCTGTTCATCTGTATACTTTATCATATTCTTTAATAAACTGGTAAATATAAGTATTTCCCTGAGTTCTGTGAGCTTCTCTAGCAAATTAATTGAACCTAGGGAGAGGGGTCATGGGAACCTTTGATTTTAGACGAATTGGACAGAAGTCTGTGGGTAACCTAGGGACCTACTACTTGCAATTAGCATATGAAGTAGGGTGGGAGCTATCTTGCAGGACTGAGCCCTTAACCTGTGGGATCTGACACTATATACAGGTTGATAGTATTAGAAAGTTGTAGGACACCCAGCTGGTGTCACAGAAAATTGCTTAGTGTGGGGGAAAAAAAAACCCACATATTTGGTGACCAGAAGTGTCAGAAGTGAGGTGTTCTATGTGAGTAAAGGAGACACACAGGAGAGAAACACAGGTGGAAAACAGTCTAACACAAGTCCTGTCCTTACACCTGAATCTTTCCATGGCTGTAACCTCTCATTGTTAGGCTGTAGTTAATGTAAATGTGATATTCCTGAGAGAAATCTAAAATACCCAACAGGATTATTACCTAACAATAGAGGCAAACAGGAAGACAGATGGAGGTCATGAGTTATGTTTCAAATCACTGGCCATTTGACTCTAGCAAACAACTGTAAGCAATTGTAAAAATAACATCTGCAGGACACCGATACTTTCTCTGGTATTTGAGCTATCTAATTTTAGGAAGGAATTCTTAGGAGTTACTATTGGTAAGTTTAATAATCACATAATGATAACTTTGCTCAATAATCAGCTGAAATCTTTCTTTAATGCTACTCCAGTTTCTTGAACTCAGTGATACATCTTTATAAATTTCAACTTTCTAAATATCATATAAGGAATAAATAATATCCTAAAAATAATAAATATATAATAATATAATAAATATGTGCTTCTTAATTCATATTTATTCATATCACTATTCATGTGCTTTATTTCACAAAAGGAGGAACAATTATAACAGCACTATATTTCCTCAATGTTTACCTTTAAATATGAGACATTTAAAGGTATTTCTCAAATAAAAGGATTTTTAGTGCTGGTAGGAGTATGGAGAAAGAATACCCCATTCCTTGTTGAGTATATAACAGTACAATGTTTAACCTTATATATTTATTAATGATGATTTAATTATATTTAGAATTTTCACTTAGAAATCCCAGTGTCAGGATTTTGTTTTATAGATGGATCCACAAACTGTATCAAAACATATGTTCAAGGATGTCATTTCAGCATTTTCGTATTTGCAAAAGTAAACAGCAACAACAAAACACCATATACAAAAAAAGCAAAACTTGTTTTGTCTACAAGGGATAAATGAGTTTGGGGATACTTACCAAAATAGAAAATAAAAGTGAATGCTAATAGTTAAAGCTCTTCAAAGTACATATTCAAATGTAAATTTCAAGGTGGGAAATATGGTGTATTATATGATCTCCCTTTTGTATAAAACAACAACAACAAAAAGAATATACAAGGAGACACACGTCAATTTTCTTTTTCTTTCTTTTTGAAAAAACTGGAAGAACTCAGAAAAAAAAGTTTAATGATAATTGCCTTTGAGAGGTGGAATGAGGGAAAATGGAGGAAGGAAATTATTTTTTAATCCTATAACTTTTCATACTGCTTCGTTACCTATCCTTGTATGTCTATAGTTTTTACTATTGTTTTTGATTGCTTTTAATTCCACTAGTATTATGTGTAAAGTGAGATTAGAGGCTATAATTGTTTTCCTTTTTGGATTATTAGGTGCTTTTTAAAAAACTCACAGGTCAGAGATACATTTTTTAACAAAGAAAATGGGAAGTCTGGCTGCTTAGGGCCTTAATCATGGCAATGAGTGTGGGGACTTTGCAGAAGAGGAAGATGTATGCAATGTTTCAAAATTATTTAACTGGAGAACCTTTTAAAAAAAAGAATATCCACAGAGACCAATATTTCCTACAAGAAATGTTAGAAAATTTTGACTTAAGCAATCAGTAAAATATGCATTGAATGAGTTCCTTCTTGTTGTTAATTATAGAGAAGATGATAAAATGTAGTTGACTTAAGTCCTATGAGTCCTTTTACCTTGATTCATATTTTATAGCAACTAAATTAATAATATTGTAGTTTAGAGCAGGGGTCAGCTTTTTTGGAAAGGGCCAGATAGCAAATATTTCATGCTTTGTGAGCCATATGGTCTCTGTTGCAACTACTCAGCTCTGCAGATATAGAAGGAAGAAGCCATGGACAATATATAAGCGACTGGACATGCCTGTAGCCCAATAACATTTTTTTTTAAATGAAGGATATATTTGATTCCAGCTTTTTTTTTTTTAATATCTTTACTGGAGTATAATTGCTTTACAATGGTGTGTTACTTTCTGCTTTATAACAAAGTGAATCAGTTATACATATACATATGTCCCCATATCTCTTCCCTCTTGCATCTCCCTCCCTCCCACCCTCTCTATCCCACCCCTCTAGGTGGTCACAAAACACCGAGATGATCTCCCTGTGCTATGCGGCTGCTTCCCACTAGCTATCTATTTTACGTTTGGTAGTGTATATATGTCCATGCCACTCTCTAACTTTGTCCCAGCTTACCCTTCCCCCTCCCCATATCCTCAAGTCCATTCTCTAGTAGGTCTGTGTCTTTATTCCCGTCTTGCCCCTAGGTTCTTCAGAACTTTTTTTTTTTTTAATATTCCATATATGTGTGTTAGCATATGGTATTTGCTTTTCTCTTTCTGACTTACTTCAGTCTGTATGACGGACTCTAGGTCCATCCACCTCACTACAAATAACTCAATTTCATATCTTTTTATGGCTGAGTAATATTTCATTGTATATATATGCCACATCTTCTTTATCCATTCATTTGTTGATGGACACTTAGGTTGCTTCCATGTCCTGGCTATTGTAAATAGAGCTGCAGTGAACATTGTGGTACACGACTCTTTTTGAATTATGGTTTTCTCAGGGTATATGCCCGGTGGTGGGATTGCTAGGTCATATGGTAGTTCTATTTTTAGTTTTTTAAAGAACCTCCATACTGTTCTCCATAGTGGCAGTATCAATTTACATTCCCACCAACAGTGCAAGAGGGTTCCCTTTTCTCCACACCCTCTCCAGCATTTATTGTTTCTGGATTTTTTGATGATGGCCATTCTGACTGGTGTGAGAGGATATCTCATTGTAGTTTTGATTTGCATTTCTCTAATGATTAATGATGTTGAGCATTCTTTCATGTGTTTGTTGGCAGTCTGTATATCTTCTTTGGAGAAATGTCTCTTTAGGTCTTCTGCCCATTTTGGGATTGGGTTGTTTGTTTTTTTATTATTGAGCTGCATGACCTGCTTGTAAATTTTGGAGATTAATCCTTTGTCATTTACAAATATTTTCTCCCATTCTGAGGGTTGTCTTTTGGTCTTGTTTATGGTTTCCTTTGCTGTGCAAAAGCTTTTAAGTTTCATTAGGTCCCATTTGTTTATTTTTGTTTTTATGTCCATTTCTCTAGGAGATAGGTCAAAAAGGATCTTGCTGTGATTTATGTCATAGAGTGTTCTGCCTATGTTTTCCTCTAGGAGTTTTATAGTGTCTGGCCTTACATTTAGGTCTTTAATCCATTTTGAGTTTATTTTTGTGTATGGTGTTAGGGAGTGTTCTAATTTCATTCTTTTACATGTACCTGTCCAGTTTTCCCAGCACCACTTATTGAAGAGGCTGTCTTTTCTCCACTGTATATTCTTGCCTCCTTTATCAAAGATAAGGTGACCATATGTGGGTGGATTTACCTCTGGGCTTTCTATTCTGTTCCATTGATCTATATTTCTGTTTTTGTGCCAGTACCATACTGTCTTGATTACTGTAGCTTTGTAGTATAGTCTGAAGTCAGGAACCCAATAACATTTTAACTACAAAAGAGACAGGTAGTCTGGATTTGGTTCATGGGTCATAGATTGTCAATTGCTGATTAACATTATTTTTCATGCACATTATTTAAACTAAGAATCTAAGAGTTCTATAAAGTGGTAAGCAGTATTTTTGAATCCTACACTTCATAATTACCTAGGCAATTCTATTTAGCCAAGGGTAATTCTCCTGTGTTGCTGACAGCTAAGGGCTGTCAGCCTGCAGCATTTCCAGCAACCAGGAGAAAAATTCCTTCAGTCCTAAAAGGGGATTTGGGGACATACCACAGTTTTCACTATGATCCTCCTTTTAACATATCTGAATCTGATTATTATCAATATATAATATTTACTTATTTGCTCAATGCTAGAAAATACTAAAAGTAGTTTCAAAACTGCCAACCCATCCCACTGAGGGTTTGAAGGAGAAAAACTAGTAACTGGAGTTCAACATTGGTTTAGCTATTTTTTTTTTTGTCTTAAGGTATGTAGTTCAAATACTGTGTTTAAAGGTTACTAGTGTTAGTTCTTTTTTCTCCCTTTCAGTGTGCTTATGGTATTTATTTGAAATGCACTTAGGTTGGCTTGTTTCCGTTTGTATTTCATTTTAGGGTTTTATTTTTTTTCAATCTCTGTTAATTTTATTCATTACTTTATTCACTCATTCACTCTGGAATGGGAAACATAACATGGTTCCAAAAGTCAAACCTATACAAAATATATACTCAGAGAACTATCACTCCTCTCCACATCCCTTTCCCTTATTCATACACCCTTAATTCTCCCATCATGATCCCACCCATTCACTGTAAGTAACCACTCTCACTAGATTCTAGCATTTCTTCCTGCCTTTCTTTTTTGTTATATTAAATACATATGTGTTCTTATTTGTGCTTGTTTCTTATACAAATGTAGCATACGTTAATCTTTTTCCCTTTACTTTTTTTTTTTTTTTTTTGTGGTACGCGGGCCTCTCACTGTTGTGGCCTCTCCCATTGTGGCGCACAGGCTCCGGACGCGCAGGCTCAGTGGCCGCGGCTCACGGGCCCAGCCGCTCAGCGGCATGTGGGATCCTCCTGGACCGGGGCATGAACTCGTGTCCCCTGCATCAGCAGGCGGGCTCTCAACCACTGCACCACCAGGGAAGCCCTTTCTTTACTTTTTTAACTTAAGCATATATCCTGGAAATCCCTCCACATCAGTTCCTAGAAAGCTTGCTCATTCTTTTATACCGCTGCATGGTTCTCCAATGTGTAGGTATCCCACAGTTTATTCAGATAATCACCTATGTTAGAGTATTTTAGATTGTTCCTAATATTTTGCAGTTACAGATAATGTTGCAGTTCAATTTAAGCATGTAAGTTTTTGTCTTTTTCGAACTGTATCTTCAGAGTTAATTCCTAGAAGTAGGATTGCTAGATGTTTTATATATTATTACATTGTAAAATATTGACCTCACCTTGAATTCCTAGAATAAATCTCATTTATGTATAATGTATTATTTTATTACTGTGGTATTAGATTCTATTCACTAATATTTTATTTCATATTTTTGCAATAATGTTTATGTAACATTAGACTGTAATTTTATTTTTACAGTCTGTTGTACTGACTTCATCAGATTTAGATTTATTGTTGTACTGACTTCAACAGATTTACAGTCTGTTGTACTGACTTCATCAGATTTAGGCACCACTGTTATACTTTCATCTAAAAAAGAATTAAGAAATCTCATGGGAAATTGGGAAAATTTTGTTTTTAAAGGTTTTGTGGAATTTTCCTGTGAAAATGTATGACATTAGTGCTTTTTTGTAGACTATTTTCTAGAAAAATTTCTCTATTTCTTCTACAGAACTTGTTATGTCTTCTAGAAACAATATCTATTTAATCTAGATATTTATTTATAAGAAATGTCAGCAGTTTTGTATGTTTATAATTTATTCTCTTTCAGTGTCTTATTTTACTCGTCATGTATTACGTTTTCTGTTTTCTTCCATTGTTCTTCCATTTTTGGTGTTTTCTTCCATTTTTCTAATTAAGTCTGATAGTGGTTTATTTTAATTTTTTTCAAAAAAAAACCCCAAGATTTTAAGTTATAAATTAGATATAATGTTTTCATATTCCTACCTTATTTAATTTCCATTTTTATATTTATTAGTTCCTTGTGTGTGTGTTTGGTGTGTGTGTTGCTTTATTTGGTGTTGTTTTTCTAGGTTTTTGAATTGGGGACTATATTATTTTTCATTCTTTCATTTTTATTAATACAAGTATTTAAGGTTATACATTTTCTCTGATCCTTCATAAATTCTGAGATGTAGTGATTTTTTTAACATTTTAAGATAATTGTAGATTTACATGCACTTAAAAAAAGATAATACAGAGGTCCAGTGTACCCTTCATTCACCTTCCCCCAGTGGTAACAATTTGCATATCTGTCAACCTTATTTAGATTTCACCAGTTTTTCATGTATTTATTTGTGTGTATTTAATGCTATGCAGTTTTATCACTTGCATAGATTTATGTAATTACCCATCACAGTCAAGGTACAGAACAGTTCTATTACAAAGACCCCTTGTGTTGCCAGCCTAATCCCTGGCAACAAATAAATCTGTTCCTCATCTCTATAATTTGTCATTTCAAGAATGCTATATAAATGGAATCAAACAGTATGTAGTCTCTTCAGATTGGCTTTTTTCACTTAGCCTGATACTTTAAGATCCATCCAAGTTGTTGTGTATATTAATAGCTCATTCCTTTTTATTATTCTGAGTAGTATTCCATGACATGGATGTAGCACATTTACATCCATGACATGGATGTAAACATTTACATGGATGTAAATGTTTAGCCATTTACCTGTTGCAGGACATCTGAATTGTTTCCAAGATTTAGCTGTTATGGATAAAACTTCTTATAAACATTTATGTACAGGTTTTTGTATGGACATAAGTTTTTTTTCCCTTGGATACATGTCCAAGAGTTTAATTACTGGGTTGTGCAGTAATTACAAGTTTAGTTTTATAAAAACCTGCCATATTCTTGTCCAGAGTGACTGTACCATTTTACATTCCCATCAGCAATATATGAGTGGTCTGGTTTCTCTACATCCTCATCAGCATTTGGTGTTGTAACTGCTTTTTAATTTTAGCCATTCTGATACATGTATAGGATTATCTCAGTGTGATTTGCATTTGCATTTTCCTACTGGCAAATGATGTTGAACATCTTTTCACATGTTTTCACATATTTATTTGCCATCTGTATATCCTCTTCAGTGAAATGTCTGTTCAAGTCTTTTGCCAATTTTCTAATTGGATTTTTTATTATTTTAGAGTTGGGTTTGAAAATTTTATTTTACATATTCTAGCTACAAGTCCTTTTTCACATATGTGGTTTGCAAATATTTTCTCCCAATCTCTAGCTTGTCATTTTATCCTCTTCACAGGATAGAGCAAAGGTTTTGCAGAGTAAAACTTTTTTGTAGAGCAAAGATTTATAACATTGATGAGGTCCATTTTATCAATTTTATTTCTATGGATCATGCTTCTGGTGTCAAATCTAACAATTTTTCACCTAGCCTTTCATCTTGAAGATTTTCTTCTGTTTTTTCTAAAATTTGATAGAGTTGCATTTTACATTTAAGTTCATTATCCATTTTGGTTAGTTTTTGTATAAGGTATGAGATTTAGATTTAGTTTTAATTTTTCCCCTGTGGATACTCAGTTGCTCTAGCCCTGGTTGTTGAAAAGTCTTATCCTTCCACCATTGCATTGCTGTTACATCTTTGCCCAAACTAAGCTTGCAAAAATGTTTGTTCTTCCACCAATACCACACACACAATCTTGATTACTTTAGCTATTATAGAAAGCTTTAATATCAGGTAGACTCATTCCTCCCACTTTATTCATTTTTTTTTTCAAAATGTTTTCACTATTCTAGGTCCTGTGACTTAAAAATTTTAGAATATGCTTATCTATGTCTACAAAAGAAACTTGCTGGGATTTTTAAAAAATAGATATTGCATTATATCTATAGATCAATTTGGGGAGAATTGACTTTTTTGTTATATTGAGGCTCCAGTAAATGAACATAGTTTGCCTCTTCATTTATTTAGGTCTTTTTATATTTTTTCATCAATATTTTGTAATTTTCACCATATATATATTGTACATTTTTTCAGATTTATACTTAAGAATTTCATTTTCTTTGGAGCAGTTGTGATCGTGTGTTTTTTATTCCAGTTTCTTTCTTAGTATATGAATGAATTTTTGTCTGCTAACCTGGTATCCTGTAACCTGAGTTCACTTTTTAGTGCTAGGAATTTCTTTTTCTAGACTCTTGCAATATTTTATATAAACAATAATGTCAACAGTAAATAAGAACAATTTTATTTCTTCCTTTCCACCTGTAAGCATTTATATTATTTTCTTACCTTACTGCACTGGCTGTAGTTTTTATCATTATTTTTTAAAGTTCTTTAATTTTAGTTTTTGTTTCCCCTTTCACCAATATATAAATTGTGTCTTTTTATTATGTATTTTTGATCCTTTGACACCTTGGAGCCTTGCTGACTCTGGAGAGACTGCCCTCTCAAGGCTACCTAATTCGTAAAAACAGTCAGCAACTTACCTGGAGCATGCCTTCCATATGCAGACCAACCAATTCAAAACCCATGCTCGCAACCACCTCCTTCATCAGGTTTTCACAATCTGGGCCTCTATCTATCTGCCCTAAACACCCCAGTGCCTGGTACCAGATATGGTCTGCCAAAATTATTTGCACTAGCCAATGTGAAACCTGTTTACCTGGAACAGCCTTGCCTGTTCTGGAAGGAACAGTTCCTTCCGGCATAATAAAAGTTCTTGCCTATATATATATATTTTTTTTACTCTATCTGCTTTCTGACCAACCCACGTGCCTCCCTGTGTGACCCCCAAAGCAAGGCATGCCCCTTCCTCTTGGGATCTATATGACAAACTCTTTTCAATGGCAGCTATCTCCTGATCTGTTGACCTTGTTGTACCTAAATAATAATAAAACGTATGTTTAAAAATATTCAAAGAGTTGCTTTTAATAGAAGGATTTTATTCCTGGTGGAAAGACTCTTCTGTGTTTTATACCTTGTAACTAATTTCTAGTTTTATTGCCTTGTTATAAAATGTTATCAATCTATTCTCTTTTATCAGGGTGTAGAAATCAAACTATAAGGTCTACCTAGTTAATTTTATTGTACAGATTTTTTTTCTAAGCATTACTTTTTTAAAAATTAATTAACTTATTTATTTATTTGTGGCTGTGTTGGGTCTTCGTTGCTGCATGTAGGCTTTCTCTAGTTGTGGTGAGCAGGGGCTACTCTTCGTTGCAGTGTGCAGACTTCTTGTTGCGGTGGCTTCCCTTGTTGCTGAGCACAGGCTCTAGGCATTCGGGCTTCAGTAGTTGTGGCATGCGGGCTCCAGTAGTTGTGGCTTGCGGGCTCTAGAGTGCAGGCACAGTAGTTGTGGCGCATGGGCTTAGTTGCTCCGCGACATGTGGGATCTTCCCAGACTAGGGCTCGAACCTGTGTCCCCTGCATTGGCAGATGGATTCTTAACTACTGTGCCACAAGGGAAGTCCCCAGATCTTTTATACATTTACTTACTGTTTGTCCTTTTAATCTTAGAGAGGTGTATAAAAGTCTCTTATTTTTAAAAGTATGTTTCTATCAGTGTCTTCTTACATTGACTGTAGTGTCTGCTTTATAAAGTTAGTTATTTGATGCATAGATACTCATAATTACTATATTTTCATTTTAAATTGTGGCTTTGAGATAAAATGTACCTTTCTTTGTCATGTTTAACACATGTTGACTAAATTTCTACTTGTCTGATATAAGAATTGCAACCCATTCTTTCTTATTGTTTCCATTTGCCTGGTATACCTCTGTCACCCTTTTGTTTTTAACCTTTCTAAATCCTTTGTTTGGGTGTGCTCTTGGATGCATCACAGAGTTGAGTCTTGCTTTGTCAGTTAAACTGAAAATCTCTTTCTTTCAGTAGATAAGTTAAGCCCATGCATATTTATTGGAAAGTCTGATATGTTTGGTCTCTACTCTATCCAAGTATTTATGTTACAATTACCATATCTGTTATATTTGCGTTCTCTAAGTGATATGCTTTCTTTACATGTTTTTTGTTTTGTTTTTTTTCCTTTTTTGCGGTACGCGGGCCTCTCACTGTTGTGGCCTCTCCAGTTGCGGAGCACAGGCTCCGGACGCACAGGCTCAGTGGCCATGGCTCATGGGCCCATCCGCTCCACAGCATGTGGGATCTTCCCAGAACGGGGCACAAACCCGTGTCCCCTGCATCGGCAGGCGGATTCTCAACCACTGCGCCACCAGGGAAGCCCGTTGGGAGATTTTAATTTAGGTGGCCACCATTACTTTAACTATCCAAAATCAAGGTAGGTAATTTAAAGAATGATAGTTGTGTTTCATCAGTAAAATCTTAATTAACTCTTTAAGATTCTACTCAAGATTTTTCAAATTATGGATATAATTTAATTTTGTAGGTTCATCAACAAACACTTAACTCCCAGCCCCCTACTTCTATCCTCCCTTTTAATAATTGGTGTCACAATTTTTAGTATTCTTTGATTTTGCCTTGTATTTCTTATCTCTATACCTTTGTTTATGCTTTCTTCTCCCTGAAAAATTTCTCCTTTAATTATTCAGTAGTTAAAAATATTTGTCCATTGGGTTTCTACCTTTTCCTTTAGTTGTAATTAAATACTTATTCTATGATTATACAAAAAGAAATCAAGTTAGGAATTCTTTCTCACTCTTGAGATTGGTACCACAGGGTGGGATGACTAGAAGGAACATACAAGTAAGGGAATATTTTTCTCTCTTAAAGGAATAAATTCAGCTAGATCAATCATCTATGATTCATTAAAGTTGAACTCCCACTTAGCATTTTGATAACATATGGTGAGCTTTTCCTTGATAAACATTACGATTATCAAGTTTCAGTTCCTGCAATATTTCATTTTCTTCCAAAGAGACATTTTAAAGGTACAGAAAATTTTAAATTATTAAATGCCTGAATTTTTCTTCACAGCATGAATATTTTCTGTCCTTAACTGACTACTATATGAAGCATAATGAGGAGCTTGGCTGCCCATTTCAAATTTTTTTAGGAAGCCATCCATGCTTTTGTAAAAAGAAGACACTTTGATATTGTCCAGTTTATAACTGTGGGGTGATTGACCTCCACCATTTCTGGATTCATGAACTTGGATATTCTTTGGGTTATATACAAACATTTACAGCAGAATAAGAAGGAAATAAAATTTGGGGGAAATCTAATTCACTGACAGTCCGTTACGACTCATCAAGAATTTCTAAAGCAACTACTGCATTTCACTTCCTAACCATTCTTAGACTGTGGAGATTGTTCTAGTCTAGTTAAACTAAATTTACATGGTCCTTATAGTTCCAACCTGACAGTGTAAATTTGATGCTGATTTTTTACGTTTTGTTTATTGAAGAGCTTCTTGAAATAATTCTGTTAAACTCCAATGTATACTAAAATGAAGTATAAAAATATTGAAACATTATTCTTCCTAGCCTATATATAGACAGGCACTGCACCATCCATCATACTGCCCCTTAGAAAATTGATTTTTGGTGTCCTCTTTATATGTCCCTGACTTTCTAAGTGGTGCTTTGACAAATCAATGATTTCACTGAAGGAGTGGAGGAAATATTTATAGTTGGTGGAACTTTCCTAATACTCCTCAAATTAGACCACTGCACAGACAGCTGGCCTTGATATCAAGATACCAAACACATCAAGTATTTGAAAATCAAGTTTAATGCTCTTTAGCTGATGAGAAAATAATGACTAGTTTCCTGGCTTCTTTTCTTACTTTCTATTTTTCTCTCCTTCTACCTTGCCCTCAAGCATGCACAACACGAACTGCATTTCCCTAGCCAAGTTGGAAGACGTGTCTGCTCAGAAACAGAGCATAATTTTTTCTTTCCTGAGTGAAAAAAAAATTCATACATTATTAAAACATTTGGTAGGGATGGTTAATATGAAAAATAACAGGAAAACACTCAAAACTGTAAGTAACCTTACCAGATTATCTTCTTTGCTGCCTTTCAGCCATGGATGACTGTTACCTTTTCTTTCTTTTTCTCTCTTTCTTTCTCCCTCCCTTCTTCCCTCTCTTCCTCCCTCCCTCCTCCCTCTCTTCCTCTCTCCCCCTCCCTCCCTCCTTCCCTCCCTCCCTTCCTTCCTTCTCTCTCTCTTTCTATCTCTCTTTCAACTATTGTCTGGATTCTCACTGGAAAGAGATTTGTACTAAGTAGAAATAATATTTCAAATTCTAATCCATGTAGACTGGAAGGAGAATGATGGCAAAATGTTTTCTACTGAGATTATGCTCTGCAGTGATTAACATTGATTTCAGTGATTTCTCTAAAGACTGCCAGTATCACCAAACATATATTAATTTGTTTTATCATAATTTTTACAGTAATTTATATATTTAATATAGATAGATTTTATAGTTAGTGAGATTTGATGTGCACCTCATTGGAATAGGGATTCAGAAAGACTTCTGTATTGTCAATTGACTTTGGTTTTTTTGGTTTTTTTTGCGATATGTGGGCCTCTCACTGTTGTGGCCTCTTCCGTTGTGGAGCACAGGCTCCAGACGTGCAGGCTCAGCGGCCATGGCTCACGGGCCCAGCTGCTCCACGGCATGTGGGATCTTCCCGGACCGGGGCACGAACCCATGTCCCCTGCATCGGCAGGCAGACTCTCAACCACTGTGCCACCAGGGAAGCCCGAGTTTGTTTTTTTGAAGCAAATATTAAGTGAATAATTAAGAAAAGGTAAAGTTGGGGAAGTAACACCAACAACTAGTATTTGGCTTGTTCCGGGTAAACCCTACAACTACGTATCTATTAAATCATAACTAAGGTGGCCTTAAAGAATTTAGGTAACTACTGTACACTTTCAGCTGGTCTCCCTGCTTCAACTCTTGCATCCTCCATTCTCCATACACCAGTCAAAGCAGTCCTTTAATAATGTAAATCAGATCATGTCATGCTTCTGCTGAACACCATCCAATGGCTCTTACGTCAGAGCCTGCTTATTTCCACCAATACCTATTTACCATTCTTCTTTGAGAGTTTAACCCTCAATATATTCACAGATGTATAGAATGGACACTACATTTTCTGCTTTCTCTCAGAGCTAGGTGTGACCATAAGACAGAGTTCTATTCAATGGAGTGTAATCATGTCTTGACACCATAACACTTCTAGAAGAGAACATAGGCAAAACATTCTCTGATATAAATCATACCAGTGTTTTCTTAGGTCAGTCTCCCAAGGCAATAGAAATAAAAGTAAAAGTAAACAAATGGGACCTAATCAAACTTACAAGCTTTTGCACAGCAAAGGAAACCATTAACAAAACAAGACAGCCTACACACTGGGAGAAAATATTTGCAAACCATGCAACCAACAAAGGCTTAATTTCCAAAATATACAACTCATACAACTCAACAACAGAAAAAACACAAACAACCCAATCAAAAAATGGGCAGAAGACCTAACTAGACATTTCTCTAAAGAAGACATACGGATGGCCATCGTTAATTATTAGAGAAATGCAGATCAAAGCTGCAGTGAGGTACCACCTCACACTGGTCAGAACGGCCTTCATTAAAAATTCTACAAATAATAAATGCTGGAGAGGTTGTGGAGAAAGCACCCTCCTACACTGTTGGTGGGAATGTAAATTGGTGCAGCCACTGTGGAAAACAGTATGGAAGTTCCTTAAAAAAATAAAAATAGTGTTGCCATATGATCCAGCAATCCCACTCCTGGGCATATATCTAGACAAAAAGATACATGAACCCCAGTGTTCACAGCAGTACTATTTACAATAGCCAAGACATGGAAGCAACCTAAAATGTCCATCTACAGATGAATGGATAAAGAAGATGTGGTACATATATACAATGAATACTACTTGGCCTTAAAAAAGAATGAAATAATGCCATTTGCAGCAACATGGATGGACCTAGAGATTAGCATACTAAGTGAAGTAAGTCAGAAAGAGAAAGACAAATACCATAGGATATCATTTATATGTGGAATCTAAAATATGACACAAATGAACATATTTGTGAAATAGAAACAGACTCACAGACATAGAACACAAACTTATGGTTACCAAAGGGGAAAGCAGGTGGGGAAGGGATAAATTAGGAATTTGGAATTAGCAAATACAAACTATTATATATAAAATAGATAAACCACAGGACTTATTGTATAGCCCAGGGAACTATATTGAATA
The DNA here is from genome assembly GCF_949987515.2 of Delphinus delphis. Classification (NCBI taxonomy): domain Eukaryota; kingdom Metazoa; phylum Chordata; class Mammalia; order Artiodactyla; family Delphinidae; genus Delphinus; species Delphinus delphis. Next base: position 135,007,139 of record NC_082685.1, on the reverse strand, counting down.
ACCTGTAATAAACCATCATGGAAAAGAATATGTATATATATGTATAACTTAATCACTTTGCTGTACACCAGAAACTAAAACAACATTGTAAATCAACTCTATTTCAATTTTTAAAAATGTCTGGAACACTTTTGGGGATATAACTTTATAAATAGAAGCATTTATACAAGGGTGCTCCCTGTGCTTTCTGATGATTGAAATACAGAGTTGATAGCTGGAGCTCCTTCAGCTATCTCAGTTCCTGAGGCTAAAAACCACATTCTGAGAATGACTGAAGAGCAAGATAGAAGGAGCTATGTCCGTGCCAATTTTTTGAAATTTTTGATGCCTATATCTTGATGTTTTTATATGAAAGAGAAGTAATCTTCTGTCTTTCTTAAGCTAGTCTAAATATAAATTTTTCATCATTTGCAGCTGTACCTAATTCTAACTTTTCACGTGGTTGAGAATAAAATTAAAATCCTCTCCATGGCCTGCATGCTCCTTGGCTAATTTTATCCCTTATTTCCTACACTTCATCTACATTCAGTCTATTCCAGCTGTACTGAACTGCTTGCTACTCGTTGGACACATCAAGCACATTATTACCTTAGGGTCTATGTGCTTTCTGTCCCTGAGTCTGTCGTGCTCTCCCGGAGCATAAGAGTCCTATGAGCGTCTGGTCTCTGCTTGCACTTCCTCCAGAAAAGACTTCTAACCAGTATATCTTAAATAAAAGCACAAGTTAGTCTTCCTTCATCGGCTTTATTATTTTCTGTATAGCATTTATTAATCCCAGTTAATATATTTTTTTATTGCCTTTTAGTTTATCCTCCCCACTAAAAGCTAAGTTCCATGAGGTAGGCACTTCATTTTGTTTGCTACTCTGTCTCCCAGACCAAGAACCATTCCAGGCACTACTGCACAGTATGTATTCCTTGAATGTATGAACATATGAATAATTGATTATACATGTACATACCCGTTTACTCATATTATCATCCTATCTGTTACACCCAGGATAGTTAGGCTGGTAAACTGATATGACACTGGTCTTTTTTTTTTTTAAGTAAATTTATTTATTTTTGGCTGCGTTGGGTCTTCGTTGCTGCGTGCAGGCTTTCTCTAGTTGCGGCGAGCAGGGGTTACTGTTCGTTGTGCACGGGCTTCTCATTGTCGTGGCTTCTCTTGCTGCGGAGCACAGGCTCTAGGCATGCAGGTTTCAGTAGTTGTGGCATGTGGGCTCAGTAGTGTGGCTCACGGGCTCTAGAGCGCAGGCACAGTAGTTGTGGCGCACAGGCTTAGTTGCGCCACAGCATGTGGGATCTTCCCAGACCAGGGCTCGAATCTGTGTCCCCTGCATTGGCAGGCGGATTCTTAACCACTGCGCCACCAGGGAAGTCAACACTGGTCATTTTTTTGATGGTGAGTTTGTTAAAGTTCTCTTAGAGCCTTCAAAGTGCTGTTTGGTGAATTATTGTGTTGTTGGTTTCATTTTTACACTCAGGAAACAGGAAGAATCTTAGTGAGATTAGACCATAAATTTAGTCTTCTTTTTAATTTGATGGGAAGAGACCAAAATGGAAATGCAGTGAATTCTGTGTATCCCATCCTGAACTTGACTGTTTTGGCCAAGGTATAATCCCACATTATACAATTCAGAATTCAGGAAATATACTGATCTCACATGACTGTAGGATTGTTTGGCTGTGATTGTTTTATGAAGAGTGGAATTTTCCCTCAATGAATTATCCTAAGTCAGTCACACTGGAAAGACGTCAATTTTGGGGAAGAAAGTGAGCCTCCAGTGGTGCACCACAGGCAGAGAAGTTTGAAAAGCTTTCATCTTTTCTGAGTATTTTGGACATGTGGCCTGGTCTCTGAGAGAGAGACACTGGTAGTTCTCCTATTGGTGGAGGCAGGCTGGATTCAAACAGGAATGAAGCTGGGTAAGAACTCTGTAGTATAGGGCTGCAACCTTGGAGTAATTATAAATTATTTTCTATGCTGTACTTCTCATCCAGTATGGTCAAGCCTTCAGTAACATCTGGATAAATATTCTCTATGTCATGATGAATAAAGAGAAAGGAACTATTCCACATCTAAGAATGAAGCAGAAAGAAAGCAGAGGCCTCTTCCAAAATTCAGGGCACTGGGGCTGTGTCCAAAATAGTGGCAATTAACCCAGGCAGTATAGCTGAGGCAGCAGCATCATAGCCTAAGAAGGAAGTTGTAGGGACAAACTAGAGGGACCTGACATTTAAGAGCCCAGACTCTGGAAAACTGTCAGGAATTGTTAAAACTGAGAATTTTTGAGAAGGTGTTCTTTTCTGCACTAAAGCCTGTGGGAAGGTCATTCCATTTTAACGAAGATCTCTTCTGTATTTTCTGTTTCTAGTCCAGAAAGTATTCTGCAAAGAAGAAAGCATTTTTCACATTGTACTGAAAATTGCTGTTTATTTTTTTCCCCAGCACTAGCCTGTAAATTCTTTAGGACCTGCTTCTTTCATCCGTGTATTCCCAGTGGCCAGCACACTGCTGAGCAAAGTAAATCCTCAACAGTTGCTTGTGAAAGGCATAAACCAGCCTTTCTAAGAGCATTTACAGTCATTCCTATGATTTGAATGCAATAACGTATATAAAATATTTGTCATAACAATGTTAATTGAATCTTTTGTCATAACAATGTTAATTGAATCTTAAGTGGTGCTAAGGGCTTTTTACAAACACACACTAAAAAAATGAGCAAGGAAAATTTCAATAACACTTATTGCAAAAATGCTCTTGGTATTGTCACAGAAGAGGATATGAAATGAAGTGAAAAGAATGCTCTGTACAATTTAAATTCAAGAATTTAATTCCCACATTCTTGCAATTCCTATTCTGTCTTTCAAGACACCCAAAACTAGGATTTGGGGTGGGAAAGAGCCTGGGAAGAAACATGTGAGTAAACAGATGCTTTCCTGTCAGCCCAACTGTGACCTAATTCCAAGAAAACAAGCTAGCTTCAAATTATGATCTCTCTTAAATACCTTAACTTCCTTCCCCAAAGGTAAGTTCTTGGGGTTTCTAAGGCTAAAGCAAAGTGCTGGCTGATGCCTGGCTTTCTCCCTCACTAGATACTGATTAGCAACAATTTTGCCAGGTATAACTTAAATATAACTCTACCACATTCTATTATGTGTGGTGTAAAAGGAAAATTGATAAAAAATGAGCATGTTTTTATTTATGATCTCAGTGGTTCAAAACTCATTTGCCACAGCTCCCAGGATTTTGCAAAATTCAACTGTGTCATAGTCCACTCATTTGGCAACGTTCTTTCTCAAGTCAGCCCAGTGCAAGGGCTTTCAGCTCCTGTCTTTTGGGCTCATTCTCTTCTCAGCCCAAACTCTCATTTGGGCTGAGAAGTTTCCAGCCTAAGCTTAATCCTATGGATACTGATTGCTTTTCTGAAACATATTATTACAGTAACTGGGGCCCATTTAGTCTGTGTGCACAATGGTAGGGACACAGATACAATAGAATTAGCACTTTGGCAAACTTCTATGATTAAAACAGAAAAGTAAGAATGACAGATAAATTTCACATGGTTTAAAGCCAGATTACGAGCCTAAAATGATATGATGTTTACTGCCATTTCAAAAGGGAATGTCATCATTTCTTTCTACAACTGACTTTAATGGACACATTTTTGCATCATGAACTCAAACTGTAATTTCACCATGAATTGTTAAGCTCAAACAATACCATTGAAAATAGCAAGGCACCACTTAATAGGTGTGAAAACAGAAATCTAATATCCATGACTGAGGATTAATTTTCTTAATTGTGGTTTTCCCCATATAAATTTGTATTGTTTCTGTCATTTCTTCGTATACTTTTATAACATTTAAAAAATGCAAAGCTTTGATTTCTCTTTAGGTAAAATATACTTATTTTTTATAGTGCTTTAAACTAACTTTTTTTTTTATTATTTAACTAAAGATTTTTGTTTGCACCAACTAAGGAACCTTCAGGGCATCACTGAGAGCAAAATTAGACTATAATTTGATCATTGTTTTCAGAATTTCAGGAGAAGTTTTTAAAACATAGAATATTTTGTAACACAGAATGTTAATGCTTTCTGAGCTAACTGACCTAGAAGAGTGTCATCAACAGTTGTCTCTCTCACTTGTGAACTTGTATTGTCTCCTGCCACTGCAATCACTGTGAACACTGACACTGATTGATCACTCTTATCTCCTGTTCCAAACGGTAACAACTATAATGGCTCCAGAACCCCTATTCAAATAAACAAATATATGAGTATAGTTAGGATAGGGAGGTGATATGAATGGGGATATATATATATATATATATATATATATATATATATATATACACTCTGGTATTTTGTGTATACCGATATATTTTTATAAATGGGCAAGGTTTTGATTCAACCTTGATTATGGATTTATTTCCAAAATAAAACAATTTTTTTTTTTTTTAGTCAGTAGAAAGCTAATGTGGCTCTTGTAGCTATGGTTAGGAAAGATGAAAGATTTAATATAAATAATTTCCATCCCTTTTATAACTACTGTCAACTGAAGAAAAACGCACAACCTAAAAGTTGTGAGTTACATTTATTCGAGGACCTTAGGAGAATTAAAGGCTGGGAGACAGCCTCTCCGGTAGCTGTGAGGAACTATTCCGAAGAAGTAAGGGAGGAGCCAGGATATATAGGAGTCTTTTCTGAAAAAAACAAAAACATATAGTCAAACATCAAAAGATTACTGCTGATCACAAAAAATACAGACCTCTCAAGTTAATGATTTTAGTGCTTTCCTATATGATGTAAGAGTCTGGGCTGTTGAAATTATTCCTTAGATATGCATCTTAACTATCTAGGTCCAATATCCTGTTTTCCTCCATCCTGTATTCCCCTCAGGGAGCACCCTTGGGGGCAGCCACAGTGGCTGATGACTTGATGGCTTGATAGCTTGATGGACAGCAACATTCGTTGTCTACTAGAATGGCAGGCAGCATTTTTTTATCTGCACTACAATAGCACAGAATAAAGATTCTTATGCTCAGATCTTTCTCAAGTTTGTACATAAATATTGTCAATTCATTGATGGGGAGGAACTTATAAACATTTATTGTCATTTAAATAAGAATAAAAATAGATTTTCTCTTCTTTTTGGCAAGTACTAAATGATAAGGTATTATAATGTGAGCCTAGGGGCTTGTAACTAATCCTATACTTTGCTTTTTTGTCAGTGATTTTAGCTGACCTTTTAGGTTGATTTTTTAAGTGAATTTAAAATAAAAAAGGAAAAAGTCTCTACCATATTCTTTTCTAATTCTAATCACTTAATGCTTAGACTAAGTTGATTCAAACATTTTTTAAACATTTTATTTTGAAAAAATTATAGATTCATAGGAAATTGCAAAGATAGAACAGAGAGGTTCCATTTATCCTAATCCCATTTCTCCCAATGGTTACAAATTAAATAATTATAGTACAATATCAAGAGCAGGAAATTGACATTGGTATAATATTTAGTTGTTTTTTATCACATATGTAGGTTCATGTAACCACTAAGATACAAAACTAGCACCTCATTGCAAAGATCTTCTTAATGCTATCTCTTTATAGTCATATCCAGTGCTACCTCTTTATGGTCATAGCAAAAACTAATACTATAATTAAAGCTGCTGTGTACAATCATGTACAGGTTTTTTGTGTGAACCTAAGTTTTAATTTCTCTGAGATAAATTCCTAGGAATGTGATTGCTGGGTCATATTTATTATTTTTAAGAAACTCTTACACCATCTTTCAGAGTGTCTATACATTTCCACAAACAATATATGAGAGATTTCATTCTGTGCATCCTTGTCAGCATTTGGTGTTTTTGATATTCTTTATTTTAGCTGTTCTCATGTGTATGTAGTGATAGCTCATTGTGATCTTAATTTGTATTTCCATAATAACTAGTGATGTTGAACACCTTTGTATGTACTTATTTGCCATCTATATATCCTCTTCGGTGAAATGTTTCTTAATGCCTTTTGCTCATTTTCTAGTTCAATTGTTTTGTTTTTAGTGTGGAGTTTTGAGAATTCTTTATATATTCTAAATATGAGTCCTTTGTCAGATATGTGACTTGCAAATATTTTCACCCAGTGTGTAGTTTGTCTTTACATCCTTTTAAGAATGTCTTTTGCAGAGTAAAGGTTTATAATTTTGATGGTTTATAATTTACGAGTTTTTTCTTTTATGGATTGTTCTTTTGATGTCATTCCTATGTGCTCTTTACCAAGCCCTAGTTTCTGAAGATTTTCTCCTATTTTTCTCCCAAAGGATATATAGGTTATTTTTTTACCCTGTCATTCTTTTTTTTCTTGTGGTTTAAAAAAAGTATGTAAATTCACCACCTTAACCATTTTTAAGTGTACAGCTTAGTAGTATTAGATATATTCACATTGTTGTTAAACAGATCTTCTGAACTTTTTCATCTTGCAGGACTAAAACTCTATACCCTCTAAATAACTCCTTTTTTTCCCTCCTCCCCAGCCCCTGGTAACCACCATTCTCCTTTGTTTCTGTGGATTTGACAACTTTAGATACCTCACAGAAGTGAAATCATACAGTGTTTGTCTTTTTTGTGATTGGTTTATTTCACTTAGCATAATTTCTCAAGGTTCATCTATGTTGTAGCAGGTAACAGGATTTCCTTCTCTTTTAAAGCTGAATAAATTCCATTGTATGACTCTACTGCATTTTGTTTATCCATTCATCTCTTAACAGATGTTTGCTTTGCTTCCACCTCTTGGCTATTGTGAATAGTGCTGTATGAACATGGATGTGGAAGATTTAGCTTTAAGCCTTGTAATGAAATTTGTGATCCATTTTGAGATATTTTTTGCATAACATGTGAGGTTTAAGATGAGGGTCATCTTTTTGGATAACCAATTCCTCCAGCAACATTTGTTGAAAAGACTCTTTGGCAGTACTTGTGTGGGATTATTTCTGAATTCTTTATTCTATTCCATTGTTCTGTATGTCTATCCTTCTGTCAGTACCACACAGTCTTGTGTAACAGTTGTATAATCTTGAAATTGAATGAAGCGATTCCTCCTTTATTCTGATTTTTCAAAATTGTTTCAGCTATTCTATTTCTTTTTTCCTTTCCAAATAAATTTTAGAATAATTTTGCTTTATTTATTTATTATTTAATAATTATCTTCAGGAAAAAACCTTACTGGATTATGATAATTAAATCTGTATATCACTCTGGGGAAAACTGACATCTCTACTTTGTTGAGTCTTCCAATTTACAAACACCAAATGTCTATTCATTTAGATCTCCTTTGGTTTCTTTCTGTTTTGTGGATTTCAGCATAGGAGTCCTGTGCATGTCTTGTTAGATTTATACATGTCTTTAATCTTTTTGATTTCTAGAGATTATACACGGTATCATATTCTTTTTTTTTTTTTTTTGGTATGCGGGCTTCTCACTGTTGTCGCCTCTCCCGTTGCGGAGCACAGGCTTCGGACGCGCAGGCCCAGCGGCCATGGCTCATGGGACCAGCCGCTCCGCGGCATGTGGGATCTTCTCAGACTGGGGCACGAACCCGTGTCCCCTGCATTGGCAGGCGGACTCTCAACCACTGCGCCACCAGGGAAGCCCCAGTATCATATTCTTAACTTCAGTTTGAGTGGTCATTGCTTTTATATAGAAATACAATTAATCTTTGTATGTTTTACTTGGATCTTAAGACATTACTGAACTGTAAACTGTTAAATATCAGTTCTAGAAGTTTTTGGTATATTTCTTAGGATTTTTTATGTAGACCATCATGTCATCTGCAAATATGTACAGATTTATATCTTCCTTTCCAATCTGTGTGTCTTTTATTTCTTTTTCTTACCTTATTGAGCTTCCTGGAACTTCCTGTAATATGTAGACTAGCAGTGGGGATAGGAGACACCACTGCATTGTTCCCAAACTTAAAAAGAAAGCTTTCCACTTTCACCATTAAGTATGATGTTAGTTATTGGATTGTGTAGATGTTCTTCATCAAGTTGAGGATGTTCCCCTCTGTTCCTCATTTTCTGAGTTTTTATCATGATTGGGTGTTGCATTTTGTCAAAGGCTTATTTTGCACCAATTGTTGATAATTGTGATTTATCTCCTTTACACTGATAATATGGTCGATTATAAGGATTGATTTTAAAATATTGAGCCAGTTTGCATCCCTGGAATAAATTCCACTTGGTCATGGTATATAACTCTTTTTATATATTGCTAAGTTCCATTTGGTAATATATTTTTAAGGATTTTTGCTCTATATTCACAAGGGGTATTGGTCTATAGTTTTCTTTTGTACTATCTTTGGTTTTAGTGTAAGGGTAACACTGATTTCATAAAAATTATTGGGAAATGTTTGTTCCTCTTTTATTTTCTGAAACAAATTATGAAGAATTGGTGTTATTTTCTCTTTAAATGTTTGGTAGTATTCACCAGTGAAATCATTTGGGCCTGGAGATTTCCTTTTTGATATGTTTTAAATTATCAATTTAATTTCCCTAATAATTGTTGAGCAATTCTATTAACTTTTGTACATTGTGTGATTTGTTTGTACGGTAATTGTGTAGTTTGTTCCATCTAAATTGTCAAAATTTATGTGGGCAGAGTTGTTCATGCTATATCTTTATTATCTTTTTAATGTCTGCAGGTTCTCTAATGATATTGCCTTGTTTCCTTCCTGATATTGGTAATTTCTGTCTTCTTTTTGCTTTGTCAGTCTTGCTGGAGGTTGTCAATTTTATTGACCTTTTCAAAGGACCAGATTTTTGTTTCATTGATTTTGTCTATTATTTGTACTTTCAATTTCATTGATTTATGTTCTTATATATATTATTCTTTTCCTTCTGCTTGCTTTGGATTTATTTTTTCTTTTTCTAGTTTCTTGGGGTGAGAGCTTAGATTGATTTGAGACTTTTCCTCTTTTCTAATGTAAGAATTTAATGTTATGAATGTCCCTGTCAGCATTGCAATAGCTGTATCCCATAAATTTGATGTTGTATTTTCATTTTCTTTCTGTTCAATGTATTTTTAAAATTTCCCTTGAGATTTCCTCTTTGACTCATAGGTTATTTACAAGTGTATTGTTTAACTTTCAAGTTTAGAGATTTCCTGTTTTGCTTTCTGTTACTGATTTCTACTTTGATTCCATTTGGATGAAAAAATACTCTGACATTAGTTTTTGTTTTTTTTTTAATTTGTTGATGTTTGGGTTATGATCCAAGATATGATCTATCTTGGTATGTGTTCCATGGGCACATGTTCTGCTGTTTTGTGTTAGTGTTCCATATATGTAAATTAGATACTATTTGTTGTTGGTGTTGTAATAGGGAAGAACAAATCCGACTCCATATTGGATCTGTTCCTTTTACTTTAACCTTGTGCTTTGTTGCCTGTGGTTAGTCATGCTGGCTCTGCAGCTTTTGTAAAAGAATGTTGCCTAAAAAAAAAAAAAAAGAATGTTGCCTATAGCCTGAAATATATAGGAGCCCTATTCTCAGGGCTCTGACCTGTAAGAGTCCATTCATATAGAGATAAAAAGTTGCAAAACAGAGTATAGCATGTGTTGGAGCTTTACAGGAACATCTTGACCTGACCTTCGTGGACAGATGCAAGAACAGAGGGTTTCAACACCAAGAAGTTTGTAGCAACTAACCACTCTCCCCCCCTCCCCCCACCTTGCCTTTAAAAGTGCTTTGCTGCAGCCATTCAAGGAGTTCAGGGCTTTTTGGACACAAGCCACCTGTCTCCTTGTATGGCTCTGTAATAAACATTTCTCTGCTCCAAACTCTGACATTTCATGTTTCAGTTTGTCCTCACTGTGTGGGGCACAAGAACTTGTATTTGGTAACAGTGTTGTTATTTTACATGCTTGCCATTTTTTCTGTCTAGTTGTTCTATCAGTTGAGAGAAGGATTTGCAGTCTCCAACTGTAATTGTGGGTTTGTCTATTTCTTCTTTCAGTTCTATTAGTTTTGCTTCACATATTTTGCAACTCTGCTGTTTGGTCTACATTTGCTTGGTGGGTTGATTCTTTTACCATTATGAATTGTCCTTTTCTGTTAATGGTAATTATCTTTGCTCTGACAACCACTTCATTGTATAGTAATAGTCTCCACTCCTATTTCCTTTTGATTAAAGTTTACATGGCATATATTTCCATCCTTTTACTTTACTGTTTTATCATTGTTTTCTTTTTCTTGCATTCCTGTGGGTTACTAGAACATTTTTTTACATTCCATTTTGATTTATCTATAATAGCTTTGTATATCTTTGTTAGTGGTTTCTCTAGGTATCATAATGCATAACTTATTACAATTTACTGATGTAGACATTTTACCAGTTTGAGTGTAGAAACTTTATCTTCTTTTATGTCCCTTTACACTCCCATTTATTATGTACACATATTAAATATTTCCTTTACATTTACATTATACTGACAACCAGATCAATGTTGTGATTTTTGCTCTAACAGTAAAAAATAATAGAGAAAATCAAGAGAAGAAAGTCTATTGTATTCACTGATATTTTTATTCTTTTCCATTGTTATTTCTCTCTTCATGATGTTCCAAAATTTCTTCTTTTATAATTGCTTTCTCTTCAGATAACTTTTTTTTTTTTTTGGTAATAAAATACTGAACTTTATTGAGAAGTTTCAAGCATCAAGAACTGAGGAAGTATTTTTTAGTTCAGTTTATCAAAATACTTCAGTTTTCCAGCTGGATCTGGGATTACTGTTTCACCACCGGGCTTCCAACCACCAGGGCAGACTTCTCCATGTTTATCAGTGTACAGGAATGCTTGAACCAAACGCAGTGTCTCATCCACAAATCTACTCCCAGGAAGGTCATTCAGAGTAATCTGTTTTAGGATTCCTTTGTCATCAGTAATGAAGAGACCTCTAAGAGTGTGGCCCGAGTCTTCCAGATATACGCTCTAGTCCTTTGAGATCTGATGGTTCAAATCTGAAAGAAGTGGAATCCTTATTGGCCCAAGTCCTCCTTGTCTTCGAGGGGTATTAATCCAGGCCAAATGGGTAAACTGTGAATCGAAAGAGCATGCTACCACTTCAGTGTTTATGGATCTGAATTCCTCAGTTCTATTACCAAAGAATAACTGATTTCAGTTGGACACACAAAGTGAAATCAAGTGGGTAGAAGAAAAAAAACAGGTATTTCCCACAATAGTCAGTTAACTTCCAGCTGCTTAAATTCTCCATTTATCACAGCTGTTCCTTCCTAATAAGGTGCTGGCTTGGAAATCTTGGCTTTGCTGAGGTGCAGGGAGTGTGTACCCACCAGGTACACTTGTCTACACGCATAGAAGTGGCACTCCTCTTCATGGGTTGGGGGCCTCTCCTCCACCTCCAAGACCCACAGAGCTTTGGCCGGCAGCAGGAACAGCAGCAGCAGCAGCAGCAGTAGCTTTCGGCTCCAGCCAGGGGCCGAAGTGGTTGCCGGTAGCCGCTGCAGCGCCTCCATGACCACGCGAGGGCAGTTGCACGTCCCTTGGCTCGAGCGCCACTTCGCCCGCCACCAGGCAGCTGCAACCGTGCACCCAATGCCCATGTGAGCCGAAGCACGGCGTTTCAAGACCTGCCCCGCCTCCTCATTCCCCCATCCCCCGGGCTCCCCACCCGGCCACATAGGTGTGAGCCCCACCTGCTCACCCCCTGCAGAGAACTTTCTTTAGCCATTCTTTTAGGGTAGGTCTGATGGTGACAAAGTTTTTTAGCTGTCCCTCATTGAGAATGTCTTGATTTCTACTTCATTATTGAAGGATCATTTCACCAGATATAGAACTTTGGATTTACAGTACTTTGAGCATTTGAAAAATGCTGTGAGTCTTCTTTCTGTCCTTCATGGTTTTTGATAAGAAACCCACTGTCATTCAGTTTGTTTTTGTCCCAGCAGATAAGGAGTTTCTGTATCGCTGCTTTCAAGATTATTTATTTTTAGTTTTCACAACATGGATTACAGTGTGTCTTGGCATAGATTTCTTTGGGTTTATGGTGTGTTATTTGCACAGCTTCTTGAATCTGTAGGTTTATGTCACTTGCCAAATTTGGGGAAAGTTTCAGCCATTATTTATTTCTCGGAGTACATCTTCAGTGCTGCCATTTCCCTTCTCCTTCTGGGACTCCAGTAACACAAATGTTTATCTTTTGTTGTTATCCTACAGGTCCCTAAGGCTCTGTCATATTTTTTAGTCTAGATGACCTATGTTGTAGATTGGGCAATTTCTATTGTTGTCTTAAGTATGACTGATTTATTCTTCTATCATCTCCATCCTGCTGTTGAGCTTATCTACTGAGTTTTAAAAAAAAATCAGTTATTGTATTTTTCAGTTCTAAAATTTCTATTTGGGTCTTCCTTATACCTTCTATTTATTTTCTGATACTTTTTATTTATTTGCTTTTTTTTTATTTGTTCATAAATGCTCACTGAAGCATTTTGATGATGGCTATTTTAAAATCATCATCAGATAATTCTCTTTTCATCATGGTATTGGCATCTGTTGATTGTTTTTTCTTATTCAGCGAGACATTTTCATGATTTATGGTAAAACGAGTGAGGTTTTTATTGAAACCTGGATACTTTAGGTATTGTGAGACACTTCGGTGGGAAAAGGGGTACTTCACCTGGTTACTGTCAGGTAGAGTTGGAAATCCAAGTTCTTTTGCCTCCATTGACATCCAGGGAGGGAGGGGTACCTTGTCCCTCTAGGATGGAAGTGGGAATTCAGCCTTCCACTAGGAGTGGGAGAGGTGCCTTATTACCACCAGGTGGGTTAAAAGTCTCAGCTCCCCACTCAACTTTTGCTGCTGGTTGTGCATGGGGGAGCCACAGTGGTGGTGTTTGGCTGGAGAAGAATAGTTATTATCTAAATGTCTTTCTGCCTCACTAGATTTTTCCTTTCCTGGTTCTTTGGCTAAAGAGAGGAGAGCTTTCTGTACCTGAACCCATTGGTTTTTCCAGGCTGTTGGCTTCTCTAGCACCTAGAATCAGGAATCTCATTGGTGTGTCATAACTTGTTTCCCAAAGTTCCTAGTTGATCTGTATTCTTGTCCTCACTTTTCAGAATATTTTACTGTAAATATTAAATATTTACTTATTTAATAAGGCACAGATTGTTAGCTATACTTGGATGGAGGAACAGAGGAAAATATGTCAACTACGTCTTTCCAGACATGGATCTCCCCAATCATTTCTTCTTTTTTTTAATCTAGTCACTGCCCAAATACAATTACTCACTCCTTTTAAATTGGCCTCATATGCTTTACAACACAAACACTTCTTTATTAGCCGTTCATCATTTTAATATATATATTTAATTATTTCAATTAAAGTAAGAGTCAAGTGTAATACATAGTGAAATATGCTATTATTCTCCCTAATGTGTTTTTCTTTTTACCTTGACTGACTGGCAGGACCATTAAAATGCTCTGTTTGGAATATTGATTCTCTTTTGTAGCAGTAGACATTTTCATAGAATACAGATTTTGAAATATTTTGTAACTGTTTTTGCTAAACTAATTGAAAATGACATTGCAATATTGGGAAAAAAAATCACCCAGGACAACAAGCAAATATGTTCTATACATTAATTTCATTTTAAATGTCCATTTTTGTCACGGCCACAGTTGTCTTAAATTTTCTAAACATATCTTGATATGTTTTGAAAATTCCTTTCTAACTTTCTATTTGATGTGTCAAAATACAGAATCCCAGCTGTAGGCAGTTTTTTTTGTTGGACTTGAGAAGCACAAATTGTTTTACAAAACTTGAATTTCCTGGGTGTATAATCAAAAATCAAAAAGTCAGTGTTTTCTATTATCTAGTGCCTTTAAATTCACATTTAAGTGATTATTAAAAATTTAAAATACGTTTTATAATACTTAAATTTTTAATTCAGAGTACATTTTATTGAATTTAAATACATATTAGGCATATCCTTTGAGTTAATGCAACAAAAACATTTTTAAACATTCTAATACAAACATTTTCTGTGCTGTTTACATAAATACAGAAAGACATTAATGAGAATTTAGACACACATGCTAAAAAAACATTACAACTACTAGGAAACATGTCATAATAAACCCATGGTCCTTGATTTAAAAAAAAAAAAAAAGTAAAGTTTATGGTCAAATTTCTATCTTAAGAGACACAAAAACAGTTCATGTCATCATATTTTATGGTATTTTTAAACCATTACATAGCATTATAGTTAATTATATATGTAATAAGTCTAATATTTTCATTTGTTTATCAAATAAACTTTAGAAAAATAAGAATTTGTGCTAATTATTTTCTGAGGTAAATTACAAATTAAATAGCAAAATCAATTTTTATAAGCAAAAGTTCTTAATAGATAACACACCAAAATAATATATAGACTTTAACCAATATCCTAAACAAGTTTCACTAGCATTCTCCCATTTGGGACATGAGAAATAATGAAATATAAATGTTACAGGTTAATCATGTGATTAAAAGTAATTTTGACAATGTTAGTCATGAGTGATGTTCACTGATTTCATAAGTAAATTTTATTATAAGGGCATAATCAGGCATTCCTGATTTATTGAGAATTATATAGATATTATCATTATGACACATTAATCATGAAGGTAAGCAAGTCCAAAGAATTGTCTAGTTCGTTTCACAGGCCATCAAAAACAGGACTTTCTTTCCCAGCTTCTCTTACAACTTGTGAATCACATTTTCAAATGCTGATACAGTTTAATCATACTACTTTTGAAAAGTAATATATCTTTAAGCTTACTAAATTGTCTCATTATAGGCACATCTCTATAGTGAAACTCACCTGGCATTTGCTAAAGATAGGTCATTCCTTGGAGGTAAATTTCAAAGTGTTTATTACTCAAAATTGCAGATATTACTGCTGTGTCTAGGCTAGACCATCCATAAAGTACTTAGCTCCTACCTACAGGCTAAAAATGTGACTTAGTCTGTTTTCTGTTTGTCCTGGTAAAATTACAAATAGCACTTTATTTCATTCTCAGTGTTTGGATGATAAATTTTATGGTCACACTAGTTATTGAGAAAACAATGAAGACTCTCAAACAGAAGTATATTGATTCCCCAGCACCACTGCAGGAACACAAGTATGCCACAGAATAGGTTCTATAAGCCTTAAGAATAAAATTATGGAACTTATTATTTAACTCACCATCGAAAGGAGTGAAATTTTTTTTAAAGAAAGACAGTTAACAGATAATAGCCTCATTTTTCTAAGAAGCACCTAAGTAGCAGGCCAAAGCTGTTCAACGTAGTTAAACCTAGACTCTTGAGGAGGACTCCTTGGATTTCAATCCCAGATCCAAATACCTAATCTCTCAAGCTTCAGTTTCCTCATCTATAAAAAAGTAGTTAATAGTTTCTGTAGCATAAGATGATGTGGAAATTAAATGAGATAACACATTTCAAAGTATTTAGCACAGTACCTGTCACATGCTAAGCACTCAACAAATGTGTTTATTACTATTTAATAATATGATATACCCTCAATAAAGAACTCAGCTGATAAACTGAGCATGTAACTGACCTTTCAGGTATACTGCAAATACATTCCTAAATATCACGTGAAAGAAATGCACATAGATAGTTCCAGTTTTCTTTTTATCTATGCTAGAGAAGATAAATTCGCAATTAATCAAAATCAAAGTAGATAGTACATAAATATGTATAATTTAAGATTCCAAAATAATTGAGTCATTCATCTATTTTTCAGTCATTCAATAAATATAAATTCAGAGAAAGCTATAATAGGTCAGTGTGCCTTTTAATTAATACTGGAACACACACTTGAACTTGCTGCCACCTAAACATGCTAACGGGAAGCAAGTCCCTAATTCATTGCATAACTTGTTCAGTTAGAGAAGATTCATTTTTTATAAAGAAGTAGATATTCAGTAAATAATTTGCATAAATCTATTTAAATGCCTCAAAGATGAAAACCCAGGGAATAAGTGAGCAGAACTGACATTCTTTTTCTTTTGATGAATTTAATTAACGACAAACTTTCAGTGACCAAAACTAACCAACGAAAGCTTTCTAAAAAATATATTTAATACAAATTTTGAA
Organism: Delphinus delphis; assembly: GCF_949987515.2. Taxonomy (NCBI): domain Eukaryota; kingdom Metazoa; phylum Chordata; class Mammalia; order Artiodactyla; family Delphinidae; genus Delphinus; species Delphinus delphis. The sequence goes on along the minus strand of NC_082685.1, from coordinate 134,990,979 downwards.
TTGGATTCTGAGATATTCTGAGGTACTTTTGAGGTACTCTGAGATATTCTTGAGGTATTGGCAGGGAGGAGGAAAGAGAAAATTAGTGGAGTGGACACTAATATCTACAGTACCATGCAAAGAACTACAATTACTAAAATTCTTTATGTATATAAAGTCAATACACTGTATTATTAAAATAAAGGATTGGGCTTCCCTGGTGGCGCAGTGGTTGAGAGTCCATCTGCCGATACAGGGGACACAGGTTCGTGCCCCGGTCCGGGAGGATCCTACATGACGTGGAGCGGCTGGGCCCATGAGCCATGGCCGCTGGGCCTGCGTGTCCGGAGCCTGTGCTCCGCGGCGGGGGAGGCCACAGCAGTGAGAGGCCCGTGTACCGCAAAAAAAATAATAATAATAATAAATAAATAAAAATAAAATAAAGGATAAAAATAAGGTTAACATTTGCACTGCCTATGAAAAATAAAGGACAATAGGAACGTTTTTTTTTAAGTTTTTTTGATGTGGACCATTTTTTTAAGTCTTTATTGAATTTGTTACAATATTGCTTCTGTTTTATGTTTTGGTTTTTTGGCCGGGAGGCATACGGATCTTAGCTTCCTGACCAGGGATCAAACCCGCACCCCCTCCATTGGAAGGCGAAGTCTTAACCTCTGGACTGCCAGGGAAGTCCCAATAGGAATTTAGATAAGTTGAAAGCAACATACCCTGTATAATAGTTTAGGAATCAGAACTCCCTTTGCTCATTTGATTATTACACGTTATTAAAATCTGACAGGACTTTTTATTCTATTATTACTGTTTTTCAAAGAAGTAGAAGCAAACAAGGAAGTTTTAAAGGCTTGCTTATTTCTGTTATTTTGTTTCAATTCTGAAGTCATAATTTAGATTTTTCTTCTAAAAATAAGTATAACTTTATGAAATTTGATGTTTACCTGTACATTTATCCATGCACCACACACTTCATGGCATCTCCAATGTACCCTCTCTGTGGTAGGTATGGGATACAGAAATAAAAGCAGAATCCAGGAAGGAGACATATAAGTGCATATTTATAATACAGGGTAATAAGCACAAAGAAACATGGAGTTATTTGAGCCCATAAGACGGCACATACTCAGCTGCGTATGAGGGATCTGCCAGGAAGTAACATCAGATTAAAGTCTTGAAAGCTGAACTTGAGTTCATCAAAAGGGAGGAGCACAGGGGGCAGCATTCTGGACAGACTCTCTATGTCAAGGCTAAATCAAGACAGTGGGAAAGGATTCACAATTTGGAAAACTGCAATACTAAGATATGGCAAAGGTGAGCCTGTAGAGCTTTGTCATGGAAGCTGCCACATTAAGCTACATAGTGAGATTTGTGTTTCAGAAATATGGCCCAGCAGCAATGCAAAAAATGATTAACCGAAGATGAGACTGAGGTAGGAAAATCAAGACCTTAGCTGTTGCAGCTGGCGAGCATGGGGTAGGGGAAGCAGTGGGTGGATTAATGAGCTATTAAAAAGGCCAAAGGAATAGAGACTCATGACTAATAAACATTAGTTAATAGAGAAGAAAATAGCACAGTGAGCTCTAGGTTTTGGCCTGGGTAACTAGATGCTGAGAAAAAAGGGAAAGACTGCAAAGAGAAGATTTACATTAGAGCATAAACTGAATATGAAAAATCTGGGAATTTTAAGACATCATTAAATCTACTTATTATGCTGCAAAACTCTGTTGGCTAGAAAGACTGATAGAATTTCCCAAGGTGTCTAATATATAAACGTGGAGTAGTTTTCCTACTTCAGCTTTTCTGCTTGCTTAGTATTTTCAGTTGGTCATTTCAATTTACAATTGGTCATTTTTAGTTAATCCATTCATCTCCGTGAGGTTAGTTAATGGAAGCATTCCATTTTTAACCTAACAGTGGTGGAATAATTTTCTGGAAGTTCTCCAGAGAGACTCTGAAAAGCCAAAATTCAACTTTAATTTTCTGAGTACCTTTTCTGCTTAAAGTTACTGAAGTGAATTGTCTTTGCTAGGAAAAATAGCAAGCATTAACACTTAAAAATTCAATTTACTACATAAATATTTCAGATTATTTTACATTGGGGTAGCAATTTTTCTTGCTTGAGAACCATTTTGTGGTGGCACAAGAGAAGAATGCGTACTGCATATGAGCTACAAATTGGGGATTTGTATATGTCCAGTCACAAATACATTGTTTTGAATTGGACTTAGTCAAATAGCAGGTCTGAATAATTTTTCACTGAATTCAAATTGTTTAGATTAATAAGTGAACTGCTTGGTTGTCTGCCATCATATAGATACCACCCAAGATCATTTTATCAAATTAATAATTAATTAAACCAAAACAAATGCCTGGCTTATTGCTCTAAAACAAGAATAAGATGAAACTTGCCATTACTTAAATGATGTAGTCTATTCAACAAAACTTGTGTCAACAGTTAACATCTTTACACAAAACACTGCTGCAACAAAATGAGTAGCTTCCAAGTGACACTTTATGTGTATTATTTATACTAGTAATATTTTCATCATTAGTTAAGATGCCATATAAAGTATAATTTTTCACTACCTGAATTTTATTATAATTTTCTCAGCCAGAACATCATATAAATGTCTAAAAAGTATTTTTTTTCAAATAATTGAACACCTCTTTTTCAAGCTTTAATCCCCTAGTCACCAAGATCATGGGTTCTTTGCCCCCATCCCAAATCCTTCCCTCTTTGCCTGTGATTGTTCGGAACCCTGCTGCACTGTGAGCAGGGGGACATCAGAACCAAGGGCCCCCCAGCAGGTTTCACATCACTGTCTTCAACCTAACCTAGTATCCTGCCATATGATGTTAATGTTACATTCAAAACCGTTAACAACTTTTCATGTCTATTCAGATTTCATTGGACTTATAGTGATTTTTATAAAATAGTTCAGTTATATATGCAATAGAAACAAAGTATTCTATTTTAAAGAAAAGTCTAAGTTACTGGCAGCAACATGGAACTGCTTTAGTACTTCTTGATTTCAGACAAAGGATTAGTATTATAAACCAGTAATAATTCATTTTTAGATATTTAGCCAGCCATGGATACCAGGAAATCATGAAGCACGGAAGCATGTCAGCAGCAGTGCTACATCCCGTCTGTGTGAACCTGTACCCTACAACATCAACACCAGCTGTCACTTAAGAAATCCAAAACCCATAGCTTTAAAAAAATGTTCTCCAGGGGGCTTCCCTGGTGGCGCAGTGGTTGAGGGTCCGCCTGCCGATGCAGGGGACGCGGGTTCGTGCCCCGGTCCAGGAGGATCCCACATGCCGCGGAGCGGCTGGGCCCGTGAGCCACGGCCGCTGAGCCTGTGCGTCCGGAGCCTGTGCTCCGCAACGGGAGAGGCCACAGCGGTGAGAGGCCCACGTACCACAAAGAAAAAAAATAAAAAAACGTTCTCCATAAAGACTAAATATCACTTTAGCCTGGTGTGGGAAAACAGTGGCGATGAGTGGAATGAGATTAGGAAATCTGCTTTCGTGGTGATGGAGATTTGGGGCAAGTGTATGGTTTTATTTCCTTGCCTTAAACCAATATTTTTGTAAGAAAAGTATGTTTTTCTTATGGACATTGTACAGTAACCGTCATTAACAAAGGTAGAAAGTGCTGATTTCCCCTTGAGGACACTTTTTTTCGATATGACTGAAGGATGAACTTTACATGAAAATTATTACAAATACTTCTACATCTAGTAAACATGATTGGGGAAAAAAGCTTTTTAAGACAAATGGCAAAGGGTTTGTCTTTAATGAATTCTTTGGTTATAAACAGGTCTTGAGTGACATTCGCTCTGTGTACTATTTGGTTTTGCTGGTGTCTGTTCTGTGTGTCACTTGAGGACTAGAATGAAATTAATTGTCCTGGATTACAGCTCATAGAACATACTTAATACAATTTACCTTTCTTTAATGTAAAATAATAATAGAATGAAAATATATCTTTAGATCCGAAATAGCATATATTATTTACAAAGCTACTGCTGAGCATCTTGCACAAACTTTTCATCCTTTTAAAAATAAAAATTCACGTGTTCTTAACAGGAAGCAGAAACAAAGCTGAAATCCAAACTCTTTGACATCTTCCTGTGACTCTTGACATGATGTTTCTCATTCACTGGCCCACAGATTCCTGAGTTACATAAAGCATAATGAAACATAATTAGCATAACCTGGTTATTCTATAATAACTTATTATCACTTTAGCAAAGCAAAAAATGTCTGGAAGAGGTGATCCAAACTACTGCCAAAACCAACAGTTCCTATTCTAAATACTCAAGGAAAAAAATGTTTATGAACTATGAAAATTTTTATTCTAATCAGTGAAGAAAATAAGCTAATATTGATTCATTCATAGCACCAAGTATATGGGAATATGTGACAATAATATAGGAGAATCCAGAAAAACTGAGAGAGAAAAAAAATAAGACTACATAAAAAATTGTAAAAGAAACTAGCCTGTGGTGACAGAAGAAACAATATATATCTGCAGTGTAATAGATTCACTTTTAGATTGGTTGTTACATGTTCTCTGGTGGAAAAAAGATGCTTATTTTTGTGTAACTATATATATTCTCCTACAATATTGTTTAAAAAAGCATATCCAAGCACATAGTGAATGACTAGGTCTTTTTAAAACTAAAAAATGTAGATGGATTAATGGCCTATGCATATTGAATTTTATTTGGAATACCATTTTGAAGCAACTTACATTTTTTCTGTGCCTGGGGGCATTATTTTCTATACCATTGCTATCATCTGATTTCCTGTAGAGAAAACAAGAAAGAAAATTACTAGATGTTTACATTGCATAAAACTAAGGTCAGTACACCACCTATATCATGGCCATCAGGTTAAAATTTAAAAGGTCAATACAGACAGAATTTATTCTTCCTAAAAATGTTTTACTCATAGTGTTGATTTTATTTGTATGCCATTGCTTGGAGAGGAACTGTTGCCACAGATGACAGTGACAAAGGCCTGTTTCTTTTATGCAGAGGGAGAATTGCTTCTCCCCAAGCATGAGTGGAGGCTTGGGTATACAGCCTAACTTATATGTTGCTTTGCCACATGCAAGATAATAGCCAATCAGGAGCTCAGCCAGTATGTGCAATACAGGTGCTGTAATTCAACATGTTTATTACATTGAATTAGAGGTTAAACATGGTTCTTTATCTACCCAAAGTGCATCAGAGTAAGACCACAATGTGGGCTCCAGATTCTTAAGGAAAACTAAACTAGGTTACAAGGGTATATAATAAATACCCTTCTAGATGTTATTGGCAGGCTTGAGCTCATTAAACTAGTACCACCAGATAATAAATTCAACAACCTAATCGGCTGTCTAAAAATTTGGGGGATGGGGCAGGTAGGTTAAATATTGTGTGAAATTGTGTGGGTTAAATATCTGGGTGGATCAGATAAATGCTGTTTGAAATGACTAGCTTGTTTTGATGTTATATGCTTATTTAGTAGTGTACTATTTTTAAAAGTCATTTTCACCAAGAAATTCTATGAATCACTGGTATCTAAACACATATATAAGCATCAAATATAAAATGTATTGATAAACAATATTCTCTGTAAAGAAAAATTTATCTCCTAAACTAAAAATTCTAAAAACAGCATTGGTGAAAGTTGCTCTAAATGAGTACAAGTGCCCTTGATACTTGATTTAAATCTAAAGATACTGAAATAACCTAAAGATGAGAAATGTGACTGCAAGGGACTGGATAGAAACACTGGGGAGGCTGAACAAAAGAATCCAGGCAAGGGAGTAGTTGTTTCAAATACCTGAATGACGGTCATGTTTTTTATATGACTCTGAGTATAAGAAAGGTAATCAATACATGGGAACCAGAAAGATAAAATGTTCAAATCAATACAAACAAGATGTCCAAGTTCTCCGGAAAGAGATTCAAATTCCTTCCAACCATGAGAGTCTCTGATTCTAAGACAACACTTTTTTCCTATCTGGGGTTATGGAACTCCTGACCCATAAAATAATTATTTTATGCCCTTAATTATTATTTTATGCTCTTAATTTAGAAGTTCATATCCTGTTGATTTAAGTTACCTGCCATGTGTGAACTGAGTAAAAAATAACTATTTCAATAATGTCTACAAATATCTGCATGACAGCTGTCCGCCCCACTCCTGCTCTTTAACTGTGGCTATAGCACTCACACCTCAGAGCCCCTGTTGACTGAAAAAGATAAAACTTCAGGTGTCATTTTGGGTTGGTAATAGTTGCTCAGCCCTCCCATTTCCTAGGTTTCTTTCGGCTCCTTTAATCTGGTCTCATTTTCTTGGTCCCCAGCCCTTGGCAGTGTTACTTGGACTTTAAGCACCTCTCTCACTAGGCTCCACTGTCAGTTCTCTGGCTTGGTGGGCCCAGTAACTCCCACGTTCACCAAACCAAATGATATCCCTGGTAATTTTCTTCCTAGTCCTCCTCATGCTCCGCTCAACTCTAAACAAAGGAGACTGTAACAGAAATATGCCACAATTTGTGTTCCTTCAAAAATAATGACACAATTCTAGCCCAGTGATTTTCAACACTGAATTCTGAGAATCAGAATCAGTGATAGGCACTTTAAAGAAATACAGATGCCCAGGCACCCATCCCAGAGGTTCTGATCTAAGATATCCAGTTAGGTCTGAGTAACTGTAATTTTAAGGAGCATCCTAAGTGATCAAAAATATAGCCAGGGTTGAGAATCATTGCTTTACACAAATAATACTTCCTCATGGTTCTTGAGTGCCTCCTGTGCATCAAAGCCTATGCTAAGAATTTTTACACATAGAAAGTCATTTAATCCAGAAACCTTATGTGGTAAGTAATATCATTAAACCCATTTTGTTGAAGAGAAAACTGAAGCACAGAGAGGTGAAAGTAAGTGGTGGAGGGGGATTCTGTTGCATGCAGGTAAATGCCAAATGCCATTCTTCACCACAACATGGACATCTACAGAAAATAACACACACGTTATATACTCTTGTACTTTTTTCCTCTAACTGCAAACATTTTATTTAATTTCATATTTATCTGTATTTTATGCATGTGAAAATTAACCTATAAAAAATAATACTTACAGCTGTTCAATTTGTTCAAATTCCTTCCCATCATCTGTGTAACAAAAGAAGAATTTAACTCTTAAGATTGGTTTATTATTCTTACAAAGCATATATGCTCAATTCTACTTTCCCCTGAATTCAACATCCCCTGACTGCCTGTGCTGTTTTCCCGCTCTGGAATGAGAGAGTGGGCCCCATCAGACAGCTGCCCCTCCATCATGTCCACTCCTTCCCTGCTCTCCCGACTTGCAAAATTGCCTGCAGTTTTGATCAAGCATAGTCTGGTGCCTGGGATCATCAAAAACAGAACTGACTGATTTGTAATTATTTAAGTTATGAAAAATTTAGTACAAAATCAGGAAAAAATACAGAATATAAAATAAATTTTCTTAGGGGACCATTGGTTTCTCAGTCTGTTATCCATCAGGCACAGGCTATGAAAACAGAAAGCTGGCAGGCAATGTCTTTTATGAGAATTTCAGAATGTTTGATAAAACGTTTTTAAAAATGAGTTATCTAAATGAAAGAATAATTGTTTGTCTTTGAGATCTTTTATATTAAGCTAATGCAGAATTTTCTAATATTCCAGTACCAGTGCACATATCACTTAATTGGTGTGCTGGTCCCAGTAACACCAAAGAAAAGGGAAAAAAGGTATATTTTAACATTAAATTTTTTTAGGAAGTTGATACAGGAAGACCATCAATATAAGCTCATAGCTCACTGTCACCATTGTTATTAACATAAATACCACTACAAAAAACAAAAGTTAGATTTTTTTCTAAAGCCACCATAATGGATTAAGTCATAACATGAGAATTATCTAAAAAAAAGAAATCCTACCTGAGTGCTTCTTTTTCTTTTGGGTGTACATTTCAAAAAGCAGAATAATAGCCACTAAAAGAACCACCTCAACAGCTATTCCAAGAAATGCTTTGAGAGGCACCCAATAACTCAGCACGACAAGTTCAACGTGTTCTTCACTCTCGCCTAATTGGAATATTGCATGGCACCAGTAAGATCCCTGATCTTCCTCTGAAAGTTGCATTATCTTGAGCCTTGTTTCATTAGCATTTTTTCCATTGATCATATACTTATTGTTCATTGGAACACCAACAGGAACCTAATAGAAGGAGACATTAAAATCCATTCCTATCATATTGCATAAAAGATACATGTCCTGAATGATCTAGTTTTGAGTGAAAGCTACAAGATAGTACCAAGAAAACTGCTTACCAGAAAAAGGGCATATTAGGGACTTCCCTGGTGGCGTGGTGGTTAAGAATCCGCCTGCCAATGCAGGGGACAGGGGTTCGAGCCTGGGCCAGGGCAACTAAGCCTGTATGCCACAGTTACTGAGCCTGTGCTCTAGAGCCCGCTAGCCACACCTGCTGAGCCCGCGAGCCACGACTACTGAAGCCCACGCACCTAGAGCCCGTGCTCCACAACAACAGAAGCCACCACAATGAGAAGCCCGCGCACCGCAACGAAGAGTAGACCCCGCTTGCCGCAACTAGAGAAACCACGAGCGCAGCAACGAAGATCCAACGCAGCCAAAAATAAATAAATTTATTAAAGAAGGGAGCACATTAAAGTATGTGAGAAGTTATACATACAGAGCTCAAGTCTTACCATAGTTTGATCTTTTAAAGGTAGCAAACAAAGGAAAAGTACACTTTGCTTTAACTACTTAGCACTGAATGTTTGAAACTACAGTGTGCAAGTCATCGTGGGTAAATATTCTATGCGAATTAGAAATACAGAAATTTTCCAGCCATCCGGGTTTCATGTTACAATCCCTTACTAGTTCAGAATACTTCCTCCTTCACAATTGCAGGCATACATTCATTAAATCAACTGTTAAATTAATGAAGCTATTATATCTGATCATTCCTGTAAAGGAAGTTCACTGGCTCATGGCATTGGGAGTTCCTCAAACTGGAACTGAAGACGAAATCTTCAGGCCTTTGAAGCTGATGTAGAAGAAATGGTAGAAATCCCTCTAAGCCTGGTATACATGGTGGTCTGCGCACCTTCTGTCTTCTCTCATAGCTGAATTTCTCTCTCTTTCTGACATGTTGGCTTCTGAGATTCACTGGGTTTTCCTCAGCCTTTTAAGATCCATACTAAGCTATTTGGTGGCTAATTTATTTAATCCTTTTAAATTAAATTTTATTCTCAGGCCATTTGATGCCTTCATTGCTCTATCACTCAACTGCACTGCTCAGTAAATGCTAATTTGCATACAAATATTCTTGGAGGTTATCTGATGAAGAACTGTGAGTTTATTATTTGCCAAAAAAATTATAGCAACCTGGCTCACTGTGCACAGCATTGCCTATGATGCTTGTTACAAATGTACTCTAACTCAGAGCTGATAAAGTACTGCATGTTTAATAGGTGCCCCAAGTAAGCCTGATGAAGATGATGGTTCGCCTACTTTTTGAAAAAACACTTGACCTAAAGTTTTGACTTGCACCCTCTTCCCTGCACTTTTCTCATATCCTAACATAACCCATGCTTAGGGCCAAATTGAGAGAAACTTAGTATAGCAAATGGAGAGAAGTACAGACTACATTCTAAAAGTTTAATATAATTAGACAAGCTTTTTTTGTCTAGTATCACATATGCGTAAATAAATTAGGCTATGTAATTCAGAAACTATGTCTGTTACTTGTTTTTACAAATTTACATGCTCTTTAAAACTATTTCCATACACAAAATGATTGCCTTTCCTAATCATCAATAACAAGATAAGTACAAATATTAATAGTTTAAATCTACTCCTAAGTGATTTGGAGCTATCTCTTTGAAAACTCAAACCAATCACAGAATCAGTAACTCACCCTTTTAAGTCATACCCTCTGTCATCAACAGTCTACAATAGCATCAATATTGTCTAAGAAGGAATTTAATATTTCACTAAGATCTACCCTGTCTCATACCGTTCCTTCTAGAATTGCCTTTACAAGACTTCAATTTCAATGCTCATTAGCACCAGGGCAATAAAAGGGTGTCCCCTAAAGGACAATGTCCTAAATTTCCCTGCTATTAGAGGCTATCTGGGAGGAAGAAAACCAGAAATGATTTCTTAAGTACTCATGTTTTTCTTAATATCAGCTCTTTGAAAAGCCATTAATTCTTTAATAGGAATTTAAAGTATTTGGCTTCCCTTAGGTCTCTGGAAGTCCAAAAGAGGTCAGTGACACTAAAAGAACCTAAAACCTGAGTTTAAGTTACCAAATTTTCATTCTTTTCTCAGATGCTACCAGTGTATTGCATTCTATCACAAATGTTTCCAGAGACAGAAGCAGGAAAAGAAAACTCCCTTTCTTTTTTTCTAGTTACTCTCATGAAATGATAAGGAAAAAAAGAATCTTTTTTGTTGGGGTTATATCTAAACTTGTCAACTAAAAATGAACTGTAACTTCCTTTCATAGAATTTTATTAAATGGCTAAATCTAAAAAACAAAGTACCACTTAATGAAACATTAAGAGTATCTTCAGATGTATAATGTAATATGCTAAAAACACCAAATGACAGCTCCATTCATCACTGTTCTTTCTTCATGAACACATATTAAGGAACAAGATAACAGAAGTATAAATAGTCCTAAGAACTGTGAGTGTATTATAATCTTATTATTTATCAAATAAAAGTTTTTATTTTGTTTTCTTCAAGTCAAAGAAATATGATCTTACCTGTACACTCCCATTACTACGGTACCAGGTCCAATTTAAAGGAAAACAGTCTTGACATTTACACATCAAGACAACTGAATCCCCTACATAAGTGATCAACGGTTTCTTTTTTTCATGAAGTTCAGGGACTAAGAAAAATGGAGAGAAACATATGTTACTGAAAGAGTTTGAATAGGGGGAATGTATTCAAGTTGAATAGATGTATAGTTGTAGTAGGTAGGTGGTGCAATATAATTGTCAGTAATATAGAAACAGAAGGAAGGTCTTCTATTATTGAGCCAATAACAATTACAAGTATTGTAATAGACTGTTTGTTACATGCTTTGGATAAGAAAGAAACTTCATGTTTTCAAGACTGTTCTTTCTTCCCACCTACTAAGTTACGTTAGAGCAAATATTTTTTCAAAGTTTACCCTTAAATGGCACTCTAGTGAGGAGACAAAATTTTCAGGATTTAAAATTTTTATTTGACACAGATTTATGAAAAGAGTTGGAGAAGATGGGAAGATGAGAAAGGAGCAAAGGAAATTTTAGAGAAAGAGAAAAGAATAGGAAAGAAAATGAGATAAAAAACACTTTTGGGCTTCCCTGGTGGTGCAGTGGTTGAGAGTCCGCCTGCCGATGCAGGGAACATGGGTTCGTGCCCCGGTCCGGGAAGATCCTACATGCCGTGGAGCGGCTGGGCCCGTGAGCCATGGCCGCTGAGCCTGCGTGTCCAGAGCCTGTGCTCCGCAACGGGAGAGGCCACAACAGTGAGAGGCAGGCCCGCATACCAAAAAAAAAAAAAAAAAAAAAACCCACTTCCATGTGGTTTTGTAGGAAAAAAACAAAAACTAATATTCATTGTGATAAATTTCTTAAAGTTTGAAGCAGATGCCATTAGTAACAATAAAAATGAGCACTGAATTTAGAAAAATTAAGTTTTAAGGCTATGGATAACTTGGTAAAGAAAATTAAAGCATAAGAACATAAGCAAAGCAATAAAAAGCCAACTAGCAGCTTCCATGGTGAAATCAGTTCCTTCTGATTGACCTCAAAAGATGTATTATAAAATGTACACTTTTATGAGAGACAGACTTATCAACAAAGATGACTTTTGTTGATTTTTTTTTCTTTTACTAAGTTTAGCAGGTTTTGTGTTTTGCTTTTCCTTTTTGTTTTTTTGGTTTGCCAGCAGAGAGACAATGTCTAAATTTTTAATACTGTGTTGACAAATTTTATAGATACTGTTTGCTATTCACTTGTTATCCTATTTTTAGATTTTATTTTGGGGAGGGTCAGGGTGGAAAATGGAAAGATCAATTTTAATTGCTAAAATTAGGTTTACAGATTAAATACATTTTCTAAACGCTCTTGGCTTTCTACTACCAGAAGAATATTGGGCATTTGCTGGATGTATGAACTGTAAAGATGAGGAAGGGGGAAATAACTGGTAATAAGTGGAAAAGAAATTCTGACTTCTATAACCACTTGTATAGGGGTAAACATAGGGTTGGATTTCTTCACAGGTTCTGTCTTTAGGTGATTAATGTTACAGTGATGAGTGTCAGAAGTCTTCAGTTTTCCTTATGGTTCAACGTGGGCCTAAATACAATTGCACATATCACCCCCTCCTTCATCAGCAGTGCTGACCAGCAGAGTGTTGAATGAGGCACTGCTAATAATAAAGAGATGCAAATAAGGAAGGTATATCACCACTGAAACTGTAAATCATAAGATGACAGAGCAAGCTATAAGTCAATGGTTCTCATACTTTTCATAACCAAGGAAATATGTTTTGATAAAACTGAATGAATTTTACATTACCCAAAGATGTGAACTGCCAATCAGAATTTATAATCACCCCACTAATAGTTTATGAGCACCTAGTAAGGTACCACTAGGGTACTCCTGAGGTAGGAGAGAAGTGAACACATGTGATTGGCATGACTGAAGTCATCCCAGCCAGAAGAAATTGGTGAGTTGACCTTGCCAGAGGATATTCTGAACACTCCTTTCGAATGGCTACTAGTGTCCCACACTCCTTATTGGTTACCATTAGGCTGAGGGACACTAAGGGAAATGTGGTTAATATGTGTCCATTTCAAAGCTCAATGAGCGTTTGAAGTAGTCAGCACAATGAGACAATGATGTGACAAACATGTAAGATTTGGGTCCAGGAAATATTAGAATTATAGCTTCAGTGTTACTAGTGTTGAGGACATAGGTTGGTCATACCCTTCTACAATGTTACTGTAAAGAATTAAGTACAGGAACACAATATATAAAGGGCTTGGTGTAGAGCAAACACCACAAAATTAGAACTTTTGTTGTCATCATGTACTGGTATTGCTTTTCTTAATTGAGTTTTCGTACAATTTGTAATGCCCACAGCCTTCCTACATTAGCCAGCTTAATGGCATGGATTATTGTCACGTGCAAGAATGATTTTTAGGCCAGTTGGCCATGTGGAACAGAGAAGAAATAAGACACAGAATAAAAGGAGAACTGGAAATTCACCTGAATTCATCTCAGAACCATAGGAATGTATAAAGACACCCCCAAATGTGGAAAAGGGTCCAAACTGAGCCATTTACAGAACACCCAGACAATCTGAGAAAGGCGATTAAAAGAGATTAAAATGATGAAAAATAAAAGATGAATTCACAGGAGACAAGGCCCAGAAGAATGAAGAAACAGTAGCTTTGAGATGCTGGAGGTGGCACCAATCCATCCTTTAATAACATATATTAAAAAACTTTTCAGTGAAGCTGTAAAACAAATTCTGCTGCTTGAAACACTTATGCAAGTCCTTGGCTAAAGCAGATGAATAAGAGTTTGTGGAGAGAAACCAAGATGGCAGAGTAGAAGGACGTGCTCTCACTCCCTCTTGCGAGAACACCAGAATCACAACTAGCTGCTGGACAATCATCGACAGGAAGACACTGGAACTCAAGAAAGATACCCCAAAGACAAAGGAGAAGCCACAATGAGACAGTAGGAGGGACGCAAGGTTGCCCACTCTCACCACTCTTATTCAACATAGTTTTGGAAGTTTTAGCCACAGCCATCAGAGAAGAAAAGGAAATAAAATGAATCCAAATCAGAAAAGAAGAAGTAAAGCTGTCACTGTTTGCAGATGACATGATACTATACATAGAGAATCCTAAAGATGCTACCAGAAAACTACTAGAGCTAATCAATGAATTTGGTAAAGTAGCAGGATACAAAATTAATGCACAGAAATCTCTGGCATTCCTATACACTAATGATGAAAAATCTGAAAGTGAAATTAAGAAAACACTCCCATTTACAATTGCAACAAAAAGAATAAAGTATCTAGGAATAAACCTACCTAAGGAGACAAAAGACCTGTATGCAGAAAATTATAAGACACTGATGAAAGAAATTAAAGATGATACAAATAGATGGGGAGATATACCATGTTCTTGGATTGGAAGAATCAACATTGTGAAAATGACTCTACTACCCACAGCAATCTACAGATTCAATGCAATCCCTATCAAACTACCACTGGCATTTTTCACAGAACTAGAACAAAAAATTTCACAATTTGTATGGAAACACAAAAGACCCCGAATAGCCAAAGCAATCTTGAGAACGAAAAACAGAGCTGGAGGAATCAGGCTCCCTGACTTCAGACTATACTACAAAGCTACAGTAATCAAGACAGTATGGTACTGGCACAAAAACAGAAATAATAGATCAATGGAACAGGATAGAAAGCCCAGAGATAAACCCATGCACATATGGTGACCTTATCTTTGATAAAGGAGGCAGGAATGTACAGTGGAAAAAGGGCAGCCTCTTCAATAAGTGGTGCTGGGAAAACTGGACAGGTACATTTAAAAGTATGAGATTAGAACAGTCCCTAACACCATACACAAAAAATAAGCTCAAAATCGAGTAAAGACCTAAATGTAAGGCCAGGAACTATCAAAGTCTTAGAGGAAAACATAGGCAGAACACTCTAGGACATAAATCACAGCAAGATCCTTTTGGACCCACCTCCTACAGAAATGGAAATAAATCAAAAATAAACAAATGGGACCTAATGAAACTTCAAAGCTTTTGCACAGCAAAGGAAACCATAAACAAGACCAAAAGACAACCCTCAGAATGGGAGAAAATATTTGCAAATGAAGCAACTGACAAAGGATTAATCTCCAAAATTTACAAGCAGTTCATGCAGCTCAATAGCAAAAAAACAAACAACCCAATCCAAAAATGGACAGAAGACCTAAATAGACATTTCTCCAAAGAAGATATACAGACTGCCAACAAACACATGAAAGAATGCTCAACATCATTAATCATTAGAGAAATGCAAATCAAAACTACAATGAGATATCATCTCACACCAGTCAGAATGGCCATCATCAAAAAATCTAGAAACAATAAATGCTGGAGAGGGTGTGGAGAAAAGGGAACACTCTTGCACTGTTGGTGGGAATGTAAATTGATACAGCCACTGTGGAGAACAGTATGGAGGTTCCTTAAAAAACTACAAATAGAACTACCTTATGACCCAGCAATCCCACTATTGGGCATATACCCTGAGAAAACCATAATTCAAAAAGAGTCATGTACCAAAATGTTCATTGCAGCTCTATTTACAATAGCCCGGAGATGGAAACAACCTAAGTGTCCATCATCAGATGAATGGATAAAGAAGATGTGGCACATATATACAATGGAATATTACTCAGCCATGAAAAGAAACGAAATTGAGCTATTTGTAATGATGTGGATAGACCTAGAGTCTGTCATACAGAGTGAAGTAAGTCAGAAAGAGAAAGACAAATACCGTACGCTAACACATATATATGGAATTTAAGGGAAAAAAATGTCATGAAGAACCTAGGGGTAAGACAGGAATAAAGACACAGACCTACTAGAGAATGGACTTGAGGATATGGGGAGGGGGAAGGGTAAGCTGTGACAAAGCGAGAGAGAGGCATGGACATATATACACTACCAAACGTAAGGTAGATAGCTAGTGGGAAGCAGCCGCATAGCACAGGAAGATCAGCTCGATGCTTTGTGACCGCCTGGAGGGGTGGGATAGGGAGGGTGGGAAGGAGGGAGACGCAGGAGGGAAGAGATATGGGAACATACGTATATGTATAACGGATTCACTTTGCTGTAAAGCGGAAACTAACAGACCATTGTAAAGCAATTATACTCCAATAAAGATGTAAAAAGAAAAATTAAAAAATAAAAATCACAGTAAAATCAAATCCCATAACTGTTGGGTGGGTGACTCACAGAGTGGCAAACACTTATACCACAGAAGTCCACCCACTGGAGTGAAGGTTCTGAGCCCCACATCAGGCTTCCCAACCTGGGGCTCTGGCAATGGGAGGAGGAATTCCTAAAGAATCAGACTTTGCAGCCTAGTGGGAATTGATTACAGGACTTCGACAGGAGTGTGGGAAACAGAGACTCCACTCTTGGAGGGCACACACAAAATAGTGTGCGCATGGGACCCAGGGGAAGGAGCAGTGACCCCAGGAGAGACTGAACCAGACCTACCTGCTAGTGTTGGAGGATCTACTGCAGAGGTGGGGGTGGGGGGTGGGGGCTGTGGCTCACCGTGGGGACAAGGACACTGGCAGCGTGAGCCCTCCCAGAGTCTATCATTAGCCCCACCATAGAGCCCAGGTAGGCTCCAGTGTTCGGTTGCCTCAGGCCAAACAACCAACAGGGAGGGAACCCAGCCCCCACCTATCAACAGTCAAGTGGATTAAAGTTTTACTGAGCTCTGCCCACCAGAGCAACAGTCAGCTCTACCCACCACCAGTCCCTCCCATCAAGCCACTTAGGTAGGCTCATCCACCAGAGGGCAGACAGCAGAAACAAGAAGAACTACAATCCTGCAGCCTGTGGAACAAAAACCACATTCACAGAAAGACAAGATGAAAAGGCAGAGAGCTATGTACCAGATGAAGGAACAAGATAAAACCCCAGATAAACAACTAAATGAAGTGGAGATGGGCAACCTTTCAGAAAAAGAATTCAGAATAATGATAGTGAAGATGATCCAGGACCTTGGAAAAAGAATGGAAGCAAAGATCGAGAAGATGCAAGAAATGGTTAACAAAGACCTAGAAGAATTAAAGAACAAACAAACAGAGATGAACAATACAATAACTGAAATGAAAACTACACTAGAAGGAATCAATAGCAGAATAACTGAGGCAGAAGAACAGATAAGTGACCTGGAAGACAGAATGGTGGAATTCACTGCTGTGGGAACTCTGGATAAAGTAGGACACACAAAATCTTGGGGTTGAAAGAATTCAAGTTTAAAGATGGTGAAATTGCTGATTCAAACTAGTGTCTAGGAAGATGAGGTCTAGGAACTACTCAGTGAAAGTGAAAACCCTATGGAGTTGTAAATCTTAGAGATTTATATTTGCATATTTATGGACTAGAAAACATTAGCCTGTGTCATTTTTGGCTCAAGGATGTTTAGGTGTTATCAAATTGGGAAAAAGATTCTTCCATATAGTCAAAGACAGCGAACTAGGTTTTAGCACTGGGGTTTGAAGCTTAAGTTCAAACTGATTCTATTACTGTGCTCTTCCATTTGACTCCTTGGATGCTTCCCAGTGAGGCCAGATGGCTGGGCCAAGGCAGGTTTCATAGCACTTGGTACTATCAGAATCTCACCATGTCTTCCAAGAAGTTCTATGTCCTATTACTTATGCTTTACCAACGAAGTTTCTGCATCTTTTTACTAAGAGATTTTAACATTGATGGTTATTATAGAAATTTTCAGCATCTACCTCAGAATATTTGACCTACTACTAAAAAACATTGCAGACCACCACCCATCTTTCTTGGTGAAAGGCAGTCAGTGACATTAGCAGTTGCAAGCTTCCAGTGTGACTTTGGCTTTCTCCCTGTACTGTCATCAACAGCCAAACACACAAAGTCAGCAGGTTTTTCCACACTGTACTAATCAGTGATGTTGAGGCCCTTTTATAATCTTGTAGTAATAAATCAACCAGTTCCCATAAAGGCAGAAGGAGGGACTTTGCTGATAAATTGTTCTGAGGACTCAGGCTCATGCACTTTAGTTGACTCATGTGATCGATAGCAGAATTTTTTTTTTTTGGCTCAATTTTAAAGGGAGGATAAAACAGGCTTTTCATCCACACTCAATTGAACAGATAATCCTCTTCTTAGGAAAAGCCATAAGCAATCCATGTGGAGAAAGAGTAAAATAGGATATTTGTAAAAATAAAAACATACACCATTCTAGAAGCCTTACAAGATCTAATTAAATAATAACTATAATATGAATTGTTCTGCAGATGCCTTTAAATTGTACTCAAATGAAATGATTCCTCCAAGCAATATTCAACTTAGATAAATTAAAGAGAATTATTATTTTACCAAAGAAAATCTGGAAGGGCCCAACTTACTAACTGTATAAAAATCTTTAAGATATAGTACATACTTAAAAGTTACATTGTTAAGTGGGCATTTAAAACAAATAAACTGAACTAAACTGCTTTAAGAAAACTATAAAAAGAAAAAAAGTAAATATTCAGTGGCTCTTTGCATTCCTCAAGCACTTGATGTCAAACCTAGACCTTGTGTAGGTGCTTCTGACACCAGCCAGCATCAACCTAGTTACTCAAAATGGATACAGATCAAGAGGCCTTCTTTAAGACTACTTGGCGTTAAATTTATTAGTACACTGAAAACTAAAATGCTTTTGTTAATCTTCACATTAGAGACTAGAATGATCACTTACAAGTAAAAATTTAAGTAATTTATCATAACAGTGCTAATAAGAAAAAATGTAATATATTCGATATTTAAACTTTGAACAGGCATGACTAGTACATATTTCTAGAAAACAGTGCTATTTAGAAGAGGGGAAAAAGCAATTTTTTTTTTTTTTTTTTTTTTTTTGCTGTACGCGGGCCTATCACCGCCGTGGCCTCTCCCATCGCGGAGCACAGACTCCGAACGAGCAGGCTCAGCGGCCATGGCTCACGGGCCCAGACGCTCCGCGGCACGCGGGATCCTCCCGGACCGGGGCACGAACCCGTGTCCCTCGCATCGGCAGGCAGACTCCCAACCACTGCACTACCAGGGAAGCCCAAAGCAATTTTTAAAGTTGAATCTCCTGGAGGCACTTTGAGCCTCAAGATTTGATGAGTATTTCCTCAAGACCTGTAGGCCTTCTTTACACATTTAAAAGAGACACATAAAATGTGTACTAGGATTGTGTGTTTGTGTGTGTGTATGTGTGTCCATGTGTTTAGTATCTGTTAGTTCATTAGGATGGCAAGGCGGGGGCAAGAGAAAAAGACTGAGGAAAGAAAAAGAAAAGGGAAGTTAAGAAAAGGAATAAGGGAAGGAAATGTATATGATATATCTATCCTTCACTAGGTTAAATTTGGCAAATGGAGGAAAGAAGGTTAAAAGAGAATGTACATGATCAAAATAATCAAAAGATGGTAATAGTTTCTGCCTTTGCAGAGACCAAAGTGCATAAATACAAGGATTTATTATATTTACCCAGTAGGAATATTTATAAAACCACAGGAAGGAAATGAGTCTGAGTGCAGAGGGACTATAGGGAGGGATGAAGGAGGGGACCATCTGAAATCATGGCAGTGATGAGTCAGCCCATTCTGCTACTGATGGGACTTTGGGGATAGAATTCGTATTTTGTCATAGCAGCTAGCTGGATTTCACAATTTTTAGGAAAAAGTAAACAATTTCTCATGTGTGCTGGTAAATTAATGTGAAGCAAAGCCCAAGATAGTTAATATGGCAACAGACTGCATTTCCCAAATACCATCAGGGACAGTGACATTCACTTATCTATCAGAGAATATGGGTTTTTCATGAAGATAATTACCCAACTTGAACAACTAGTCTCTATTATGAGATTGAGACCTTTAAAGTTTTGGTTTAATGATGGTAAGAGTAAAATACTTTGAGTTTATTTTTTCCTATGGGGGAGAACTGTGGATTACATTCTGGGGTTTGTCCTTACTTGATGAAATCAAAAGCAGGCAACCTTTGTGCGTCTCCAAATTATTTTTAAATTTTATGGGTTCCTAAAATCCCAAGTCCTGGAGCCACTGATACAGAACACCAAAGCATATTCTCAGAGTCTAGGAATGCAATAACTCAGACACCTAGAGGAGTATTATAAAAGGTCTGAGTTGGGAGGGCTAAATAAATAAATAAATTCAAGAGACTGCTACAAAAGAGGTACAAATAACCTGGCAGCCTGATCTTTCAAACTAAAACCTGTGTTTTAAACTGGGGGAGGGAGCACTGGGAAGACACTGTGAAGCTCCATTTTCAAGGTCACCACTTATGATTCAATAGAAAGCACATGATGCCTTTTTTTTCAGCTGTATTTTTAGTATTGTAATAATAATTTTAAAAATTGAGGATTTATTTGTTTATTTTCTACAACAATTATTTTGTGAACACAACAGGATTTTAGATGATGGCATAAGATCCAAGACCTTTACATAATGGTAAAGATTTATTTCAGCACAAAAACTAGATATTTTCTTCCCAACAAATTTGAGGATTTAGAATTCTAAGAATATAATGCTAAAGTTATTACTCTACAAATTATTAGTACTGACCTTTGAAATTAAATGTGCCCCTTTGTTCCTTTTTCTCCTCAAAGAAACAAGAATAACTTCCCATTTGTTCGCTATTAACGATGGTGAACCTAAAGATAATTTAAGTTATTAATACAGGCTTAGTTCTCAAAAAACTCTCCTTAATGAAAATGAAAGACTCAGCCATTAATCAAAATTTAAAGATGAAAAAAATTTGTAAATGTGCAAATTAGAATATTAGCATAACATTCAAGTGACAGCAAAGGAAAGGATGCTCATTCAGGAAAATATTTAGAATTTAATTTCATCTAGCCATACAGGTTAAAATTTTGTTTACTCACATGTATTGGGTATACAGGATGCTTCCTGTTGCATTGATGAGATAGTTATTCTCAAGTAGTTCATCACCTTTTTTCCAAGTCACATTTACTGAATTCAGATCTCCAGATGTCATGAATTGGCATGTGAGTTCTATATTAGAAGGCCTTTCTAAAGTGATATTTTTTTCGACTGGCATATTGGAATGTTCTGTTTACCACAAAAGAAAACAAACAAAAAGATGTTGTAAAAGTTACATTTAGGGGAAATCCAAGATATAAAAAAGTTTAAATAATCAACAATAGGGCTATATCAGCAGTTTCCTAATGTAACAACAGTGCTACATCAACAGTTTCCTAATGTAACATTCCTTTGAAGAATTATTCCTCTGTAACATACATTTAGTTCCCTTTATTATTTTCTTTCATAGGCACAGATGAAGAAAAGTTTTGTTACAACAAAAATGGAATCACAAAAGCCTAACGCTGTGATCTTAATCTGCTTAAACTCACTAGCTGACAAGGATACAGGGGGAAGAGTACTGTTGAAAGAAGTGCCATGTGCTCTGACAGTGTAGAAACAGTACAACCGTAGAAACAAACAAACTAGTAAGGAGAGAAAGGAGTGACTGTTTCAGCTCCTTTCAGTAATCTTGTTATTGGTAGTTACTACAAGGAAGTTTTGTATATAATGTGGGTTTGTGTGATATACTAATTCTATCGTTCCCAGTCTTCTTACTCCTTAAGAATTTGTAGGGATGGGATAAAGATACAGTCGTGAGACAGAAGAATTTAAATAAACATCTTGCAGTTCTGAATTTTCACTGCATTTGAAATATCAGTACAAAGCCATTAGGTGATATATCTATATATAAATATGTAGATATAGATATTGATATATATATCCAACTTAGAGCCAGCTTTTTAAAATTTTGAACAGTGGTAAATAAAGAAAAAAATATCAAGTAAGCACACTGCTCTTCCTATACTAAATGTACCACTGGTAACCAAATAATAAAGGAAGATAACTTTCTGTTTATAGAATTCCAGCAAATAAATGAAGAAATCATAGAAATACAGTACAATGATGCAGGAAACCCTGGTGAATCATGAATCCAGTCATTTTGCATCAACTACTGCAATCATCTCAAAAACAGAATTGTGTGTCTCCTGAGGAGGAACACCCCACTACCTAAGAAGTAATCTTGTCCAAAAAAAAAACAAAAAGTAAAGTGGAAGGGGGCAGAGCATGGGCTCTAGGCACTCAGGCAGTAGTTGTGGCACATGGGCTCAGTAGTTGTGGCTTGCAGGCTCTAGAGCACAGGCTCAGTAGTTGTGGCACACGGGCTTAGTTGCTCCGCGGCATGTGGGATCTTCCCAGACCAGGGCTCGAACCTGTGTCCCCTGCATTGGCAGGCAGATTCTTAACCACTGCGCCCCAGGAATGTACCCCTATGTAATAAAACAATCTTAAAAAGCAAGGAAGTGACTATACAAAAATCAGAACAGTGATGGTTACTTTTAATGGGAAGGAAAGGGCTGTGTTTGGGAGAGGGCACTGCATTATATAAACATTTCTCCATCTCACGCTCAATAGTATAGTATCATTAAAAGTAGAATGCAGAGCCAAAATGTAGCAAGAAAAAAGAACTTAAAATAGCATAACATCACTTTTAATTACATTTAAAACTTCACAAAAGTGCTTCCTTAAGCAATGACTACGTGCAACGTTTTGCCAACAGTGAAGTACAACTAGTGTGAAGTGCTTTGTGAGCACATGCTTGAAATAACTGCTCGTGTAATTCTAAAATTGCTGAATTGAATTTTATGCCCAAAAAGTAAAACAAAACAAAACAAAAACCCTAGCTATGGGAAGACCTTAACAAAATTCAATTATACAGGGAAAAAAAATTGAGTCAGTAAAACTGAAGGGATTTATACATTTCAGCATATGTACATGCAGAAATTATACGAGGTACTAGTAATAGGAGAAAATGTTTCAAGATCTGCTGTATTTGGTTCTGAGCTTCTGTTTTCTATAAATTTTCCTCACTTCATCTTTAGCTCTATGACAGCCTTAAAACTTAGTCCTGTCTGTCAAAGAAATTTACTTCGTTAGCCAATTTCTTAAGAGTTTTCTACACACAGTCTCTGTCCTCACCCATGTTCTCATTTCAATATGGCATATTCTAGTATCTTACCACATTACAGAAAGTGCTTTCTCTTGGGTTAAAAATGGCCTATTTAACCTGATGACCTCTTTTCAGAGCTCATGTTTTGTTTGATGTCTCTGAAATATCAGATGTTGCCAGAGACTACCGACTCCTAGAAATTCCCTTTACTTCACTCCCATTTCATGATCCTAACATTCTGCTAGCCACACCAATTCTTCCAACTACCCCTAAATGTTGGTCTCCCTTGGGACTTTGCTCTCTGGTCTCTTTACTTTTCTGTTTGACACTCCCATGTTGGATTCAACTATTATTTCTAATATCCTTTACTTGTAAAACTCTTGGCTCCATTCAAGACTTCCTTCTTGATCCCCAGGCCCACAGCTCCAGTTGCCTACTGAGCATCTAAACGTAGATATCCCAAAGGTTCTTCAAACTCAAAATATCCGAGGGAGATGCATTAGCCTTCTCTTCCCCTGACCCCTAAGATTAAATCACATCCAGTAGAATTCAGTCGATTCTTACCTCTGAAATGTCAATCAGATTTGCTCAGTTGTCTCTAACTCTTCTTACTGTAGGGCTTTGATGGGGTTGAGAACATGCTATCCCTAAAATATGGCACCTTGGTATACTAAATGTCTTAAGCTGAAGGAGTCTGTGAAAATAGCAGAAGCAGAAAGGTCACTCTGACATTCCCCCTGTGCTTCTCCCTTGAATCAGGTCATAAAACCTTCATGGGAGAGGTGCCTTCTCTATAGCTGGGGGAAAGGAGCATCCTTATCTCCACAGACAAAGGGACACATAGAAGAATTATAACAAATAGGATTTTCTAAATTTCCCCCAGTTTATTACACTTATCTCATACTCTCTGATCTATCATATTCTCCCACGACTCTCCACTCTTCATCAAGCCTAGCATAAAAATACTCAGATTTAACTGTTTCTTTGGGTCCTCCTCTCCTTATGAAGGATGCTGTGTCACATAAAACTTAACTTAATTTGTATGCTTTAATCCTGTTAAACTGTTTGTCAGTTTAATTTTCAGACCCAGTTAGGGACCCTAAGAGGGTCAAGGAAAACTTTTTCCTCCCCTACACCTTCATTACCTTTCCCCAGGATGAGAAAAATGACGTCCTAACTTCTCTTGGCTACAGTTTCTCCTCCTCTACATGTTTTTTTTAACAACACCAAAGTTGTCCCTCTAAAGTAAAACTCAGATTATTATTCTACTCTGATTAGGTACCTTTCATTTGCCAAAAAAAGTATACTTTTTTTTGGTTTTTAATTAGTGGTACTAACGCGAGACCTACCCTCTTATCTGTAGGCACGATGTTGTACAGTAGATCTCTAGAACTTATTCACCTTGCTTAACTGAAACTTAGACATTTGACTAATACCTCCCCATTTCCCACCCCTCCCCAACCCCTGGCAACCACCACTCTATTCTTTGCTTCTGTGAATTTGACTGTTTTAGATACATCATGTCACAATAGCCAAGATGTGGAAACAACCCAAACGTCAATGGATGAATGGACAAAAACAGTGTGGTATATACAAACAATGGAACATCCCTCATCCTTTAAAAAGGAGGAACTTCATTTGGCAATATGCCACAACATGGATGAACCCCAAGGACACCAGGCCCAATGAAATAAGGCAGCCAGAGAAGGACAAACACTGCACGATTCCATGCATATGGAGGGGTCTGCATTTTTGCAGTCTCTGCTCATAGTAGTTACAGCCTTTTTTTGGTACTGCATGGCTCCTTTGAAGACTGAACTGGTTTGGTTTATCTTCCTGCTTGTGTATGAAAGGAAAGCTTAGCTTATAAAGAAAGACAGGCCTCAGGAGGTCAAAATGCCTAGGACATGTGGTAGGTGGACCATCACTCAACTCTACAAAAGACTCTTTCACATCTGGCAAAACTCTGCTTTAGGAATAAAATCTTTGAGTCTCCTCCCTAGGTCTGAGCTGCGCTGATTCCTGCTGGATGCTGCTCAACCCAAGTCTAACTCGTGCAGGGTTCCCCTGCTCAGAACGAGGAGGCCCAGGCCTCGCTCCAGTGCATGGAGCTGTAAGAGGTTCCGGCAGTCAGAGCACCTAGAAAAGGCTGTTTGACTCTTGCATTATTTCTTTGGCACCTCGTGAGGCTGATGACAAACTTTCCTGGGGAGAACTGGCAGGGAGATGTAGCTGCATTATCACCCCTAGCAGGAAACAGTATAGAGATATTAACATTCCAGAAGGTGATTCCAGGGCACTGTGCTCTGCTTGGTGATGTGGTTCACTGGAGCCTCCTAAGTTAGAATATGAATTATTACCCCATTTCACAAGAGAGCAGCCCAATGTCAGGGGCTCTGTGCCTGAGGTTACTTACAGGGCAAAACAAAGTATATTTCTATTGAACATCTCAGTTTCCCCATTTATAAAATGGGACAATACATATTTCATAAGATAGTAGAAAGGATTAAATGAACTATCATAAGAAAAGTATTAGTAATATAGTAATTGCTGAATAATTACACACTTCCTCCCTATCACCATTTATCTCATTTGGGTAGTATAACAAAAGTTATCATGTATGTTGCTAAAAGTTATACATTGATTATATCATTTAATCTTCACAGAAGTTCTACAGGGTAAGTACCATTATTCTCATCACTATTTCATAGATGAGAAAATTGAGGCAAAGAGAGGTCGACTATCTTGCCCAAAACCATGCATCAAGATAATAACAGCAGAGACTCTCAAATTTAGGTGTGACTGAGTCCAGATTCTCACAACCAACTCTCAAAGATATGAAATGCTCATGACAGTGAAATTTACTTCTTCATCACTTTCAAACTACTGAACCAAGGTTTTAAATGAAAGAAAACATTAAAAGAAGATGAAACAAATTTATAATTTAGCAATGTGATGATAGATGATGTGATCAACTTTTTTTAATTTAAAAAAATTTTTCTCTTCCAGTTTGAGATATAATTGGCATACAGCACTATATAAGTTTAAGGCGTACAGAATAATGTTGTGATTTACATACCTTATGAAATGATTACCACAGTAAGTTTACGGACCATCCATCACTTCATAGAGATACAAAATAAGTGAAAAAGAAAAAATATTTTTTCCTTGATCAACATATTTTAAACATTCATACTTTCAACTAAGTGCTTCTATTAAAACCGCAACGTAACCTTTCTTCTTGCCAAGCCATCCTCCAAGCCCTAATTGTTATCTCACTGTTTTTTATACTTTTCTGATGCTTCTGCAGCCTGATTTCCTTCCTGTCAGGAAATCACAAGCATCAAAAATACGTAGAAAGTTTTATCCCTAATACTAAAATATTTTTTGGTTAGCCAGAAAACTAATGTGTCCATTTAACTCAATGGACAATGTTTCAACTTCCCCAAAACTCCACAACTGCAATGCATTTCTGCTGTTTTAGAATGTTATAAAAACATCCATGACATCGACATTTCCAAGACCATACCCATTTGCTCGGTTTCTGAACTACACTTTTAAAAAGAATGTTCTTTAAATCATACAGTAATTTACCTCTGTCTAAATACTCTCTTAAAAATTTAAGGGTAAGCTGGGACAAAGAGAGTGGCATGGACATATATGCACTACCAAATGTAAAATAGATAGCTAGTGGGAAGCAGCCGCATAGCACAGGGAGATCAGCTCGGTGCTTTGTGACCACCTAGAGGGGTGGGATAGGGAGGGTGGGAGGGAGGGAGATGCAAGAGGGAAGAGATATGGGGATATATGTATATGTATAACTGATTCACTTTGTCATAAAGCAGAAACTAACACATAATTGTAAAGCAGTTATACTCAAATAAAGATGTTAAAAAAAAAGTATATGGACCTTTCTTAACATCAAAAACACAAACAGGGGCTTCCCTGGTGGCGCAGTGGTTGAGAATCTGCCTGCTAATGCAGGGGACACGGGTTGGAGCCCTGGTCTGGGAGGATCCCACATGCCGCGGAGCAACTAGGCCCGTGAGCCACAAGTACTGAGCCTGCGCATCTGTAGCCTGTGCTCCGCAACAAGAGAGGCCGCGATAGTGAGAGCCCTGCGCACCGTGATGAAGAGTGGCCCCCCGCTTGCCACAACTAGAGAAATCCCTCGCACAGAAACGAAGACGCAGCACAGCAAAAATAAATTAATTAATTAATAAACTCCTACCCCCAACATCTTCTAAAAAAAACACAAGCAACCTGATTAAAAAATGGGCAGAGGACCTGAACAGACATTCTTCCAGAGAGACATACAGATGGCCAACAAGCATGTGAAAAGATGCTCAACATCACTAATCGTCAGGGAAATGCAAATCAAAAGCACAATGAGATAGCACCTCACACCTGTCAGAATGGCTATTGGGCAAAAAGACAACAAATAGCAAGTACCGGTGAGGATGTGGAGAAAAGGGAACCCTTGTGCACTGTTGGTGGGAATGTGAATTGGTGCAGCCCTTACAGAAAACACTATGGAAGTTTCTCAAAAAATTATATATAGAATTACCATACAATCCAGCAACTCCACTCCTGGGTATCTATCCGAAGGAAACAAAAACACTAATTCAAAAAGATATATGTACCTCTATGTCCACTGCAGCATTATTTACAATTGCCAAGATATGGAAGTAACCTAAGTGCCCATTAATAGATGAATGGATAAAGAAGATGTGGTGTACACACACACACACACACACACACACACAATGGAATATTACTCAGCCATAAAAAAAGAATGAAATCTTGCCATTTGCAACAACATGAATGACCTAGAGGGTATTATGCAAACTGAAATAAGTCAGACAGAGAAAGATAATTACTGTATGATTTCACCTATATGTGGAATCTAAAAAACAAATGAACAAACATAACCAAACAGAAACAGAGTCACAGATACAGAGAACAAACAGGTGGCTGCCAGAGGGGAGGTGGGTATAGGGTTGAGAGAAATAGGTGAGGGAGATTAGGAGGTATAAACTTCTAGTTACAAAATGAATAAGTCACAAATGTGAAATGTACAGTGTTGGGAATATAGCCAATAATAATGTAACATATTTGGTGACAGATGGTATAGACTTAGCTATACTTATAGTGGTGATCATTTTGAAATATATAGCAATATCTAATCACTAAAATGTGCTCCAGGAACTAACATAGTGTTGTGGAATCAATTATACTTCAAAAACAAACTCATAGAAAAAGAGATCAGATCTGTGGTTACCAGAGGCAGGGGTGAGGGGAAGGGAAACTGGATGGGGGCCAAAAGGTACAAACTTCCAGTTACAAGATAAATAAGTACTAGGGATATAATGTACAATTTGACAAATATGATTAACACCTGCTGTGTGTTATGTTAATACTGTACTGAACACTGGAAATATGCTAAGACAGTAGATTTCAAGTGCATTCTACACATACAAAAAATGATAACTGTGAGATGGTATGTTAATTAGTTTGCTTGACTGTAGTAATATATATATCCATATAGTCATGTTGTACATCTTAATTATATACAGTGTTTATTAAAAATTATATATATATATGGAAAAATTTAACTATAATAGATAACCTAAGTCAAATGAGATCTAAATCATCACAGGTGATAATAGAGTATCATAAAAATACTAATTCTCCCCCAAATTAATCTATAGATTCAGTGAAAAATCAGTCAAAATCCAAAAAGTATTTTTTATGGAACTTGATTAGAAACAAAAAACCCACATGAAAGAGTAAAAGTCCAGGAAATAGGAAAAGTTATCTTTTAAAAAAAGAACAGGGGCTTCCCTGGTGGCGCAGTGGTTGAGAGTCTGCCTGCCGATGCAGGGGACACGGGTTCGTGCCCCGGTCCGGGAAGATCCCACATGCCGCGGAGCGGCTGGGCCTGTGAGCCATGGCCGCTGGGCCTGCGTGTCCGGCGCCTGTGCTCCACAATGGGAGATGCTACAACAATGAGAGGCCTGCGTACCGCCAAAAAAAAAAAAAAAAAAAAAAAAAAAAAGAACAAAAGTATAATGTTTCAAAAATTAATATTAATTTGTTAGTGCTGCTAGAAAACACCTAGAAAATTAATGGAATAAATAAGCAGAATTTTTCAGAAGCAAGTTGGAAACTATTAGTGGATCAGGAAATAAATTTGGTAGTTACCACCAGATTTGTTTTTTAATGGGTTGTAAGAAAAGAGAAATTATCAAGTGTAACACATCTCTTAGGTGTGGGTGTTGCTTGACGTGTGGGTGCATGCATGGTAGTGCATCAGTGTACAAGGTAAGTTGTTCCTTACTTTGTGTAGCACTATAAAAAGTTTGAAAAACATTGAAACAGTAGAGAGACAGAATAGCATATGGGAATTTGGAATATGATTAGTGTGCTATTTCACAGCAGTAGGAAAAAGAACTGTTCAGTAAAGGGTGTTGGGACATTAGCTATCTATATAAAATAGTAATAAAGTTAGTGCTCTATCGCACACAATACGTAAAACCATATTTTAAATGGTTTAAAAACTGAAGGTTAAAAACTCCTATTAAGAACTCCTATGAAAATATTAGGAGAAATGTGTAAATGAAATTTCTACACAATAAAAAACACCATGTAAAATTTTAAAGACAAGAAAGAACATTTGCAACTTTTATAAAAAGTACAGATTAGTACTCAAAATGTATAGCTGTCTCATTTACATACATTGAAGAATTTATAAGCCCAATAGGAAAATGAATAAAGGGTATTTAACAGATAAACATACACAGATATAAGTATGCCTAACTCCAGGATGCAAATTAAAACAATAATTTGTTTTATTAACAGTTTTTCACACTCAGAAAAGCAAAGAGTTCAATACTATCAAGGTTGGTCAGGATCTAGAGAAAATTATACTCAAATATGCAGATGGGGGAAGGGGTAAATTGTCAGGCTACTTCGGAGGGCAGTTTGCAAGTATGTATTAAAATTAAAATGTGCATAGTTTCTAACTCAGCAATTCTACTTGTGGCAATTATTCTAGAGGAACACACACAACCATGCCCAGAAAGAGATATGTAGAAGTGTTCACTGCTCATGGTTTACAATAGAAAAAAATTTAAACAAACTCAGATCTAGTGGGTAGAGGCCAAGGATGCTGCTAAACAACCTACAGTGCCCTGAACATGCTCCCCCCAACTCCAGCAACAAAGAGTTATCCAACCCAAACTGTCACTATTTATGCTAATGAGAAACCCTAGTGTAAAACAAAAGTTGCTAACAGCCACTACCAATTGTGTTACTATGGGCGATCCCTCTTCTACCTTCTCTTTCACTCTCTGTGTATATTAGGATTCACATTTTTTTTCCTCTGTACATCTACAGTCTACATAAGATTTGATAACTGGTGGTCTGCTTCTGAGAAACATCCTAAACATGTGCACCTCATTAGAGTCATTCTGGGATCTTCCCTGCAACAAAGTGTCTGAGCAGCCAAATGTAAGGGACTCTCGCTTCTTTTCTTTTTTCAATCTGATTGACCAGGCACTTGAACCAGGAATCTGAATGGTCCTAATACAACGTCTTGTCTAGCTGGTCTAAGCAACATGGCTGCCTTTCCTGACCTTGACTAATCTTCCCAAATTTTACTCCATGCCTTGATATATGTATCTGTAGCTCCAATGCCTGCTTTGTCTATCTCCCTGTCTCACGAGGTCCTTGCCAGGCCAGCTGCTCACACCTCAAAATGATAAATAAAATGTGCCCGTGGGGAGAGCCTATGCCAACATTACCAGGGTAGTCAAGAAAGCTGCCAGCTGATGCTTTGGTTTTAACCTCGTGGGTTAAACTATAACACACTAATGGAGGCACCAAACACTATAATATGCACAGAGAAAGAAAAAAATAAAACAATAAAGAAATACTCTCATTGCTGTAATACAATGACTTCTGAATATTGACATTGGGAAACCTAGCACAGTCATGTTAAAATAGTCCATTATTAAAAGAACAATTTTTGAAACACAGTGACATCAGACAACTGGAAAAAAAACACTTCATGCTTAGTGAAGTCAATTATACTTTTACAAAGATATCCATTATCTCAGCAAATGCAATTTCCAAGACAAACCTATTTAGCAAAGGGCAATCAAAATACCTTTGTTTTCATTGTTTTTGAAACTTCTTTCTTTCCATAGTCTCATAGCAAATCTAAGTTTCCTTAAAATAGGTATAATTGTATTAATAACACTGCTGAAAGAAATGAGTAACTGGGCATTAAGAAAGGCTGCAAAGTATGAGGGTTAATAGCGTGGCGCCTGCAAATTGCAAATAGTAATAGTACCCATTGCTTAGGGTTCTTATGAGGTTTAAACTAAGGTATATGTAGAAATACATACATGGTACATAGTCGATACCATATGTCTGTTAAGTAAATGATTAGCAGTATTTTAAAAACATAAAACAGGTAAACAATTAGGCTTTCATGAACCAAAGGTCATGTTTTTCACTCTCCAAGGCACAGGACCTGTTTCCCAGTCTCAAGCATCTTTGAGGAAATGTGCTATGAACTGGGCCAAAAGTTGTCATGCTGGTCCAGAATCTGCAACTAATGTACTACATTTGCATCTCTGTAAAAAAAAATTTTTATCCCAACAGAGAGATCAACTTCTAAAATGGCCAGAGGGGAAGAGAAAATAAGTAACAACACAGAAATGTTAAGCACAATTCAAATAAACAATGATATGACAAAATATGAAAACATTCTATTTATGAAGTAGATTAAAAATCCTGATGGTAACAATAAGAAGAAAGCCTATGGTTCCTAATAAGCATAAGTATGTCTTCAGATTTAAATTCTATATTTCAATAAAGGCAGTTCCTAAGACCAAACTTCTTGATGGGAAGGCAAACAGAACAACAAGGGTCACAGCTCAGAGATCCTGTGTTTCGAAATTAATGTCAAATCTTTTCTTTTGTCAAATAAAAACAAACCTAGACTTAAATAAGGAGAGACTTTATTCCAGAAGTCTATTGCAATAGGGAAAAATGCTCCAAGCTTTGGATCTACAAGTATCTCACTGTCAAATAGAAAAAGACTTTTATAGGGAGGGGTAAGCAGGCTAGCAGGAACTTTTGAGAAGAAATGAGGCAACTGTTGGCTAGAAGCAGACAGCACGATTGGGCTGTGATCATGCATTTACTGCTTGCTCAGACTTGAGGCATGCCAAGTTCAGGGGTCTGGGAGGAAGAGAAAAGCCTGACTAAAGTTTGATCAGGCCAAAGCTGAAGGTGAGTGATGGACAATTGTGAACACATGCTCTCATGAATACTGTAGGAATACTGGTACCAGAATAAAAGAGTGGTTAGGAGTGAAACCCTCCAAACGGGTTAAGTAAATAACCAACCTGACATCAACTAAAAAGTCCAATTTTTGCTCTCCCTTTGGGCACCTGACCCTTTTTTTCCCAGGCTCCAGCTACACAGGATAAGTGAGGGGTGTGCTGCTGCCAGGCCAATCAAAGGATTTGCAAACTTATGTTTTCACACAAATCTCTCTTAAAGAAACATTCCATCCTAACAAAGGAAACCAACGACTAGAACGCGCAAAAAGTAAAAGAAGAAGTAGCAACACAGGAGTGTTGTAATTACTTTTTACAAGTAGGAATAAGCTCCAAATACTAGGATGGGGACATCTGGGAACAAACAGTGGTTGCACAAAGTCATAAAAATGTTCTCCTACCAGAAAACTCACTGCAAATATTCCACTGGTATCAGATTGGGGGGAGGGGCACACCTTTAATTCATATTAAACAGAAATAGAGAAACCGTTCTTAAACTAGAGGACAGTTAAAGCCTGGACATATAATTGGATGAAACTTATTAGTGACTTAAAAAATAGGATTAAAATTCTAATTATACTTTTGATATTGTTGCTAAAACAGATAACTACTCTTGCTCATTTAAAGAACTCTGAGATTACTTTTAAAATACTGGAATCCAAAACTGTGAAAAGAGAAAGCAGACTTGAGTTTTATGTCAGGATTCTTCGCTTGATTTTCCATAGCAGTCATAGATAACATCTTTAATTTTTTGCCTAAAGGCCTTCCAGCAGATACATGAATTCTCCTCTCAGTGAACAGTGGTTTGAACAGATGTACCAGCAAGGTGTGATGAAAACCGAAGAGCATCTGCACATCAAAATGAGCCCTCCTCTCGTCCCAGGTGCCCTCCTTCTAGAGAGCATTTAACCCCCATGCCTGGAAAGGCTGCCTCCTCCCTCACACAGGGAACGTCAGCCTGGTCGCACGGGACCCCATCACACTGTGTTATGACTGTATAAGGTACTGGTGTGTCTCTCCCGCCAGTCTGGCAGGCTTTAGTACTTCATAATTCATAAAGTAGCTTAATTAAAAATGAAAAATTATCTGGCATTATATTATTTGAAACACAATACACTTACCAGTCAGTGATATGTTATGACTCTCCAAGGAAAGGTTAGAGTATTTTGCCATCATTTCTTCCCGGACAGGTAGGCTTGTGAAAGATGCAGCTGTAAGAATAAGAACATGTGATTACATATTATTATCAAGGTTAAGTGACTGTCTAAAAGCTAGTTCACAGCAGCTAAAATGGTATATTGTATACTATTAATGAAAAATAATGTTTTCAGGAAGCTCTGATTCAGTAGGTCTTACACGCTCCACAGACATTCAGAAACACACTGAGCTATTAAATGTAACAAAATTTCCAATTTTTCTATGTTCTTTTCTTACTGAAAAATCCCTATTGATTACATCAAATGGCTTTAAAAAAAAACCTCTCCTTATCCTAAAAGTATTCATAGTTTCTTTATAAAACATAAATGAAGATATGGAGAAATTAGATAAGAGTGCCAGGGAAAAAAAGGACATAGAAAGGCAGAGAGAAGATGAGAGCACAAAAAGGGACAGAGAGACCAAAATAAAGGGCATAAAAAAGGAATAAGAGAGAGTGCACTGGGCGCTAGAGGACAGAGAACATAAATGGATGGACAGGGAGAGTCTGTGCTGCTCTGTTTTCCAGCTATGGTGACGGTCCACTGTGTCCTCTACCAAACCAACTTTCCATTTTTCTGTCACTTATGTCTTCTTTCAAAAACATTCATCGAAGAAACAAGGTTTCCATTTCCACCTGTCCCACTCTCCTCAAAGATTCTTTTTTTTTTTTTTTTTAACACTAGCTACTGTTTTTTTGACTTTAGGACACAGACCTTACCTCCCACGAAAACTACCCCAACTTTACCAAACAAGTCAGAGGAGAAAGGCTCATTATTGTAAACTTGGCTGCATTCTTAAGACCCTTCATTCACTTTAAATTAAACCTGGGCCTTTTTTACACCACATTTTTAATACTGTGCTCAGAAAGTTATTCCTAGTGCAAGATTAGACTTCTAGTTCTTTTCTTATATGTATGAAAAATGTTACCAAAGCAAGTGATCATTTTTGTTGCTTCAGCTTACACACAGCTTTTCAATATTGCCTAATAAAAAAACCTACCTCGCAGAACCTAGGTCTCCAATTAGCCATATTCCAGAGCTTTTATCACTTCTAATACAGTCTTGGAAGGTGGGATGCACTTTCCCATAAAATAGTCCTTTAACAAATAACATACCTAAATCATACCACCCTCTGACACTGATTATTTAGGAAAATATGCCCTGAGTTTCTCACTAGGCTGCCAGGAATACAAAACTTCTCCTCCACCCACACCTAATATTCATTCATTCCTATTCTCTCTCTCTGTCACTGTCTCTCAAGCACACACACACATTGCCAAAAAGTCACCTATCAATATGAAAATTCTTTTTTTCTATTATTGGGCATAGCTCACTTACAGGTTGCAGGAAGCCAGGAGGGAGCAGCATCTGGGAACAGCAGATGGGAAAG
The DNA here is from genome assembly GCF_949987515.2 of Delphinus delphis. Taxonomy (NCBI): domain Eukaryota; kingdom Metazoa; phylum Chordata; class Mammalia; order Artiodactyla; family Delphinidae; genus Delphinus; species Delphinus delphis. Next base: position 134,956,153 of record NC_082685.1, on the reverse strand, counting down.
AAAGAACTGTTCCACTCTATCATCTGTTCTGTGAAGCTTGCAAACATAAGCTTTGATATCTTTGCTTCCTTTGCTAGGGAGACCTTTTTTCTTGGCCTAGCCTATTGCAGAGCAGAATGCCATCATGAAGATCTTCACCACACTTTTTGTCCCCGAAACAAGCTCATAACCCTTTTGAGATGGTCTGACTATTATTATTATCATTATCATTATTCTTAGTCACAGTATCAGCAATAGTAAGGATGACGTAAGCTGAAAAAATGCTGTCATTCTGATTCTCATTTCACTTAAATACGTGAACACATACAGCATACATGCTTGATGCCAGTAAGGAATGTGAAGCTGAGTAAATTTGGTTCCTGCAGGGCTGCATGGATCATAATAATGTTGGTTTAGGCCCACAATTTGTGATTGAGAGTCATTAAAATGTCAGAGTAGCACCCATTTATAGTATTGACTGTAACTAGCCTATGTGTTGTATACAAGTTGGTATGTGAGCTACAGAGTATGAAGTGTGATTTACATCTTTGAAGGACTAGAATAGAGCTGGAGATAATGCCAAGGAGATGAGCTCTGAGGCTGGGGTTATCTTCCCATTTTGCATCAACAGGATGTGGATGGATGGGTCCCCCTAGGACCTACATTAGAACAAGGAGAGAAAAGGGGTCTAGGCTTGGCTTGGGCAAAATATAAGCTTATGAAAGTTGAAGGAATAGGAGGAAAAGGAAAAACCAAGCTTCAAGAGTAGGAAAATTTGGATAGTTCCAGAATATAGTAACTGTTGTGACCACTTCCAATTGCCAACTCATATATTAAAAATACAAACAGACATCTATAATCCAGCCACCACCTGTATCCTAACTTCCTATTGCCTTTAAAGCATTCATGATCAGGCTCCAGACTCCACTGAAGAAGCCCCAAGTGCAAAAGGGCATGTATAACTGTTGTGATTTTTGTCTTGGGAAAAGTTCCTCTAAGAGTCTTGAGTACAAGAGCAGGACAGTCTGCAAAAGGTGTTAGAATATTAAAGTGAGAAGTTCATTGTTTAGCCAAGATATTTTTTAATCAAAAAAGTGAGAATGTAAACCTTATTGCTTTCAGTAGGAGGACAGCTGGCAAAAGGCTGATGCAGCTGATGTTAGTGTCTAAAGGAAATTGGCAGGAGATTCAGGCAGATGTGGTTTGAATATTTCCCTGAAAGGATTAGGCTGAGTCACAAAAAGAAGTACAGAATGGAGAGTCAGGGATTTGTATCCTGGTCCAAGTTCTGCCAATGACTTGTTACTTGGGGTTTCATTTCATGGAGAAGGGAGGATCAGAAAAACTGGATAATATTGAGTGATGGTGCCAAGATCATAACACTCATTCCTTAAGTTATCATACTCACTGCTCTATTAATCATTGCTGGAAATTTTCCACTTAGCATTCTTTTACAGGTAGTTGCCAAAATGCCAGCATAAAAGAGTAGCTTTTAGTAGTTGTGACAGAGATTAAAAGATTTTTCTCCCTCTACTTGGGCGATGGGGCATGAGGGTGTTGCATCAAAGAACTGTGTAACATTCTAATTTTCACCTATATTGTTTCATGGGAAATTGCAAAATGATCTCCACTTAGATATCTTTAACATATTACATTTTATAACAGACATTCCTAGAAGGGTTTATAATTTATGCTATTAACATTTTAAATGAAATAAATATGCTATAATTTCTATTTAATATTAAGGTAACATTTTCACTAGTTTAAATGGGGCCCTATTAAATTGAAGTAAATTGGGAAGAAAAAAAAGATAAACACTAAAAAACTGCATTGGGTTTTAAGATTTGCTTTTATTTAAGTCAGAAAATCAGTTCAACTATACCTCTGTTTAAGAATAAGCATTTTGGGGCTTCCCTGGTGGCGCAGTGGTTCAGAGTCTGCCTGCCAATGCAGGGGACACGGGTTCGAGCCCTGGTATGGGAGGATACCACATACCGCGGAGCAACTGGGCCCGTGCGCCATGGCCGCTCAGCCTGCGCGTCCGGAGCCTGTGCTCCGCAACAACAGAGGCCGCAACAGTGAGAGGCCTGCGCACCACGATGAAGAGTGGCCCCCGCTTGCCACAACTAGAGAAAGCCCTCGCACAGAAATGAAGACCCAACACAGCCATCAGTAAATAAATTAATTAATTTAAAAAAAAAAAAAAAAGCATTTTCTCTAACATACCTCCCACAAATCTCTTACATTTTAAAATCTTGGAAGGGTCTGGACATCATTTAAAGAAAGGTATAAGAAACAGCTATTAGGATAAATACCATTCCCTGCCTTTCTCTCTCTCATGCACATAATGTATTGATTGCTATCAACATGTATAATTAAAATTATTTTAATAAGTCTTAGTTTTAGCATTCTGATAAATAGCAATATAAATGTGCAACCCAATGACAGAAACACAACCTAGGAATGGATAACATATATTATAAAACAGAGGTTTCAAACTCAGAATATATTTCCCCGTGGAAGCGACACTATCATTATACATAACCATGAGATCCCACACCAAATTGTAAAAGCCATTTAAGCCATGATATAGCTGAACTATAGCATTAAAATATCTAATTACCAATACTACATTTAGAGTTCTACCGCTGGGCTCTAGGAATATAGGATCCCTATCCCCTGTCCCTAGCGGCAGTAGTAAAAGAAGAGAAGGGGAATACGGCTACCTGGATTCCTAGACACTATACCCCAGAGAGAGTTTGTCAAGAAAAGAAGAGGAAAGAAGTTTTGGCAAGAAAATAAATTCCTGATGGGAACATTTATAAGTCAGACTTTCTAAGTCAGGGACAGGTAACAGTCTAGATAGGGAACTCATATTTTTTTTATATACATGGGAACTATTGGACAAGAAGGTCATTTTTAGATTAGTTTAAAAAAAATTAAAGAACAATTAAAAAGCCTAATGACAAAAGCAATGTGTACTTTTACACAGCCTTGTAAAAGTATTTTTAAAACTTGGTTACACAGAAATGCAAATAAATTGACCTTTTCTTTAAAATATGATTTTTGCAATAAAATATATTTTGAAGGGCAGTGTGGAAACTAATGTTTCAAACTACCTCCACCTGGGTCATTAAGATATTTTAACGGTGAAACTTACGCCAAATAAAACTAGGATTTCTGCTCTTTCTAGAGACTGTGGGTTTTTTTAATGTTTCATGCACTAGGTTATTCTCTTATAGGACTTAGATTTTGTTAATGGTTCTCAACTAGAGGTGATTCTCTTCTTCCCTGCACCCTGCCCAGGGGATATTTAACAATGTCTGGAGACACTCAGGTTATCACAACTTGGAGGTTACTACTTGTACCTGGTAGGTTATATTAGTTTTGCAGTGTTGCCATACCAAATTACCACAAATACGGTGACTTAAAACAACAGAAGTTTATTCGCTCAGAGTTCTAGAGGCTAGAAGCCTGAAATCAAGGTGCAGGGCCTTGCTCCCTCTAAAGGTGCCAAGTAAGAATTGTTCCTGCCTCTTCCTAGCTTCTGGTGGTTGCCAGCAATCCTTGGCATTCCCTGGCTCCATTTTTACACATCCATCTTCCCTCTGTGTGTCTGTGTCTCTAGATCCAAGTCTCCCTCTCACTTCGTTCATAAAGACACAGTCATTGGGTTAAGGGTCTATCCTAATGTAACATGACCTCATGTAACATGACCTCATTTTACCTTGATTACATCTGCAAAGACCCTACTCTCAAATAAGGTCACTTTCACAGATACCAAGGGTCAGGACTTGAACATCTTTTGGGGGGTGACACAACTCACCCACTACAAAGGTAGAGGCCAGTGAGGCTGCTAAGCATTCTACAGGACAGCCCCCCATAGAATTATCCAGCCCAAAATGTCAATAATGCCAAAGTTGAGAAATCCTGATTTCAAAACAGGTACATCTTCAACCCTCATTCCTCAAAGTGATGATTTTTAAAAATCTTCAAGTGGCCCTATAGCCCTGAGGTCCTGTTTTACATGGTTTAGGTGCAGATATTTTAAAGCATGAACATTTGCAGCCCTACCTATTTTGAGGACCTTTTCCAAAGAGGCACCAAGTGCTGGATGGCGTTTTAAAATGCAAACTAGGAAACCAGTTACTGCTGTTAGCTAGCTCCAGGCTCTTGGCTACATCACAAAAGCACTCTGGGCTTCAAGATCAATCAGATGAGACATCTAAATTCTCTTTCAGGATCTCAGAACTATATAATTATAAGGCAATAGTAAAAAAGATTCTATCTTGAGAGTAGGGATACATTAGTAATGATATGACCACAGTAACTTTAAAAATACCAGAAAAATATTATTTTCAATTAAAAGAGAAACACCATTTTTAAATATAACATCTATTAATTCTATACTAACAATATATTATTTGAGATATTTTGTTGTGCATGAATAGTGACTATGTTTTGTTAGGAGTAGAGAGTTTAATTTTAGTAAACCACTGTGAGGTTGTTTTCCTTCTATGTCAATGTGTGTGTCCTAAGTTGTTTATTTCCGAGGTTCACCTAATATTGTGAAATATGTGAGGCCAGCTATACATAAGTAACTTGAAAAGATTACAATCTGGGACAGACAGCCTCAACACTTACAATCTGTCTCTGTTTGAGGGCAAATACTCCTTTGGAAAATCGTACCTAATTACATAAACTGATGACTATTTCTCAGCTATCCTTGTAGTTTGTCTATTAATTCAAGCTTTCTCAGAGTTGAAATTCTTTTTGCTTTTAAAGCAATCTCAAACTAACAGAAAAGTTTTCCGTACAGAGTAAAGAATGTTTCCCCTGAACCACTGGGGAACAAGTTGGTCACCTGATGACCCATTCGACCTCAGAAACATTACAACATTATTTCCTACAAAGGACATAGTCCACTTCACCCCAATACTGCTGTTAAAATCAGGAAATTAGCATTTATGCACTATCATCTCATCCCACATCTTATCTAAGTTTCAACAAAAGTCTTTATAATGTACTTTTTTAGTCAAAGGTTTCAGCTCAGGATCACATGAGCTGTCATGAGCCATGTCCCTCTATTCTCTTCACTCTAAACAGCTTTAGTCTCTCCTGACTTTTATGACCTTGATGCTTATGAAAGTTCCAGGATTGTTAAGTTGTAATACGATTACATTCAGAGTAGACATCTTTGGCAGGAAAATCACAGAGGAGATGTTGTGTTCTTCTCACTGCATCCTATCAGGTGACACACAATTTTATTTCTTTCTTTACTGATTTACACTCTGATCATTTGATTAAAGTGGTGTCTGCCAGGCTTCTCCACTTAGAAGTTATTCTTTCTCCCTTTTCATTAATGCCAATTTTGTGGGAAGTTACTTGGAACTATATAATATTTTGTGCCTAATCAAACTTTCAATTGACTCATGTAATTAATTAAGTTCAGTATGTACTCATGAATACTTATATAATTCAATGGACATTACTCAGTGCATATGGATACTAGTCCATTAGTAGTATTATTTACTTTCACGCTCTATTTGTCCATTCGTACCCACTTCACTTTGGCTTCTGTATCCTTTTGACATCACCCATTATTCTTTGAACACTTCACTGCTTTCTGGCATAAGATGTTCCAGGCTTATCCTATCCTTTCCCCCCTCCAGTCCTGATATCAGCCATTTCTATAAAAAGTCCAAGTTATTATTAGTGAAAAAAAAATGTATTTAGAGTCAAGATTTGGGTGCTAAGTATGTCCATCACTGCTCCATCGCAGTGGGCAGACCTAAGAATACATGTGTACATATTCATAGACACACACACAACATATATATAATGGGTATAATATACATACATATATACAGTTGGCCCTTGAACAATGAGGGTTTGAACTTCAAGGGTCCACTTATACGCATATTTTTTTCAAGAGTAAATACTACGTTACTGCATGGTCCATGGTTGGTTCAATCCTTAGATGCACTGATACAGAAGGCTGACTATAAATTATACATAGATTAACCTTTGTGTTCAGGGATCACCTGTCAATATATATGACACATATATGCATTATACATATATTTACACATACACGTTTATATTTATGCATCTATTTATATAGATATATATAGACATAAGACATGGATAGAGATAGATATTTAAAGTCATGAATTCACGCTAATGCTGCCAATTGCAGTCCAACACCACAAGGTTCATTTTAGTCTTCCCCGTTTATTTCCTTCTTCTCTAGAGAAAAACCTAGATTCTATTATCCTCACCAGCTTTACTTATCTGATCAATCCCCCCATATATAACTAATCTCCTGTTGGCCCCAAAGAGATGTCTTCCTCACCCACTTAGGCTCCAGCATCCTGCACTGTCTGCTCCTGCATGCTTTACCTCCATCCTGTGATCAGGGTCAGACCTGCATGCCATAGCTGCGTAGAAGCCCTTGTCACTGCTCAGCGCTGAGGCCTCTCGCCAGACCACCCTTCTGTAGGAACGCCCACCTCATGTGCTTCGGCTCTAACACTCTACACGGGGCTGCCCTCCTACCTGGATGCCATCCTGACTGGGCTCAGCTTCTAATTCCCTGATCTGAAACAGTTTGGGTCCCTTCAACAGGGGAGACGCTTCCGCATTTCCCCACCTAATGACTACAGGACTCATTCCCAGAAGGAAGGGAAGGAGATGGGGATGAGAGGTGGGGATAAAAGACCAGGACGAGGAAGAGCCAGTTGAACTAATTCTTAACAAAAGTGTATATAATGTAATTTCAAATGTGATGGTAATTTAGGGTCAAAATTTTGATGCCCCAGATATAACCCTATTAAAGACAGGCTTATATCCCATCCGTTCCTTTAAAGTTTAAATGCCATGACAGGTAAAAACTGCTAAAGTTTTCTGCTTAGATATAGACTAACAATGTAAGGCATATGTAGGTACTCGAATATTTGTTCCAACAAATATTTACTACCGGGCAGTTGCTCTGTGTGTCTCTAGAAAGGAAGGGGGCATTGATCAAGGAAGCATGTAAGCAACATCCTTTAGAAGTTAAAAATGATCATTTCAAATGACTCCCCTGCAAACATTTTTCAAAAGATAAGCATGACCCTTTCCTTCAATTTGTTCCCCCATAAGAGTAATAATAATGATTTTTAAATATTCCCATTTATGTAATATTTCTCCTTCATAAAGATATTCTACATTTCTTATTTAATTAAAACAGCCTAAAAGAGTTAAGGTGAGTCCTTGTGCCAACTTTATTCCAGGACTCAAACTGAGTCAGCAAGCCCTGCAACCCAAATCTAGCATTTGTATCCACACACTGCTGTCAGTGATTCCAAACTTTCATAAACATACCCACTCATCTCAGAGAGACAACTGAGTTTAAGAACACAGTATTTGGAATCGGACTGAACATGCTAAATTTCCTGCTCTACTGCTTAATCATTTGTACTTAGGCAACTATTTAGCCTCTCTAAATTCCAATTTCCTCATCTGAAAGTCAGGGATAATAAAAACTAACCCATAGAGCTATAAACTATATGGTGCAATGCCTGGCACACAGTTGTTACATAGTAAATATGATACATTTATGATAAAAAATGATAAACATTTTTATTTTTAAAATTTGGCCCCAAATCTTAGGTTTATAGAACACCTACTTCCAAGTAGTTAAAAGCACCTAGGTAAAAAATAGTAAACTTCACAATGGTCTTTAGCGAGGAGGAAATTGAACCTCACCGACATCGATACAGTATCTATAAAGTGAGATGAGGCTGCCTCACAAGTTTTAATTCTGCCTTGAAATGAAATGTTAAGTAACTTCATGCCTTTTATATGTCACATTCTTCCATAATTTTAGCTTAAGTGGAGCTTAAAGGACAGGACTTGTGCTACATACACACACAGACATCGGCCGTACATATATACATCATTCTGTTTATTTAAAACTTTATTTGTTAATTTATCCCACCTTCATTTGTTTCCTACTTTTCTCTTTGGAAGTCTGCTCTAAGTGTCAATTTAAACCTGACTCCCTGATACCAATGGAATACCTATCCAACAGTGCACTCTCTAGGCCATATCATTTCAAAGCAGTGGTTTTCAACTTGCTTAGGCTCATATGATTAAAATCACATGGGAGCTTTTAAAACTCCTCACGTGTAGGCTGAATCCCAGGCCAACTGAATCAGAATTTTTGAGGGCAGGATCCACTTATCAGCATTTTTAATGCTCGCTGGTAATTCCAACATACAGCCAACTCGAGAACCAAAGTTCTAGGACACACCTAGAATGCGTTGGTCCTCAGAAGTGTAGTACCCTCAGGTGAATGATAGGTGAATCAGGGATAGCCCAGGGTGTAGAAAACGTCCTTGACCATTCTTTATAAGTGGTGTGAATGAAAAAGAGAAAGGTGGCTGCAAAGCGGGGTGAGGAAATTTAGAAACTGAGGCAACCCAAAATGTTTTGTCCAAGTTGTTAACAGCTAGGCCTGTTAAAGGACATTTATTTAAAAATGAGTAATCTTATTATTGAATTATCTTTCCATCTTCAAAGTATGTTACAAAAAATCTACATGCTATAAGCTCATAAAAAATGAATTCCTATTAAAGGTTCGAAACCTTGTGTAGAATAATATCCTGATTTTAGTTACTGATGGGCAATATTTGCAAACTTGGAGGTGGTCTGTTATCCTAATCAGCCGCTAATACTTTGAAATTTATAACACAGGAACTTGCATTAGAAAGTACGTTAGATAGAATACTTTCACCATAAAAAGTAATTATAAACAGGTGAAGCTAAAATGGCAAATCTGGTGTTCGTTTCCCTGATGCTTTGCACCAAAATCCCTCTTTCAGTGTCTTAATAATACAACCACAAATACAAACAAAGAAAAACCCATGGTCTTTGTTTTCAAAGACCAAGGTAGAAAAGAAGATACACACATTATTATCCTTAAGTCGTGGGGCTTTGTTTTGTTGTTGTTGTGTTATTTCAGGTCAGCTCTAAAAAACATCATCAAAGCCAACCCACCTGCCAGGAAGGGAGGAGGGGATATTTAAGCCTCACTATCGATTTAAGTGAAGGGCATTGGGAAATGTGGCTTTCAGAAATCCTGCCAGTTTAGCAGAGGCCAAGTCGCTGCCTTGTTCCTGCCCGTACCCTCACGCCCTTTTCCTAGGAACACCCAGACACTGCCCTACTACCCACGACCCCGTCTCGTAGGGCGCTGTTCGTTCCAGCGGAGGAGCCCGAACCGCACCGGCCTCTCGGCTAGTTTAGATAACCCTAGCGTGGCAGACGGGCGGAGGCGGACGCCGTTCCCCACCCGCCGTAGCCAGCATCCCCGCGCGCTCTCCGCCCCCTCGTTGGCCCAGAAACCATCACACCTGGGGTACGGCCGTCCTCCGAGCTCCGGCGCACCGGCGCGAGGAGGCACAGGAGGAGCAGCGGCAGGGGCGGCGCCCGGGGCCCCCGCAGACTGGGGAGGGAGCGCATGGCGCCAGCAGGTCCGCCGCGGTCCTCGCGCACCCACCGCCGTCGGTCCCCGGAGTCGCAGCGCACACTCGCCGGCGGCCCGGCACCCGCTGCCAGGCCCGGGGGCAGGACACTCGAGAAAAGGCGGAGTGGGAGGGGCCGGCCGCCCTGCCCTCCTCCCCTGAGACACTCTGACCGCGCCAGCAGCACACCCAGAGCTGCGCCCGGCCCTCCATCAATTATGCAGCCAGCGGCCGGCTGCAGGAGCGCCCGGATGTGCGGTGGCCACCCCCGCGCCGCATCCTCCGCCGCCTCCTCTCCGCCCCAGCAGGTCAGGGAGGGAGATAGGTGAAGACGCTGGCAGGTGGCGCCTAGCCCATCTCCTGGGAGAGAGGTCGAAACTCCTAATATTTATATATCTATAGATATATCTGCAGACTATCCTTTGCAGTTCATCTGAAGCAAGGTTCACTTATTTACTTTAGTGGGACAGAGGGTGGGAACGCGTTTCAGCTCCCCCGGCCATTCTGGGTTAAGAAGGCTTATGTGTGCGCTGGTGAAAGGCGCTATCCAGCTGCCCGGCATCCTGGACTAATGTCTTTGCTCTGCCTACCAATCGCACACAGCCTCCTCTCCGGTCTCTGAAGGCTTAACCGGTTCGCTCTAGATTACGGTTTCAGAGTCTCAAGAGTCCCGCAATCTGTTTTCCTTTTTCTTTTGTTTGCTTAACCTAGCAGTTTCCGAGAAGCCACTTAGAGCTCAAGAAACAAAACTACGGAAAGTAGATAACTGTGTAAAATGCACAAGCCTGTAGACCTTTGGCAAACTCCAACACCGTTTAAGATGTTATCCCTTACTGTAGCTTGGGATTTTTCAGTGCTCCCGACCAAATAAAATAAAACAGCTAAAAGCTACTGCTTTATCGGAGAGGGTAGGAGGAATCTAATTACCACATAAAGGAGTAGTAAGATGTGATAATTCTCCAGGCTGTTATAACACATTAAAAGATATATTTTAAAAGTATTTCTCATGAGTTTGTTCCCTCTGCCTTTGTCTTTGCAATGTCAGGTTTGATAGTCATAAATTCAAAATATATCAGTGTCAAAAAAAGGATTGAAAGAAAATGTTAGATACGAATTTTGAAAATTGAAGTGAAGACAAGAGCTATGCTCACCTCATACAGGAATGATTTTTAATTGGTGTGTATTTTTAAAATATTCCTGTTTCCAGTTTAATGTTACATAGGCAAAACTTTGAGGGAAAATGTAGATTATTTAAATTTGTATCGAGAGAACATGAATAATACAGTTCGTTAAGCAATATTAAATTTCCACCAAGTGCCAGGCAATGTGTTCATTTCTTGTATTGCAAGGAGTGCCCGCATGTGCGCGTGGGCGCGCGCACACACACACACACACACACACACCTAGAGAGCTATTTATCTATGAACTACAAATCTAAGGAAAGCCTCGTCTCAGTCAGAAAATTATGGCTATAATGATTAAACCTTTCTGAACAAAGCCTTATGAGAGACCCTGAAGGACTACATTTTACATCATGACCCTCTTAAGACCTGGAGCGGACTTGCTAAACCCAAACTGCCTGATCACTTGTCGCTAAGTCACACCCCTGTCTTCCTGCCCTGCATCCTGTCTCAAGACTAACTACAAGCATTTCCCTATGTCTTTGGAGAGTTTTAACAGTTAAGCACTTCTCGAAACAAACTGGACTCTGACTGACCTTCCCCAATTACTCCAATAAAATCCTTAAGCTCAAATTCACCTTTCTTCAAATAAGCTGACCTCATTTAAGGAAAAATTATCTTCCCAGTCAGATCAACGTGTTTATGAACAGAAAAAAGTGACTTGCCAGGTTGAGGCAAGTTTCCACTTCTCTTTTGCTGTTAGAGCAAAATAAATTGAGGAAGAAATATAATTCTTGTTTTGCTAAGCATTTTGAAAGTTTTCCCCGTTAGTACTGGTTTATATTTATATATTTAATATTTTTTAGCCTTATCCCCAGTCCATTTTTTTCAAATGATCCGTATCCTTTAAAATCAATTTATATACTACCTTCCATGTACAGCTTTTTCTGACCTTTCTGGTCCAGATTGACCTTTCCCTCCATGGTGAATTAAATATGGCAACATCTGCTTTGACACTGTCCTCATCATGAGGTATGTTGAAGAAGAAAGAGGGTCCTGTATTTCCTCCCCTTGAGCTGGGTGACTCCTGTTGACATATTGAATATCGCTGAAGTAACACTGTGTTACTTCCGGATCCAGACCACAAGAGTGTCCATTTCCTTCCTTCTTGTCTTACAAGACAGCTGCCAGGAAAGAAGTAGGACTACCTTGAGATCACCGTGCTGTGAGAAGCCCAAACTACATGGGGGGCCTAGAAGGATGAGGTGCCATGTAGAAAGAGGGGCTGAGGGGCAGTAAGGTGTTCTAGTTTTGTGAGGGACCCTTCTTGGAGCTTCAGACAAGGCCTGCTGAGTGCCACGTGATGCTCCTTGAAGCAGAAGAATTGTCCAGCTGAGCCCTGCCTGTACTCCTGACCCACACAATTGTGAGATGTAAGAACACTATTGTTTTAAGACACTAAAGTTAAGGGTAGCTTGTGTCACCACAATAAATTATCCAACCACTCTCCTCTGAATCTCCCTAGGATTAATTTGACAATTAACAATTTACAGCCTTGTGACTTGACCTTCATGGTTGGTTTCAACCCCCATTTAAATATTTTATTGGTATTCAACTTATGTGATTATATCTTCTTTTCCGACTACATTACAACTCTTTTCAGTATAGGCAAACCATCTCTTTTCTTCTTCTGTTTTTCCTAAAACTCTGTTTTCCCTTTTTCTATAGTAAAATAATGCTATAAAATCTTTCTTTTTTTTTTTTCCTTAAGCTATTGTTGAGTGAAAAGTGTATGACATGATCCTGGGAAACTCTGAAAATGAGAATGGGAATATGGAATGGGTTAGTTCCTACTGAAAATAATATTTAATTTTAAAATTTTTTTAGAAAAAAGCATTATATCAGACAGTAATATGTAAAGTACTAAAAATAAAGGTGGGAATTTGCTACTGCCCATTAGTAGAATACAAATCCAAGTCATGAGATAATGGTAGGCAGAATTCTTCAGTGGCCCCTCCAAGATTCTTGACACCTGGTCACATGGGGTGATCCTGGAATGTGGGCAGGTTTGTGAATATGTTGGGGTAGTCACTATTTTGATTAGGGTACATTTGATAAGACTCTATTTCAGCAGGCTGGAGGGAGACATTCCTAGTGAGGCAGATACCCTCATGCTTGTGTGGAAAAAGCAAACAGCCACATGGTGAACTAACTGCGCATGGAGAGGGGCATCCTCCAGGAGCTGAGCATGGCAGTCCTGCAACCCCAGGGAACTGAATTCTGCCAACAACCAGTGAGCTTGGAAGAAGCCCCAAGCCTCAGATGACATCACAGCCCCAGTCAACACTTTGCAGCCTGGTGAGACCCTGAGCAGAGGATGCAATTAACTGTGCCTGTCTCTTCTAACCCATGGAAATTATGAGATCATAAATTTGTGTTAAATCACTAAGTTGTTGGTAATAAACTAATACAGGGCATCCCATCAGATGTGATTCTAGTTACATTGTAAAAAAATGATCCTATACTTGAACAAGGTCAGGAATGGATATGGAAGGAAAAAGAAACCACATTAGTTGTCTCTAGATATTAAGAATTAGATGAAAAAGTTCCAGAGCTACTCAGAAGTTTATACCATTTCTAAATTGGGACCTATGACCATCTGACAGTCATTTGCTCTCCTTCTCTGGAAGGAAGAAAAAGAATATATAGATACATTGATATATAGGTGTGTATATATATATGCACATACATGTGTGTATATATACATGGGTATTACATGTATAGACATGCATGTATATATATATATATACTGTATACACATATGTATATATATTTAATAATTGCTAAATTATTTATGCAATGTATGGAGATCCTTTGATCTCAGGGATGGAAGTCCTCTAGTACATGCTAGGAGATAAATCATAATTGGTCTAAAACCATGAGTAAAATCTCATTCCCCTTAGCAATGGTGTGTCTAAGGGGAGCATAGCTGATGAAATACAAGAGCAAGTCTGCTGTGAATGGCTTCCCTCATCAAAGAGAGAAAAGCTTTAAGTAGAGAAGGCTTTTTGTCCCATCCCTTTGCCTCTTTCTTCCTGCCTTGAATATAACCATGATACCAGTATCAGCGGTGGCAACTTTGCAATGATGTGGTGACCAGGCAACTTTTCCAAGAATAGCAGAGAAGAAAGAAGAAAGAAACCTGGGTCCTTGGTACATCTCTGAGTTACTGTACCAGCCCTGAGATGCCTCCCTCCAGACCTGTATCAAATAATAACTACTGGTTACAGCACTTTTTTTGGTTCATAGCAGTTGAATGCATTCCTATCTGTTCGAGTACTTCCTTAGTTTAAATTAAAAGCCTTGCACTTAGCCTTGGAACTCCCATTCTGTCTCCACACAGGATTCTCCTTCCACCTCCTAGCTTTAGTTACTCACCTTTTCTGTGAGGATAATATCCAGTATCTAAGGACCTTAAATAATTCTTTAATTTACCTTTTGACATCTTCCCCCACCCAAACTATACTCATCCTGAAATACTTAGAATTCCCCCAAAGTTGACTGTTTTGTGTGCTCACTGACTTTACCTCTGATTATTTTCTTTTTCTTTTCTTTTCTCTTTTTTTAATGCTTGGAATAGCTTTGCCTATAGCTCCACTGCCAATTCTCACTTCAATTTCTGCGTGCCCTTTTTTCCAGAAAGTTCTCTTTGTGCCACTTCAAGAGCTTCTTCTCTGGCTTCCACAGCATCTTGTGTGCACACCTATCCCAGCTCTTAATGCATTATGCTATAATCATCTGTGTAGTTATGTCATTTAGCTCCCTAAATGCTGAAACAGTGTCTGGTTTACCTTCATGTCCCATGTGCCAGAGCAAGCAGCACACAGTTGTCACAGAGATGAATTAAAGAATGAAACTCAAAATCTACAGATGCTCTCTGAAAAGTAACAATCTCTTGGCATGTCCCTCACCCAGACTCCCTCCCCGGAGATGATAGTTATCTGTGCTGCCTTCTTCAGGGATATTCCAAATCTATGCAAAACATTTCTGTACGCCTATGCCTTTTCACATGGATGGCGGCATTCCGTGCCTAACTTTTCTACTTTGACAATATATCTATTTCCTCTGTATAGAGCTTTCCCCTTTCAACAGCTAAATATCATTCCATTCTGTGAATGTCCAACTATGTATTTACCAGGTCTCACTTGACTGCATTTATATTGTTTTAAATACTTCCATTTACAAGCAGCTTAAAAATTAATACCATTGTACATTTCTTTAGTGGTTCATACAAGGGTATACATGTAGACTATAATCATGGAAATAATATTTCCTCATCAAAAGATATTTGTGTTTGAAACTTTGATAGATACTGTACCATTGTTTTTCTTCAAAATTATTAGTTTACATTCTCACCAACAGTGAAAGGGCCTGTTTCCCTATATTAATGCCAAGAAATCAAATCCTTGATCTTTGCCAATCTGACAGTTGAAAAATGGCATGTATTTACAATTTGTACTTCTTTATAAGAAGTTGTAAGTCGGGATGTGTATTTTTTATATGTTAAAATGTGATGTACAAACATTGCAAACAACAAAATCCAGTCTGGCTAGTTTAACCAGAAAAATAACCTCTTAAAGTTTATTAGGTCCTACTTGGGGTTGTTGAAGAAACAAACTCAAGGATAAACTTCCAGGAACACCAAGAACCATACAGTATACTGGTCTGATATGGATACCACTGATGCCTCCTCCATCAAACATGAAATGCCAGGGACTCAGCGCCCAACATCCACTACTGCCTCCATCACTGATGCTGCCTGTGTGTCAGGAACTTGCTCCTGCAATTCCTGCTGCCACCTGCACCAGCCAAATGGGAGAGCTACCCTGCATAAACAGGAGTGCCGCCAGGCTCATCTCTGAATTGGTCTCATTCACCTGGGTGTGTGAAGGGCTAGGGCACATGCCTGAGTGCTAGCTGCAAGAGAGGCTAGTATTTGAGTTCTGATCTCAGTGGGGGGAGGTAGGATTCATAATGTGAAAATTTCCCCAAATACAGAAGCGTTTTCAGAATATAAGAAGTCCTGAATATGTCAAATATTCTCTCCAGTCCTATTCACTGTTGACAGGCAACCCTTCTTCATACTTATTCTCTGGAACAAAAGCAGATACTCCTTCAACTAAATATACCTTCTACTCATATCAAATGCAGACACTACATCTAACCCCAGAAATAGGCAAGTCTTGTTAGAAGGGGAAGTCAGATCCATGACTTGTACAGATGCATTCTAAGGCTCTGGGACAGGAACTAGTAATATGTTCACTTTCCATCTGATTTTTTGTAAAATTTGCTAAAGTAAGCTGTTTTAACTGGAACTACTCAATATGACCATTTATTTCTACTCCAACGTCTCTTGCGTCATACTTTCCCACATGTCAGATGGCATGCTGTGACTGTTTTGGGGGTCCTGCTAAAAGGAAGTTGAGTTAAGGATATACTTGGTAGAGATTTATTCTAATATAATTTTGTGTTTTGCAGTCCCTTTGGTATAGAGACAAGTTATTGCTAGCCACCTAGTCTAGAAATGACTTAAAGGTATCCAGACCTTTTGCTGTGGGACTCACTCAGCACTGTGACTGAGGAGATTCTGGGCGTCCCAACATAAAGGTGAAGAGTGGAAGACCAAAGCCTGATACCCTATGATCACTTGGCACAAAGTGTTATGGTCTGAATTGTGTTCCCCCAAAATTCATATGTTGAAGCGCTAACCCCCCAGTACCCTAGAATGTGAGTGTACTTAGAGATAGGCCTTTAAAGGGGTGATTAAGGTTAAATGAGGTCATATGGGTGGGCTCAGAATCTAATATGACTAATCTTGGACATAATCCAAGATTATAGAAGAGACACCAAGGATGTGCATACAGAGAAAAGGTCATGTGAGGACACAGAGAGAAGGTGGCCATCTACAGGTCAAGATAAGAGGCCTCAGGAGAAACCAAGCCTCCTTGGGTCACTTGTCACTGTCTATTTCACTTCTGGTGGTAACTTTTCCCAGTATGCCTTTTGTCTTGGGCATTATCACCAAAAATTATGTATTATGCAGTCAGATTAACCAGTCTTTAGAAAAAAAGAAAAATGACTTCTGCTTTTGTCATAGCTAGAAAAAGCCTTCATTATTTTAAGAAAAATATAAAAATATCTATGATTTCTTCTAGTATTTTTTGCTTTCTCTTTTTATGCTTGATTTTTTTGATGCATTTATAAACAACAGTTATGACTCATCTTCCTGTCATATCCAGTCATCTTTTATTTTAGAATTTCATTTTGCTTCTGCGTTTGGGCCAATAAAAGAATCCACTCATTTAAATGAATTATTCATTTATTATTTGTTTAATATTCCTAACTGTTTCTCGTACTTCATGCTAGCTCAAGGAAGTGACAATGTCTAATTAAAACTATGGGGAAGAGGGCTAACCGAATATATGAATGAGAAAGGAAAATTAAATAACCTGATTATACCCAGTTATCTGATTATTTAGACTGATGGAAGTGAAGATTTCATAGCTGGACTGATTCTCAAGAGATCCCGTTCATGTTCACATTTTAGAGATAAAGCAGTTTACAGAAAGCAAAATCAAAGATGTCAAGCCTGATCCATAAAATTTTATTTCAACCTTTACAATAGGAGTGAGGGGTGAAAAGAGGGGATGGCGAGAAAGGACATTTTCCACTATAACTGCTTTCAAATTCTCAATTTTTATCCAAATGTTTGACTTTATGCAGAGAGTTTTATCTCAAAATAGAGCCAATATATTATTTCCCATAACATTTTAACTGTTTTGTTAAAATTTTTTAAAAATAAGATTGACAAGTTAAATAAAACTGATCGATCTCAACAACTAGATATTTGGCCGTTTGTAATGATGTCCTCTTTTTTTTCATTAAACTGTTGCCAAGAAAACATATTCTTAGTTTTTACAACCTGTTAGGTGCTCTATAAATGTCTTTGAAGATGTGGCATAAGAAATCAATCAATCGATCTATCATTTGTAACCCTGATTTGCGTTCTGATACAAAGCAGCTTTGTAGTCATTCTGGAAGATTAATGGTTGCTAAGGAAAGTGTTTAGTTAATAAACTTAGGTATTATTTAAGGAGCTCTTGACTAAGAGGGAAAGACAGGAAGATTAGCTTTCCTCAATGAAAAAATTAGCAAAAATGGAGATGCTATATAAAAAAGGAGAAAACTCAGCCTGTGGATGAGACAGCCTTGCATGTTCACACTGATTAAGAAGATATTTGGAGGCAGCAGTTTGGAGACTGAGCAATACCACTTAATCGTTTTGTAAATTTGGGAATATCACTTAACCACTCCAAGCCTCAGTTTCTTTTCCCATAACATAGGAAAATAATACGTATCTGCCAGTGTCGTAAAGGTGAAAGAAACAGTTTTGGCAGTATTGCAAATGATAAAACAAAATATGTGAACGTTTGTTGTTGTTACTATTATTATTGTAGATTTCACAAAAGTTATATTTTTTTCTAGTTTTGTAGTGTCAGGGAGGAAAAAAACATTTCTCTCTACCTCTCTGGGTTTTTCTGGCTGGTCTAAGAATGAAATTGACATGAGATAGATAGATTAACAGGAGAAAATCAAACAAAATTTTAAGAACATCTATACGTGGGAGAGACCCAGGAAAACTAGGTAACTTAGCCAAAATGGCCAAAACCCTCATCTTTAATACCATCCTTAGCTAAAGACAAAAGAGGTTGTTGGGGGTACTGGTTTGGGACTTCAAAGGGGAGGAAGGCAATTGACATGGAGATGAAAAAGCAAATGTTTGGTAAATAAACGGTTTATGAGCCAAACAGACACAATGGGAAACAGAGTGGACTCTGATCTGCAGGCCTTGCTGAGTCTGCCCACCACACCTAGCCCATATTCTTTGCAGATATCTCTAGCGATAGCGCTATTCAACAGGCCCTTTATATACATTCTGCAGTTAAGGGGGAGGTAAAAAGAAAGACTTCTGAGTCCTCTGTTTCTTAAAAATAAGCAGCCTAAATTAATCCTTATTCCAAAGAGACACATTTTGGGGTGGCAAATTTTGCTCCCCCACAGTGTCGAATGCATCCGTTTGGAGCTGTGTTTTGTTGAAGCCACTACCAAGTCACTCTAACGGGTTAAGAAACAAATTTTATTGGCAAAGCATAAAGTGCATGATCACAGGAAAGAAATGCACAGGTCCTCCAATATGTCCCCTTATCACACAGAGAAGTATTCTAGGGCCAGAGTGCTCTACTGGACACAGAGGGAGGGTTAGCATTCACAGGAAGGACCCTACCCCACGGTTAATAAAGAGCAACCTTTTTGGTGGAGGAATAAAAGATTACTTATCAACAGGCATTCTGGATTTGGGTAGCTAGCCACATGTAGGAGTGGCAGAGAAAAATCAGCTACTAGCAGTCTGTGACCTTGGTGCCCATGGAAAGCTAGATTTAGGCACAGCTACTTTTTGAGGGAGGGAGAAGGAGGATGAAAGGCAGTGCTAGAGAATTCTGTGAAGTCCAATTTAGAAACAGTTAGATCCCTAGATGCCCACTTGAATTATACGTTGCTGGGCAAATGCCCTTCTTCCACCCTTAAAGAGAACTGGAGAAGATAAAACTGACGGTTTTTGGCCTTAGATCTGCAGACCTGAGGGTGTGGATACCCAGGACTGGATACATAACTTGCTGGGTTCATTATTCAAAAATTACTAATTTCAAGATAATTACAATAGGCAAATCAAGTGTGGGGCTCTTCTCAGGGCTCAATGTGACTGTACAATTTGGTTCTGCCCCCATATAATTGGCTACATAGTACTTTACTGAAGATAGGAGGGTCAGTGTCCACACACGTAGTGTATGCTGAACACTGAGAAGCTTTACTAATGGGCCATTACCTTTACTCTCCAGAGAGGAGATTGAAAGAATATTTTCAAGTGTATATGACCAGCCCAAGGATCCCTCAAAACATATTATTTAAGATAATCTTCAAGTGAAGTTTAAAGTCAAAAAAGTCCAATACACTCACAGTGATTAAAATAAAATTTTAATCCCACAATCTTAAACAAAATAAACACCTAAAGATTTCCAAACACCCAAGGAAAAGATTTAATACGGAAAAAGAAACCAAAACAGAAGAAACATCATTTATAAGTAAAAAATATACACAGAGAAAAAATATCAATAGAAAACTATCATAAAAACCCTCATATTAAGAGACAATTTTACATCTGTGAAAAAGAGAGCAAGTTATTATGTAAATGAACATTTAAGAAAGAAAAAGGTGATCAGATTTTAAAACATGATAGACTAAATGAAAGAAGTTTTGGAAAATAAAGTTAAGAAAAATCCCACAGCAAGTGGAGCAGAAGGACAAAGATAGCTGTAAGAAGAGAAGAAAGATAATATTAAATGATTAGTCCAGGAGGCTCAACATCCAAATAACAGAAAGATAGGACAGAGAAAACAGAAGGGAGGAAATCAACAATGAAATAATTCAAAAATTAAAACTGAAGGAAATGCAGGCTGAAGGGAGCCACCACGTTCCTTGTCAAATGAATGAAAATAGACCCACACCAAGGCACATCACTGTAAAATTTCAAAACACTGTGGAAAAGGAGAAAATTCTATAGGTTCCATAGAAGGGGGAAGGAATATGGAACTGGTCAGAAAATAGAATAGTTTTGATGGTCTTAACAGAAGCGAAATATCTCCAAAATTCTGAAGGAAAACATTTACCACCTAGAATTCTGTACCCTGTTGAAAAGTCAATTAAATTTGAGAATGAAATACACACATGTTAAAGTATGAACTGTCTCAAAAAATTTATCTCCCATGCATACTTTTTCTCAGCAAGCTACTGAAGAAGGAACTCCTCAAAATCAAGAGAGTAAATCAAATGAAAGGGGGAGATACAGGAACAGAAATCATCAGGATGACATTGAAGGGAGATCCCAGGATGATAAATGAGCACCGGCACAGGGCACCATCAGCTCAGATTAGAGTAGTGTAACTTTTTGAGGGCTCTCATCCCCCTGCCTCTGCAACAAATCAAGTAAGAGGAAGATGGGAGCCATAAACAATAGATCCAAGCCAGAAAAAGACAAAGAATTCAAAGTATGAAGGAAAAGGGGAGTCCTAGAATGACCGTTGTGCTTCAGATCCAGAGTACAACCAGCTCAGACCGGAAAAAGAGGGTCTCCAGGAGGGTTGTTTCAAGGAAAATAATTGAGATGTCTAAGTTCACCTTATGTGATCGACCTTGTTGGAAATTGTATTTAGAGGCTACTACTGATAAGTGGTGGAGGGAAATAGCAACAGATACACACACACACACACACACACACACACACACACGAGAAAAACAAAAGGAGGGGGAAAAACAAAAATATTCCTAATACGCTAAAATTATCAGCTGTGAAATATATAGACCTAATAATGTAAACACTGAATATTTATCAATACCACTAATAATACCAAAATAGCAATTTAGCAATAACACCACAAGGTCAAATGGGGTATATTTTGAAAGAATAATTCAGCCTTAGGGAACTACTCATGTAATTTATTATTTTATGTTAATGGAGAAAATTATATAGTTATCTCTATACATCTCAAAAGGTATTTGATAAGAAGTCAACATCCATTTTTCTATTAAAATAATAACAACCCAAAAACTTTCAGTAAGCAAGGAATAGAAGGAAACTTTCTTTGTATAATTATGGGTATCTAGCAACAACAAAAATATATATATTTAACAGCAGAATACTATAGGAATTCCAAAGTATTCAATAAGATCAAAATAAGTCACAAATTTTTAACTACATAAAATTTAAAAGAAAACATTTACATGATGAAAAATGAAATACAGATTGGGAGAAAATATGTACAGGGTATCATCTACAAAGCATTAATACCCTTACTATTAAAAGAATACTAATAAATCAGTACAAAAGATAAAGCCTCCACTTGAAAAAAAGTGGGATGGGATGCATTTGAGACAATATATAGATGGATTAGGCTTAGTCTTAAAAGTCTGTGTAAGAAAGTAGAGTCTACTGCAGTTTCTCAGCCTCCTTTTCTAGACTCCAAACACCATAGATCTCAGTTCATGGCTTCTATAATGAGCTTCTGCATGGATTAGAAATAAAAAGGACAGATAGAGCCATCAGAAAAGTCTTTGGCACAGAGACAGCCGGAAAAGTAACCAGCAGGTTCATTCAGATCACGGGGTCCAATGGAGGAGCCAGGTGCTGAGCAAGTACTGCAGGTTCTTTGTATCTTTCAGAACTTTGAGGGGATGAATTACATTCTCCATCTGTGACTCAGCCAGGCTCCTTATGCAAAGGAAAAGAGCTCCATTGTCTTGGCAATGCTGTGAAAAAAACATTTTAGAAATGCTGGCCCCATGGTTGGCAAAGCAAGTTAACAGGGCAGGCCAGGGCAATGGTGTGAGTCTGAGTGAGTTGGCCCCAGCAAGCTTTCAAAGAGAATCTGGAGAGATTTGCCACAATAGTGGAGCCAGGAAGGGTGGTCAAAGTACCTGCTGCAGCACCTGCGAGACGGAATCACTGACATCTGTGCCACTGTGGTATCCTCTCCAGGGCCTCATTAAACTGGGCAGAGATAGCTCCATAATTTGCAGAACCCAATGCAAAATGCAAATGTGGGCCTCTTGTTCAAAAAGCAGGAAGACGTTTCATTACCAATACTAAACTATAAAGTTTTTAACTTTCTTCTGTGTTCTCTCCCTTGACTTATGTCTTTTTTATTTCCTATGTAATGGTGTTCTAAGTAAAGAAAAAAAATGTTTTTAATTATTCGAAAGAATTTCACCGTTCGTCATTAGATTATGCAATACCAGATTAGATGTAAATATAAGAGCATTTAACTCATTTGCAGAATCACTGAAATTACACAATTCATATTTCATAGCTTATATATAAGCATATATTTGGTTCTTACCAAGTGAATGAAAATACTGCTCAAAAGTAACTCAGCTGTTTTTATTTTGCTTTTTGACACATGCACATTATACCTACTCTCTTCCTTCAACTTACTGATGAGTAAGGAAGGACTGACACATGAAGGAACTAAGGTTTGCCCTATGTTTCCTTCTATGTCATTTTCAGTGTATGATGAGGGCTCATAGTTTACATGTATTGATTTCAAAGGTGACCCATTCTTCCACACATCATATTTATTAATGAAGATTACTTGGTAGATTAGTCTTTAAAGGATTATAATGTACAAATAATAAATGTACCTTACATTTCAATATTTAATTATTTTCCTGAATAGATGAGTCTGTTATACATCAACTATACCTCAATAAAAATGATTATTTCAATATAATACAATTAAACTTTAGAAACCGTAAAGAAAGTGTTTTATATTTAAAGTTAAATAAACATTTTTACTTTAAAATATTATCAGAAATAACTATAAATACATAGCAAAGTTCTTTTTTTTTTTTAATTTTCTCCTATCTCATCTTAAAAGCTACAGTATTTTGCAATTTCTAGAGTATTTTCAAACAACTGATCGTACCCATCAGTGGCATTATATTACCTATGTTTCCTATTTTAACAAAGCCATTTATCTTTGAAGTGGAGTAGTGTGAGATCAGATATCATTGCTCCTCAAGGAACTGAAATTCTAGACATCTGTCTTTCAGTTTCACTTCTCTAATCAACTCAAGTTTATAGATGGGGAGACAAGTAAGTAACGTCAAGAGAAAGGCAGAAGAGAAGATGGACTCTTGCCAATCTGTTACTAAAGAAACTCCTTGGGTGAATTTGCTTTCTTCCACAACTTCAGCCATTCCACCAACTTTACATACATTTCCGTTAAGAGTTAGTACCTGACTGGGTTAACATCTCTACATTCGGAGTTATTGCTTATTTGACAGCGATAGTCAAATTTTTCTCTAAAATTTATATTTCCGAAAGTTCCAAATAGAGACTGGTCCTAAAGATGTATTGTTCTGTGTGTGCGTGTGTGTGTGTGTGTGTGTGTGTGTGTGTGTGTGCGCGCGTGCATGCGTGTATGTAGTATATGGAGGTACTGATTACTGTCTATTCAGTAGGATCTGTACCTTATATATCTACTACCAATTTCAAGGAGAGTAAATGCAAAAATATTTTATGAAAATTATAATATTTACCGTTAAATATTACATATATTTATCAGATAGCTCTACTGCTACATTCTGCATTGCATATAAATGGACTTGGACTATAAAATGGTATTTTTCTCTGTATTCTCATCTAATGAGGAATTTCATCAACATTATACATATATTATAAAAATTTTATACCATTAGACATACCATTAGACTTTTAGCATGACTAGGAATAGTTATCTGTTTAATATCCTTTATTGCCCTGAATTATTATAATTAATCATCTAAAACACTTGTTAAATATTTTATCTAGATTTTTTTCCTTAATTCTATTTTATCTGCAGAAAAGAATATTCAGAAACTCTCAAATAACAAAAGTAGTGCTCTCAGGGAATGGAAGCAAACAAGATGGCCTTAAAATACATAAATTCAGTTCAAATCACACACACACACACACACACACACACACACACCCCTATATAGATTTATATATATATATATTCATATATATCAAATTCATATATATAACAAAGAAATTTCAGTTTAATAAATCTATATCCCCAAAATATGTGATTAAAGTCAGAATATTTGACTAAAGTCCAAATATTCCATGAAAAAGTAAAATATAATGTTTATTACCCTTTGAAATATGAAACTATATATACAACTTATAACTAATCAGAACTTTTTTGTATATGAACTTATTAGTGGTATTAAGATAGCAACATAATCCTGTCAAATAGCAACTTTCTCAGTCTAGGATCAAACCTAAGCTTATTTCAGTCCCTATCTTTCTCAAATTAAACTATGTAGTAAAAAAAAGACAAACCAGAAATGCACTGTAGTTTGAAAACTACACATCACTGAAGCTCTGATACTGATTGATTTTTAAAGATATTTTACTAGAAAATAACTTTAAACCTCTGAAAAATCAAGGTGTCTCAAAATATAACTACTGCAGCAAAGTCCAGTTTTAACATTGTAACCAATTGTAGTTAATTTGGTTTAAAAATCTGTACTCTGAATAGATAATGTTCTCCCTTAATACTTCTATATTATATTCATGACAGCTTGACTTTGAAATTTATTATGGCTTCTGATTCTGTGTAGTTGTTTTTCTTAGGCTTTTCCTGTCTCCCATATTTTGTTATGGAATAATTTGGAATAATATTCCAGGTAATTCTTGATGTGAGAATGAGCTTGATGGAGATGAGCTTCCAATTTTGAGCCATCTTTTTTCCTTTGGAGAGATCCTTCACTAATATTCTAATGGTGGATCAGTATCTTACACTAGACTCATATTATAGATGATTTTTTTGTGGTTGTGCTCACTTTTCTATCAGTTCATTGTCATACCCCTTAGATGATGGTTCTCAACCTGAGTTGCACATCACCATCAATTCTGGAAATGTCTAAAACTACAGGTTCACAGTACAACCCAATTCAGATTTACTGAATTAGAATCTTTAGGAAGAAAAACTTATAACCCTTTTCCTACCCTCCTTGCCTCTCTCCCTTCATCCCTCCAACTTTCTCCTTCCTCCCCTCCCTCTTTCTCCCTTCAACCATATTACAAGGACAAAAATCACTGATGTAAGATGGAAGAGAGAAACAAAGAAATAATGAAGAAGTCAGTATCAAGAAATCCTTGCTTAAGAAAACAAAAGCAAATATTCAAATATCCTAGCTCTGAGTTTCTTTTTTAAGTGAAAAATATGATGGCTTATCCAGCCCGTTTAAAATCACACCAAACTATTCAAAAACAGATGTAAGACCAGGAAGACAGCCCCCATTTTATGCCTTTTAAAATACGAACACTTCTTTCAAAAGTCAGTGGTCCCTACTATCATTTTCCTGTAGTATTTTTTGAAATTTCTGGAGATGCTTCAGCTGTACGCCTAATCTGATGGTTGGTTCATTTGCCTACCTATGTTTCTATAATATTAATTCCTTAAAGGAAATTTAATAGTACTGAGCTTGTCCTCAATTTTGCCCAATGTGCCCTGCCTATTCATTGCTTCCACTGCCTAAAACACCCTTTCCCACCTTATTCATCTCTTGAATTCCTATTTATCCTTCTAAATGAAGCTTGTACATTCAGTAAATAATTACTGAATGCCTCTTTAATGCAAGAATTGTGATTGCACAGAAAATATGAATTGAATCAGTCTTTGTCCCTTCACCAAGGATATTACTGTCTGGCTGTTGAGAGTGATAAGTAAATAAACAGTTACAGCAATGTGTGATAAGGATGATGCCTGAGAACACTTTGGTAACGCAGCAAAGCAACATATAAATTGAATTAGAAGGCCAAACGAAGGTGAAGCTAATAGTAGCACATGTCTGTACAATGTCCTTCAGCCTCTCCTCTTAATTTTTTTTTTTTTTTTTTGCGGTACGCGGGCCTCTCACTGTTGTGGCCTCTCCAGTTGCGGAGCACAGGCTCCGGACGCGCAGGCTCAGCCGCCATGGCTCACGGGCCCAGCCTCTCCGCGGCATGTGGGATCTTCCCGGACCAGGGCACGAACCCGTGTCCCCTGCATCGGCAGGTGGACTCTCAACCATTGCACCACCAGGGAAGCCCTCCTCTTAATATTTTTATCATTTGAATGAAAACATAGAAAATATTCTTAGCAAGACTTGAGGGAAAGCAAAGCTTCAGGTGGGAAATCTCATATGCTAGAGAGTTGAACCAAGATCCAAGCTAATGTCAACTGTCTAGGTTAGGGTCCAAAATCAATGTTACCACATTTAATAAGAGAAAAATATAGTATGGGATGGAAGACACCTATACAGAAAATATTTTTTAACAAAAAATGTACAGATTTAAGTAAATAATTTTTAAGTCCTCACTGTCATATGGCTGCCTAAAATTTTGCCATTTATTTAAAGTTCAAAAAATATTCAAAATTAAATAATATATACATTAAAACTTTAAGAAAAGCAAGGAATGATAAGCATAAAATTCAGATCAGTGGTTACTAAGAGAGAAGAGGCATCCGTGAGGCCATGCAAGTATAATAGTAATGGAAGCATAAGGGCACCAGCATCAGATGGATCAGTAATGTTTTGCTTCATAAATGGGATATATCTGTGTGTGTGAATTATTTCAAAATTAAATTAGAAAATAATAGAAACTTAGTAATTGTATATGTTCAGCTAGAGAAGCAGAACTACTAGGAGATAAATATATACTATTTGTTACAGGGAGTTGGGCAAATGTGGGAGCTGGTTAAGCAGTCTTAGGTGGTTGTCCCCGATTCTAATGCTGGAGCATGAAGTCCACTAGGAAGGGAGGCAGGAAGGGAAGATGGACGTAAAGTGGAGGAGATCAAGGGAAAGCGGGAGCCCATAAGCACGAATGGAACCACAAGAGGGCAGACTGAAAGTCACGTCAGTTTTTGTTGCCTGGGACCTTGGTGACAAGGGTGTCCTGCCAAATTTCCCGGGTCCTTTGTCACAGAGCTAACACACACACCTGACCCAGGTGTAAATGAAGCTGACCTCCGATTCAGGGCAAGCTAGAGCAGTTGCAGGCCCACCCAGCTGCTACTTCACCTCAAGGAGGTGAGTCGGCAGAACAAAAACATTTGTGAGCTACAAAAGAACTGTTGCTTCCCCTTTCGCCTCCAGTCTCCCAGGTATCTCCCTTGTGGTTCACCCTAGCACACAAGAAAGAGAATTACGGAAAATGTAGTTCTGCATAGCCAAATTGACACATTACAAAACCTCAACAGTAATGACGTGTTGTTGACATACCAGCTGCTTTAAAATACTGCATACCATCTGTTTTCTCATAGTTAATAATTTAACTGTTTGGGTAGACAGTATGTACATTCAATTCTGGGTATTGCATTTTAAGAGGGTCTTGGTGGAAATGAAATGGGATCTGAGGATGCACTCAATACTTGTATAAGGAAGGTTCTGGTGAATCTTGAAATTTTTAAAGAGCCTCTCATGTAGAAGAGGTAATAAGTTTAATTGGTTTGCTGCTGAGGTTAAGCAGTTAAAATGTCACTGGAAGGTAGATTTTTTGAGATTTTTGGTTCAATTTAAAGTCAAAACCCCATCTGGACTGCAAGCTCTACAAAGGCAGGGAATATTATGTGCGTGTGTGTGTGTTCCCATGCTCAGTACATATTGACACATGTGTAAAGTGATTTAAAAAAGTGAAATGGACTATAAATGTATTCCATACTTCCATTGTATCACAGTATAGTAAGCACACCATCTCTTCATAAGCCTATGTTATTACAAGGTTGTAAAAATCAGATAACAGGAAACTTTAAAAACATAAGCAGCCTCCATAAAAGATTCATAAAAATCTCAAATCTTAGAGAAATTATAGTTTAATAGAATCATAAAAATAGTACAATGATGAAAAATATTTTATACTTTCTTGGGCAGCTTGAAATTGTCTATTGAATTATAAAACTAGGTGGAAGAGAAGTAAAGGTTTCCATTTTCCCTGGTAGTAATGTCTATTTGTTCCCTATGAGATAATAGACCAAAACATGACTTCATTTTTTATTTACTTTCAGTGGCTTAGAAGTCACCATTCATTTGAATGTGACTAATTATACTTTACAGATAAAAATACTGAGAATACAAAATAGTGGTCACTTAGGAATGTTTATGGGTTTGCATATAGGTACCTTGCATGTATATATAAAATGTGTGTGTGTGTGTGTGTGTGTGTGTGTGTGTGTGTATAATGCCAGTGTTTGTGTCATATATATATATATATATATATATATATATATATATATATATATATATATAATGCCAGTGTTTGTATCACAGTGAACTATTGATGCAATGAGAATACCAGTTTATTCTCTTAAAACTCAAGGAATTTGAAATGTTTGTCTTTTTTTTATGAATTGGTTCCTTCCCTTTTTTCCTACCCTTGATTTCCTCTTATTAATTTTTGTAAGTCAGATATCATCTACTGACTTTGAAATTGTACTACAGAAAAGAACATCTCCACGGTGTCTTCTGTGCTCTCTGGCTTCTCACAGGCATACAGACCATCTTGCTCTTGGCTCATAATCTAAGGCCCCTTCTGCCCAGTACCTCAAATATAAATATTTTTATTAAAAGACATGAGAAAATTTTCTGTTCAAAGTACTTCCTCAACAGTAACAGTGTTTCAAAATATATTGGAAATATTCTATAATTTATAAACATAGCAATGTGAATTTACTTACATATAAAAATGAAATTCTTTTTCTAGAGATTTCCATATCCCTCTTTCAAACTGCTCTATTTTTCTTACTTTTTAAAAACTCAGTTGCAGGAAATTGAGTTAATTTTACTCTGAAAAGTATTATCAGCACAGAAAAGGCCTTCTCTTGGTCTGTATTCACTTTTTCCTATTAGCTCTGGGTCCTGCCTTTATCACCTTTCCCACCTCACCACCTAAGCACTTTGCTGGATATCTGGTCTTAAATTACCCTTGAAGGGCAGCAGAATATGCCACTCCAAAATGCGCCACTTTGCATAAGGATTATTTTGAGCTAAAGGTAACTGAGAAGAAGCAAATATAAGAATAGCTCTCTACTTGCCCTTTATTTGCCTAAAAGTGGGACATAAACTTATAAACGCATCTCCCCCTCCCTCTGTACCAGGAAGAAAAGCAGTTACTCACAGGAGACAGCTCTAAACCCTTATCAGCCGAAGACAGAACCAGAAGAATCTACTTAGCAAACCTTGCCCTAAGAGGCATTATCTACCATTATTTGTCCCAAAATATTTGCCTTCCCACAATTCGTGCCCCTAGAAGCTCAAAGTCCTTTGCTTTTTTCTTGTCACTTCTCTAAAAATGTATTGTTCTTTTGTTAAGATGCTGTATAAACCCAAGTTCTAACCACCTGCTCCCAAGATACTCATCACTGGGTGCTCCCATATGTATGCACAATGCATACATTAATAAACTGCTTTTCTCTCGCTGATCTGTATTTTGTTAGTCTAATTTATAGGGCCCAGTCAATGAACCTAAGATGGGTAGAGGGAAAATAGTTTTTTCTCCCCTATACTCTGAAAATTGTATTGTATTTGGGGAATGTAGGTGTTTTGAATTTGTTAACTAAATGATTGTATCCTAGTGGTCTGGCTGTTGTTTTTTTTAATATTTATTTATTTATTTTATTTTTGGTTGCATTGGGTCTTAGTTGCGGCACGCAGAATCTTTCGTTGCGGCATGTGGGCTCTTCGCTTCGTTGTGGTGCTTGGGCCTCTCTCTAGTTATGGCATGTAGGCTTAGTTGCCTCGCAGCATGTGGGATCTTATTTCCCTGATCAGGGATCAAACTGGCGTGCCCTGCATTGCAAGACAGATTCTCAACCACTGGACCACCAGGGAAGTTCCGTTCTGGATGTTTTTTACTTTTTTCTGTTAACATTATTTAAAAATCTATCCATGCTCTTCAAATACATCTAGCTCAGTGCTTCTCTCTGCCACACTGTTATTCCTAGTATGCCTTGATCATTTTTAAAATTTATTCTCCTGTAAGAACAGCAAGGTTGTAACATACTTCTTGCTTTCAAAACAATGTCGTAATGAACACATGTTTTCATACATGTCTCCTTATGGATCTGGGTAGAAGGTTCTCTAGGAAACTCCCAGGAGTAGGATTACGAGGGCATAAATTGTACAGTTTTAATTCCACTCTGTTTGGTCTCTGCAATGGCTACGCAGGTTTACACTCCCTTTTCCATTGCTTTACCAGTACTTGGTGATATCCAGCTCTCAGCATTTTGCCAAACTAATGGGTGAAGTCATATCTCGTTGTTGATTTACTTTACCCATCTTTGTTTACAGGGAAAGTTGAGCAACTCTCCACAGAATTCTTAGCTGTGTAGTTTTCTCTGGATGGAAATTGTCTATTATTCTCCTTTGCCCATTTTTTAAAAACTGGAATACTTGTCTTTTTCGTGTTGATTTTCAAGAATTTCTTGCATATTCTAGATGCCAATCCCTAGATTATTTCATACATTGCAACACTTCTCCTAGTTTATTAACCATTTATTAACTTTGTCTCTGTTTTTTCCTCACTGAAATAGCTCTTTAATTTAATGTAATCAAATCCATATTCTCTCTCTCTATCAAACTCTCTTTCTTTCCTTTGTGGTTTGTCCTCCTTGAGTTGTTTTTATTTTTTTTAATATTTATTTATTTATTTGGCTTCACCAGGTCTTCGTTGCAGCACACAGGATCTTCATTGTGGCATGCAGGATCTTTGTTGCAGCATGAGGGATCTTTTAGTTGCAGCATGTGGGAACTTTAATTGCAGCATGCGAACTCTTAGTTGAGGCATGTGGGATCTAGTTCCCTGACCAGGGATAGAACCCAGGCCCCCTGCGTTGGGAGCATGGAGCCTTAGCCGCTGGACCACCAGGGAAGTCCCTAGAGTTTTAATTAATATGATTTTCCACTGCCCCAAGGCAACATATATATTCTTCTGAATTTTTTCTTACTTTTTAAATTTTACTTTTCATTATAATGTTTAAACACACCTGGGGTAGCTTATTTATGGTACAAGGTATGGCTCCAACTTAATTTTCTTGAATTATATCAGTTTCCTAATGCCATCTACCAAACAATCTATCATTTTTGCACTCACTTATAGTTCAACATTATCATATAGAAAATTCATGTATGTGATTTATGTGTGTATATATATTCCTGAGCTTGCCATTATGTTCTGTGGTCTTTCTATCTGTGATGAATTCCGCACTGGTTTTATTATTATCATATCATTATTATGGCTTTGTACTATGTCTTGTATCTAGCAGAATGTGTTCCCATTCTTTGCTTTTCTTTAGATAAAAATGACTAAATTATTCATGGACCTTTATTCTTCCATGTATATTTTTGAATATAATTGCTAAGTTCCTCCAAACCTGCATGATTGAATTTTGATTGAAAATAGGATAGCATCTCCTTGAAAATATTGACCATGCATATTTTAGACCCTTATTTTGCCTGGTCCCTCAATCCCGCTGACTTTAGGTTTTAGTTTATTGGCTTTCTTTTATAACACCGATATGACAGTTTCCTAATTTTTCCTGGGCATTGGTATTGGAGAATCAGCTACCTTGACAAGTCATATGTGCTCAGGGCAGGTTTGAAATTTAGACCCTAACTTGCAATTGACTGGTGAGTTTAGAAATGGGATGAGTACAGAGAGCTTGTGGTTTAACAATCAAGGCTCAACCATTCTATTTTAATTTGCACCCTTCTCCACACAGCACCAGTATGGCTTAAGGACAAGCTGGGGTCTCTGGTCTTTCTATACCTGGTATCATTCAGTGTCTACCAGGAGAGCTCCAGCACTGTCCTGGATCACTCTGCTGTGTTTAGTTAATACAGCTACTCTTCCATTCTGGGGTCAGCCTCCCCCTGACACTGTTAATGTTACCGTTACAGGTCCTGCTTATTAGTTCAGATTATCCAGAAAACTTAATAGTGTTGGCAGTTCGCAACATTAATAAAACACATTTTTAGACTTCTAAGGTGTATATTTGAGGCCAGCCACAAAATTCATGGCTTGCCAGATAACGCAGTAGAAGCAAGTTAGGAAACTTGTCATGCTAGAAAAAAAACTACTCGCTCTCACAGTTCAGAGGATGACTGTAATAAAGTACACACACACAAAAAGAGATTGTCACCCATGAGGAAAGGTAGTGAGTATGTGTACAGTCTTGGAAGTAAAACTGACTGGATTTGAATCCAGTGATACCTTTGAGTTACTACATGACCTTGTACTATTCAATTTAACCTCAGTTTCCCCCATCTACCAGATACCTATCTCATAGGGTTGTTGTGAAATTAAATGAGTTAATTTCATATATATATATATATATTCACATTTCACATATATATCTTAAAACTGGGCCTAGTACATGGTAGGCACCTCATAAATGTTAACTGTTGTTATTATTACAGTTGTTTTCAGAGATTCCAGGAGCTTAAAAATTTTGATTGTAGAAACCCAATTATTTATCCTTTTCCCCCTGTTTTCTGCCCTCTAGTGGTAATTTTAAATATGAGTTCTTTGATTTTATATGAAATTCTTTTTCTTGAATATAAACCTACTTTGTTTCCCTGATCTTATTAAACCCAAATTAGTTCAAGTGCAATCTTATATATGTATGACTACATGCAATTTGCAACCATCTTTTATGGATTTGGTAAGGAATAGTTTGGGGATTGTATTGCAAAAGAAATTTTCTCTTCCAATGGTTTTTGGATTCATTTCTCTAGGAAAGCTTTGTCTGAAAGTAATACCTTTCTCTAGAAACAAGAACTCTTCCTTTGAGAATTCCCTGGCGGTTTAGTGGTTAAGACTCTGCATTCTCACTGCCTGTGAGGGCCTGCATTCAATCCCCAGTCAAGGAGCTAAGATCCCACAAGCCCGCATGGTGCCGCCAAACAAAACAAAACAAACAAAACTCGTCCTTTACCTGACATTCCCCTATAAGCTCTCACCCCATTTTAAGCCCTGTAAGAGTAGCAAGGCATTTTTACATTAAAGGTATTATTTCCCTGTTTCCTGAAAAATAAGCATTTATCTACAAAGGTAACAGTGTCCCAGAGATAAAATGGTAGCATCCACAAGCTATTGGAAGCTTAATCAAATAATGATAAAATACTTACTTGAAGTTATTAGTTGCCTTGAAAAAATCTGTCAACTTCCTTCCCTTCTCTTCCTTTCCTTATTAAAACCTTTACTTATACTCACTCTGAATTTAGAGATGAAGCAGATCATCCTTTCTTCCAGCTTTATTGAGATATAATTGAGATATAACTTCATATAAGTTTAAAGTGTACATGTGGCGATTTGATACACATATTTATTAAGAAATGATTGCCATAATAAGGTTAGTTAACATCTCCATCACATCACATAATTCCCATTTGTGTGTGTGTGGTGAGAACATTTAAGATCTACTCTCTTGGCAACCTTCAAGTATATAATAAAGTATTGTTGACTCTAGTCACTATGCTGTACATGAGATGCCTAGAACTTACTCATCCTGTAACTGGAAGCTTCTACCCTTTGATCAACATCTCCCCATCTCCCCCATTTCCCAGCCCCTGGCAACCACTATTCTACTCTTTAAAACAGATTATTCTTAACTGTTTTATGGTGAAGGAGATTATTGTCAATTGGTATAAACAACAACTGACCAGTTGCCTTCCTATTTCCCTTTCCGCACTATCAGAATATAAATAATAGCAAAGACCTAACTGGCACTTTTCTTTTTTCTTTTTTACAGACAATTTTTTAAGGTGGTTTTAGTTTCACAGCAAGATTTAGAGAAAGTTACAGACATTCCCCATACGCCCCTCACAGGTATAACCTCCCCGCTAACTGGCATTCTTAAGAACAGATCTTAGGTGATTTTACAACATAGCTCTTTATATAGAATTTTAAAATATCAGGCTTCCCTGGTGACGCAGTGGTTGGGAGTCCGCCTGCCGATGCAGGGGACACGGGTTCGTGCCCCGGTCCGGGAAGACCCCACATGCCACAGAGCGGCTGCAAAAAAAAAAAAGAAAGAAAAAAAAATATCATCTTCGACCATACAGCTTTAGCAAATAGACATATCATAAAGAGGGCTATATTAAACTATAAGAAATTAATTGAGTTATTTGAAAGCCCTTGTATTTTTATTTATAAACCAAAAAATGGAGTCAGAAAGGAGAATTGAAGAAGAACTATACTAGTAATAAACTACACGATTTAGCATGTGGATCAAATATTCAAAA
The DNA here is from genome assembly GCF_949987515.2 of Delphinus delphis. Lineage (NCBI taxonomy): Eukaryota > Metazoa > Chordata > Mammalia > Artiodactyla > Delphinidae > Delphinus > Delphinus delphis. Next base: position 134,921,598 of record NC_082685.1, on the reverse strand, counting down.
AACAATCTTGAGCTACTTAATTTATTCATAGATTATTTTGTCCTTGATCGGGATAGGACAATAAATATAAGAGAAGGAAAGAACTTCCTGGCTTAACGAGTCTGTTCGGTTTGACTGATAACATTTATTTCAAGCTCCCTAAAACTTCCTTCTTTGAGCTTGGAGTGAAAAAACACTTACTATAAAGAAAGTTTTATTACCTGCCCTTTCTGAGTTAGTGAAATAACGAAGTCATGTAGATGTCAGAAATGCAAGATGTAAGATTATAATCCTTACCGTAGAGCAGAAAAAATGGTAAGACTGACTACTCACTTCAGAAAAGAAATACGAGAGTCACTTTAGGAAAGGCCAGCAAGGGCTTTTCAGGAATAGACATAAACCAGATACATAAGCCGCTATTTTGGGGCAACAGCACCAGTATTAGAAATCAATTTTTAGTACCAGTTCTTTTCAACTTTCTCTCAATTCCAAATTCTACATGCATAATCAGTGTAAGCTAATATAGGTGTGTTAAATTTATATTAAATATTAAGATTTATTTAATACACTTAATTTATTTTAATTCCATTGGATGGAAGAGTTAGCAAAAGCAAAATAAAATTAAAAAGAGGAGATTTTAAAAATTAGTGAAAGAAGAGACAAAGGTTGTCTCCTTGACCAAACTCTAGCCAAGCTCCTCCAAGCCTTCCTCTCTACTAAAGCTAAACTTTGGCCTTTAAAGGTTTAAACAGTAGCATATTCTCTAACAGCTCAAGACCAGAGAAAACTCACAGATGCCCCCCAAATTTACTGTATTCCAGCCAACACCTGAAGAGGGAGCCCCTGTCTCTCAGCATTGATGGAGGATAGGAGCTTAATTATCTTCAGTAAGTAATAAACGCCAATTAGCAAACCCAGATGGCATTCATATGGACCAACCCTTATACCTGCTTTTTGTAATTTTTCACTTCCTTGACTCTACTGAGCCCTCATTCACTTCCTTCCCTATTCACTCCTTCTTTTAAAACTCTGTGTAAAGCGTTCCTTTTAAAACCAGTCACTTCTATATAAACCGAAGTTGAGTTCAGTTCACATCAGACTCTTTTCACTGTGCAATAGTATATTACTGATTAAAGTCTGTCCTTACCACTTTACTGTCTGGCTTCGTTTATCTTTGACAGAGGAAGTGGAAGAAACAGAAAAAAATAAGAAGTGCCCCATACCCACAAAAAGCAGGTGCCCAATCTAGTAAAAATAATAACACTAAAGGGAAATATATGAACTCACTGATTGAAACATGTTTTATTAGTGCTTATCATAGTAATGTACTACGCTAGGTATTGGAGACAAAATAATGAACAAAAATTTCCTTCTAAAAAATGGCAGTATGGTGGACTACCCACTTAAAAATAATGTGTAAGGACCATGAAGGGGTCGAGAATAGAGTTCTTCAGAGAACTTGTCTTGGAGAGTCAGTTAAGATTTGCCCATGGAAATAACATCTAAGATGAATCCTGAAGGATAAGCAGGAGTTAGGAAGAAATGAGAAAAGAGTGCTCCAGACAGAGAGAAGAGCAAATGCCAGGAAGCAAGAAAAAGAATCCGCCAGCACAAGTGAATGAGCAGGTTCAAGGAGCTGAAAGAAATTCAACATAGCTGGAGAGTAGAGCTGTGGGGCAGGGAAGAGAGTGATGGGGAAATCCAAGATGAAGGAGGAAGACTGGAGCCAGAGTCTAAAATGTCCTCTTAGGGTATGTTAGAGCTTATACCTTATCACGCAGGAAGGGGAAATATGCAGGAGTTTCAAGTTATGGTTAACATGGCTTTTTTGTTGGAAAATGGATTGGAATAAACAAGATAGGAAATGGATTTATTCAAGAATTATTTAGGAAACAGAATATATAGGGATTGGGGATTACTTGGCTCTAGGGTATAGGAAACAGAAGGGAAGAAACCAAAGTTGAAATTCCCATTTGGGGCCTGGGTAGTTCAGTGACCGGTGCTTCCATGCTTGTTAAATATGGAAAGCTGATTCGTTGGAAGAATGGGGCAGATGTATTCTGTGATTAAAGATCCACTCCACCTTACCTTACAAGTGAGGAAACTGAGATCTTTATTTTAGTTGAATAAAAAAGCACCACACTAAGATCTTACTATATACAAGGCTTTAGTCAATGAATGTACCAGAGGATAGAAGGTAATGTATAAATCAAAATACACAACATAACTATTACAACTATATACATTTCTTTTGTACAAGACACAATGAAAGGGAGGGAGGGAGGGAGTCTAGAAAAGAATAAAAGCAAACAACAAAGACAAGAGAAATTCACTCTATGAAATAAGAAAGCAGATAGAAACATCCAAGAAATTGGATAATCAAGAAGTTAAAATATGTAAATAGGTAAGAAGTGGACAATTGGAATTTTTCCATTATTCTTCAGGAGCTACATTAAAAAAGATTTAGCAAGACAACCATTAAGAAATACCATACCTTAAAAATCTAACCACCAGACATACTCATGCAGATTTTACTTTAATTTTTTTAAAGTACTGTACTTCTTCTCTACACTTTAATTGAATTTTGCAGTCATTTACATTTTTACATATTTTACTTGTTTGATAAGTTTGAAGTAGGAAAAATCTTCATTATTTTCCACCCAGGTTAGAAATGCTGCTATGAAACCTGCAAATTTATATCAAACATAGGCAATGAGGAACTTCTAAAGTGTGTTGCTTTCTTCCTCTCTGCCCCGGAATCACACAGTTTCAGAAACTTTTTGTTGTTGTTGTTTTTACCACAAAAGGGCATAACTTCTCTTTTAAAAATGACAATGGAATTATTGGAAATTCTCTTAAATTATCAGTGCTAAATATGACATGTTTTATATTTAACAGTTAACGGGAGTTGTTCTGTTCTTAATGAGATTCTATATTATAAAAAAAAAAAGTTTCACTTAAGGTAACTGATTCCATTAATTTTCTTCTGATAAATATATATGTATTAAAAATATACATATATGTATTGCTTTAGGTGTATTTAGAAACCTTTATCTTTATCTTATTCTTAATATTACCTGTAAAGTTTAGGTAGTGTAGCAAAATTTTACAAATTAAGATTTTACTCAGATCTTATCTTCTAATGGAAATCTGCCTGAACAGACTCTGCTGAATTCTTTTGGCACACTATTTTGCCATGTATTCACCCGTAAAATTTTTTGATGTTTTACAATAGGCCGGGCACTATTTTAAACGCTGAAAATATAAGGCAAGCAAAACCAGAAAGGACCCTGACTTTATGGAGCCTGTGTTCAGTCCAATGACCTAAGGCAAAACTGCAAAATACAGTGGAAAGCACATTGGAAGCTATATAAATCAAGGGCTCGGTGCAATAGAGAGAAGTAAAATAGTAATAATGATACTATAATCTACTGTTCCCTTTAAAAAGTAAGCCTCTGCTTCAAATTTTATTACAATCAAAGTACAAGAATGCCACTAGAAAGACAACACTTGAGATCAAGATGGGAATGTATATTAAACTGTCCAAGTTAGTGGGATGGAAATCATATTTTAAGATTTCTCGTGAGTGATATTTCATTTTTTAAAAACAAGTTGAATTTATACATTACGCACATACTCCCAAAGTATCTTCAGAGAGAGTAGGCTACTACGTACTCATATCTTAATATGCCCACCGTAACTAAATGTTTATTCCTTGGGCTTTGTGAATGAGTGTCTTAAAGTATTTCTTTCTCTCAAATTTAAATTAGATAGAATACTGTTATTCATGCTTATAGCTAATTTTCTGGGTTTTTTTTTTTTTTAAGTTCTTGTATGTATCCTCCCTAGAGTATAGCTTAATTGTAGGTCTTTTAACCATTTGATTTTTCTTTCATTCTTTTTTGTTTTTTTGGTCTTGGTTTGTTGTTGTTGTTTGTTTTGTTTTGTTTTGTCTTGTTTTGTTTGCATGGAGATTTAAGAGTAAGTAGTTTGTATTTGAAAAAGACACTGACAAGAAGCATCCTAAGGGACCTATATATATATATATATATATGAATTTATTATTATAAGGAATTTGCTCATGCCGTCATGGAGACTGAAAAGGCGCAAGATCTGCAGGGTGAGTAAGCAGGTTAGAGACTCAGGAGAGCTAAAGCCTAGTTCCAGTCCTTAGGCCAGTGGGCTTCATACCCAGGAAGAGTTAATCTTTCAGTTCGAGTTTGAAGACAGGAAAAACTGATATCTCAGTTCAAAGCCAGGCAGAAGAAGTTTCCTCTTACTCAGCCTTTTTGTTCTATTTAGACTTTCAACTGATTGGATGAGGCCCGTCCACATTAGGGAGGGCAATCTGCTTTATTCAGTCTACTGATCCAAATATGAATCTCATCCGAACACTGTCACAAGAATATTCAAAATAATATCTCACCAAATACCCGCGGCCCAGTCAAATTGCCACATAAAATTAACTATCATAAGTGACTTTAATTAGTTTCCTTTGTTTTCTCAACCTAACAAATAATGCCATAACATTCAGAGGAAGGAGAGAGAGTTGACACAAAAACCAAACCCATTGACAACTATTTACTGCATACCTACTGTGTGTTCACAAACTGCCTTTAGACTGTAAATCTCATCCATGTAGTAGGACATGAAGATACATGTAGCAGGAGGTCAGGATAGAATGAAGAGTTTTCCTGGGCAGTCAGGTAGGGTTAAAGGGGGAGAAGTGAGCAGATAGAATGGACAAGCAGGAATAAAGATAGGATCGATATGACATGTTAGGACAGAGAGTTTAATTTACTTAGAGCAGACTATGCCTATACATCAGTGATGGGAAATAAGGTTAGACAGGTAGGTGGTAGTCCATTTATGAGGAACCTTGAAACTTACATAATACACTATTCTATCTGTATAGTGCTTTACAATTTTAAAACTGCTTTGAGATACTTATCGTTTTTGGTCCTTTAAACAAAACCACTTTTAACAACTTTGTGAGGTAAATATTATCATTATTCATTTTTATAGTAGAGAAGGCTTATTATTGTACGGATGTTGGAGCTACCATCTGATTCCTATGTCAGTGCTTTTTTCCCATTGGAGTGGCAGTAGAGGACAATTTATGGTTCTTGAGCAAGGGATATTACTATAAAAACAGTATTTTAGAAGGCTTGATCTTGGTTTATGAGATCAAGAGTGACACCTGGGAAGTCAGGAGGCAGCAATAGTGCCTTGTGCTTATCCAGGCATTAAGTGTTATCACAGAATAAAGGAATGAAGGAAAATTGACATGGGTGGAGTCATTTTGAAAGGAAAATATGACAAACACATATATGTGATCTATGAAAATGTACGTAGTGAGATATACAATAAAGACATAGAGATAAAGAGAAAGTAGATCCCCACTTTAAAAATTTAGAAAGATATATTTTATCTATTTCAAAGTTTAAATTTAGCTTAGTTTTAAAGCTATCCAAATGTTCACTGTCATTTTTGACTTACATTATCTTGTGGTGTCCCCCACATTTAAGGGGAAAAAACTCTCACAAGATGTTTTTCTCATAGATTTAAAATCATCTCATGGAACACTCAGCAGATCAAACAACTTGAAAAAAAGGTAACTGTTGAAAGTACTTCTACTATGTTGACAGTACTTCTTTTTTCAGTTCTCTCTTGTTCTCATGATAATGACCTCGTTATAATACTGCTAAATATATCTCACAAACACCTTTGGACAATGTTCATATATATAATATGATTTTTTTTTCTCTTTTGCGGGATACACAGAAAATTGGAAAATAGGCCCTTAGCTAGAAGGGATTGAGAGAGAAGGTATTCTGAGAATCTAAAAATGAAAACAAAATAAATCATTAAACTTCTACTTATTTTTAAGGTACATATTGAAAACAAACTTTGAATTTAATTCATTTGACCTCCTCTGTTTCATTTCTGGTTTGATACACAAATACATTTCTCTTAGGATAAGAAATTCCCTAAGCAAATAAAATAAATGTAGTTCTTGTAGATTCAGAGCAAATCCAGTCATTTAAAAGACTCTGTCATCATCCTTAGAGTAATAATCAAAGAAAAATTGGCTTTTACAGGTAGAGTTTATACTGACCAATTCTCTGTTTTATTTGGTTTTGGACACTTTATCTATTAAAATTTAGAGAAGAAATAAAATACTTGTTCTTTATCTTACATAAAGATTCAGGGAATGGAAAAGAAAACACAAAATAAATATAACATAGTTTCTACTCTTTAAGAGTTTTTAAAAAGGTTTATAAGGTGGGTGTAAGAAGAATTTAGCTATTGTTGTTTTAGCCAAACACACTACATATGAGGAACAAGTAAGTACAAATTAACAGTTTATCTAAATTGATGGTACAAGTACTGGGGTGACTTAGAGTAGTCATGACAGATATCAGGTGGGTTTAGGAGGGAATGTGCTTAATAAAGCTTAATATAGAGCTGTCCTGCAGGAGGGAACACGTCTGAAATGGCAATGGGGAAGGACAAACAAGCTGGGTGAGTGTGAGAAACAACTTGACTGTTGGGAAGTGTGGTGTCAAGGGCCCTGCATATTAATAAAGATTCTCAAACTTAGTGGAGGGGAAAATTCTTTTTTTAAGCGGCATGGAAATATATCATGAGACTTTAATAAAATCAAGATACTTCAAAATGAAACTGGCCAAAATGCCAAACCTTATGTATTTTCCACCAGAGTACAGAAATGGAGATTCTTTCTAAAAGTATGATGTTTAGATTTCTTTTTAAAAGAGAAAGCAAGAAAGAAAGGAAGGAAAAAAGGAAAGAACATTTTGTCGGGTTAAGTATTTTCTTACAAAAATTAAGTTCAAGATTAGTGGTTATTAGAGGGGAAGGGGTGTGGGGAGAGAGCAAAATGGATAAAGGGGGTCAACTGTATGGCGATGGATGGAAATTAAACTTTTGCTGGTGAGCACGCTGTAATGTATACAGAAGTCGGCATATAATTTGTGCACATGGAACTTATATAATGTTATCAGCGAATGTTGCCTCAATTTAAAAAAATCAGCAAAAAAAACATGTAGTTCAGCCTCAGAGCATCTTTTTTGTTTCCTATTGGCAGAAAACATAAATAATGCAACCACAAACAAACCTTAATATAAATTTTATTTTCTTCCTCACTTCTTTGTGCATAGTTTAGTCACCTATGGATCATTTATTCCACCTACAAAGTTGCAGAAAACATTTTAAATCTTTTCCCATAATATCCTATGTGTGCTTCATAGTTGATTGGCTGTATTTATGTTTATTTTCCTTTAAAAAAATCACATATCAACATGTGAAAAACATCCCCTCCTCCATTGCAAGCTATATTTAAAATTGCCCAGGTGGTGCTATCATCAGCATTCTACCTGTTCTTTATGCGTATATGAGAATCATTATTCTGTGTTTCTTACAAGTCTTATAAATTTTCCTAAAATACTGATTTCCTGCTGAGATGCTTCAAATGTTTATACACAATATTTTTGTTCTCTTTTACCCATCTGCTAATTGTGCAGATCAAACTATAATTCATATCTAAATAATGAGAAGCAATGTCTGTACATAGTCAGAACTCAGTAACTGAAGATTAAAGGAATGAATGACTGAATGAATGACGAATGAATGAATGGTAAATGCACCCGTGGTGGGAGAAGGGAGATACTGATTATATCTGTATTTGTATCTGAAAAAAGCTCAAAAGATAAAATAAATATCCTTGGTAAGATAAAACTTGTATCTCAGTCAGCATTAAACTAAAATTACAAGCCGAGAGTAGGAATGATTGTAAATTTGTATCACATGTAAGTAATACATTTTTTCTCTGCATAAAAATTTTTAAATATTGTAGATAAGGTTAAGGTCACTTTGAACATAACCCCATAGATAATACATATAATATTGATTTGTGGATATGTGGGATTTTTTTTTCCCCCAAGAGAACTCTGAACAAATATTTTGTAACAGGAATGAGGGACAAAACCAAGGCAGACGATCTACATAGCAATAATAGAAATAGCTAATATCTCCTAAATTCCAGTCGCTTTTTAAAATACTTGTGTGCACATTAGCACACTGAAGCCTTACAAGGACCCGAGGTAGTTACTAGATTATTCTGATCGTGCAAATGAGTAAACTGAGGCAATTAGAGGTTAAGTACTTTCTCCAAAGTCATGGAACTTGCAAGTTGTGGAGTTTGGATTTGAAGCTAATCATAGGCTCCTGCTTCTGCTCAAAACCACCACATCACATACAAAGTGTGTAGAGAAAAAGGGGGCCTATGATTGAGTGCTGATCATACAACCATCATTGACACACAGTATGCACCTGCATTGGTACAAAACAGGCTCCCATCCAAGTTAACTCACATTTCTCATGTGACTGCGGGATACTCTAGCAAATTCTAAGATTTATATTCTATTTTCTAATTGGTTGTTCTTCTCGTGTGTGGGAAATCCACATCAGTTCTCAAATGTGTTTCTTCTTGATTAGTAACTGAATCAAACTCACAAGGGAGGACTCAGATATTCCAAGGTCCTCTGGCTCCAATTCTGTGAATCAGTATTAATATACTCTTGTTCAACATAGATGATCCCAGCTAAGCATCATTTCCATTAAGCTGCACATCAGCGTGTGAGGCATTTTCTTCATTGTGCCTGCCTGGAATGTCCTTCCCTTATTAGTTAACACGTCAAATTCTGTTTATCTTTCAAATTCTTGCTAGGGTGCTATCTCCTCAGTGAAGTCTTCCTTCCCTGTGTTTCTTGTACGTGCTGTTAGTACCACACCATTATTCTGGGTTTTAATTTCTTTTACATGCCGTTCTCACAGTAGGCAGTAAGATGCTTGAGAATAATTACGGTGTTTGGGTTGCCCAGGTCTGAGCACAGCACGTTTTACGTGCATCTCGAATGCTTGTGAAATAAATTGAAATGGATTATTACATCAGCATTGTCGCGGTCTGATTTATACGACTACCTTTACAGCTCAGTTTTTAGTTAGGGTATGAATAAACTCCCATTTGTTGAGAAAAATTTGTTTTGTATCTTCCCCAAATATTCCACAAAGCTATATTCTTCTGATATGCCTTATTTTCCCTATTTTCTTGATATTCTTAGTAATATTTTACATTTGGAGGGAGCTTTTTATTTATTTATTAAACTTAGGAAGAATTCTACCAATTCAAAGCCCCCACATGTATTTGTAGTGGCAAATTTTATGTAGTGCCCATTAAAAAATATATATTATACTTTAGCAGTATAGAAAGCAGCATCTAATTCTACCAAAATGTGCTTACTAGCAATTGTTATTCCTACTGAAGGATAAATTCACTTTCCAAAGAATTTTTCCTGACTATAAAATTCTGTAAAATGCAACTCCTATTTCTAGCAGGAAAGTTGACTAAGAAACCCTACCACCACTGTAAATACCTAGACACGGCAGGTGAAATATAACAAAACTTATTTTAAATGCATAACTAAGTTTTCAACAAAGACACAAATTGGTCGATACCAGAAATAAACTGGAAACCGAAAACCAAATGGTAAGCATGTGAGTGGAACCTGAGACTGTCCTGTGATGTGCTTTTTCTCCCAGAACTTTAGGGACTCAAGCTGTCCATGCCATGTGAGACGGGGAACAAGGGGTGTGCTCTCCAGCCTACACAGGACAGTGAATTGGAACTCAGAAATTTGAACAGAGCTGGGATCCTCACATGTCTACAAGTTTGGTGGATGATTTAATTTTTTAAATTGCCCAATGTTACGGGGAGATTATAAGAAAACTTGTCTTGTCTCTTCCTCCACTCTATGTGGAAAAAGAAAAAGAAAAAAAAAAATATATATATATATATATCTCCCCAAGTAAAGTGAAATTCTAGTCCTATGGCTATGGTGGGCTTGAGGGAAAATTAGCACGTATTGTTAATGCATCATATTCCTGAGACAGTGATTACCATTAGGCCACCTGGTACAGCCAATGCAAAGCTGTTCCTTAAAGCTGTGCCACATATATAGTCTCACAAGAAAAGGAGGACAAAAGCCCCGCTGGAATAAGATGACAGTTAAAAACTAACAACACATGTGGAAATCACAGAAATAAATTGCCATGAAAGAGACTGAGCAGACACAATAGGAAGGTTAGAGAGACTCAAGAATTTGAGCTACAGAAAGGTAATCGAAAAGGGAGTATAAAAACAATACATATCAGCCTAAAAAACTTTCTTAAACACACAGAGGTTTAAACATGGCTGTGTTGACAGGTGACGCAAGTAATGCACAGACCCTGAGTCTGAAGGTCTATGGGAGGGAGAGATCAGACAGTCCAGACAGGGGGAAAGGAGGATCCATTTAGGGGAAACTATTTGAAGGATAAAAATTTAGTAAAAATAGCCTAATTTTTGTGCCTATTACAAAATCATGAGGAATAAGGTTGACCAGATAGAATGAGTCCATTTCAGTAGGCTAAGCCACGCTGAAGTAAACAGTGTGGTTCGTGTCCAACATCCATCCCGTCACTTCCCTGATAAGTGGCTGCATAATTGGGGAATGAAACTTAGTTTTTGGATGGGTCTGCTTTGTCCACCAGTCCCCTCCCCAAACCATGTCTGACCTGCAATGCAGTGCTTTAATTGTAGGGATTTTACCATGCCCATATCCCCTTGGCACCCTGTTGCCTCTGTAAATTCTATTCCCTTGCCTACTTCTCCTTACTTTGTCTTCTGAAATTTACAGTGTCCAACTGCATAAAAAAACAAAACAAAACACACAAATGAAGCACGTTTAAATATCCCTGCTGCCTTCAAAGCAGTACCTATATAGTAGCGTAACAGCCATTTAGAATTCTGATTGGGGTAATGAGAGGGAAGGGAGTACAGTAGGAGTGATGAGTTGATAAATGTTTCATAACCAGCTTGGGGGATAAAGGCTGATTTGTAGCCTTTGATGATTTCTATGATGTAAATATTCGCACCATGGCCGATTTCAAGCTCCAATGTAACAACCAGCTTGCAAAATTTCTGATAATTTAGCACTTGACTATTTCAAACCACTATGAGCTGGCTGCAGCACACTGCTCTCAACCTACCTTCAGAAGGCAGTATTGTACCATCTGAGATGCACTCTTCCAAGGAAGTTGTCCATTGCATTTTTCTAACTGGTTGTATCAACCTATGGATAGTAAATATTCCTCTCAGATTCTAGCAGTAGGGTTACTGCCATCCTAGGTGTTTGATGGCAATGTGGGCTTTGTCTTTGTCTTTATACATATTATAATGGGAAATTGGGAAACAATAAACCAGAGGCTGTTTTAAATTGGACTCCCAAGCTATAAAATATTTCTAAATTTATTATTCATTTATTCAACAAAATGTATTAAGCACTTTCTAGGCACAGTTTGTTTTAAACCAACCAACCAAACAATTCCTTCTCCCCCGCTCCCAGAAAATTGTTCTCTAATGTGGTTTTAAAATATTCCATTTCTTTCCTCTGTGTAAATTGAATACAAGGCAATATCTATGCACAATAATCGTATTTTGAATGTATAAAACTGGAAGGAAAGAAATCTACTGAAACGTTTAAAATATGACAGATCATGGGAAAACATCTGCAAGTAGAACTTTTTTCAACAAGCCACCTGAATTTTCCAGTCACAGGATCAGTCATCCCCCTATGACAGTAATTAAAATAACTGATTACAGTACTTTTATAATAGAAAAAAATCTGAAATGTCCATTAATTGGAAACTAGATAAATTGTGATAGACCCATAAAATGAAATGTTACACAGCAGAGAGGACAAATAAATCCAAGCTATACAAACCCATATGGGTGAACCTTACAAATTTAATGTTGAAAAAATTGCCAGAAAATATATATAGTATGATGCTTTTTAAATAAAACTTTTAAACCCTTTATATATACATATTATACATATATATATAATCTGCCATGCATGGTGGTAATAAACAGCAATTTCATGAAAGAAGTAACCTCAGAAGTTGAAGGAAATGTGTTGCTATTAAAAAGAGATTCATAATCAGCTTTAACTATATTGGAATGTTTTATTTCTAAGTTGGCGATTAGCATATAGATTGTTGTTAACATTTTGTTCTTTTGGAATGTATAAAATATTCCATAGTACATTTTAGTAATTAAAAATTTAAAATCCATCAACTAAACATTTGTAGCTTCACAAATATTTTTGTGATTTAAGCATTAGTCAACAGAGTATTATCTTGTGCATAAAAATCCTCATTAGTCTTTCCTATTTTTATGTGTGGAAATTAATTTCTTCAATATTTAATTAATAATATGTCATTAATGTTATTAAGGATCTTCTACCCCATTCAAATCATAACTTGCAGAGTAATACATGTACAAAAAATCAGAATTAATAATTAGGAATGAGAGACCCGTGCCATCTTACCTGGAATAAGTATAACGGTGACACAAATTCAATCGCTCTTTGTTTTCATCATCCACATTTCATCCCAGGAAGATGTACTGTATTTTTCATAATCAAGATTTGTGATGTCATGTGAATGTGTATGCTGCTCCATGTGTGTGCACAAGTATGTGTGCTCATGTATGTGTACGCAGAGAAAAGTGTCTGTGGTATAATTTTTAATTATGGAAATTGATCCAAGGCACAGAACACAAACTGTAATCAAACAGGAATATTTAGTTTCTCTGAACCTAACTAAAATATTGATTAAAGAGACTCAAAGAGATTGATTCTCTGACCTAGAAACCTCTGCTTTGCCAACCTCAGAATTGAAATTATATATTGGATATAAACACTGTTGAGATAACTCTGAATGAGGCTAAGGAGACTATTTCTTCCCCTTCCATTGAATTTTAAGGTCAGATCTAGACAAAAATTGTCTTGCAGTAGGATGGGCTTTGAGGTAAGCAAAAACGTAGTTAGCCGTAGATTTTCAAAATTCTATCCCCAGTGGTCTAGTGGTTAGGATTCTGTGCTCTCAAAATTCTAGACCTTCTTTGGTCACTGACCAGTTTTGTGACCTAACTTCTCTGATATTATTTTTCTATTTCATTTTTTTCTCACTTGTATAAATTATCTGGCATTCTATGTATAATTACATAATCCATACTGATTATATTTATTTGTTATATTTAGTAGAATTAGTTTTCCCTAGGCAACCCATGACTTATGTGTGCCTCAGAATTTCCCCCTGAGATACAAAAAAATTTCCTAGCACTACAAAAAATGAAAAAAGATGTTTCTCTAGTTCATTCTTGGTGGGGGGAAAAAAAGAAAACTTAGATTACTTGCAACCTAAAAAAACAAAGAAAGTACATGCAGATGTACTTTCCCCAAAATGAGGAGAAATAGGATGATTTACTAATGCCTGAACTTTTCTACTTAGCAAGGGCCATGCAGTTTTTCTTGTATAACGAAATTGGCTTTATCCAATTCTAACACAACTGTATTTTAAAGAAATAAAATATTTATGACCCTATATGGAAAAATTTATATGCCAAAGATTATAAATTAAGTAGGATTTGTTTACTTTCAAATGGATTTAGCCTAACATTTAAAATATTTAATTTATAAAAATTAAATCTTAATTCAAATTTTAAGGTGAACATTTATTGCATAAGGTGGTATTCAGCTTTATTTGAATTAAAATGTGTATTAATTGACATCTTGCCTACATAAAAATGATGGTATTATGGTGATTCTTTTTATTTTGTTTTGTTTCATTTTTAATTAAGGGTTAAGTTGCAGATGTGACCAAACCAGAACCTTGTAGATGAATGAATATTCTGAAATGTATAACTGTAGTTTAATAAAGTAGTGCAGATGGGCTCATGGTGGAAATAAAATATAGTAATACCATCAAAAGACATTAATCTGTACCTTCATAAGAAATATTGATTTTTTTAGGTTAAAAGCACAGTTAGTTGCCAAATATCGTTATTAGTTTGAAGTAGTAAACTCCCTTGCCAAAGCAGTCCAAGAGGGAAAATTTTCCTTTCTTTCCTCACCACCACCACCAAATTTCCCCCAAACTTAAAGGACAAATTATCCTACAGTTACAAATGCTCAATTGGCTTCTAGAATCTTCTGACCTCAAGTATAGAACCCACTTCACATGCCTGCCCAGGTTCCCACGTTCACATCTGCCTGCTAGGCTTCAACAGGATGCTCACTGGAATGTCCCCGCTGTCACCAGCAGTGCTTCATCTGCCACACCGCCAGTATTTCCGCCCTCCCAGCTGCCAGCTGGCCCAGCACAGCCCTCGCACACCATCCACAAGGGGAAGTGCAGTGGCCCACGCACCCAGGCCCAACTTGATAGGACTCACAGTAGCTCTGGTTCTTCCCATCATGGCCAGACTCATATAAAGTATTGTGCAGTGGGACCTGGGACAAGGCTCCGCCAGCACCTGATAACACAACTCAGAAGTGTGGGGTTTAACACCCATGGACAAATGTAGGCTAATTAGAGTCAGGAAAATGAAAGAGCCAGCAGATAAATTCCTCTCCTTTCCTTCTCTTTCAGACTGTTGAGTAGCAAGGGTTCCATAAAACCTTCCTCAAAGACTTCCGTACTGATTATGAGAAATATGTTGTGCTTCCATCTGAAGCTGTGGCTTCTGGACAGTGAACCACCTTTCCTCCTTCTGTGACTCACCTCTTTTTCCCTCACTCTTGTTGCCCGGGCATTGACCCTCCTCATAAAGTCTTAGGACGTAGTCTCTATTTTTCAGGGAGCTTTAAGATATCAAGCTTTGGGACATATCTATTCTTAAATCTGTAAGAAATCTAAAATACTATGATAATAATTAAAAATCTTTCTGTAAAATTCCACTTGGATATCCATAGTTTTCACCCTTTAACAACAATACCCCAAGTTTAAAAAAAAAAAAAAAGACAAAGTTCTCCTTAATACAGGAAATTAACCTAGGTCAGGAAAAGATCCTATTTTTCTTATAGCTCTGTACCATGTGATGTAAAATACTAATCAGTTTTTAAACTTCAGTCAGGACTGGTAAAGGATAATAAAATAATTTAAAAATATGTTTTACTACTAGAGTTAATCAATGAATTTGGTAAAGTAGCAGGATCCAAAATTAATGCACAGAAATCTCTGGCATTCCTATACACTAATGATGAAAAATCTGAAAGTGAAATTAAGAAAACACTCCCATTTACCATTGCAACAAAAAGAATAAAATATCTAGGAATAAACCTACCTAAGAAGACAAAAGACCTGTATGCAGAAAATTATAAGACACTGATGAAAGAAATTAAAGATGATACAAACAGATGGAGAGATATACCATGTTCTTGGATTGGAAGAATCAACATTGTGAAAATGACTCTACTACCCAAAGCAATCTACAGATTCAATGGAATCCCTGTCAAACTACCACTGGCATTTTTCACAGAACTAGAACAAAAAATTTCACAATTTGTATGGAAATACAAAAGACCCCGAATAGGGCTTCCCTGGTTGCACAGTGGTTGAGAGTCTGCCTGCTGAGGCAGGGGACGTGGGTTCGTGCCCTGGTCCAGGAAGATCCCACATGCCGCAGAGCGGCTAGGCCCGTGAACCATGGCTGCTAAGCCTGTGCATCTGGACCCTGTGCTGCGCAACAGGAGAGGCCACAACGGTGAGAGGCCCACGTACAGCAAAAAAAAAAAAAACAAAGAAAAAAAAAAAAGACCCCGAATAGGCAAAGCAATCTTGAGAAAGAAAAACGGAGCTGGAGGAATCAGGCTCCCAGACTTCAGACTATACTACAAAGCTACAGTAATGAAGACAGTATGGTACTGGCACAAAAACAGAAAGATAGATCAATGAAACAGGATAGAAAACCCAGTGATAAACCCACGCACGTATGGTCACCTTATCTTTGATAAAGGAGGCAAGAATATACAGTGGAGAAAAGACAAGCTCTTCAATAAGTGATGCTGGGAAAACTGGACAGGTACATTTAAAAGAATGAAATTAGAACACTCCCTAACACCATACACTAAAATAAACCCAAAATGGATTAAAGACCTAAATGTAAGGCCAGACATTACCAAACTCGTAGAGGAAAATCATAGGCAGAACACTCTATGACATAAATCACAGCAAGATCCTTTTTGACCCACCTACTACAGAAATAGAAATAAAAACAAAAATAAACAAATGAGACCTAATGAAACTTAAAAGCTTTTGCACAGCAAAGGAAACCATAAACAAGATGAAAAGGGAACCCTCAGAATGGGAGAAAATATTTGCAAATGAAGCAACTGACAAAGGATTAATCTCCAAAATTTACAAGCAGCTCATTGTAGCTCAGTATCGAAAAAACAAACAACCCAATCCAAAAATGGGCAGAAGACCTAAATAGACATTTCTCCAAAGAAGATATGCAGATTGCCAGCAAACACATGAAAGGATGCTCAACATCATTAATCATTAGAGAAATGCAAATCAAAACTACAATGAGATATCATCTCACACCAGTCAGAATGGCCATCATCAAAAAATCTAGAAACAATAAATGCTGGAGAGGGTGTGGAGAAAAGGGAACCCTCTTGCACTGTTGGTGGGAATGTAAATTGATACAGCCACTGTGGAGAACAGTATGGAGGTTCCTTAAAAAACTACAAATAGAACTACCATACAACCGAGCAATCCCACTACTGTGCATATACCCTGAGAAAACCATAATTCAAAAAGAGTCATGTACCACAATGTTCATTGCAGCTCTCTTTACAGTAGCCAGGACATGGAAGCAACTTAAGTGTCCATCAACAGATGAATGGATAAAGAAGACGTAGCACATATATACAAAGGAATATTACTCAGCCATAAAAAGAAATGAAATTGAGTTATTTGTAGTGAGGTGGATGGACCTAGAGTCTGTCATACAGAGTGCAGTAAGTCAGAAAGGGGAAAACAAATACCGTATGCTAACACCTATATATGGAATCTAAGAAAAAAAAAATGGTCATGAAGTACCTAGGGGTAAGACAGGAATAAAGACACAGACCTACTAGAGAATGGACTTGAGGATACAGGGAGGGGGAAGGGTAAGCTGTGACAAAGTGAGAGAGTGGCATGGACATATATACACTACAAAACGTAAAATAGATAGCTAGTGGGAAGCAGCTGCATAGCACAGGGAGATCAGCTCGGTGATCTGTGACCACCTAGAGAGGTGGGATAGGGAGGGTGGGAGGGAAGGAGATGCAAGAGGGAAGAGATATGGGGACATGTGTATATGTATAACTGATTCACTTTGTTATAAAGCAGAAACTAACACACCACTGTAAAGCAATTATACTCCAATAAAGATGTTAAAAATATATTTCTAACACCCTAAAAAAATAATAAATAATAAAAAAGTATGTTTTAAAGAAATACAGGAAACATATGATTAGTTTACTGTGGAAAATAGATCTGATGAACAATAACAATGAACGTTAACAAAAATTAATTAGCTTTTTTTTCTTTCTCATGAACTTTATTGAGGTATAATGTATATACAATAAAATGTACCCATTTAAATTATACAATTCAATGAGTTCTGACAAATATCTATACCCGTATTACCATCATCACAATCAAGGTTTAGGATATTTTCATCACCCCAAATAGTTCTCTCCTGACCTTTTTCAGCAACACTTTCCCACTCTTAGCCCCAGGCAACCACTGGTCTCATCGGCTTTCACTTTCTGTCACCATAGAGTAATTTTGTTCATTCTAGAATTTGTATGAATAGAATTAGCACACACACATTTGTGTTTATATGTATGTCTAGGTTCTTTCTCTCAGCATAATGTTTTGAGGTTCCTCCATATAGATGTGTTTACTGGTAGTTTGTTTCTTTTTGTTGCAGGGGAATATGCCATTATATTGATACACCACATGTGAATGGACCTTTTCATTGTTTCTAATTTTTGCCTACTACCAATCCAGCTGCTATGAGCATCTGTGTGCAAATTTTTCTGTAGATATGTATTTTCATTTATTTTGGGTAAATAATTTAGTAGTGGAATTTCTGTATCATAGGGTAAGTGTATGTTCAACTTTAGAAGAAACTACCTAATTATTTTCTAAAGCAGTGCGACCCACAAGCAACGTGCAAGAAGAGTTCCAGTTGTCCTGCATCTTTCTCAGCACTCGACATTATTAATCTTTATAATTGTAGCCATTTTATTGGGGAGTGTTATCTCCTGGTAGTTTTAATTTGTGTTTCTCTGCTGAGCAATGATGCTGAGCATCTTTTCCTGTGCTTATTACCATGTCCTATCTTCTTGGAAAGTGTCTTTTCATCTTCTGTTCATTTTTATTGATGTTTGTCTTCTTATTCACTTTTAAACAATGAGAAGCCTTCAGAATCCACTGAGGGGTCTTGTGGTTTACAAATATGCCAGAACATTTTAATTAAATTCATGAAATAAGAACAATTAATTACCTCATTTTCTGCTTTTAGCCTCATTCCTCAGGAAGCTCCAGCTATTCTTGCCTTCTGTCTGTTCTTAGAACAAGCCCAGTTTTAACCAGCCCCTCACATTGCTCTTGCAATTAGCTCTGCTTGAAATTCTGCTTCCTTGTCCCCTCATGTGATTGGACCCTTCTCATCTCTCACGTCTCAGCCCAAAAGTCATATCCTCAGAGAAACCTTCCATGACCACCCAATCTAAAATAAAGCCTTTTATGCCAGTTCCTATCACAGCACCCTGTTTCATCACTTCTCATAATCTACAGTTATATATTTTTAATTTATTTGCTAAGTTGTTTATTGTCCCCACACACACACAACCTGTGCTCCATAAGAGTAGACACCATGCCCAACCTGTTTTCCAGGGACCCTTCCAGCATGTTACACAGTGCAAAGCCCACTTTGGGAGAGGAATAAATATTTACTGCTGAGTGAATTAATACCTCAGTTCTCCATGGGTCATTAATTTGAAGGTCAATTTACACTTAGAGAAATGATTTACTCCCTAAAGTTCCTGTTGAAATTTTAGGCAGCTGTCAGTAACTCAAAAACGGGGATATGCTTGGACTCTCTTCCTGCTCACCTATTCATCAGGAGATTCCTAGGGTAAAAGAGGCTTTGTGAGCTTTCCTAGATGACTGTGGGCAACTACAGGAATTCCAAGGAGCCCCAGTATAGTTCTTGGCTTTTTGAGACTTCATATCAATGTTGAAACTTTTCAGAATAAGTTTCTCAAAATAAACAGGATTATCCAAAGGATATTGAGCTATTTCTGGGCTCACCGAGAAACTAGGCAAATCACACAATGAGTAAAGTAGGCCCAGTAGAAGACAACAGAGAGTGGTGGGTATCTTGGTGAGTGCCAAGTGTTGTCATGCTAAAATGAAGGATCAGTTTTTCCCAATCTCCTGGTTATGAATGATTAAGTGAATGAAGATAGGTTCACTTGTAGGCTCTATCTCTTAGTAATTATATTAATATTGGCAAGTTACTTAATCTCTATTTTAGTTTCTTTATCGTTAAAGTGGGGATAATAAGACCAATGTTTAAGCTGCTTTCTGGATTAAGTGGAATGCTCGTAGAGTGCCTGGCATATAGTAGAAGTTTTATTTTGGTTTTTGTTTGTTTCCCAATTTAAATCACTTAAGCTTACATGTATTAGAAAGCAAACATTTTCCAAACACATACTGTATTTAGTTCTCCATTCAACTAGCTGCCTAATAAATATTCACTAATAGCAATAAAAATTTAACGGGTCTTGGAACAAATAGGTAACAATTATATAACCTAGAGACTGTAGCAGCAAATGAAATAAAAAATGTATTAAAAAAGAAAGACCTTAAATTCATATTACTAAGTGAAAGAAGTCAATGTGAAAAGGCAACGTACTCTATGATTCCAACTATATGATATTCTGGAAAAGGCAAAACTATGGAGGCAATAAAAAGATCAGTGGTTGCTAAGGGTGGAGTAAGGGGAGGAGAGATGAATAAGCAGGATTATAAGGGGATTTTTAGAGCAGTAAAAATACTCTGATATAATAATAATGGGTACAGTGTATATGTCATTATACATTTTTCCAAACCCATGTAACGTATAATACCAAGAGTGAACCCAAGGGTAAACTATGAGGTTTTGGTTGATTTTGGTGTGTCAATATAGGTTCATCCTTGGTTTAAAAAAAAAAAGTACCATTCTGGTGACTGATGTTAGCAATGAGAGAGGTTATGCATGTGTAGGGGCAGGGGGTATATAGGAAATCTCTGTACCTCCCTCTAAATTTTGTTGTAAACCTAAAACTGGTCTAAAAAAATTGTCCAAAGAAAGAAAATAATTCAAAGAAAAAAATACTTTTCATAATCAATTTAATAGAGCAGAGACTCAGACAAACTTAAAAAATATTTTTTTCAAGATATTCTTATTAAACATTCTCTAAAGAATAAGAAATATAATTTATGCTTGACTTTAAAAAAAGGTTGTAGTGCATTTGTTTGGCAATATTATAGAATTAGATATTGTATTTTCCAGACAGTCAAATCTTACTCTGTGATATTTCCTTTTAAAATAACTTTGTCTAAATATTATATAATATCGCTTACGTGTGGAATCTAAAAAAAAAACAGTACAAATCAACTTATTTACAAAATACAAACAGACTCACAGACACAGAAAACAAAATTATGGTTACCAAAGGGGAAAGGGGAGGAGAAGAGAGAAATTAGGAGTATGGGATTAACAGATACACACCATATATAAAATAGATCAACAACAAGGATTTACTGTACAGCACAGAGAACTATATTCAATATCTTATAATAACCTATAATGGAAAATAATCTAAAATTGTATACCTGAAACTAACACAATATTGTAAATCAACTATAGTTAAATTAAAAAATAAGTATATAAAAATAACTATAAATTTATAAATGTGATGCAGGTATTATTATATAGCAACTGGGCATCAGAGATTAATCAAACTGTACCAAGTTAAACAAATAAGAAGTTCCTATTCAATCCTAGGTCTTTCAGGATAGAGAAGAAGAGAAATTTGACTAAATAAAATAACTGCAAAAATCACGTCTGAAATCAATGGGTATATAAGTAAAGTCAGCACCTGTATACAGATGAGTCTCATATCCGCCTGGCCATATACTCCATCTTCATGCTGACCGTACATATGTGTATATCCTGTTGTCACCTTAAACTCAGTAAGCCTAGAGGAAATGTCTTTATCTCTGCAAAAATAGTTTCACTTTCTCAATTAAAATCCATTTTATTTTCTCAATCATTAAGCCTTCAAAGTATACACTTGTCTTCCAGTCTTTGATTTTGAACCTCATGTCTAACCAGTTAGCAAGTTCTAAAAATTTTTCTAGTGAGATAAGGAAAAAGATTGTTGGTTATTTCTTACTTCCCTTCTTAGGCCTCAAACCAGAAAGGGGAAAGGAAATTCTAAATGCAACAAGCAGAGTTCGATCATTTGCTTACCATGGGAAGAAGGAGCCTCTGAATTTAAAAATAACCCTTACCTAGAGTCCAGTGATCAAAATCTATACTTGTCTCAGCTACTAACTAGCCTTGTGACATCAGATAAGACACTTCCCCTCTCTGCTTCAGTTACCTGATCTTCAGAATGGTGGGGAAGTGGGTGGTATTCTAAAATAGATTCTAAACTTCTGTGTGATCCTCCCTCTTGTCATATTTGTCCTTTTTTCTCTATCCCCACTGTAGCCAGTCCAAATATAGGCACTTATCACTTTATTTGTAGATTTTACATTACTTCAAAAATCACTGCAGCTCTTTGCCCTAAAACCCATCGTTGACCTTATGGACAGATTTAACTTTCTAAAACACCATTCTCTTTGTCAATTCCTTACCTAAAACAGCTAGCAGTGTTAATTAAAATCATATTCTAGATCTTTCTAAATCACCTGTCACTGAAATTTGTCATACAAACCAGTTACATAATCAAACTTTCTGCCCCAGTCAACCTAGATCACTCATTTATGTGAAAACATGAACTGAGTTTTCTCATTTCTTCTTTTTTGCTCCTTTCGTGTATACAAGTCTTCTCTACCTGGAGTGTCCTCTTCATTCCTTACTACCCACTGAAAACTTGCTCTGCTCGTATTTCACATCCTCCAAAAAGTCTGTTCTGATTACCCCAAACCAAAATGAGTTGTCTTGCATCTGAACTCTCTAACCAAATGAAAAGACTTGAGTGTTAATAGGTTGGATGGGAGAGGGGGCTCTCAGGCCCTTGGGGATGGAGAGGCTTCCCAAGTTGGATGCCTGGTGGTGAGGGACCCCCATCACTGTTCTCCTCCAGCCATCCTGCTGAAGTATTTAAAAAAAAAAAAAAAAAATGACTAGATACTTCAGCACAGGCTGTTGGTGCCCTGCCCATAATCCATCTGTACTGTGCATGCCAACTACTGCTTACTAGGAGCACTTGGAATTCTCTGGTTGCAGACTCTTTGGCTCTGTGCAGAGCAGGCCACAAGTTCCAGGGAACTAACACCCCCAAGAGAAACCCTCAACAAAGGAAAAATGAGAGTTTGTGGATAAATAGCCTAGTTTCTTCGCTCCTCAGGCACGATAATTCTGAGCGGTGTTCTACACAGCCTTCCAGAGTCTCCAATGGGATTGAGCCCCAGTTGCCCTCAGCAGTAACCCACACAAAAACTTTCTTCCCAGTACTGCTTCTCCGCTTCTCAGTGAGTGCTTTGGGAGGTCAAGTCCTGTATAAATTACTCGCACCCAAATGCTTGTCTTGGGGATCTGCTTCTGAGAGGAATTTTAGGTCTTCTATATATTTTGGGGTTTTTTAAATCTTTTTTTTTTTGGCCTTGTTTTGACTTACATAATTCAATCTTTTGAGAAAATTGCAGTTTCATTTATGCTTTCAAAGGTGTTGATTTTATTTTTTATCAAATGGATACTTTATTAGAGTTATAACACTTATAAAATAAATTTCTTTTCATCATGGAGTTACCAGATTTTAAAACCAACCAACACTTTCTCATTTTTACAGCTAAGATATATAAAGAAATTCTCAAATGCCATAATTTTTGTTCAAGTGCTTTGTCAGCTCACAAATCTAGATCGTGATTAATTTACAATGCTAAGTATTCACAGTTAGATGAGTTTTAGGCTTGGTTCTTAATGATCTAGAAGCAATCCATTTACAAAAGTGTCACCAAGCAGTTTCATGAAATCATTTAATTTAATGCCACCAAGCATGGACCTGTTATACCTTGGAAACAAAAATATAATCTCACAACTAAATCTAGCAGACTAACTTTTAACAATTCCAGCCGGAATGGACAATATATCCTTATGGCACATATATGACTCTGTAATATACAATTCATAATTCAGGGTTAAGAGTGTGGCATGGAGCTAGAAAAACCAGGGAAGTTGGATATTATAGAAAAGCTATGACATCAGTATAAAGTCACAAGACTGATTTCCTCTTGCCACATAGTAAATATACCTTTTATCTCTGTAATTACATCACAAACCAAACCTTAATAAGATTCTTCTTTCTAGGGGATTATCACATAAACAGTATTTGATCATTGAGCATTGATTATGCTACTCATTCAGTATTGTTCTATGTTCCATGAAATCTAACAGCCCAGCTTATACCTGGCACTTGTAGTGGATGATTCAGCCAAAAAGCAAAGGGTTGAAAGTATAAAATAATCAAAAACCCTCTTTTCCCAGAGGTAACCCTCTCGAGGCAAGAGATAAGTATCTTGTTTGGATGGGTGGTGTGAGCTGGGGGCCTAACTCTATCTTGTTCTCCCATTCAAGCCATTTTGGCATCTTGCTACGGCCAGGGTCTCTGAGGTGGGTTACAATACGTCTCTGTACTATTCGTATTCAATAGATGTCAGGACTGTTCTCTAAACATGTGAGGATCTACAACTTTAAGTTATATTTCATATTCTATTCAAATTTAACTCAGAGTCATGTAAAAGAATTAGAAGTAAAAAGTTCACCCTTTGGAGAAGTCTGTTGGGTAAAGCCTCACATATCCACACATAAATATTTGTATATTCATGCACAGGGCAAACAGCTGCATTTGAAGCATAAATAAACCCAAAGTAAGACATCAGGAGCTAGATACCAGTTCCAGGAGTGGTTAGTGGTCTCTGGGGCTCTCCTTTTAAGGATGCCAGATGAGCAGTTTGCTTAGTTGTTAGGAAACACTTAGGTGGATTAAGCAACTAGGGTTCACTTCATAAATTACTTTTTCCTGTACCCAAGACTCTGCTTGAATTAGCTTGAGAAACTATAGCCCCCTCAAGGGTAAGTATTTGACCATTAACCCAAAGGCAATGTGATTACTGCATGAGACTAAATACTACGTGGCTTGTCTAATTTGCTTTATACCTTTCAGGATCAGTTCAATAAAATACAGAACCCATAACCAAAGTTTTACACCAGAGGTCAGCAAACGATAGCCTGCAGCCCACAGGCCAAATCCAGCCTGCTGCCGGTTTTTGTAAATAAAAATTTATTGGAACACAGCTACACTCACTTGTTTACTTATTGTCTATGGCTGCTTTCACGTAATAACAGCAGAGGTGAGTAATTGTGACAGAGACTGAATGGCCCACAAAGCCTAAAATATTTACTATCTGGACCTTTAAAGAGCGTCGATCTCTGTTTTACACTAAAACACAGAGTTCAGTGGGAAGCTTATTTGAAATGTGTTTTTCTTCAGGAGTTTTAGTTACCTATTAAAATTAAGGTTCAGGTGACTCAGTAACTAAACACAAGAGATACCCCTTTTTTCATGAATGATATCTATGTATTTTATGGATGTAAAGGGATATTTTCTTTAAAATAAGAAAAGAAAAAGAGAAAGAGACAGATGTAAAACTAAAGGCTATTTCTCTGTTTAACATCATACTAAAATTAAAATTCCATCTGTGAAATGAACCAAAACTTATACTTAGATTCTCTGCATATACTAAACAAATTACTTCGGGGACGTTGTTATATCTGGACAAAATGGTATCCAAATTGATCAGACATAAAAAGTACACAAATGAAACGAACACACAAGCAGTCAGTTTGTAAGGGGTGTTACGGTCGCCATCGTTGTAAAGCCAGACCCAAACTGCAACTGTAACAAGCTGTCGTCACAAAGGCAAAAATTTGTTAAGCAGTGGTGAGAACCCTAATGTGGTACATATTCAAAACTTCACGATGAGATGTCTATTCGCACAGTGATCTCACAGCCAAGCAAAGTGCAGCTATCAGGACTTGAGGATGTAGCAAATCATTTCTGTGACAATGGAAAGTGACCTTAGAGTGTGGCTGACACATTTATGTTATACTGGTTATCGTTCAAGAGCGGCTGCACAGCCTTGCTTCTATTGCGACGTAGATCGTGCAGTGATGTGGCGGGTGCTTCCAACAAAAAGGCTCCAAAGTAGAAGACGAACACCGTAAAATGGTAAGCAAAACCCAGGAAGTTCCAGCTGGCATTAATCTGAGTCACCACGCCAGAGGGGAACACACCCAGGAAGAGGAGGGAACAGATGAAAGCCGTCACAGACACGAACATGACCCATCCATGCAGTAGAGGTAGAGAAGCATTGGAGGAGGCGACCAGGATCCACACGAGTCCCCCAAACACCTGCTAGTGTTGGAGGGTCTCCTGCAGAGGGGGCGGGGGTGGCAGTGTCTCACCACGGGGACAAGGACACTGGCAGCAGAAGTTCTGGGAAGTACTCCTTGGCGTGAGCCCTCACCTCCCAGAGTCCGCCATTAGCCCCACCAAAGAGCCCGGGTAGGCTCCAGTGCTGGGTCACCTCAGGCCAAACAACCAACCTCAAATGTGTTGATATTTATGCATTATGTTCTCTAGCTTTATTTACCAGGCTTGTAAGAATGTTTATTTGTTTTTCAATAAACTATCTCTTAGTTCTGTTGATCATCATTTCTGATATTTGGTTATTATTGCTTCTGTTACTCTTGTCATTTTCTATATTATTAGTGTCTATTTTACTTTTGGTATTTCTTGGTTTACTACATTTCTAACTGTTTGAGACAATTGCTAAGTTTATTTATTCTCGGTTGGTCTTATCTTTTAATTATGAATATAAAATTATACATTTCTATTCAAAGATTAATTTAGGACCACCAGTTGAAACATAAAGTGCCTTTTCTGTTTATTAATTTTAAATATTTAAAAATCTCCATTGTTATTTATTTAGCAGTGTGTTATTTAGCAATATGTTATTTCATTTCCAAAATTATTGTGTTTTATTAGATATCTTTGGTTGCTGGTTTCTAATTTTATTTATTTTGACTAGAGAGTTATGGACTGTTTGATGTTATTCTTTTGAATCTCTTAAAACTTTTGATCAGACTAATGATTCATTTTTATAAAGGTTGAAAATATGTGCTTAAAAATATACATTCTTTATTGGGTGAGTAGATCTCTAAAATATCTATGGACTAAAAAGTATTAACCAAGTTTGGATATTTGAAGACTTGCTTTTTGTGTGCTTAATCTATCAGTGTCTTAATTAGTTGCTTAAAATATCCTACCATACTTGTAGATTTGAGATTTTTCCTCTGTAATTATATCAGTCTTGCTTTATATATTGCAAAGTTCTGGTTCAGTGCACACAAGTTTCAATTGTCATATTTTGGTTGATTTTTCATTTTATCATTATGAAATTTCCCTTTGTCACTTTGAATGCAGTCCATCTTCTGGCTTCACAGATGGTTCCAACTTCTGATTCCTCACTGTACATGGGGCTTGCAGACTTGGCTTCTCTCTCTCTACAGGTGCTGAGGCCTTAGCCGCTGTGGATTTTTTAGGTGACAGTCACTGCACAGGTCTAATGGCTTCAAATATGGCTTATTGCTATATGTCTCTTTTCTGTTTCTGGCAGCTAGACATCTAGACACTTTACTTTCTTGTTCTGATATTAAAAATTCTATATCTATACCATTTTCTACATATCTATTAATTTTTCTGTTTTGTGTGTGTATATATATATATATATATATATATACACACATACACATTCTATACATACACACATATATGTTACATAGCAGGAAGAGATGCATATATGTATGTGTAATGTATACGGAGAGAATGCACACAAGAATTGGTGTATTAATGTGCGTTCCTTCTGCCATCTTGACCTTGAAGTCTATCTAATCTTTTCTTAAATAGAAAATGTGATTAATTGGCATTTCCATTCAACTTCTTGAACTTCAAATGCATTTCTTTCATTTGGAATTAATTTTCCTGAGCAGTTTAGTGAATACCTCATTGCTTTCCTATGAAAGCTGCCCAAAAGATTTCAATATAAGTTAAGTTGCTAATGACTACTTAGTCCTTTCACTAGAAATGCAAAGCTCCCCTTGAGTGATACTACTGATGTATTTCTATAAACACCTTGTTAAATGCTTACTGCTTTTAGAAATGGTACCTGGGCTGATGCCCAAGCTTACATTAAGAAGGGAATGATACTAATATGCCCTTTAAAAAAGCATCTTTTATAGCCTAGCAGGAAGAAAAATCACTTTACTCTCATAATTTGCTTTATGCATTGCTGTTACCATTGCTAATTACAGTATCCCAAAAAAAGCATTTATTTATTAAGTCTCTTCGGTTTAGTTTCCTCAATTAGTAAAATTTATTTTCCTCTCTCAGTAAAATTTCTTTCTCCCTATTAAAATTTTTATATAATTTGATTGGATACAGAATATAGATGGATGATCAAAGTAACTAATGATAGAGAGATTGGTTAATACTTTGTTTTCTTTTATCATTCTATTCAGACTTAAAAATTCCAGATCTCTTTCCTTTCTAAAAGTAAAAAAGGCTTAAGGAGTTCTAAATCTCATTTAGCCAGACACATCCACTTATGTCTTTAACAATTTAGAATGTGTTTTGACAGATTTTCTTCCTTTCTTTGCTGTCTGTATTATAATTTATGGTTTCATTGCACAGCAGTTAAATATTATAGTCATTTTCAGGAAGAGAAGAAAAGTTATCATAATCTAGCTACCTTTATACTATCATACCTGAATCATTTAGAAAATCTTAGGAATCTATCCAACTGCATTTCTCATAAAGCAATAAAACACTCCCATGTCTGTATGCTGTGCAGTGCCAAGACTTACATCTGTGTAGCTCAGAAAATTGAGATAACTAAGTAAAACAAAAGAAAAGTAATTAAATAGAGCACATTTTGCAGTACCATTGTGACCATGCAACTTGAACAAAGCCTATGAAAGCAAATTTTGTTCAACTGCAATTTCTTACATAACATTTTCCAGCATTTTACATAATATAATATGAATTAAAGATAAAGTAGATCTTTCACATATAAGCCAAAAAAAGCTGACTGATTGTCAATGACTGCTAATTATAGTTGATTGTCAATGACTGCTAATTATAAAAAAGATACAATTCGGGACTTTGCTGGTGGCGCAGTGGTTAAGAATCCACCTGCCAATGCAGGGGACACAGGTTCGAGCCCTGGTCCGGGAAGGTCCCACATGCTGCGGAGCAACTAAGCCAGTGAGCCACAACTACTGAGCCTACGTGCTCCGTGTTGCAACTACTGAAGCCCGCACGCCTAGAGCCGGTGCTCCATAACAAGAGAAGCCACCGCGATGAGAAACCAGTGCACCGCAACAAAGAGTAGCCCCCACTCACCGCAGCTAGAGAAAAAAGCCCGTGTGCAGCGATGGAGACCCAAGGCAGCCAAAAATGAAATAAATAAGTAAAATAAATTTATAAAAAAAAAGATACAAGTCATTTTCTCATCAAGATTAGAATTGTTATCCCAAATATGACTGAGGTTACGATTTTTAAAAGGGTAAAATGAAATAATTTAAGATTAATTATAGAATAATTATAATAGCATAGCTTGCTTTTACAGTATTCTGAATCAGATTTACACATATTTAAAAAGCGGTTTTATATGGGAATATAGGTATATGTATAGCTGATTCACTTTGTTATAAAGCAGAAACTAACACACCATTGTAAAGCAATTATACTCCAATAAAGATGTTTAAATAATTAATTAATTAAAAATTAAAAAGGGGTTTTGTGGTTCAATTTACTAGATAATTTCGGTTATAAATCAGAAAAATCTTTTCTTTAGCATGTGTCCCTTCTGACATTTGACCTTGAAGTCTATCTAATCTTTTCTTCAGCAAAACAAAGTTATTAGTTGGCATTACCATTAAAAATACCTGATGAACTGGCTATTAGTCTATTGGTTTTTCTGATTTTTTATATTGGCTTGATTATCTTAATATATTCTCTTGAGAAAATTGTTTCTTCATGTATGCTTTCAAATTTATAGACATGTATTTATTATGTTCTCTTATAATCTTTAAAATGTTTAATATAGCTTTAGTTTATGTCCCAGTTTTCATTTTCAGCAAAAATGGTTATTTGCAATGTACAATAAAAATAATTACTTTGGTCATATATTAGAACATATTAGTCTCTTCCAATTGTATCATTGACTCTCTTTGATCCTGAAATTTTAACAGTTTCTGACTTTTTTTATTCTAAAATATGTTTATTGAAATTATTTTCCTATGTATTGAATGCTTTAAGAGCTTCAAAGGAAAAGATACAATAAAGCAGTTTCACTTTTGATTCATCAAAAGTGTGGATTTCCTCCCAGATGAGTAAAATTTCTGATTGCATTGCTTGTTTTTATAAGTAATCATTTTCCTTTATAACAATGTATTTATAATTGCTTGAAAATATCATGGTGTTATTTTCTTCAGTGGATTTCCCAATTTCCAAATTGTTTTCTTTTGACATCTATAACTGCAATGACTCATGAAACTCCCTCCATAACAGGATATAATTGTTCAGTGGGTAAGAAGACTCAAAGTGAGATAGTGGGTCAAGGATTAAGGGGAGAAAATGAGCATATCTTTAAGCCCAGAGCTCCACAGAACAGTTCTGAAAATCTAACTGTATCCATGGTTTTTGGCTCAGTGGTAAAATGACACAAGGAAAGTGCCTACAGAATGAATAAAAAGGAGGAGAACAAAAAGAAGGAAGAAGAAGGGGAAGATAGAAAGGTAATTGGTGATTCCATTTAAATTCCTTAAATTATTATTACAGAATTTCTTTCAGTTCAGGCTGTGTCTTCGAATGAATGCAATCATAGCTTTGACAAAAAGAGCTTTGTAATTTATAAGTAAAGGGGAAGACATCATGCTTCGCCTATTCCAATTATTTTCAGCATTAAGAATAGGCAGCACAGAGACTGTGGCAAATGTGGAAGCCATTAAGCACTAAATAGGCTTTGCCACTGAGCTTTTACTTTGCTTTATTTTTTGATAATAGAGGAGCTGCTGGCTAGTGCCATACACACACACACACACACACACACATATATTTGAATGCAAACGAAGAGATGCCTTTGAATTTGAAACAAAGAATAGTCCTGACATTGTGAAAGACTACTCATTTTATGCTCTTATAACTACTCTCAAGTAAGCATTTGAAACACTTTGCAATCTCAACATATTATTAAATAGTCAGGTTGATGCAGCATATTTTAAAATAGTTTGACCTTTCTAACGATTTGGACTTGAACTTTAGGCTTTAACACAAATTACTTGGACGTTGAAGTGATCTATGCTCATCTTCCAATACAGTGTCTACAATACAGTGTCTACAACAGTTGTTTAAAAATATAAATGTTGGGCTTCCCTGGTGGCGCAGTGGTTGAGAGTCCGCCTGCCGATGCAGGGGACACGGGTTCGTGCCCCGGTCCGGGAAGATCCCACATGCCACGGAGCGGCTGGGCCGCTGAGCCTGCGCGTCCGGAGCCTTGCTCCGCAACGGGAGAGGCCACAACAGTGAGAGGCCCGCGTACAGAAAAAATAAAAAGATATAAATGTTATTTCACTTCCCAGCTTAAATCCTCCAAGGCCAAATTTCTTAACAAAACATTAATAGTCGGGCTTCCCTGGTGGCACAGTGGTTGAGAGTCCACCTGCCATTGCAGGAGACACGGGTTCGTGCCCCGGTCCGGGAAGATCCCACATGCCGTGGAGCGGATAGGCCCGTGAGCCATGGCAGCCTGAGCCTGCGCGTCCGGAGCCTGTGCTTCGCAACAGGAGAGGCCACAACAGTGA
Organism: Delphinus delphis; assembly: GCF_949987515.2. Lineage (NCBI taxonomy): Eukaryota > Metazoa > Chordata > Mammalia > Artiodactyla > Delphinidae > Delphinus > Delphinus delphis. The sequence goes on along the minus strand of NC_082685.1, from coordinate 134,890,451 downwards.
GAGGCCCGCGTACCGCAAAAAAAAAAAAAAAAAAAAAGGACCTTATCAATTTTATTCACCATTTTATCCTCACAACCTAGCACTGTACTTTGGATCGAGTAGGAGGTGCTCAAGAAATATTTCTGACTGAATGCATGAATACATGGCATGATAGTTGTAGCTTTTAAAATATATGTTGATGAAAATATATTACAATCACAAATAAATAGAACTTTCATCATTTTGTAATTTATATAGGTGAATTCAGGTATTTTCAAGAGTCCTACAGTGTTCACAGTGGACATAAGGTTAATTTTTCTGAAAATTGTGGCAACATGTTTCCTTTCTGTGTTTTCTCTCCACCATATTTAGAAATTTTAAGTTACACGAGAAAATATATATAATATGTGGTAGTATCTTAGTTTTACTCCCCTGACAAGTAAACCCTGAAAAAGAAATTCAAGTGTAAATAGTTTAGATAGGAGATGACCTCAGGAAACACTGGTAGCAGAGTGAGAAAGTGAAACGGAATGGAGACAAATTTAATAGCATAAAAATGTGATAACAGCACAGTAACAAGTGTGTCTTATTAAGCAAGTTACTACTTTGGGCTTTGGGACCCATTGTAGAACATGCACCTCAGCATTATCCCAACTGAGGGGCAAGGGAGCTGGGGTATTTAAATACTATCTCCTATCAGTTGTGGTTGAAAGATGTTCCCAAGGGATGTAAATTTACCAGGACTTCCAGCCAGCTACCATGCACCAGCATAGCAGCCTCCAACTGTCAGAGAAAACCCACAAAGAAATGTATGTGCTGTTCTTGGATGTCTACTGGCGTGTACTACAATGCTAAGAACCTGGGGGACATGGCAGGGCACAGAGTTTGCTTACAGTAGGCTTCATAAATATTTCTCAGTACACTATGCTATATTTTGATGATTCCAAAGACTGAGGGGGTCTATAATCTTGTTTTAATCATGATATTCCTGAATTGCGTTAAAAATTCTTGGTGGTCCATTTTTAAATATAACAATAAAGAACATGACAGGAATGGACAGGTGTAGATGATAGCAAGTGGCATTGCTAAACCTATACAGAAGCAGGTAGCCTTTAAAAATACTTGGGGAAAGGAATTAGCACAGTATTTGAAGGCTTAATCTAAAATGATTATAAAAATGCTTCCAGACATGTGTGAATACAATTTGAAAAATAATTTGGCAAACAGTAGACCATTTCTTTTCTGTTCTTTTTTACCTCACATGTTGAAGTTGACCAAACTTGCTCTCCAAGTGGAAGCAAACAGAAAGATAAATAAGCATATGGGTCCTAAGGAGATAAAAAAGAGCTGAAATGGAAGAACATCAAAATATAGATATTGGTCATCTTGTGGTGTTTTCACATAAATCTGATAGACTTTGTAATTATTGTATTGGAGTTACTCTTAGACATTTTACATGATACCATTAACTTTCCACCCTAAAAATAAACTACCAAAAGAGACTGTGTATGAATGAATTTTATACTTATATTGTATAGTGAAATAAAATATTGAATTTATCTTGTGATTTTAAATAAAATACAATATTTTATATCTATTTATTAGTCTCACAATATCTCTAGATAATAAATACTGTTACTTATCTGAAAACAAGATTTGGAAACAATGCCACACAGTAAAAAAACCTTTCTGATTATTAAAGAGAATACGATAGTATCCAAATGTACAAGGGTATATCTATAATGAAAATAATTACTGTAAACAATGCTTTCAGTTTCATAGTGCTCTCATATTCATTGTTTCAACTAATCCTCAAAACATTCCATTTTAAAGGTAGGAAACTAAGTCTGACACTAGATGTCTAATTACGATGTCTCCCATCTTCAAAAAAAAAACAAAAGCCATTGGATTGGACCTACCTCAGTTTCTCCCCAATAAATCCACCAATGTTGTCTCCTTCTCCATTCATTTTCTCCTCCTTTAAAGTAGAATAAAGGAACTGACCCTCTTCCTGTTGAAGACCAGTCCTTTCACTGGCACTCTGGATCAACTTGTCTTTTGCCTTCTTAGGAAACTGACACTACCAACTATCCTTCTTGCCTCAGCCATATCAGCTTTTAAATATCTTCATGTCTTTTCCATATTTAAAACCAGGCAAAACAAACACAAACAAAACAGAAAACCTCGCCCCTAAATCCCTCTCTATCTACCCTTTCACAGTCAAACTCTTCTAATAAGTTGTCCATATTCGCTTTCGTTTCCTTCACACCCATTCACTCCTCACTTCCCATTCTCTCCCTTATTAAATGATTAACCTGACAGTTTTTTTCAACTTCATCGTACTTAATCTCCTTGTAACTTTCGTACTTGTTGACCATATCTTCCTTCCCTTGGCTTCATTAGTACTGTTCATTCCCAGTCTTCTTCTCATATTCTGCCTGCAACTACTCAATTTCTTTGTCAAGTTTATCCTCCTTTACCCACACATGAAGTACTTCAAGGCTAGTACTTTCTTTCTCCTCTATTTTATCAAAGCAAAGAAGATTGTGTCTGGGGAACTTGTAACTAAAGATAGATGTTTAAGTAATTCAGACAATAGTGACTCTTCAGTTGTGAAGACATTAATCATATGAGACAGTCTGTGGACCTCCAATGTGCCTGAGTTTTGTAGACAACACATTAGAAGAAATTGAAAAACTGACTGCCATCTGTTTTGTTTTTGTTTTTTTAACTGTAAACGATTCTAGAAACATTAGTAGCTACATTTAGAAAAAACCTTATATTTAAGAAAGCTCTAGTTTGTGGGAAGAGATATTACCTTTCTCTCTTTCTTTCTGGGACTGGCCATATTAGACACAGTCTGACATCTTACATTTCCCCAAATGGACTACTTTTACAATTAAATGCTGCTGCAGTGACACGATCCAGCTGCACTCCTCACCATGTGTAAAGGAACAATCTTAGTCTCACTTTACTTCATTGCTGACTACTCTGGAGATGCTCCTCGACAGATCAAATCCCAGTTATTCTTTATCCTTGCCCTTGAATTCCAAAATGTAAATCAAATTCATGTATATTAACTGTCTCACCTACAGCTGCTTTGCAAGCACAGCATGGCTTGCTCGTAAGTACAGATTACAGGTACAAACACAACTGAAATCAGTATCAGTTATTTTTCTGAGGATATTAAGAACACTGAACAGGTGAACTGCTGCTGTGAGTATTTTTCTATGCTAGAATATATGCAGATATCACTGCTATCTTTTGTTTTATTCCTTACCAAGTAGGCTTGAAATGCAGGTTATTGTCATAGGATACTGGTTCATTTTTACAAGAGTTTCACCATAACATTAGATATTTACAGAACTTGAGGAATAGTGATATATTAAGACATTTCCTCACAAGTATTGGCTGGTGCTAAACTTGACAATAAACTGATATGTTAATAAAATGCGTGATCTGAAGAGTTTGCTAAACTTTAACAAAATATTTATGAAGAATAATACACAGAGATACATACATTATGCTGCTTGTTTTACATAGATATAATGGACTGGGAAAATATTTAACAAGTATTAATATGTATAATATTTATAATAAGGCTAGAAGTGAAAAATTTTAGCATGCCAGACTTCCACCAAGGCTTTTATAATTCTTACTGAGAAAGGATGATGATAAACTTTCACAAATGTAATCACTTAATGTAATCCCTGAAACTAGACATTCTTGATCTATTCTACTAAGTTTTGCTGGCAGTATTATTTCTTATTATTATGGTTATTTTGTCTGCACATTATCAGTAAAGTGTAGAATCAGCTAAAAATGTTAACTATGATTTTTTTCAAGACTGTAGATCTTAGATTTATCAGTCTCATTAATCTCAATGTCAGCAGTCCATAACATTCTAGATTTTTTGTCTAAGTTTTCTAGTTAAATGTTTATTTATATATCCTGTGCTGCTGCACAGTCTTAATAATTAAAATTTTAATAATTAAAATTTTAACTGCCCTGAATAATGGTATTCTGAATAATAATATTAGAAATATTATTAAATATTCTAACTAAAATCCAATAAATATTCTAAAAAAATTAGAAATGTAACTGCCCTGAATAATGTTATTCCACACTGAGTTACCTTAATTTGACTATGCCATCACCCAACTGCTAGTTACATAGTTTGCTTCAATTTATTTATTTGTTTGTTTTTCTGTATTTGGAAACACTAAAATGATTAATTTCCAGCAAATAATTGTTTACAAGATTTGCAAATAACTGTTTCAAAGATTTATTTGAATTTAAAGTATATTTTTTAAAACAATCAACTTTGAGATATAATTTATATATAGTAAAGTGCACATTTTAATTATAAAGACCAATGAGTTTTGACAAATGTACACTTTTATATAACCACCAATACAGGTAATAGAAAATTTTCATCAGCTCAGAGACTTTCTTTGAGCTCCTTTGCAGCCAATCCCACCCTCCCCCCAACTTCCCATCCCAAGGCCACTTACAAGCTTTCTATCATCGTATATTAGTTTGGCCTGTTGTAGAACGAAGTATAAATTAATCATACAGTAGTTATTCTCCTGTCTGGCTTTTTTGGTTCAGTATAATATTTTTGAGATTTATCCATGTTGTCATCTGTCTTGGTAGTTTGTTCATCTTTATTGGTAGTTAGTATTCTGTTGTGTGAATTTGTTCATTCATTCATGTGTTGAAAGACATTTGGGTTGTTTCCAATTTGGGGAGATAATGAATAAAACTGCAATTAACATCTTGTACAAGTCTTTTGTGGACATAGATTTTTATTTCTCCAGGATAAATACTTATTCTGGAATTTATGGGGCGTAGGTATCTTTAATTTTATAACAAATTACTCAACCATTTTCCAGAGTAATTGTACCATTTTACATCCCAACTGGCAACGTATGAACCTTCCAGTTGCTCCACATTCTTAACAACATGTCACTTTTTCTAGTTCTTGTAGTATTACAGGACAGTGAGACCTCACAAATTTATGTCTTGGAGACCACAGGATTTCTGAGATCAGAAGACAACAAAAATAAGAGAGTTTTAAACTGTGAGATTGCAAGGTAATGCCATGTCTTTCGATTTCTGGATTTGATTACTCAGTAACATACTCATGTAAGAGAATTAACTGGAAAGAGCATTTTCTTTGCATCTGAGACTTCCTCAGACTCAAAGCCCTCGCATCAGCTCGGAGGTTCAAAAACGTTTGTCAGGGCTTCCCTGGTGGCGCAGTGGTTGAGAGTCCGCCTGCTGATGCAGGAGACTCGGGTTCATGCCCCGGTCTGGGAAGATCCCACATGCCGCGGATCGGCTGGGCCCGTGAGCCAATGGCCGCTGGGCCTGCGCGTCCGCGTCCGGAGCCTGTGCTCCGCAGCGGGAGAGGCCACAACAGTGAGAGGCCCGTGTACCGCAAAAAAAAAAAAAAAAAAAAAAAAAAAAAAATCTGCCAAAAACGTTTGGCAGGTGTCCCTTACTCAAAGCAAAGATTGTCCTTGTTCTGGAGGCTTGCTCCTCCACCTGTCTTGTCCCCAGCCTCAGCAACTGCACCAGGTAAAAGTGTTCTCTGTCTCTTGTTCAGCTGTGAAGAGTTTATCTCTCTGGACAGTTTAGTTCTAGATTTATTTGTACCAAATAGGATTTTCACAAAATGGTGGTTTTCAACAAACACATCAGTTTTCAGTTTATTGGGTAACTTGTGTCAGTAGGAGTGAAGGTCTTTCACGTTCTTTTACAACCTAACCATAAGGAGGGCTCTTACAAAAAAAAAAAAAAAAAAAATTTATTTTTTTGCTAATTTGAATGATTTCCTAAGGATATATTCCCAGAAGAACATTATTAAGTCAAGAATAATAAATGTTTTTGTAACGATTTCCAAAAAGAATGATAATATGATGAGGGTACTATTTGTCAAAAGAAATCCTATGTTCCTTTTTCCACAAAGAGTGTTACTGCACAGAGTTGAAACAGAATTCATTGAATTTTATTGCATTTGTTCTGTTACAATATTTGTATATTGTTTTCAAACTTATTCGCATGATATACTCTCCCCTTACCCACTGATCGTTTATTCAACACTCATTTTTTTCCAAGAGCAATCTTACGACCTTTCCCCCACTTTTGCAAGCAAAATGAACTAAATGAGAATAATTGCTAGTGGGTATGGGGTTTCTTTTTGGAGTAATTAAAAGTTTATAAACTTGATTGTGGTGATGTTTGTACAACTCTGAATATAATAAAAATCATTGAATTATATGTTTTAAATAGATGAATTATATGGTATGTGAATGTTATCACAATAAATCTATTACCTAAAAAACGAACTAAGGGAAGGAAATGTGAATGTCAGTAAAGCTTCTATGTCTCCAACAACTGAATTCTCACCCAACTGAAAACCAAAATCAATTTTATGGGGCAACTTCCTAGCACATTGAAAAAAGAAAGAAAATAATCGGATCTATCAGAACATCATCACAATAAACACAGTAGAATGTACTAAATTTTTGTTTGATGCCAGGTACGGAGCTAAATATTTTAAATGAATTCTCTCATTTAATTTTTATATCAACTCTAGGAAGTTACTATTATTTATGATACTTTTTGTAGGGGAGAAAACTGATATTTAGATCAAAAAATGTTACTGAAAGAGCTAGAGCTCAAATCCTAGGTTTGTCTGATTTAATTGTTTTAATCTATTGCTTCCCAACATTAGAGCATAAGATTCCACTGCTGTTGGCCAAAAAATCTGCACATGCAGAGACCCACACTCAGAGTCACTCAAAGTCCAAAAAAGTAGTATGGACACATCACAGCCTACTCTGCTGAAAACCCAGATCCAGGAATCCTAAAAGCCTAAATTGAGAAATCCTAAATTCTTCGCAGATTAACTGGAAAGCAGGGGGTGCCGAGAGATCTTACACTTAACAGGTATGCTCCTGTTCAACATCAGTTTAAAACCTCATCGATCCTGTGTCCAGCCACAATAACAATACTTTAGGTTCTATGACACTTCATAGTCAATGAAGAGATATGGTAATGGTTAAGATAACTTACGACCAGCCTTTTGAGAATTACTGAATATAAGTTTTGCAAGAAATCTTTGAAATTTTATTTTATAGGTAAGGATACAATTCCCAGAGGAGCTAAGGCAATTTTCCAAGGTAAAGCAACTTTTTGGAAAGAAAATCAGGGAACTATCTCAGGTGTTTTGAGCCAGGGTCCAAGAATTCTTTTACCACATTGTATTGGTTATTACTGATTAATAAGTATTAGTTCCCTTTTTTCTCTCCAGTCCTTTGTGAATGCCCAAACGCTGGGCCAATAATCATTTGCAATACTGCTTCCATGGTCTCTAGTATAGTCTACTCTCTGACTGCAAACTCTGGAAATAAACTTGGCATTATCCCAGACTCTGCTCCTGCCAAGTCCAGTTTCATCAGAGAGTAATAAAGAACAACAATACACATTTTTACTTTAATGTTCAAAGAACACTTCTGGATCATTGAATTTTGGACAGCATTTTATCTGTGGGATGCAAATTATTCTAATTACAACAAGTTTACCTTATAAAAAAGAACACCTGCTTTTTCAGGGCAACATCCCCTAAACAATATTGAAACGAATAAAATTAAATTTTGCTTGCACTTAATAGTAGTTAGGAAAGGATGCAAAAGAAGCAAGGAATTATATTTGCCGCTAGGGAAAGCACTGGATGGTTAGAGAACTTTATGGAAGGAACATTTTAGAATTTTATACTGTGTGCCTTTGTACCATGTGCATTCAATAAAAAAAATAAAAGAAAGAATAGCATGTAAAAATTCTTCAGTGTTGACATTCTAACAATGAACTACTCCTTTTAGAAATAAAATTAAACAGTCAGTAACTGAGGTTTGCATATTTATACATAGTAAGTTTTCCAGCTAACTAAAGCTTTCAGCTCCAAGGTGCATCACTGAGTATATTTCACTATTTCCTTCTATAAGTATAAATTCTGTATAAGGCTGCTGTGTTTGCCAGGCATGGGACTAACCCTGTGATACAACAGAGAACATGGTCCCTGCCCTTATGGTGTTTTTATAGTGTTAGAAGGATCATTACTAAAGACATCTCATTTTTGCCTCTTTAAACCAAGGGTAATCTATGCACATCCGTGTAGTCTTAATGACTTTTGATGAACATCCATGATTGAAATAAAGCACTAGGACTGTATTTTAGACTTTGTGTCTCTTCCTTCTTAAATAGAAGGCTGTCAACCTCTATGGCACTGAAGGTGTCCAAATTTACCAAATTTCTAGTATTTTTCATTTTTATAGTTTTTAATCTTCGATGAGAGGTGAAACCAGATAAGCAGACTTGTCAAAAATTATATGCTCAGTAAATGAGACTCTGAAATATGTCCCTGTAAAGTACCTGGCCACTTAAGGGGACTCTAGGACACTTCTTCAGTGATTTTAGGAGAACCTTGGGTTCATGTATTTGCTAAAAGTTAGAGCTCCCCGTAAATGATATTACCAACTGTTAACTCCATTCTCTTTGTGAGGTTAGCAGAAGGGAAAATTGGTAACTGGGCCGCTTTGACTGCCATAACAAAATACCATAGACCGGGTGGCTAAAACAACAGAAATTTATTTTCTCACAGTTCCAGCAGGGTTAATTTCTAGTGAGAACTTTCTTCGTGGCTTGCAGATGGCCACCTTCTAGCTGTGTCCTCACATGGCAGAGAAAGAACAAGCTCTCTGGTGTCTCCTCTTATAAGTACACTAATCCTATTGTATAATGGGGGGGCACAAATATTCAGCCCACAGCAGATGGTTAAACTAAATAATCATCTTTATTTTTCATATCATTTATTTGTGTATAATTTATTTTATTATATTATTAATTAATCATATTACTATTATTATATTAGATAGTGATGTGTATGGAAATTCTCCTGAGACATCTATTTTAGTGTTATTTGGTTGAGTATCAATTTGTAGTTCAACTCAGAAATAGCATCTATTCTTTGAATATCTCAAAAGAGGATATCAAAGTAGTATGGCCTGTCGTTAATTTGTAGACTCAAGGCTTTTGGTTTTCATTATATATTTTGTTAACGCTAGAGACCATCTGTAAGTTCAGAAATAACCTTTACTATTATCAAACACGTATGTCTCTCAAGGTCAGAGTAAAAGCTTTGTTAAACATTTTTGTTGTGCGATTGATATTACTGCTTGATGAGGGGAATGAAAGAGCAAACTTCACTGATCAAATTCGTTTTTCAGTACAGTCTCCAAGTAAGAATGAGGCTTGGTTACTAAAAAGCTTTCCTCTGGGGTTTTCTTTAAAGGGTTATAATGTTAATTTTCAATGACTGTCCTTAATACAGTAGTTGTGAAACCGATCAAGTGTAATGATCCTTTATCTGGAAATTTCTCAGACTTCATCTAATGGATCTTTAAATTGTTTGTACAGATCATGGGTCAGTGAATTAAGCTAGTGGCTTTGTTCTTGGTAGTGGTGTTAAATGGGACGATACAATAAACAGAAAACACTATGGCTTTTCTTCATAGGAAAGTAAATATACGTTATGAATATTTTTCATTTATACATTACAGTGAAACCACTAGTCCCTTCCTTGCAGCATGACTATGAAATACTTGTCTTCAATCAACAGACAGCTGGGTGTGCAACGTTTGCTAAACTAGCTGAGTACTTACACTTACAGTACTTCCTAAACTGTAATGTGTAAATGACCGGTTGAGCATAATGTTAAACTGCTCTTTCTAACTTTTAGGTCCCTTAGGTGTAGGGTGGTCCAGTAGGTGTTGCCTGAAAATTCTGCAGTTCTAGGAGTGATACTAATGTTGCTGGCCCAGACCATACTTTGAAGAACAAGGCTCCAAAAGGCTCAAGGCACAGTCATTTCTCTTAAAAACTTACAAAATGCGAACTGATAAAAATAACATTACTATCCTACTCTCTATGGGGGCTTTGAGGATTGATGAGATTACGTATGTCAAGCAACTGGCACAAGATAGTTCAAAAATGATAAAACCTGTTAGTTGACTAAATAAGAGACATTGTCTATTATGCTTAATTTTACGTAGCTTTATTTACCTAAGGCAGAGAATTTGGAGGACTTGTTATGTCAGCATGGGCATGTTGACGTAAGTTTGTGAGAACCAGTAAACTCTAGAGATGTGGGACTTGATTTCCAAAGTGGGAGTAAACTCATCAGTGGCTTCCAGTCACAGTGATGACAAAGTAAAAGCAGTCATTTCATCTGGTAAAATTAAAGTTTTGGAAACAAGTGTGGATGTTTTTGCAGTAATATAGACGTGACTTGATGAGGGCATGTGGGTAATGGTGGAAGTAATGAAAAGGGTGGAAGAGAGACCAGTGTTTATTGATTGCCTACTCTCAGTCAGGTAGCGTGCTTTCTGTTACACTGGTTGCATGTCAGAACCATCTGGGAGACTTTCAAATGTGTGCACACAGCCAGGTCTCACTCCCAGACCTTACCAGAATCTCTGTGGGACGGTCCAAGCAAATCTTTTTAAATGCTCTTCAAAACCTTCTCCTCTGTTATGGCCGCTGCACCACTGCCTGGAAGTCTTCCTCTCCGCAGAACTCCCACAGGGAGACCTCCACTCCTTCCCTTCCCCACTTCTCCTCCAGCCTTGCCACCTTCACATAACATCCCCCAGGGAAGAGATAAGTAGTTATGGCAGACATCTGTACTCTGCTCCTCTGACAGCCTTCTGTTTTACTCTCAAAAGTCTAGATTTAAAGTAAAAAACGTTTGAAAGTTAACTGTTTTTTCTCTTTACCTAATAACTCTAAGGCAAAGTAGATGCCTCTGTTTATGAAGGGAATCCTCAGGAAGCGCAGACGAGAAAGAGATGCACACAGTTCAATACTGCACGATCCTTCATCACTACAATAAATGGCCTGAGCCGGGGTATGATTCCAGGTCTAAGTCCCGAGCACATATCGTTCCTTCTCTGCCTTGCTGCCAAGCATTGCAAGCTCTCCAGGAAAAAGCAATTAAATTAATAATGACTTTTGCTCTTCCTTTTCTAAGTCAGGAAAGAAGTAAAAGTCATTATTTCATCTCACCAGAACAGTACCCTGAAATATTTAGATATATAGTGCAGTAATTGTAGCAACATCTTTATCTTGAGCTACGAGGCTCTCACCACAGATCCCATTTTCATCACACATCTCTAACTCCTCACTTCATATTTTTGGCCCAACTCAGATTTTAAAAATCGAACATCATCCTTTCTTATCGATCTTTCTCTCCCACTTCTGCCTTTTCAAAGGTTCTCTAATACTTCTTACCTGTCTTGACTGGATTAAATCTCTCTTCTGTCAGAGCACCATTTGTAAAGTTTTAGCTTCCCTGAAAAGAAGAATTGAGTTGACCCATTTAAAAACTTGTATGTATTAATAATCCCATCACAATTCTGAATCCCTTTTCAAAACTGGCATTTCCTCAATATGTGCATTTTCTTAATGTATGTATGTTCTTTTAAAGTTTTAAATGCATATAGTATTGCATCGCCCTCTGTTCTTTTCTCTGGAACTTCTCTAAAATACATCTGTTATGATTTCCTGGAAACAGTGATTCTCAAGCCCCACTTACACATTAGAATCTCTTGAAGGCTTTAAAAAATATTGTTGCTTGAGCCCAATTAAGTCAGAATCTTTGGGGTGGTATCAAGGTGTGAGTTCATTTTGGGGTTTTTTTGTTTGTTTGTTTTTGTTTTTGCGGTACATGGGCCTCTCACTGTTGTGGCCTCTCCCATTGCAGAGCACAGACTCTGGACGCACAGGCTCAGCGGCCATGGCTCACGGGCCCAGCCGCTCCGCCGCATGTGGGATCCTCCCAGACCGGGGCACGAACCCATGTCCCCTGCATCGGCAGGTGGACTCTCAACCACTGCGCCACCAGGGAAGCCCGTGAGTTCATTTTTTAAATGTCAGAATTGAGAATTGCTACTTTAGGTCATGCATTGCTTTGAAGATGTCCCTTCTCTTTTCCTTGAAAATGACCACAACAACACAACAACCCTAGTGCATGGGTTCAGCGGGAGGAAACCTAGCAAGGCTTGGAGGCCTAGTAACTGGAGGGCTCCCAAGAGACAAATTTGGAAGTCACAAAATAGGAAGACATAACTCAACCAAGGATATTGAATCAGTTACTAGGTACTGTATTTATAGTCCTTGCTTCAGCTAAATCTCCTATGCCTGTAGGAAGTACCTCTTGCTCAAAATCAATGTTTTAGATGATGGAAAATCAATGACTTGTGTTTCTCTGGTCTGCATGGAAGGCTATGGGGAGAAGAGCAGAGTCAGGCATGCCTTAATTGTCTTCTCACTCTGTCACCCATATGAACCCTAAATTTTGCAGGATAAACATGTTCTTTACAGATTTATCAATAAAGGGCCCAGAATGTCTAGCTAAACCCCTGCCACAGGGACCCCTGGTACAGAAGGAGCATTGTAGGCTAGTCTGTGGTTCTGAACTTGAGACTAGGCACCAGGCGCCTTACTCATCATAATATTGCTCTTTATTTTGAACACATCAGTAAGCAATCTGGACCTCAGTTTCCTTACTGTCAAAAGGGTATAAGATCGGGACTTCCCTGGTGGCACAGTGGTTAAGAATCCGCCTGCCACTGCAGGGGACGTGGGTTCGAGCCCTGGTCCGGGAAGATCCCACATGCCGCAGAGCAACTAAGCCCGTGCGCCACAACTACTGAGCCTGCGCTCTAGAGCCCACGAGCCACAACTACTGAGCCCACAGACCACAACTACTGAAGCCCACATGCCTAGAGCCCGTGCCCCGCAACAAGAGAAGCCACTGCAATGAGAAGCCCGCGCACCGGAAGGAAGAGTAGCCCCCGCTTGAACCAACTAGAGAAAGCCCGCGTGCAGCAACCAAGACCCAAAGTTGCCAAAAATAAATAAATAAATAAATTTGAAAGAAAGGGTAGGGTATGAGATCAAGTGCCGTACGTACCTCAGAGGGTTTTGTAAAGTGAGACAATCATAGCTGTAAGTGCTTGAAAAAGTACAACGCACAATTCAAACAAAACATGATTTTTATTACTGTGATTATTTATGAATGATGAATTTAGTCCATGTTCTTCTATCTTCTGGCCAACTTTTGTGATAGAATGAAGTTTAAGAAGTACAAACAAGAGGAAAAACAGCCTCACTGCAGTACATTTAATGATATGAACACAATGAAAACTAAAGAATTCTTAAAAGAGAAGAAGAGGAAAACATCCTGGGTATTTGTGATGACAATGAAAATGTGAGGGGAAGGAGGGGAAGCAGTGTGCATATGTTAATCCCAAACTCCTCACTCTTTTTAATTTTGCTGTTTTATAATGTATACCTTCTGCTGAAACATACTTGCTCTCCCTTTAGCAACCCAAGCATTGTTTAGGGCAGAAATGGCTGACTTTTCATTTAAGTTGACTTCTCGAAACTCCAGAAGGAACTTTTGTTTCTCCCTAAGCCAAAGTAAAAATTCAGCCTTTATCCTTATTACATTCTTCAGGGAAATGTCAGCTCCTCAGTACAGCCCCTGGGACACTGCTGCAAGGCCGTTTGGCTGCTCTAGAGAAAAAGATCTCAAACTTCCCTCGAGATGCCACCAGAACTGCTCATTTCAGATACTTATACACAGAATGTTTCATTCCCAAAATAATTTTTCAGAGACATGTTTTCCAAAGAGATTGTTAATATTAAAATTCTATATCAGAAATTACTTACTAATAAGGAGGTTAACCTCATAACAAACCAGGAAGGTTGTAAAACGTTTTATGAATACCTAAGGCTCTGCCACAAACAAGAAAATGGTAATACACAAGAGAAAATGTATTCCATCAGGAAGAATTGTGTTCCATTTAATTCCTCCCATGGTTACTCCTCTATTCTGTTTTCCCTTAACATTTATGAAATTAGTCAACGCTATATTATTTTACTTTTATGATTACCTTTGGAAGAGTGTTTATTAAAAAATCCATGAAAACTTTTCCTCAAAGGCAAAATTGCACATTATTCAGTATGCAGTTAACACTTGATAAATACTTTAAAATTATGTACTACTTTGAATCACATGATATTACCATTTTCATGAGTCAAGTGTAATTTATTTTGTTTGTTTGTTTTTTTTTTTGCGGTACGCGGGCCTCTCACTGTTGTGGCCTCTCTCGTTGCGGAGCACAGGCTCCGGACGCGCAGGCTCAGCGGCCATGGCTCACGGGCCCAGCCGCTCCGCAGCATGGGGGATCTTCCCGGACCGGGGCACGAAGCCGTGTCCCCTGCATTGGCAGGCGAACTCTCAACCACTGCACCACCAGGGAAGCCCCGAGTCAAATGTAATTTTATATCAGCAATCTCATATGCCTGATTTCATACAGACTAACTCTTGTCAATCACTTTTTCAAATATTAGGTTGTTTGTATTTCATTTGTAAATATCTAAGATTTTCCCATCCATGTCAGAAAAGGTTAGATAAGTTTTTTTTTTCCTATTTAATGTAGATATTTACACTTTACGGCAATTGAATAATATTTCTTCATTCTATGATGGTTTCAAGTCTCTAAAAATATCTTTCTTTCTTTCTGGCTACGTTGGGTCTTTGCTGCTGCGCACAGGTTTTCTCTAGTTGTGGCGAGCGGGGGCTACTCTTCATTGCGGTGCGCGGGCTTCTCATCACAGTGGCTTCTCTTGCTGCGGAACACAGGCTGTAGGTGTGTGGGCTTCAGTAGTTGTGGCACGCAGGCTCAGTAGTTGTGGCTGGCGGGCTGTAGAGTGCAGGCTCGGTAGTTGTGGCTCACAGGCTTAGTTGCTTCGTGGCATGTGAGATCTTCCCGGACCAGGGCTCAAACCTGTGTCCCCTGTATTGGCAGGTGGATTCTTAACCACTGTGCCACCAGGGAAGTCCCAAATATTTTTCTTTATAAGTCTTAATATTCTTTTTTTGTTTTTGGAGGCTTTGGGGTTTCATTTTGGAGACAATATCCAGCTGCTGAAGACTTTTGAGCCCAAGAGTGATATAACAAAAACCATATTTTAGGAAGAATAATCTAGCAATGGTAAATTGGTAGGGAAGGAATGGTATGCAGATAGGTCAGACAGAAAACTACTACAATTGTCCTATGCTCCTGAGCCCAGTAAGTTTTTTAATTTAATTTTTATTTTATATTAAAGTATAGTTGATTTACAATGTTGTGTTAGTTTCAGGTGTATAGCAAAGTGATTCAGTTATACATATACTTATGTCCATTCTTTTTCAGATTCTTTTCCCATATAGGTTATTACAGAATACTGAGTAGAGTTCCCTGTGCTATACAGTAGGTCCTTGTTGACTATCTATTTTTTATATAGCAGTGTGCATATGTTAATCCCAAACTCCTAACTTATCCCTCCCTGCCACCTTTCCCCTTTGGTAACCATAAGTTTGTTTTTGAAGTCTGTGAGTCTGTTTCTATTTTCTAAATAAGTTCATTGGTATCATTTGTTTTTGATTTCACATATAAGTGATATCGTATGATATTTGTCTGACTTACTTCACTTAGTCTGATAATCTCTAGGTCCATCCATGTTGCTGCAAATGGCATTATTTCATTCTTTTTTATAGCTGAGTAATAGTCCATTGTATATATGTACCTCATCTTCTTTATTCATTCCTCTCTATGGGCACTTAGGCTGCTTCCATGTCTTGGCTACTGTAAATAGTGCTGCAATGAACATTGGGGGGAAGTCTTAGCATTCTTATCCCTAATTTTTTATTTTAAGTACATTCCCTTGATATCTTGTAGACAGGTATGTTGAACCAGAATGTTTCAGCTTCATTTTTTCTTGGGCTCAATATGTTATCTCTATACATAATTCACATGTTAGCTAACAGCATTCTTATTTCTTTAACACCGTTTTCAAATTGTGTTTATCCAAACTTGAAAAGGCACATCCCTAAATTTCCACTGCAACAGATACTCAGGCAAGTTTTTTCTTACCATTTCAGTTACTCAGTCCTACTCTTCACTTGCCCTTCCTCCCAATAGAAAAACAATGTTTAAAATTTTATTTCACAGTAAGAAATATGGATTTCCCTTCTAAGTTACTACTAGAAATCACAAACGTTAATAATATCTAACAAAGACATACTTAAGGTGATTGCACGTCGTTCAACGCTGGTTTAATTCAACTTTCATGACTTTCTTCCCACCACCACACCAACAGAACCTCCACAAATATTAAATAGCAAAACATTATAAAGACTGCATACTCAAATTGTCACTGCCTTTTCCATTCTATTTTCTAGCATGTAGTTCACATTTTAGGATCATTTGTTGACCAAACCTTGTACACAGCAATGCTTCCAAAATACTGATATCCCAGAGAACCCATATTTCCCAGAGAATAATTGTAGTTGTTTCCCTTTATGTTTAATAAGATTCTTTGTCAATATGATGAGTCCACTCTTCCCCATCCCAATTTTCTACCCCTTAATTTTAGTTTATGTACATTTAGAGGTTGTTTTGCTTATTCTCTGTACCCTTCTCTAGGGCAAATGCTTTTTCCCTTCCCTAGGAGTTTTATGTTGACTTTTTCTAGTAGCTGTGTAAACACTTTCACGTGCCAATTCAGCATTGTTCTAGCTCCAATTTCAGCAGTCCTTTGAAGATGTTTGTCTACAGATCTAGCCATTTCTTTCTTGCATAGAAGAATCACCCTTGATGTCTCTTTGCATGTATTTATTTTCCATGGGAGGAGGTGGGGGAGAGTAAATGTGAATGTAGTTTGAATAAGGAAGAGGGAGGAATGGAGGGTTGGGAAGGGGAGGACGGGAAGGAAGGATGTGGAAGAGGAGAGCAGAACAAAGCTGGGGAGTTCATTGCTTCCTCTGAGTCTATTCCTTGCTAGAAGGACCCGCTTTCCAAAGGTTCTTAAGACTAAGGGAAGGAAAGACATGAGAAGAAGCACAAGAAAGTGGTGACTGCAGTATCAGTGTTAGTCTGACAAAGAACTATGTAAAGAGGGTAATCAAAGAAGGACCAGATGTTATGTGCTCATTTCTTCACACTTTTAGACGGTTCCTCCTCTCCCTCTCCCACCCGTGGCCCAGCTCCGGCTCACGCGAATACCCTGGGTCATATCTGATCAGTTGTTAGAACTTGTCTCCAATGTGTTTATTTTCTCTCTCCTTTATATTGAAATTCAAAACCAAACTCTAAAACAATCTTAAACTGATTTTTCCTAGTCATTAATCCATGTCTTCATAGCATAATTTTGAATAACAACGACATAAATTCACACTGTTTTTCTCTTGAATTGTTAAAATAAAGCTGGTTATCAATGGATATAGCTATTTTCAGAAGCTATTAACAGGAAAATTCAAGCAGAGTTGGTTCTGTAGATGTGAAAGGTAAAATCTGTCTGGGACTGAAGGACTGAAAATCATCTTGGACTGAAAAAGAAAAAAGTAGTCCTGCCGTTAATCATGCTGGGAGGACAGACACAGATAAAACCAGCTGCAAACTTAACAGGAAACACTGTTTCTTCCAAGGTCATGCAGCTATAAAATGCCATCATGAACCCCCCTCTTTGTGTGACCACTGCTTTGTTACTAATGATGCCTCCAGCCCTGCTTTTCTATCCTCACCCATCTATTACTGGAGATACTCAGTTACTAAACCATCCCTGCCTCAGGATAGCACCCAGTTCCTATTTTATCCCTGCTTCTCCTAATCCTGCTGCAGAAACAGCATCCAACCCAGAACTGGTCTCCCTTCCCTGAGAGCTGCCTCAGAATCCCTTCAGCAGGAACCCAAACCTTGCAAAGATGGCGCCCTCTTCCCCCTCTGGAGAGCACCATTCATGTTTCCTCTGCAGTGCGCTCCCATGCTTGCAAGTCAATAAATAAGAGTTTGTCAAACTACAGGTTTGAGTGTGGTAGACTGGATGGTTGAGCCTCAACAGATGTCAAGTAGAAGTTGGAGAGTTTGAATGATTTTCTTGGATATTTGGAGTTTTAAAATAAGATTTCCCAAATGCCAGCTGTTGTTTTGGTGATATATAAATTATAAGAAAAAATGTCTTTTAAAAAAATCGAAATCCTTTGAGACATAATGAAATAAGTATCTGAGTGAGGTTTCTTGACTTCATCTAAAGCTGAAAATTTTCAATAATAAAAATTCTTTCAATGATAAGAGACATTACTTTTCTAAAAGACATGACAGTTTTGCTAAGAAGAAATAAATTTCCATCAAGTGTTTAAGTTTTAACAAGTTGAATGATCTCTGGGGTTTCTCTTCTGTATCAAAGCTTGAATCTCCTTGGCAAGTACCCAATACAAACATTTATTTGCCTTCACTCTTCAAACAGGTACTGTATTGTGTATACACCAGTAGTATTTGATTCAGAAGAGTACTACACGTATGGCCTATTTCTGACATATCTACTTCAGTTCTATGCATTGCAGCTTCAAAATTCATTTTATATCTGATGGGAAAATCCTTTCCGACCATCCTCATCTTTTTTCAAAATAGTCTAAATTGTTTAGACTGTTTATTCTGCCAAATACATTTTGTTAAAATGTGGTTCAATTCTAAAAGAAAATTATATTAAATGCTCCCCATGGTAACTTTATTAAAATAACATTAAACTTCTAAATTAATTCTGAAACAGTTGAATTTATAGTCTCAGGACTTAGCATGCTTGTGTTTTTCAAATATTATTTTGTTTCTCAGTAAAGTTCCTTTTATAGATGTGTACCTAATAGTTTTACTATTTTAAATACAAGGTTTATTGTTTTTCTTTCTTTTTAAAATTTTTTTCATTAACAGAAACTGCCTTTAGAACTCTAACATGCTATTAACTGTGGTACCTCACAGATGATAAAAATGTCAATCAAATTATCCAACTCATTATTTTTCTTTAATAAAGATAATACTCATGACAGGAAAAGTTATAAAATGCAAAAAAATACATAGACCATCATACTCCTAATAGGCCATGGTATCATCTTATTATCTAAACATATTAGCAATTATATCCCAGCTTGTTAAAAAAGTTCTCCCTTCTATTCTTGTCCCATGTTGTGGTAGGCAGGATAATGGCCTCTCAAAGATGTTCATGTCCTAGTCTCTGGAACCTGTGAATATGCAAAAGGAAACTCAGGTTTCAAATGGAATTAAGGTTGCTATTCAGCGGGCCTTAAAATAGGGAAATTGTCTGGATGGCCCCAGTCTAATCACAGGAGTCCTTAAAAGCAGAGAATCTTTCTCGGCTTCAGTCTGAGAAGGATGTGAAGACAGAAGAAGGTCAGAGAAATGAGACATTAGAAGGGCCGGGCACTGCCTGCTTTGAGCCAGGGAATATGAGTGGCTTCTGAAAGCAAGGAAAGTCTCCGCCACAGCCTCCAGAAAGTACTGCAGCCCTGCCGATCCCTGGATGTTTTCTCAGATCCGTGTCACACTTGTGATCTACATAACTGTGAGATAATAAATTTATGTGTTTTATGCCACTAAGTTTGTGATAATTTTTTACAGCAACAATTGAGACTAACACAGGTCTTTACATTGATCTGAACAGTACTGAATAATAATGTCAAATCTGGGGTGGAGAAAGAGACATTTAGGTCCAAAAAAACAAATGAGGCTGCCTTCCCTCAGCAACAAACGATACAAGAATTCTCCCCCACTTCATTAAATTTCTAATCTAGTTTTATTGATCTGATTTCTAATGATATATTTTAACGCCTCATATTTCCTTTTTCTGGTTTCCTTCATTTATTTTTATTTGTTACTTTCTTGACATACCATTTTCAAAGGATTATACAAGATTTCTCCACATCCTTTTTTTTTTTTTTTTTTTTTTGCTGTATGCGGGCCTCTCACTAACGCGGCCTCTCCCGTTGCGGAGCACAGGCTCTGGACGTGCAGGCTTAGCGGCCATGGCTCACGGGCCCAGCCGCTCCGCGGCACGTGGGATCCTCCCAGACTGGGGCACAAACCCGTGTCCCCTGCATTGGCAGGCGGACCCCCAACCACTGCGCCACCAGGGGAGCCCTCTACATCCATTTTTTAAGGAACTTTGAGGTGGCATCTTCTCTAATGGGTTCTTATTTGAAAGTCATAATCCCCTTAAAGTATTGGCCCCTTCTGGTACGTTTACCATCATATCTCTTTATACCTGTTACGACAAGACTCAGGTCTTACGTTCATATTCTTATTTTCATCTTTTTTTTTAAATAAATTTATTTATTTATTTATTAATTTATTTATGACTGTGTTGGGTCTTCGTCTCTGTGCGAGGGCTTTCTCTAGTTGTGGCAAGTGGGGGCCACTCTTCATCGCGGTGCGTGGGTCTCTCACTGTCGCGGCCTCTCTTTTTGTGGAGCACAGGCTCCAGACGCACAGGCTCAGTAGTTGTGGCTCACGGGCCCAGTTGCTCCGTGGCATGTAGGATCTTCCCAGACCAGGGTTCGAACCCTTGTCCCCTGCATTGGCAGGCAGATTCTCAACCTCTGCGCCACCAGGGAAGCCCTTATTTTCATCTTTTGATTTTTCTCACATTTAAGCTCTATGTCTAAAGATAGATATTATATACTATATGTAGTATATATATATATAGTATATATATATACTACATATAGTATATATAGTATATATAGCTAATGACCTTGCCCCATTCTCCTCAATTTCTCTCTGTAGAGATCCAATGGTCGTGGGTAGGGTGAATATCAGTTGTTGTCTTTCCAGTAGCCCTTTCTCCTCCATTTTAATGGCACAGTGCTCTTAGACTAAACCACAGTGACCCGCCCCTTCCTAACTAACAGGTAGTACATAAACCAAGATTCTGTCTCTCCTGGGAATCTGAGTCTTGAATAGAATGCCATGGTGGTCTTAAAGTTGAGTTGTGGGCGCTCAGAAGAAACTGTCTCTGAATTTCTGACTGAGATGCCGAAAGCTGTCATAGTTCAATTTTTTTTCTGAGGCATGGTTATCCTGTTTTCCCTTCTACTGTGTGAGCTATGCAACATCTTCCTTTTAAATACGTTTATTTACTTAATTTAACCAGAGCCAGTTTCTAATTAGCCTCAGACTGATAAACAGAAGATGGTGATTAAGATGATATATAATATTCTCACCTATTTCCGTGGATTAGTGCCAGTATTTCTTTGTATGTTATCTTAGTTAAGAATCTTTTAGTTCCACTGTAAGACTGGAGATAACAAGAAGAAAGAAAATATACCAATAAGTATGAAAAATAAGAATAAGAACACATTCTTAGGGGATCTCCCCAGTGACTCCGTTGTCACCAAGTGTGCCTTCCAGTTAACTCCTGTTTTCTCCAACCTGTGAGGCTGCACACAATGGATGTTGGAGTGAG
The DNA here is from genome assembly GCF_949987515.2 of Delphinus delphis. Lineage (NCBI taxonomy): Eukaryota > Metazoa > Chordata > Mammalia > Artiodactyla > Delphinidae > Delphinus > Delphinus delphis. Next base: position 134,869,043 of record NC_082685.1, on the reverse strand, counting down.
ATTAATAGAGTGGTGTACCTTTTGCTTCCTGTTTTGCAGTAAGGATGTCAGCAAACCTCTTTCCCAAGTCAGTCCTATGTAATCTCAAATTAAGTAAAATCTTCTAGCAGCCATGGGTCTATGTCAACCCACTCCAGCCCTCAGCTGCCAAACGGTGACATATAAATGAGGAAAATGTCCATGTAATAATGTGACTTAATGGTCTACGTGGCAAACAGGGCAAGACATCCAATGACAAGGAAATGAGTGGCAATGAGGGCAGTCCTTGAGGGAAAAGCCAGAATGACATACTGGCATCAGATATGCTAAGTGATAGACACTATGAAGTAAGATTTAATAGTGAGTTCTTTTGGCCAGAAGAACCTTTCTCTAAACCATTAGAACACCCACTACCTTGCCCCACCCCCCCAAATGCACATTTATAAATCTGAGTTGCCCCTATCCCCTTTACTGGAATTAATCTTTAGGAGAAAAATTTCAGGGCCCAGTCACCAATGTATATAAAACTTCATTTACCCTGAAGGGAGAATAAAAGAATTTTTTGAAAAGTTACTCAAGCATCTCTGAGAATCTAAAGAAAAGTTGGAATACCTAACCACAAGAATTGCCTCAGAGAAACTGAGAAGTAGGAGGGCGTGTACCTTCCTTCTGTAGTTCTACCAGGAATTTAACTTAATCTACACAGTTGGGGAGTTGTAATCTCCTTATGTGAGAAATGGTTGTGAAAAGACTTTAGAACAACAATCTGCGGTAATATGTTTGGCAGACAGAAAAGACACATCCTACCTCAGGACCCTCACAGCTGTAACATTTTTTAGTTTCATTGTAGTGCTTCTTTTCTTCTTTGTATTTCCTCTTTTCCCATCTAACCTCCATTATTCTGATTTTCACTTTCTCTGCCTTTTGTTTTTTTCTATTTCTTAGATCATTCAGTTGCATTCTGTAATTTTGAAAATTTATTATTTTAATATCTTTTGATCAATTTTTCTCTTAAAACTTTTATCGTATTTTAAATTGTTTCATTATTCTCCAAAATTTTAAAAGTTAACAAGGATAAATGGTTTCCTGACCAGTGTTACCTTTCTTTTATATATACGATATATGAAGTGTGAAAGCAAGTTACAAAAACTAGAGTGAGAACATCTTATTGTTATAGAAATAATGTGTATATAATAAATTTATACACCAATGTCTAAATCTAACTACCAAATTGCAAAAAAATTTTAAGGAAAGAGGAACAGAGTAAGTCAAATGCCAACACAAAGGAAGCAATCAACCAAATCCAAAATGTGGGAAATTCTTCAAAACAATGGACCTAATTTCTTCAACCATACATGTCATAAAAATAAGTGGAAGGAGAAACAATTAAAGACTTAAAAATTTGGTTTGTTACAAAATTCTTGTATCCTCATTTGCAAACAAACACACAAAGACAACTGTTAAAATACATTTTTGAGAAAATCATGGAAATTATATTAAGGAGTAATTAACTTTGTTATGCATGATAATGGCATTGTAGCTATATATTTTTTAAAGCCTGTCTGTTAGAGATGCACACTGAAGTATTTTCTGGTGAAGTGTTACGATAGGTGAAATTTGATTTAAAATATTCCAGCCCCGCTTGTCAAACTGTATGCTTTGGGATGGGATGGGGCGATAGATAACAAGAGTGACAGGATGTTGATCATTATTAAACATGGGTGATGGGTACAGGGGATTCATCATACTCGCTCTCCACTTTTATATATTTTTGAAAATTCCCATAGTATGGATGGTGAGTTTATAGGTGATTAATCTCTTCTTTTCAGTATTTTCTAATTTTTTACTACAATGACTAAGTATTAGTTGTGCAACAATAAAATTTTTAAATATTTTAAAGTTATGTCCTATATTTTAAATGCATTCCCATTTCTAATAGAATTTGTTCATCTATTATGTGCTCCTGCCAGTTATTCAGGTTTTGAGAAATGAATTTTGACATTATCAGGAAAGGTGCCATCTTCCATCACAAGGCAGTTTTTTTTTTTGTTTTTGTTTTTGTTTTTTTTTTGTGGTACGCGGGCCTCTCACTGTTATGGCCTCTCCCATTGCGGAGCACAGGCTCCGGACGCGCAGGCTTAGCGGCCATGGCTCACGGGCCCAGCCGCTCGGCGGCATGTGGGATCTTCCCGGACCGGGGCACGAACCTGTGTCCCCTGCATCGGCAGGTGGACTCTCAACCACTGTGCCACCAGGGAAGCCCTACAAGGCAGTTTTGAAGTTCAGTTGAGATCACGTTTCTGAAAATGTAGTGTAGCCATCACAATATTATCCAAATGTATTGGTATTTGTTATTGACTTGCTTCTTGCTTTTCTTTCTGTTTTCTTTTTTCATATTACAATCCAAACTGTAAGCACATATACACAAATACATGCACTTTCACCTTATGTTCTTCTCCCTGAGATGCAACTAAAATCTCCTTTGAATAACTTCTAGATGCAGGGAAATTATCCTCAGATAACTTTTCATATTTCCCTTAAGAGTATCCCTATTAGAAATTGTCATGTTCTCTTCTCGAAAGAAAGCAGCACATTCTCAAGAGATAAATGTAAAATATCTTGGTGCATGGAAAATACTGAGGAGGAGTAGTAGTAATAATAATAATAATTCGCTTTCCTCTCCGTCCTTCAGTTTCTCTCTTTCTGCTTCTTCCATTTGTCTCAAGGCTTATTGTTATTGCCCTGCCCCTATCCTCCTAGTTCTTCCAGGCATAATGGTCCATTTCATTGGGCCTATTAACTTGATTTCTTTGAGCCTTTTCCTCTGTTGCTTTCCTCTACTGATGTATCCATATATTCTTTTCCTCTTTCTACCTTTCCACTGCTAGACTTAGATAAAACTTCTTTACTAAAAAGAGCTATGGTTTAGGTGCTTTCTTCTTTATGCATATAGTTTCATTTGCAGCCATATTACCTGTCTTCCTTCACACCACCTCTATCAACAGAAATCTATTTTCTTTGTTTTTGGTCTCATTTCATTCACTGCACTACACAGTCTCATGTGGCTTAAAAAAAAAAATAACAGTCATTTGTTTTGGGCAGAGTAGCCAATTTATTTCTTTAATTTCCCATTTTATTTTTTGGTTTGAAACTGGCCTGTGTCCCTCTTACTTTGTTTTCACCAGTTACTTAGAGCCCACAGAGCCTACAGGGGACCCTTGGGGATTGTAAATCTAACTCCTTCATTCTAATGATGAGAAACCAGAAACCCATATTTCCTGATTCCCGGTCCAATGCTGGAACTCTTCTCATGACACCTCAATTCATCATACATTTTAGTAGTCATAGTTTATATTTGCATAATACTATTGCCTTTGTAGTGACTTTCACATCTATCTTCTCATTTGCCTATAGTTTAAAAGCCACTCCTGAGCACTAACTTCTAATCGTATCAGCCACACCTTGGGATGCACCTGTGACTGCACCTCCTTACTCTAGGCCCTCAGGTAACAGCACAGAATCCTACACTGCATTTTCTTTAATGCTTTCTCACCTTGTTATATGCTCTATTATCATGGTAATATTCGCCTTCAGTTCTCTGTGGAAGCATTAAAAATGTGCATAATAGATATCCTTTTAAAATATTATCTTAATAAACAGCACTTGGGGTGGAGGGGAGCTGGATGAGTAAAGGAAGGGTATACTTCCTCCCAAACCAACCCACCAAGGACCTCCTGCAAAGAGCAATGACAACAATCTGGGTGAAGGAGGTTCACTTCAACAACAAAAGCGTAAGAGCCCGGATACTCCTAGATAGACCACACATTACCTTTCTGTGGCACCTCAGTGTTTCCTAAACCTTTTCACACACTGTCTCTTTTTTCTTCTCTGGGGTGCCCCTTTCTAGTCTACACATAATTCTTTTTCTTATATATATAAATTTATTTATTTTTAGCTGTGTTGGGTCTTCATTGCTGCACGAGCTTTCTCTAGTTGCGTTGAGCAGAGGCTGGTCTTCGTTGCGGTGCATGGCTTCTCATTTCGATGGCTTCTCTCATTGCCGAGCATGGACTCTAGGTGCATGGGCTTCAGTAGTTGTGGCTCGCGAGCTCTAGAGCGCAGGCTCAGTAGTTGTGGCGCGTGGGCTTAGTTGCTCCACGGCACGTGGGATCTTCCCAGACCAGGGCTTGAACACGTGTCCCCTGCATTGGCAGGCGGATTCTTAACCACTGCGCCACCAGGGAAGCCCCTACACATAATTCTTTTTTCTAGAAATCAGTTACTTCCTTTTCTGCCAAACATGCAGCACTTTTTGCTTTGTTATTTTTTTCTCAGCCTGAGTCAGAAGGGACAGGGAGGAAAAATACAGCTTCAGGTCTGTTCCATAAGCCTGCAGAACCAGTAGGACCAGAAGTGGTATTTTTCACCTGGGTATTCTTAGCATCTTGCACTGCTCCTGCCACCTGCAGGTGCTCAGCGTGTGTAGAACGATGAAGAAATGAAAGACCTCAGTGGGATTTCCACTCTTCACACGTTCTCATGTAGCCCACCTCCCTCTAGAGTGTGTTGTTCTACCTGTTTAGGTAATTTACCAGTTGCTTTTAGACACATTTATCATTTAGACCATGTTGTCTTCATCTCACCAAGTATTGATTCTTAATACAACCCCCGAAGGAAAGCAGGGAACTTTACAGAAGTGGTTAAAAAAGAGAGAAATTAAGCCATTTGTTTAAAATTACATAACAAGTAGGTGACAAATCCTGAACTAAACAGAACTCAGGTCTCTGGCTGAAAGTTCAATGCTCTTTTCATTTCAACTACGTTGCTTCTCAGGAATAATAAAGATTTCCATAGCACAGTCCAACTAATAAAATAATGGATGTGGAAATCGATCCATTGCACAGAAAGCATTTGACCACATGCCATCACGATCCTCCTTGGGTGTTTTGTTTATATACTTTAGTTGGGTGGCAGGCAGGTAGCACAACAGCTCTCAGAATGAATTGAGGCCACAGTTTTACATGGCTGAATGTGTTGAGTCATTTCCCTTAGTTCACACTTCTCCCTCACTCTGTCTTCTAAGTTATTATCATGGCTTTAATCTCGCCTTTATTTTGACAGTTGGGATTTGTTTTAGCCGTTATCCAAATGAAATATTGATTCTCACTTATGAGCCCCTAATCCTTCCCCAATGGAATTGGCTATTTATTTGATACAACAGCTAAGTCAGTAGGATTAAAAACACTTTACAAAGACATTAAGGAGTTGTTTACAAAAACGACAGTTAATTTACAGAAAATAGAAACTGAAATTGGAGATGATTGCCGTCAGATTTCTCTAATATGTACTCAGCTCTTTTTCCCCTGTGATATAAATTAAAAGCCTTTTTTAAAAAGACTACTACCATTCAGGTGAAAAAAAAACCAGCCAAATCACTGAATTAGCTGGTAGACATGGCTTCTGGGCTCCAACTATTTTTATATTCTTTTGTAATATAGTCGTTATTTCTTCAGGGCTCTATAATGTTGTACTTAACTAATACCCAAGAAAGAAAACTATCTAATTTCATTATTTATTACTCCCTGATTTTAATCTTTTATTTGATAAAAACTCAGCTTGTTTTATATGTAAGTATTATTAGTAGCCTAAAAATGACATTGCTGAATGAACAGGACGAATCAATTTGGGGAACAGAGAATCAGGTAATCACTATCAGGGGAATTAGCAAATAGAAGGAGTCTGTCCAGCTGGAGGGTAGGCAGGTGGGTCGGCAACATGAAAATATTGGAGAAGCTTGTTGGAAGGACAAGACCTAACACAGTGGATCTTTACACTTGTAAAATATTTTGCTTCTTGCCTCCGCTTGAATGCCCCTTGTCATTTATTATGACTGGATTTATTGTTCCAATAGGGTTGTACCTAGTGTTTTGACCACAGTCAGAACAAACAAATCACTGGATCAAGCTGAAGGCTTAGATAAATTATATAGTAGGGATTCATGCTCAGATTTGCTCTATTGCCCTCTCAAATTTCTCTTACCATCAATCCATCCAACTGGTGTTCTCTGAAGGTCATTAGAGGTCAATATAATTTCAGTAAGGTTTTAACTGAAGGTGGCCTTAACGTTCAGTGACATTCAGCCATGTTTACAACTGAGAAGCCACTCCCCCTGTTGAATGGTCACCTTATACATGAGTCACCCAGTTTGTGTCCCATTTCCCAACAGCGCCCATGTTCTGATACATTAACCATTGATTTCCATAAGCCCAGCTCCCCCCAACACTGATGATCTGAAGAATCTGAATTATTTCCTTGTCTGCGTCAAAGCCATTTCATTTCTTGTCGTCACATTTTTGCTTACATTGTTTCTATCTGGAATGTCCATATGTATCTACTTCATCTTCCATTTCATCATTCCATCACCTACATGCTCTACAGATTACCTATTATCAGAACTGATCTTAGCTGACTCTCCATCAAAGTGCTTTCCCCGAACTCACCCTGAAGTAACATTTTTCTCTGCTAAATCACTGCTTGTCCTACATTAGTGCATGGCTTCTCTAACTGTCATGAAATGGAGTAGATGGGGAGAAGATGGAACTTGAAACAAAATCTGCTCATTTAAGGCAGATTCTGGGAGAACAGGCCTGGCTGGAGGTGATGTACAGTCTAGATGATATTTTCAGAACCTGTAGATGGTAACAACCAAAAACCAGTGCAAACCCAGGCAAGCTGTCAGTGCAGGACCAAAAATTAGGTATTTCAAAGAGTGGATAAATCAACTTGGGGAACTGTGTTAGTAAATAGAAGGCAGACAGGCAGAGGTGTGGTACAAAACTATTGAGGAAAATGGCTGAGAGATAGCAAGACTGATGCATGGCCTAAATTGTTAAGAAATTAAGCCTATTACTGAGTCACTGAATCAATTATAGGGGCATAAGACAACATAAGAACATAGATGAGGTCAGGATTAGCAGCAAGGGTGAAATACTATTGAGTTCTGAAGTAATGAGCTAGAAATACTTAAAGCCTTCTTGCCAAAGGTGAATATAAAGGACATTTATTGGTTCTGGGTGAATTTCAGGTCTTTTGTTAAGAAGCCTAGAACAAAAATATTCTCTTCCTTTGAAAGTGAACAGTGAAGCATAAAATCCCAAATATAGCTGCAGGTTCCATCACCTACTGATTTGTGTATGGAGCATGAAAGGAAGGCTCAGAAACAAAAGCATATGGAAAAACGAAGGTGGCATTTGCTTGCAAAGAAATATGAGGAAGTCAACTTCAGAAGAAGTAGCCCAACAAAATAAAAAACAGGACCAGTCTTTTAAAGTAAACAAACAATATTATAAAGACTGTCAAGTGTGTTCATGGTGGCAAACAGCAATTTTATCATGGTTACCATACTCACAAAGTTCATGATATATCTTCAGACAATCGCCTTGTCGACAATAAAGTCATTTTTATTGAGTTAGCAATTTAAAGAAAATACTCAAAGTTTTATTTATTTGGGGGACTAGATAGAACCAGACAGACAGAGCCTTTTATTTTTTATTTATATCAGAGTGAAGTGTGAGGGTTTTTTTTTTTTCTTTCTTCAGTGGTGGGATGTGGTACATGTGCTTACAATGGTGGCAGTGCCAGGTGTCACTTCTGCTTTTACAGTCCTTCCTGTGGTCATGTTTCCTGCCCATAGGACACATTTGCCTACCTACATTTGCTTAACATTTTCTCAATCAGTATTATTGATTTTATATTTTACTTTGACTCATTTTATTTGCATAGATGTAACAAGAAATGTTGATTAATATGTAATTATCTCTTTGTATGGTTTTTTTAATGGAACAATATGATACTAAGATTCAAGAGTTTACTTCTATCTGTAGGTTTGTAAGGCCCTATGGTTTGTTTTTTGTTTTGGGTTTTGGGTTTTTTTGCGGTACGCGGGGCTCTCACTGTTGTGGCCTCTCCCGTTGCGGAGCACAGGCTCCGGACGCGCAGGCTCAGCGGCCATGGCTCACAGGCCCAGCCGCTCCGTGGCATGTGGCATCCTCCCGGACCGGGGCACGAACCCATGTCCCCTGCATCGGCAGGCGGACTCTCAACCACTGCGCCACCAGGGAAGCCCAGGCCCTATGGTTTTAATTTATTTCTATGTGCTTACTAGTTCAGTTGAGAGCAGACTAATCCATCCAATTCATTCTACCTGATTCTGTCTACAGTACTTATAATTTTAAGGGTGTCCTTTTTATAAAAGATACTCAAGTTTCTTACTGTCCTTGTCCTGTCAAGAAGTGGCATCCTTTTCCACCTCCAAGGCTGAGTTCCCTAGTCCATAGAGCAAGTACCAGATCAGGTTCCTGAAGGATGCTGTAGGCATCACTTCTGCATGCAAAACATAGAACATGTTTTTATTACTGGGTCTGTCTTGTCTAATTAAATGGAATTTGTAGCATGGTAATGGTAAACATTTGATTTTTCCAATTATATTCAGGTAAAAAAGAAAACCAGTTCTTACTGAACCAATACAAATAACTACATTGTCATGAAAAGTAAAGGTCTTTATTAAAAGTAACTTTGGAGGGGGGGGAAGTAATTTTGTATAATGTTTAACCATTACAACTAATTTCATGAGTGTTTTAATAGACAAAGCCAAATGTAGCATAAGATTTTACAAAATCATTAACTCTATTTTTTCTTGGAAACTTATTAGTTTCAATTCTATATAAAGAATTTTCATAAGGTATATTTTTCTCAACACTGAGAATTCCAATTCGGAGTGTTCCATTTAGTTTTTACACAATTTAATCTTAAATTGAGGGTTAGAAATAGATTCAGAAGAAAAAAAGGGGTTCTCTCGTGTTCATTAAAATAAAAAATTAGATTAACCCCAACTAAATCACTTTATTAAGTCCCTTTAGTCCTAAGCAATTACTTCTTCTTTTACTGGTCTTGAGCTGTGCAGTCTACCTTCATGAATTCACCTGCTTCTACATAAAAGACTTGGAAGTCCTGACTCATTCACTTGGTATAGTTAGAATATTGTTTGTGAGAACAAGGTCAGCTCATTTGGGAGGCTGATATCCATGAGTCAGTTTCCTGTGGTATCAAGAGTATCTACCGCGTCTGGTACAGTTCTTACTGAAGCTCTTTTGACATTGCTTCTAGAGGCCTTTGTTTTAAAGAGAAAGAAGATGTTGATAACAAGACCAAAAAGTCTGGCTTATTTTGCGTCATAGTAAACAACCTCACAATGAAGGAGAATGAAATTCTCTTTTGAGGTATAATACAAATTCATTTAATAAAACTTTTATCAGTGAATGCCATAAAAGAACAAGCATATTAAGGACAATAAGAGAATTCTAATACATCTCTAGGGCCTTTAATTTACCCCATAAAGTATATATTATTACTGTCACCAGTTGGTAAGGTTATTTTAAAAAAATTAATTGGTGGACAGTTATTATACCAGTCTTTGTACATGACCATAAATATGCCTCAATCCAACCTGAAAAGTACATAATTGTTGCAATGTAGCCACAGTAATTATAAATAATTATTGTGTTTAATTAATCTAGGACTATTTTTACTTGTTAGGTGTTCTTATATTGTGGGCTTGAAAAGCAGAACGACTCCCACTGGGAGTGTTGAGCTAATTAAGAATCTGGAGAATGAAAAATATCACCTTTATTTCTTATTTCTTCTTGTATATGGCTAGAAAGCAGATCTCTGGGGTTGCCCAGTGGTCATCTAGGAAACCTAGAGATATTGTATTCATAAAAAAAATCTTGGGCTTGCCTGGTGGCGCAGTGGTTGAGAATCTGCCTGCTAATGCAGGGGACACAGGTTCGAGCCCTGGTATGGGAGGATCCCACATGCCGCGGAGCAACTAGGCCCGTGAGCCACAACTACTGATCCTGTGCGTCTGGAGCCTGTGCTACACAACAAGAGAGGCCGCGATAATGCGAGGCCTGCACACCGTGATGAAGAGTGGCCCCCACTTGCCACAACTAGAGAAAGCCCTCACACAGAAACGAAGACCCAACACAGCCAAAAATAAATAAATAAACTCCTACCTGCGACATCTTCTTAAAAAAAAAAACAAAAAAACTTAATAGTCTGCTATTTTCAGTTGGAGGGTTAAATTTTGGAAAAGTAGTATCAAAAAGAGTGTCAACAATAGAGGTTGCAGAGTCAAGAGCCCTGCCATCAGGTAACCCCAGGTGGGCTCCCAACTTAGTTCAGCATCCCAGCTGCAGTGGTGCCACTCTGGGAAAGCACATCTCCTAAAAGGACAAGAATTTTTGCTAGCCCCCTACAACTCCACCCCAGCCTATTACACCCCTGCGCCCGCCTTCCCCTTGAATCTCTGTCCGGGGATCAGGTACTGGTGCTTAAGTTGGGAGCTGTCCTGTGAAGGGCAGAATTAAGTAAATTCATCTTCTTCTGAAGCCTTAAGTTTGATTGCGGCCCAGGTGGCACTACCCGTGATTTTCCAGCAGAGGTTGTGGAAACCTTGACCAGTAGCTACCGACCACTCCCCCAAGGGGTTTGTGAGACTGGGCTTTCCCATTGTCAATTAGTGGGAAAGTTCATGTAAATGTGTCCCTGCCTTAGACTGTACTGAGATATGGGGCTTCTGTCTGTCAGAAGACAGACAGCAGGTGATGGGACACTTCAAAGAAAAAAATGTCTTCAGATAACAGTTGATGTGCAAATGATGTGGAAAGCCAATTATCCTAAACTAATCAGGAAATCAAGAGCTTCCCCTTTGGGCCCTGAGGGTTACCAGTTTTGTAACTATAGTGTCCAATGATCTTTACAAGTTAAAGTACAGAAGAGGTCAGAAAATGTTCATTCATTTTATTCACATGAGACTTGGTACCCAAGGATTAGTCATAGAAGCTTTGATTCTAGGTTTTCTCTATTCTGCAGGTAAGAATTACATTAGACCTCGATTCTTCAATGTGACTAAGAACTGAAGCTATTTTCTGGGAGCAGGAAGACAAGACAGTTCTGAAGACAATTTTTTATGAACAATGAATTTTCAATATGTAACAACTTACACTGCATAAGTTATCAGATAGAATTCTCATAGCCTTGGTATATTAAATCTCAAAGTTTTTAAGAAGTTAATTTCCAAATCAACAATCATAAATAGTCAACTTAAAGATATCCTTTGTTGGTGTCTTTCAGAATTTAGGACATAATTTTCTGACTTGTAAATTTTTACTTTCTAGTTAATGGCAGAAAATAATCTGTATTATGCCAAAGCAATCTGAACATTAGAAGTTAGTTACATAATGGATGCAGAAAATTTTTCTATATCTATGTTAAATGCATCACACATTCATCAGCTTAATGTTCTCCAAATAGGGCAGAGTAATTAAGGCTTTCTTAACTCCTTTTTATAATGACCAAAATGACATCAGAGGAGAATGGTCGTGTTGTTATTTAAAGTTGATTCACCACTCTTCACCTCACTCTTATATGGAAACATGACTGCTTTACCACAAAAATAAATATATCAGAGGATATAAATATGAGCGTAAGTTTTAAGCACCTAAGGACAATGAATAATAAAAGGCATAAAAAAAGCACCGCAATAAGAAACACTGATCATTAGAAACAGTGAGACAAAATGGTTATTAAAAATGAGATTTTGTTAAAGAGTATTCAAATACATAACAGAAGCAAAAACATTGAGTGTCTTGACTAAATGAAGAACCTTTGCTATCTGGAAGAGAGTAACTTTACTATTTTTATGAAGAGCATGCTAGTATACAAACATTGATTTATCATTTTATGAAAAAGAAAACCCAAATATTATTACTTTTCTTAGATCATCTATATAAGATTTTGCAATAAGAGATTCAAAAGCCCTTTTACATTTTATATATAAACTCATTAAATTAAAACAATTTAGTCAAAACATTGTAAACATTGTATTGCTCATTTAAACTCATTATATGCAAGTATCATGAACTATATAGTGAATAAAGTTTACTTGCCACAGATATTCTACAATTGTTATATACCCTCAGATTTGTATTTTAAAGTCTAATTTGGTATTATGGCAAACCATAACAATTTTACTATTTTTAAAAAGTTACTCCTTTTTTGCCTTGATAAACAAAAACACATTATCTTGCATGTGCTTTGCCTACATTCACACTGACTTGATTTCTTAAAATAGAAAAAGTGGGCGCACCAATAGGAGTTAAAGATATTTGTACATACTGTTAATTCTTTTATCTGGTAGTCATTCTATAACATATAAAAATAAGGGACAGGGATATATTAAAAATTTTGCTTGAGTATCCAGAGATTATTTGTTAATTATCTCAATGTAATATTAATCCAAGTTCTTAAAGTTAAGTGGTATATTAAAATTCAATTTATGCTGACCCATTACAGAGAAACAAAAATGTATGTTAAAATTTTGTTAGGTATGAAATTTAAAAAGTTTTTCCCAGAGTGTGTAATTTTGCCTAAACAACGTAATGATTTGTAGCCCTACCTCAAGTTCCAGGAATAAAACTTTTTAAAAGACAGTACTTACTATAATTCAATTTAGTTGAACCATAAAACCAACATGGGACATTTAGAGACTTCTGATTAATTAGGGTATGTTATAAATTAGAAAAAAATGCTAACATTAATTCTAACATTGTGATAAAAACAGGAAGAAAACATATGATTTATTTAGAACAAAACTATCAAGCCATATGCATTTATTCAAGAATTTCCCGTGATTAGAAATATTAGTAAGCTTCATTTTAATTCAATAGTAAAACCCTTCAAATTTTGTTTTAAAGTACCAAAGTCCTTAACATTATTTGATTCCTTTTACCGACCTGCCTTCCTTTGCTTTTTCTCATCTCACATAGCAGTGAAGTCCATTAATTCAACTCAAAACTAAACCTCTGTATTTTTTCCTCTGAGCTGTACACAGGTCAGCAAGTTAGTTTATATAGATATGCCAATGAAAACAGGCACTTCATTAAATTTAAGAGATTGTTTACCCTAATTTATTAATTTTCTCCAAAGATGGTAAAATATATAAGAATTTGTCTAAAAGATATTTATATCACACAACAGAAGGTCATTATCAAATTCTGGGCCAGTGATGATTTTCTCCCTATTTTATTGTGTACCTTTATGTGCTGTTTATTTATAGTCCCCATCCAGTCAGATGGTGGGTCAAGTTAGGGACATAATTGTTGAGATTTAGTAATACCTTATTGTTGGCATACTGAATATCCCTCACATCTTATTTTGACTCATTTTTATATTTCTGTGAGATTTTCCTGTTTTCTTTTGAGAGAAAGGAGAAAGTTATACACTCCAAACGCTTTAGAGTTTTCAGAAGGAGATGCCACTTCAGACAAGTTAAAAGCAACAATTCCCACTACAAAACGTACTCAGGCTCACCAAAAGCTTGGTTTAGACAAACCAAGCAAAACCCTCTCAAAAGTTAGAACTCTCCATTTTACAAGCCATGCAAAACTGTCTTCATTAGTTACTGCTACAACAGTGATTCAACTTGAGTGTGCAGGAGAATCACCTGGAAGGAAGGCTTATTAAAATACAGATTCCTTGACACTCAGTTGGCAATAAGTGCTTTAGTACATAAAGCCCAAGAATTTGCATTTCTCACAAGTTCCCAGGTAATGCTGATAACACTGGACCAAGGACTACTTTGAGAACCACTGTCCTAGAATGTTCACAGAATGACTGATTTTTGTGCCCAATTAATCTGCCAAAGATTTTGGAGAGAGAGAGAAAAAAATGAAAGAGTAGTAACACTTAAAAACAGACCACTTTAGGGCTTCCCTGGTGGCGCAGTGGTTGAGAGTCCACCTGCCAATGCAGGGGACACAGGTTCGTGCCCCTGTCCAGGAAAATCCCACATGCCATGGAGCGGATGGACCCGTGAGCCATGGCCACTGAGCCTGCACATCCGGAGCCTGTGCTCCGCAACGGGAGAGGCCACAACAGTGAGAGGCCCGCGTACCGCAAAAACAAAAAACAAAAAACAAAAAACAAAAAAACAGACCACTTTAAAGGCTAATTAACCTTTTCTCATAAGAATAGGGAAAAACTTGAATTTCATTTCACATCCACAAAAAGCTTTACAATTTCATTCATGTGTCAGAAAGAAGCAGAGAACACGAAAGTTCACTGACCCACATCTCAAAGTGTGACTCTCCATTCCAATGAGTGCAAAAATTTTGAGCTCATGCTGTTGTGCAAAAAGAAAAACAACACAGAGGATGCTAGAAGGTATCAACATCTTCAATACAAATAGACCAGAAAAAAAAAAAAAGGTGTAAAAGACTATCTGCCAGATGCCCTAACACTTCCACCTGACAGAAAAGTGGCTCCCTGACATTACACAAAATCAAAGAGCTGTGGTCTGACAACAAATTTCCAAGAGTCTTGGACACAGAGGCCTAAAATCAGAATGTCTGGGTTCTTCAGGCCTAAGTAATATCACACTTGTTTTATCTCCAGCCCAGTCCACAAGCTGTAGACCATGCCGGTGTCATTGTTATTTGATTCTGTTTTCTCTATTTTTGCTATTCAAGAATTCTAAAGATTTGGAATTTCTTCCTTTTCTCCTAGGAGGACATAAATACATTGATATAATAAAAATTGTTATTCCTTCTTCCTTGAAATTTTATTAAGAATTCCAGAGTAAAAGATTCCATCACCCTCCAATTTTTTTTTCTTAGTTGTACAAAAGCAAGGATGAACGGCTCTCATTCTTCATTGCCTCAACGTAGGCTGACCCCATTTAGTGATACAGTGGAGGATAAATTGGCACCAATGTCCCTAAGGCCATCAAAAATAAGCTACACAAAATGATTCACCGTGCTGTTTTAACAATTTTTGAGGAATTTATATGTAAATTTTTACCCTTTATAAAATCTGTAATAAACTTTATAAATGTAATTTGACTTTGCCACTTAAACTCATATAAACATATTGATTCTTTTACATGTCATACAGTATGAACACTTCCCCAGGTCAATAAAAAAAAAATCAAAACTGTTACCTTACATAACTGCATAATATTTACATATAGATGTAAATAAAATGTATGTATGTGTGTATGTGTATATATGTGAGTGTGAATATATATATAACTTAATTCTACAAGTTATTTAATCATTCTCCTGTTAATAGAGATTCGCCATGGTCTCATATATTTTGCTACTGCAAATGAAGCAGCAATTAACATCTAACTTTCTGGAATATGTATTCTTTCACACTGGTGCTTCAATTTCCATAGGCCCAAATCCCAAAAGTAGAACTTCAAGGTCAAATGGTATTTTGTCTTTAAGAAAAATAATGATTATTGGCAGATTACTTTACAAAAAGTTTCCAATTCACCTTTCTACCAACAATGTATAATGTTGGTATCCCTGAATCCTCACCAGCTCTGAATTTTTAAAATATAATTGGATGGATGAAAAAAATAGTTTCTTCTTCAATTTGAAATTCCCTGTTCACTAATGAGATTAAATATCAACATTATTCCTTTAAAATGCAAATTCTGAAAATATGTATAACTATAATAAATGCCAAGAGTCCTGGTAAATTAAATATCAGAATTCCTGAACAAACAGAGCACTGGCTGTGGAGCTGGAAAGTTCCTATATAAATCCTAGCTCTTCCACCTACTAGTTTTGTAAATGTGGGCAAGTTGCTTAACTTTTCTAAGTTTTAGTTCCCATAATATCTAAACTGGACTAAATCATCATACCTTCTTCCTGGGGTGTTGTGTTCACGTTAAGGAGTAACATCTTGTTAAAGTGGTCAACACAATTCCTGGCACATAGAAAGAAAGCAACGATAAACATTGGCTGGTATTACCAGGATGCTTACCACCTTCTAATACACTCTCTAGGTTCTTGAGTGAAACATGTGGATGCAGAGCAAAAGTAGAATGTCACCTTGGTGATCTCAGTGTATTCACATTTCAAAAATTTTAAAATATTTTGCTGGCAAAACAAAAGACCCCAGGGCTTCCCTGGTGGCGCAGTGGTTGAGAGTCCACCTGCCTATGCAGGGGACACGGGTTCGTGCCCCGGTCCGGGAAGATCCCACATGCCGCGGAGCGGCTGGGGCCGTGAGCCATGGCCGCTGAGCCTGCGCGTCCGGAGCGGGTGCTCCGCAACGGGAGAGGCCACAACAGTGAGAGGCCCGCGTACCGCAAAAAAAACCCCAAAGAAACAACAACAAAATAAAGACACCT
Source organism: Delphinus delphis (assembly GCF_949987515.2). Classification (NCBI taxonomy): domain Eukaryota; kingdom Metazoa; phylum Chordata; class Mammalia; order Artiodactyla; family Delphinidae; genus Delphinus; species Delphinus delphis. The sequence continues at coordinate 134,852,803 of NC_082685.1, read as the reverse complement.
ACTGTCTTTATTGGTTACTGACCCTGTCTTTAAACTCTAGAGGCAAACAGTATAAAGTGAGAACATCAGCAGCCCCCTCCAAAAACAAAACCCCAAAATAAAGCAAAACAAAGTGAAGCAAAACAAACAAACAAAAAAACACATAAATGCAAATCTTAATAGTGAGTTCATGGCATTCTTACTGGTGAGATGGTAGTGTTTCGAAGATTGAAATTTCTTCATAAATGAATAGGTCTCTCCTGTGAAACCATATCATCACCTCATGCATCCACTCACTGTTCCTCTTTCCAGTATTTTACATCTTTGCTATTTGTCTCTGTAAATTCACTCATTCTTACCGATCTTCTATTCTTATACTTTGACTTGTTTTATCAGCTTATAGTAACCTTTATTGAATGGTGGTTTGCATTTGTTTACCCTTGGCTAATTCAGAGCACTTGGTATAATTTCCTGTAAATCATGTTCCTCCCTCTCACAGCACTGCATTATTTTCAATTAATTTCCAATGAACTTTTAGCTGTCCATGCTCTGTTAGAGCTAACAGAGTGAATCCCTGTTTAAGCTAATGGGTTCAACTTCTTCAACAAACAAATCTTTCATGAAAGCTGCTGACAAGCCAGAGATGAACTGAATCTAGTTTCATTACTTCTCACTTTCCTTGATCTTTCTCTTACTCTCTGAGAAAGAGTCCTAACATCCTGGTGCTGATAATAATATGATGAAAAGTAGAGAATACAGTCCAAGGAGCCAGAATATTTTTCTTAAATCTGGTATGATACTTCTTGAGCACCAACATTCAGCAACAAAAAATGTTAAATTTGTATACAGCAATTTCACTGACAGGAATTTATCACATAGATAATCTTGCAAAGGTACATAAACCAAGATTAGACATTAATGTTGTTGGTAGCAGAGGGTTTAAATGAAGTGTTCATACAATGCAATTGTTAAAAATAAGAATATCTTGAAGATAAATTATTAAGTAAAAACACAAAGCCTAGGTAATCATTTTCCCATGTATATGTATATCAAATCATCTTACTGTACATCTTAAAGTTACATAATGTTGTCAATTCTATCTCAGTAAAGCTGGGGAAAAAGCACAAAGCCTAGGTTCTGAGCATCTTTTTGTGTAATTCTGAAAGATAGTTATATTTTCTATAACTTATTTAAGATATATATTCTATACTGGGGGATATGTGTTAAAATCATTTTTAGAAAGGCAAGAAATTGTTAACAGCTATCTGCAGGGAAAGTTCTAGATGTATGGTGGTGGAAGACTAGAGAAGAAGAATTTTATATTTTATTTCTACCTTAATTTAATTCTTGGATTTTCTTATCTGGTGCATGAATTATATTTTTATGTCAGCGTGAGTTATCAGGTACATGAAATTATGGCTGTTTTTCTGTTTTCTCCCATTTATTTTTGTGTATAAATAAGGAAAAATGTCTTTTTAAAATTTGATAATTTTTAAACCACGATTTTTAGGAAAGTACTCTGCTATCTTCCTAACTTTCCTTTCACAAAGTCTGTTTATGTTGTACAATAATTATTTTTTCAGGACGGAGGTCTTATAAGGTAGATACAAAAAGTGGCATATATCTCTTGGGTCAAACTAATTTCATGTTATGAGCAAGATTGTGTAATGTCATCTTTAAAGACCTTTCTCTGATCTATCAATCTACAAAGTTAAATAGCTGAAATCACTTCCCAAACAAATTCTTTTGCAGTCAGCAAAATGAAGCAATTACATGAATAAGTTTTTCCACTTGGCCTATTTTTCTGCCCATGGTTATTAATCAGTCTCACTGACTACATTTTCCGTTTTACATCCACTTTCAGGCACTGCTCCAGGTGGCCAAACATTTCACATTACGTAAATAAAATAAAACAGAACGTTTGCCCGTTTAACAAATGGATGTACTTCATATCTAACACTTCCAGCCTCTTTCAAAGCACTCAGAAAAACACAATATTGTTTCTATAAAAGGACACTCAATATTTTCATTCTATTTGGCCAACTGGAATTTAAGTGAAATTTTACTCCAGCAATCTTAACCAAATAACTGAATTAATTTAAATTGACACCCTATTATCTACTAGCTTTTCGAGACCTTTGGCTTGATTGTTTTATTGCTTGCCTTGTCTCCTCTGAATTCAAAGTCTGGAAAGTAGCTCTTCTGAAACAGGTGTTTCACATAATGATTGTTTTGAATGCTGGATCTTAACCCTGGCTATGCAACAGAATCGCTATTTCTTTATACTAATACTCTGGACACAATCAGGTAGAGATTTGGATTTTATTGGGACAGTGTGAGGCCAGGGCCCTTTTTTTAAAGCTCTAAACATGATTCTATTATGCCCACACATATGCCTTAGGCCTCAAACAGGACCAAACACCACTCCTGCATTAATGATACTTCTCTTAAATTTAACTCAAGTCCTTACCACTGATAGATTCCTATAGACTGATCTGGCCTAGTGATAACACAGTTGTAACAAATCTACTTACAATATCTGTGTTCTTCATAGGAATTGCACTGTTATAAGGTTAATGGTTCTTGGGTCTGAAAGCTTTAAAAAATAATGATGCTTGTCCTACTCCCAAATTCTAAAGTGTGACTGGGCATTGGGATATTTAAAAATGTTCCCTAATGAGCAGCCAAGGTTGAGAGCCACCCTATAGGACTGAGATACTTAAGAAAATCCAAGTCCTGTCTTGTCAAATATAATGTCCCTTTTTCCCAAAGAGATCCCGAGTATATACCTAACCACAGGATAATGACAGACAAAGGGAAATAAAATACAACAACTATATGGACACATATTCTGCTTTTTGAAACTTGGTTTGAAAATTTCTGTTAGAGTTCATTACTAGAAGTCTACCTCTTGAAAGCATATTTTCACTCTGCAACATAGGGTCTAGGAAAATTAGTGAGATTAGAAAATTTTTTCCATGGCCTCCTCTCAATTTCTTTTATCAGCTTCCCCTTTTTCTCTATCTAGGAACCATTCTTACGTCACAATCTCCAAGGGCTCTGCTCTCAGCTAATTAACTAAGACATTATCTTTCAAAGTATAAGATATTTTCTCACAAGGATGCAGAGTATCAATATTTAATAGGGCAGGTAATGGGAAGATTTCAACTGTCTTTCCAGGGATATTACATCTTCTCGCTCTATTCATCAGAACAGTCAGGTCTCTAGACCAACATAAAAAAAATCACAGTTGAAAAGTGAATTCCTGTTGTGTCCAGTACTGTCCTGATTTTAGCAACAAAGGTTCCACATCCAAAAAACCCCTCATTCCTGAGCAAATTGGGAGATTGATTGCCCCCCTTTCTACCTGTGTCTCTCCCTTTCGTGATTGGCTTATAAACATTGCTGCTATGGTCTGAATGTTTGTATCTTCCAAAACTTATGTGCTGAAATCGTAACCCCCAAAGTGATGGTATAGGGAGATGGGGCTTTGGGAGATGATTAGGGAATGAAGACAGAGCCCTCAGGAATGGGATCAGTGCCCTTATGAAAGAGACGCCAGGGAGATCCCTCCCCCTTTCTGCCATGTAAGGACATGTGAAAAGACAGCTGGCTGTAAACTAGCAAGTGGACTCTCACCAGATACCAGATATACCACTGCCTTGATCTTGGATTTCTAGAACTGTGAGAACTGTGAGAAACAAATTTCTGTTGTTTATAAACCACCCAGTCTGTGGCAATTTGTTATAGCAGCCCAGCAGACTAAGACAATGGCAAAGGTCACAATTTTTTTAAAAAATTATTTTAGTGCATTACTCATTGCTGTTTTTGTATTTTTTAAATACTATATACTCATTAAGAGACATTAGAAATATATAGAAAATAGTAAAGAGTAAAACCAAAATCATTGACAGAAATAGTCACTATTAAAATCTTAGCACATTCCCTTTCAGTATTTTTTTCTCTGATTTATATTATATAATGTCAAAAGAAAAAAAATCAGAGATTCACTCCTGTCGACCAACTGTCCTTTGCCTCTAGATAATTTTGGACAAATACATAACTTAATTCTATCCAAGCTTCCCTTTTACAGACTCCATGCAGATTAACCCTCTTCTGTTAAGACATCATTTCCTGAGGCAGAATAAATATGGTTACTAAATATATAAGCTTTCTGAGTTAAGCCATAGTTCAGTTATGCTTCCCTAAGTTTGTAGCAGTTGGATTTGGAATGGCCACAGAACATTTCTTGGACAGCTTCTAAGAATGAGTGATATTTTCTTTTGCAATTTGCTTCTTTCTTTTTAAATTCAATTCTTGTAACATAACTATAACTTGGGGTACATTTTTGTCTCATGTTCATATTCTAGCTTTCAAAGTTCATGTATATTTCCATATTTATGTATTTAAATACTATTATGTAAAAGATGTGCAACAATAATGGGATTATACTGTACATACAAATTTGTATACAGCTGTTTTGAAAAGTAATTAAATACTGAATATATATAAAATAATATTTATAAAATAGGTATAAGATATTGACATACATAGTAAAACAATAATGTATCCACCTCTGAGTTTCAAAACTAGGACATTGAAATACCATTGAAGCCACCTGCTTTGACCAGTCCCTCTCTTCCCTGCTCTATTCAATCATTTATTAGGTCCCAAACTAGTTTGTTCTCAGATTGCTTCCTATCTACTCTCCTGCTCTGTTTTGTATTTCAGGAAAATACATTTCCAGGCATCTGTGAGAGGCAGTGGAAGAAGCCAGGGTATCAGCTCTCTGTCTCCTATGGTATCTCCTGCAAAGCTCGTCTCTTTCCTGGGGGCCCAACTCCTGACAAATGGCCCCTACTTTCATGGAGCCAACTACAGTAGACAGTGCTGATCTCAGCTCTAGCACCTGCCTGAGATTCTGGTCTCCTGTCTCTGATAATGATACCTCCTGAGGCAGGAGACAGATGGGCCCCCAGGGCAAACGGTTTGACTTCGTTCCTTGTGGACCGCTACTCAGAGATGGGAATAACAGGACAATTGAGAGAGGAGGCTGGGCCCTTCCCAGATAGAAGGTAAGAGACCACATATTCCTCATTCTCAAAGTTAGGAGACCTCCCCGACTACACATGAGCAGAAGGGCTCCTTAGAGGCCAAAAGGGGAGTGATGCCAACTAATGCTCACTTACCCATAGGCCTCTTCAGTAGAATCCGTCTTGGCTAAGAGATGTGCACACACACATGGGAAAATCTTGAGATATACCAAATACAGACTTTGAACCAGGCAGATCAAAATGATTGGTCAAAGGAAACCCAGAAGAAATGCCCCATAAAAGTGATTCAAACTGCCACGAGGGCACGACTCTCTCTCTCTGAGCCCACCTGTGTGTCTATCCACATGTACTGTACTTCTTTTTTCTCCTAATACATACTTTACTTGTTTCACTACTTTCCGTCTTTGTGGGAATTCCTTTTCTGCAAAGCCATAGGGCCAGGGCCTTGTCACTGACCACTGGTCTACTGGCTACGATTCAGTGCTCTCACTGACGTGACCTGACCTCAATCACTGGCCAGGAACCAAAACAATGCTACAAGCCGCTGCAGGCTGAGGCCACCAGAGATCACTCTTACCGTTATCCTTCTAGCCCTAGGGGAACTGCTGGTTTCCTGCTCTTAAGTAGCTAACTCACCATGCCTGGTTTGGCTTCCATCATCTGCGTAATTAATTATCTCCATTAACTCACCTCTACTTGAAAGACCAAGAAGAGTTTCTGATTTATAAGTGGACACTAAAAGCTCTTCTATTTCTAGTCTGCTAGATTCATCAAACTTAATTATTTAATTTTATTGAATTTACTTTCTGCATCTCCTGAAATGATGATTTGCTTTTCATTTCACTTGTTAATGTGAATTACATTTATAGATTTTTTCTATTGTTAAAAGTCCTTGCATTCATAGAATAAACCCAGTTTTCATACTATGTTATCTTTCTTCATAGATTGCTAGACTTCATTTGCTAATTTCTAATTTACAATTTTTGTCTTTAGTTTCATGAGGGAAATTGATTATAATTTTCCTTTATTGTACATTTCTTTTTTTCTTTGCGGTATGCAGGCCTCTCACTGTTGTGGCCTCTCCAGTTGTGGAGCACAGGCTCCGGACGTGCAGGCTCAGAAGCCATGGCTCACGGGCCTAGCCGCTCCGCGGCATGTGGGATCTTCCCGGACCGGGGCACGAACCTGTGTCCCCTGCAGTGGCAGGTGGACTCTCAACCACTGCGCCACCAGGGAAGCCCCTATCGTACATTTCTTGTATAATGTTGGTATCAAGATTGTAGTGGCCTCATTAAATGAAGTGTTCCTTCTTTTTCCATTCTGGAATACTTTTTGCTTTTTGTGTGATAATACATTTCTTGAAAACATTTGTTAGAACTCACCAGTAAAAATGTCTGGACATGTTGGTTCTCTTTTTGTGGGAAGAATTTTTAGCTTCTAATTAAATATGTTTAATAGGCTAGGAAATTTTTCAAGTGTTTTATTTCATCTTGAACATTGACAAATTTGAATTATGAAAAGTCCTCAGATATTATTTCCATGGATATTATCTTTCCCTAATTCTATTTTTCTTTTGTTGATCATATTAGATATTGACCCTATTTCTCTCTCTGTTTCAGTTCAATCTCTGTTTCACATACACATTTTCCTTTCCTCCCTTTGCTATATCCAGTATAATTTTTTCACATCTAACTTCTAATTCACTTATTTTATCTTTGGCTGTTTCTAATCTAGTATTTAATCTGTCCTTTAAGTTTTTGATTTCTATGATATTTTTTATTTCTAAAAGTTCTCTTAAATTATTTCCCAATCTGCTTGATATAATATATTTTTTTCTAATTTATATTCCTGGAACACTTCTTTGATTTCTTTAAACATCTTAAATATAGCTTTTATGGTTATATAATAGTTCTAATATCTGAAATCTTTATCATTCTATTCTATGTTTCTGCTCATGATGCCTATATCCTCATGAGTTTTGTGATAGTCTTGTTTTTAATTTCATATTTAATGGAATTTTGTCAGTGGTAATTCTTTGAGACCTGCGATACATATGGATTTCTCCAAAGTTGTTTTGTTTTTGTTTTGGCTAGGTTCTTGGAGATAACACCAATCAGGGACAGCTATAAAATAAATTTTCAATTGAGTTTTTAAAAATTATATAGATAGTAAGATTTTAAAGTACAAATTCATGTGAAGATGGACTTGTTATTCTTCCTTCTCAACCTAGCATTAAGTTTGGGGCAGAAAATTTTTGTAGTTGGCCCCCTCTGAGAGGCAGGGTTTTTCCTAATTTTCCCTTTCACTGAAATTATAGTCCTTTGGAGTTCTGGCTTTAAGCAGAAGACTCTGGTTGTGGTGGTTGCGTATCTCTCTGGATTCATATAGTCTCCTCATGTTTAGCCTATCAGGTTTACCTTAATTCCTTTACAGGTTAGCAGTACTCATTTTAAAATGACATGTACCTTTTATCTGGTATGAGTACATGTTATATAGCAGATTGGGGGTTCAGCAAATCCAGTCTACCATATTCTTGGTAGAAAAATATCTCCTGCTTTTTGAAAACATTATGTCAACCATTTTTATTGCCATTAATATTTTTTATAAATGTGCTTCCAAATAACTTCACAGCCTTTTTAAATATTTGTTTGTTACCCTGTATTTAACTAATCTGCCCCCTCCTCTCTGTTTTTTTGAAGTGAAGGTTGTACTCAACTCTGTTTTAAGTTAAATTATTCTCATATTTATATCCTGTGAAACTTGTTGGCATTATATATTAATTATGAATAATTGATCATACATAATGTCTTTAATAGAATGTTTTTTCTGTAAATATAAATTTCATAAATCTTCCTTTAAATAGCTTTATAGAATTTCCTCTTGTTTAAATAATTGAAGACAAACCTCTTTCTTCCATCTCCTATTGCTTCTGGTCAGTTGCTCTCTCTTTTTTCTTCCATAAGATAAATTAAAAATTTTTAGTACCAGACTCTATGATGTAGTATTTCTTACTCCAAGCCTCCCACAGCATTTTAAGGATTCAAATTGACCTTTTCTTCTATTCTTCTTATTTCAAGTTGCCAGTGTGCCAATACCTGGGAAATCTCATCAAGGGTTTAACAATCTATACCCTACTGACTCATTCTTTATTTCAATTTGATCTTCCTTATTCTCATTCAATTCTATTTTTTTTTAGTAGTATAAGGTCTTCAAGCTCTTTATTCTCTAATGCATTTTTCCAGGTTAGCAGCTGTAACCCTTACTTGCCCTCATTCAGCAAAAAATAAATGCACTAAGCTTCTTGATAGCAAATTATTATAGCAATTTGAGAACAAGAAAATTGATGTACTAATAAACAAATGAGAACCTTAAGGTCGTGTTCCTCACAAATGGAACAGAGCTGGGAATCCCTGGGACCCTCCTGGGTTTTATTCTGAACAGGCTAAACATATCACTACTTAAAATTAAGTTTTTCTACAGTTCTCTGATACTTGTTTACATTTATTCATGTTTACACTTGTCCAGTTTCTAATTCTCTAGATTTTGCTGCTCACAAAGGGGTCCTGGGATAAGCTTCACTTGGGGCTTGTTAAGAAGGCAGCATTTCAGGCCCCTCCCAGAACCATTAAATCAAAATCTGCAATTTATCAGGACCTCCAGTTAATCTGTATGTGCAATTCAGTTCAGAAGCACTGATCTGGCAGACTGGAAGATACTTTTACCTGCCTCATAAGTTTTAGGTGACATAATTAATCAAGCAAAAAGATCACATTTCTTAACAGAAGGAACAATCACTGACTATACTTTGAGGGGCAAAATGATACAAAACAGTATGGTACTAGCAAAAAAAACAGAACTATAGATCAATAGAACAGGATAGAAAGCCCAGAAATAAATCCACACACCTATGGTCAATTAATCTATGAAAAAGCAGGCAAGACTATACAATGGAGAAAAGACAGTCTCTTCAATAAATGGTGCTGGGAAAACTGGACTGCTACATGTAAAAAAGATGAAACTAGAACATTCTTTAACACCATACACAAAAATAAACTCAAAATGGATTAAAGTCCTAAATATCAGACTGGATAATATAAAACTCTTAGAGGAAAACGTAGGCAGAACCTTCTTTGACATAAATTGCAATATCTTTTTTTGATCCATCTCCCAGAGTAATGGAAATAAAAACAAAAATAAACAAATGGGACCTAATTAAACTCAAAAGCTTTTGCACAGCAAAGGAAATCACAAATAAAACGGAAAGACAACCCACAGAATGGGAGAAAATATTCGCAAATGATGCAAATGACAAGGGATTAGTCTCCAAAATTTACAAACAACTTGTGTGCTCAATATCCAAAAAACAAACCCAATCAAAAAATAGGCAGAAGACCTAAATAGACATTTCTTCAAAGAAGACATACAAATGACCAAGAGGCACATGAAGAAATGCTCAACATCACTAATTATTCAAGAAATGCAAATCAAAACTGCCATGAGATATCACCTCACACCAGTCAGAATGGCCATCATCAAAAAATCTACAAACAATAAGTGCTGGAGAGGATGTGGAGAAAAGGGAACCCTCCTACACTGTTGGTAGGAATGTAAATTGGTACAGCCACTATGGAGAACAGTATGGAGTTTCCTTAAAAAAACTAAAGCTAAAGCTACCATGTGACCCAGCAATCCCACTCTTAGGCATATATCTGGAGAAAAACATGGTTCAAAAGGATACATGCACCCCAATGTTCATTGTAGCATTGTTTACAATAGCCAAGACTTGGAAGCAACCTAAATATCCATCAACAGATAAATGGATAAAGAAGATGTGGTACATATATATTGTATTGTGGTACAATACAATGGAATATTACTCAGCCATTAAAAAGAATGAAATAATGCCGTTTGCAGCAACATGGATGGACCTGGAGATTATCATACTAAGTGAAGTAAGTCAGACAGAGAAAGACAAATATCATATGATATCACTTATATGTGGAATCTAAAAAAAAAAAAGATACAAATGAACTTATTTACAAAACAGAAACAGACTCACAGACTTAGAGAATGAACTTGATAAATAGAATATTTATAAATGGAATATTTCCTGCCATATCAATACACAAAGGATGTCACAGTCATCAATGATTGCAACCCTCCAACATGAGCCGGTGAACCCTGAGGAAACTCAGGGCTGAAAAGAATATCTGCCTTCTAGCAGCCGTCAGACTGCAGCCACTCCCTGCAGTGAGCCCTGAGGAAACTCAGGATGTGAAAATACAGGATCCTGGCCCCAAATGGCTGAGGTGCATATCAAAGGAACTATTTCAGTGAGCTCAGACTCTTGCATCTTCTCATACATAGAAAAGCGCTAAATTCCTTAACTTGAGATGTCTGGTTTTCTTTAATTAACAATAATCTTTTGATGTTCCCGACTACCTGCCCTTATCGCAAAATCCCTGTATATCCTGGCTCCCCCCACCTCGCCTCCTCGGAGCAGTTTCTCAGAGTTACCTGAAACACTGTCTCCCAGGCTGCAGTCCTCATTTTCTCCAGATAAAACTTAACTTGCAACTCTCACATTGTGCATTTTTTTTAAGTCAACAAACTTAGGGTTACCAGGGGGGAAGGGTGGGGGGGAGGGATAGACTGGGAGTTTGGGATTGACATGTACACACTGCTATATTTAAAATAGATAACCAACAGGGACCTACTGTAAAAAAATAAAACAGTAAACTTACCAACCAAAAAAAAAGAAAAATGAATAGAATCTTAAGAATCTGTGGAACAATATCAAAAGTTCTTATCTATGTGCACATGGATACCCAGCCAGAGAGTGAGATAGGGGGATAGATTAAAAGTGGACATGAGAAAAATTTCGGAAATTTTTCATTAACTTGATTGTGGTAATGACTTACACAAATGTGGAAACTCATTCAATTATACACCTTAAATTTAAATATAAAAATTTAATGTCAATTGTACGTCAATGAAATTGCTTTAAAATTTTTAAATTACATACTCACACAAAAAAAGAAGAAAAGTAAATGTCCTTACACCCCCCCAAAAAAAGCCCAGAGATGATAGAGACCCAGACGAAGATTTTTTACTTAAGACATGCCTATGATGCAGTTACAATTGCTGAATGAAACTGCTTAAACAATTCGATCCAGATTTCATCTTTTTTTGAGGCAAAGGGAGGAAACAATAGGCTTACAGAACTCTAGGAACTAGAAGTCAGCTAGCAAAAACATACTATCCAACCTACTCCATCTCATCATATTGCTTTCTTGAAAACATTGTACAGAGCCAGTTAGCATTCAAAAAGCCAACGCTTCTAATTCTAAAAAAATTAAAAGACACACTGTAATTTTATTTCAAACGTCTTATAGAATACTACTTAAAATTCTTTTCTTCTTGCTTCATTAAAATCTGATTAGCAATATGTAAAAACTTCCACTTTATTAGCAATCAGTAACCTCTCTTCTTCTGACCAGCATTATTTTCTTTTCTATTAAATATAGAAAATGAGATTCTGGGAAGTATACCTAAACTTTGTGATCCTGAGATTTTGTATTTTCAAATTGAAGTTACTATCCTCTTGTATCACAAAAAAAAGTACTTAAGATGGTTTAGATTATATTTAAATATTGTTGGATGAAATGTACTTAGTGGCTGAAGCCAATTATGTTACAAACCATGTGTTTTTCAGTACCAAATTAAACGAAATGGAAAAACGATGACAGTTATATCTAGTATCCCTGCTTCAATATTGCACAAATCAGGATCATACATATTCTGTTTTATATATATATATATAAGTTCTGGGGCTTCTCTTCTACTTAGAAATAAAATAATTCATAAGTAAGGAAATTGTGTGTTTATGTGTATAATAACAAAAGAATGGGTAGATCTAAAGACCCAAATTGCCTGAATAGCCAGCTGAGTACTTTAAGCAGTATGTATTTTTACTGCAACAATTTTTTATTAAACTTCAGTGATAAGTAAGCAGTGTATACTGAACATCATGAATACTTTCCTTGGCGAGTCAGGATTATCTCAACACAATACCAGTATCATATAGATTAGAGTTAAAAAGCGACTGCTCTTGGGACCTTGGGGTATTTGAGTGATGTTGATAGCATATGAAGAGAAAAACATGCCAGTAGAATTTAGTCTGCCACCTGCATGAACACACTCTTGCTATTTCTGAATGTAAAGGATTCCCTTAGCTTTTGAAGCACTTCGACTCGTGTTTGGATTTACCTGTAATCATGGGGCTTGACAGGCTCTACCTTTCTGGTCCACATTGTGCAATGAATACCTATTTTCTGTTTCTTCCTAATCTCACCCATTTTGATCTCTTCACCTCTAAATCTTATTTGTATTTTACAGTAAACATACATAACACATATGCCAATAAGTAGAGTGGAGGATGGAAAAATTGCCAGACAACTTTGTTTAATATTGTTCTTTTCACGAACTAGACACCATAACACAGAAAAAAATTTAAGAATGTGTGCATGTTCAGTAGCCTTCAGTGCTTACACTGGTTATTGCAAAATTTGCAGGAATCAAAATTTGTTGAAGATTCACTAGGTCTGTGCTGGTTAATTTTGTGTGTCAACTTGATTGCATCACAGGGTGCCTAAATATTTGGTCAACCATTGCTTTGGGTGTCTCTGTGAGGGTGTTTTTGGATGCGATGGATATTTAAACCAGTGGACTAAGTGAAGCAGATTGCCCTCCCTAATGTGAGTGGGCCTTATCTAATCAGTTGAAGGTCTGAATGGAATAAAAAAGCTGACCCCCCGCTTGATTAAGGGATTTCCTGCCTGACTGCTTTTGAATTGGGCCATCAGCTTTTTTCTGCCTTCACATTTGAACTGAAGCATCAGCTCTTCCTGGTTCTTGAGCCTGCCCATCTTTGAACTGAAACTATACCATTGGTTTTCCTGGGTGTCTAGCTTGTGGACTCACCCTGCAAATCTTGGACTTGCCAGCCTCCATAATCATGTGAGCCATTTCCTTATAATGTATATACTGTATAATATACAATATCCTTTTAGTTCTATTTCTTCAGAGAACCCTAATACAAGGTGCCTCACATAATTTCAGAATTTTGACTAAGAAATAATAATGAAAATGCATTTCTTATAGTGTTCTTTAATCTACTATTTCCTCTACATGTGGTCTTATTTGTATGCATGGTTATTGTTATAAGATCAGAGGCTAGTGGAGGTATTTGTCATGACCTGTTAACTTTTTCTTCTATACTCAATTTCCTGACCAATTCATGCTTTCCTTTTGCCCACCTCTGCCAGATTTGGGGACAAGTAATAGATTAGCTCATGGTGGCTATATTAAAGATGAATTTTCCTTCAATCAGTCCAATTTTTAGAAAAGAGACTAGTGAAATTATTTCAGATTATAACTTCAAAATCATTAAGTGGGTTATAGAGCTAGAGAACAGAGTTGACCCTCTCCATTCTCAGATGGTTATAAGGAAAACTGTATCCACAAAAAATATAATGGAAGCAGAATCTCTTGTTGCATATTCAACAGCTATTTCCCATTCCTCCTTTTTTTAAATTTTTTGGTAGCCTTTCAGAAGCTTGAGTAGGCCAATGTCAAATGTGTGTTATTACTCAGAATCAGGCTATTTATTAGCTACCAAGCAAATGTATGTTTACTGGAATCATCGGTTCTTTTTATTTTATTTATTATTTATTTATTTATTTTTGGCTGAGTTGGGTCTTCATTGCTGCACGTGGGCTTTCTCTAGTTGTGGCGAGCGGGGGCTACTCTTCATTGCAGTGCATGGGCTTCTCATTGCGGTGGCTGCTCTTGTTGCGGAGCATGGGTTCTGGGCGTGTGAGCTTCAGTAGTTGTGGCACGCAGCTTCAGTAGTCGTGGCTCACGGACTTTAGAGCACAGGCTCAGTAGTTGTGGCGCACAGGCTTAGTTGCTCCACGGCACATGGGATCTTCCTGGACCAGGGCTCGAACCCGTGTCCCCTGCATTGGCAGGCAGATTCTTAACCACTGCACCACCAGGGAAGCCCCCCCATTCCTCCTTGATAACAGATCCCTATTATCATTTAGGACCCTGGTCTCAGTTGATGAACCATGAAGGAGTCTGAGTCAACAAGGTAATATTTTCTCTTTGCTTGTGGTTGTTTTAGAGGCAGATCTGTGATGTATTTCTGACCTCTGAGATATAAGAAGAAATATGTTGAAGACTTCTGGGAAAGATTTCACCTCTAAATAAAAAAAAAAGAAAGCCTTTTTTGCCCCTTTCTCTATTTTCCTACTTTGGAAACTTTCAAATAAGTAGAGCTGCAAAGCTATTTACAACTTTGAGGTGATGAGCCTGCTGGTGACATTCGATACCCTGAGGAAGGCAGAGTGAAAGGATAGAAAGAAACTAGTTTTTTAAGATACCACTGAGCCACCAAACCAACCCTGGGACCAAGTACCTTAAGACTTCTTGTTAAGTAAAAATCAAATGTTGCTGTGTTAATTAAGTTTTCTATTGCTTTCAACCAAACACAACCTAACTGGGATAATCTAGAATGATTAATTATGTATTACAGTGCATGAATTTGTCTTTATTTTTCAATGGTTCTTTCTGGTTATGTTGGCTTCATACTGAGTAGCCTATCTTTTCTTGCATTATACATAATTGCATTATGTTAATTTCTGTTATGATGTTTTCTATTGACATTCTCATTAATGTAATACCATATGGTTGCCTTTGCTTGCACAATGTAATCTGCAAACATACATTATTAGAAATATAAATAAAGTATTTTCTTTATACTAATGGTCTGAAGTACCCCTCAGAAGTTCACAGAGTTTAGAGCAAAATGCTTTTTTTTTGGCAAAATAACATTTTTGTTCTTTAAAGAAACAACTCTTGATTTGATTCCAGGCCATTGTAGAGACTGAAGTCCTGTCAATGAAACAAACATGACAACATGAACTGCTTTTCCTGAAATGAGTGCTACCCAATTAACTAGTCTTCTCCATTAGCAGGTGGGAACAACATATGTGGACTTGAGCCAAAACAGATTCCAAAGACACAGTAAGCTGCATGAGCTTACTGTCTGCACTGCTGCCCCTCCTTAATGCTCACCTATGTCTTCATGGGAAGTTCCCTCTGGCCAGTTGACCAATGAGGGGAAAGCTGAGCCTAATTTACAGAAGTCACTGCACAATATATCAGCACCAGAGAAAAGTAGATTGCTTAGGCATTATGGTCCACTTGAGTGTAATCTTAAGAGAACTTCAGGCCATATATATGGTTGTTCACTATTCCTGTAAGGAGAGATAGTATTGATTTATATGTGGTGGCTAATGATTGGCTAAGCGTGTAGGGATTTGGAAGGAACAAGACTGGAGGTTGGTAACAATGAGGGTGGGGGAAGAGACATGGGGATGAATCACTGAGAATGAACCAGAGTAGGAGAACATTTGTGCTTAATGGGAATGCTCACCAAACTACTGTCAAGAAGATTATCAATCAGATATTCACTTCAGGTGTGATACAACCTCTTTCACCAGGCACTACATTACTTGTCAGAAGGCTAGTGACCAAAGCAACCTTGGTGGTGGCAGTAGAGAATATGCTTGGGCTCAGCAGCATGCCCCAGTCCTCTCCAAAGCCAGCTTATCTGCAATACTATTAGGTGTCCAATATGCAAGCGACAGGGATCAAGGCTAAGCACCCAATAATATGTCACTGGTGAACGAACCACTCGCTTTTTGGCAGGCTCATTGATAATCCTGGCAATCTTCTGTCACAGTGGCAACAGGGAATTTTATAACTGGAATAGATGTTCATTCTAGGATTACGTTGTCTCCATTACTGCACACCGTGCTTCTCTGATTACCACTCTCCATGAGCATATCAAATACCTTATATGCTGCTGCAGTATCCAATTCTACATTGCTCCTATGCAAGGAACCTGTTTTATAACAAGAGAGTATTCATTGGACTTGCCTGTCTCACCATTTACCCTATCACCCCAAAACAACTGTTATTACAGAATGGTGAATGTTCTATTAAAGTCTCAATTGCAGTGCCACCTGAGAGACAATGGCTTGTAAGGTTGGGCTGATACTAGAGGACGAGGTGTGTGTTCTGAACTAATAACCAAGCATGAGCTTGTATGGTGTCTCCCACAGAGCAAATACGAGAATCTTTGATCTGGGTTATGGATGTCAGAACGACACCATTCACTGTTAAAACTACTGATCCTTTCCAACTTTTTGTCTCCTATCCCTGAGATTCTAGGCTTTGCTGAATTAGTACCCAAGGGGAAGAGCCAAAGCAAGATTCCACTGAATTTGAGGATGAGACAGCTATGTGGCCTTGAGGGGTCCTCATGCCCCTGGACAAACAGTAAAAAAATTTAAGAGTGGATCCATTGTTGGCTGGGTTAATAAACCTTGACTCTAGAGAGGAATTAAAATTGCAATTCCTGAGAAAGGTAGAAAGGACCCAAGGGTATCCCCTAATTCTGCCAAGTCCTGTGGTAAAAATTAATGAAGACTAATTGCCAAAACCTGGAAGCAGCCAAGATAGCCTTCAATAGGTGGATGGATAAATAAGCAGTGGTACATCCACACAATGGAATACTATTCAGTGACTTTTCAGAATGAGCTATCAAGCCATGAAAAGACATGGAGAAAATAGATGTATTTTGCTAACTGACAGAGGCTAGTCTGAAAAGGCTGTATACTGTAGTATTCCAACTATATGACATTCTGGAAGCCACATAAAGACAGTAGAAATATCAGTGGTTGCCAGGAGTTGGCAGGGAGGGGGATGAGTACATGGAACATGAGGTTTTTAGGGCCCTGAAACTATTCTGAATGACACTATAATGGTCAATACATGATATTATACATTTGGCAAAATGCATAGATCTGTGCAACACGAAGACTGAACCCTAATGTAAACTATGGGTTTTAGTTAATAATAATAATAATAATAATAATGTATCAATGTTGATTCCTCAATTTTAACAAAAGTACCACACCAATACAAGATGCTAAACTTTCTTGGAACTCTCTGTACTTTCTAACTCAATTTTTCTGTAAACCTGTAACCACTCTAAAAAATGAAGGCTATTAAGTTTTAAAAATAAACTAAGAATGACTACAGCAAGCTCATACAAATAAATTATGAAGGACGTTTCTGTCAGGAATGAAGATTTGGTCACTTTACAATGTAAAACCTCAACTAGCAGAGATGTTAGCTAGGGGCACATGGTCATAGATACCTGGTCACCAATAATGACCTGGTGACCATCCACAGAAACAAGGGCCTTAACTTCCACCCACATTTTCTTTCCTGTATTGTCTTGTATATATTTATATATCTTAACAGTTTTTCCATCTTCTTTCCTTTCCATTTCTCCCTCTTTTTTTTTATGTAGGGTATATTGAAGGTTAATTTTGAAGCCGTACTTGACAAAATATCAAGATAGTATAGTGATGGACTTAGAAGAGGAATGGACATCACCCAGAACTCTTGGACTTAAAGTAGGTGCTGCAACTGGTGATATTTTTGGATTATTCCCTTGTTGTAGAGATGTAGGTAAGTGTTCACTTGTGGAAGAAATCGTGTTATGTTAGGAGGAAGCATGGGTCTTTTGTGATTAATTGAAAAAAATAAAAGTTTATGTTAATATTGAGCAAACCAAAAGATGGGTAATTATTATAATTTGAAGTTTGTTCCTATTTTTGCGGAATTCCCTAGCCTATCAGTCTTGATGGGAGTAAGAAACTATTTCTTGCTTTAGAAGCTAATACACTGAATGCATGCTTTCTCCACCTCCTTTGCAGCTAGGGTAGCAGCATATGATTTAGGTTCTGCCAACCTGTTTGCCGGTGCTGAATTTTGACTTAAGAATTCATAGAAAAGAAACAGATTCAGTTAAGCTTTCTCTGTTTCTAGTGGAGGCAACGCAGCAGCTGCTAAAGTGTCTGCGGTGCGCTGCACGGTGGGTGTGATAATAGTTTAACAGTTGGCCTCGGATTGTGCAACAGGTACAGTTGCCGCCTTCTGCGAGCTGCAGCGTTAGTTCTTAGCGACAGTGGCAGTGGTTTCCTCTCTGGACCAGTTCTACAACATGGTTTGGGGCACGTTTCCTGTCTATTTAACTTTAAGTCTGGTTTTACAGCCTTTTCCACAGTTCCACAAGCTCCCCAATATTTCTGTGATAAGCTTATTTACTGTTAAAATCAGGCATATTAGGCGTCTGTAATTTATATTTTAAAAAATCCAAGATATACAGTTATAAGAGAGGCACAGCAAAATTTATCTTTTTAATTTAAGATATAATCTATGTCACATCAGGTAAAATGAACAAAATTCAACAAGTTGAATTGAGGTAAAGACCAAAGATATCTTAAGCCTGGCTGGTCTTAAAAATGTAACTGGATAGGCCTGAGGTTTTTGACTAAGTAGAAAAAAGGTTACATATGTGTGTGTATATATATATATATTTATTTATTTATATATGTATATATATGTATACATATGTATACATATACTTAAATATATTTATAAACTAACATTTTAAAAGGCCTGGAGTGTTTGGGTCCAAATGTTCTGGCTAAAAATGTTGATTCTAACCTTGTGGGAAAAGTGGAATGTGAAAATATACTGATAATCTGAAATCAGTATTTTTAAGTGCTAGGAAACAACTTTTTTGTAGATTTTCCATGGGTATTACATGGAAAAGGAAATATTGGGTTAATTAATATGAAAACTGTAGGTGTAATCATAATTAGAATTTTTAATTTTTACTTCTTGAAATGTTTAATATGTCTTGTGCTTTGTGACTCTCTAAAAGTGTGAAAAATACAGCTTGATATTTTCTAAATGTATTTGAACATGGACTATTTTACTTATTAAGTTAGCAAGCAAATACTGCCCTAAACACCCTGGCAAATCTGGTATAGATCAATTGTGAGCCAACATTTTAGCACGAATCTATTTGAATGGTTCTGGCTGCAAGTAACAAAAAGCATAATTCAAACTGGCTTTTATAATAAAGAGAATTAGGATAACAAAGAATTAAGGATAGTTTAATGCAAAGGTTTAGCAATGCCACAAAATAAACGCTTCTTGCCTCTCTGTATCTCCCTTCTACATTATTAAGTGTCCGTTTTATTCTATGGCTTGAAATTCTGTGTCATCACAAGGTAACTCCCTCATGCTTCCTCTGCTGCCATCAGAGAGAGGCTATTTTCCCCTCAATCATTGAATTAAAAAGCTGTGCTCCCTTCTGATTTGATTAGCTGGAAGCATATGCTCCTTCCCACACCAATGATCATGACCAAGAGTGCTTGACATGGGGGTCATTCCACTCAGATGTTGTCATGGCTGGGAAATTTACTGTCTGGTCAGCAGTATGTGTGGGCAGGGAATACTGAATGCTTAGGAGGCCACCGCATGTATTTCCATTTCAGTAGACTTTGCCATTAAGATACTGCTACAACAACAATCAGAAGAGCAGAGTCTGGGGCCCCCAACTTTGTTGATCTGACAAAATGAGGTTGTTTTCAACTGGATAGTTTTAAAGCTCACCTATGCCCATATGTCCTAGTCCAAATTTATTGTAAACAATTTTCAGACCCATATGTTTAGGATATTCCATTTGTTTGTTTATGCATGAGTGCATTGCGTATTATACATATGTACATCATATGTATAAATATTTACAATATATGCGCATACACACTCCTACATACATTAAACTGTTTTCCCTAAAGAGTGAAGAAAAAATATGGGTGCCGGAGTCGAAAAGAAAACTTTTACTTTATTTACATTTGTAGAATATGCATCTAAATATTTTACATTGTGGATGTATTAATATTTTTACAGTTTTATTTATTATTTATTTATTTTGACTTAAAATGACAGACATGTATTTTCTCACAGTTCTGGAGGATAGGAGCCTGAAATCAAGGTGTCATCAGGGCCACGCTTCCTCTGACACCTGTAGGGAAGACTCCTTCATGCTTCTTCTAGCTTCTGGTGTTTGCTAGTGATCCTTTAAATTTCTTGACTTATAGATGCACCGTTCCAATCTCTGGCTCCATCATCACATAGACATCTTCTCCCTCTGTCCTTGTCTTCACTTGGTGATCTCCCATAATTTTAAACACTACTTTAAAACCAGCAGATGAGTTCCCTTAAACAAATTTGGCTCTCACCTAAAAGATATCAAAGTATATGGTAGAGGCACTTTGCTTCTCAGTCTCCTCTATAGAAATTTAGAAGGCCCCTACATTTCAGAAGGGTCTAACATTTGTAATTACACTCATGCACTAAGGTCTACAACTGTCAACCAAATACTGACAGAAAGCTACAGGATGCGACATAGAGGTGGAAGCTCCAGGGTTTGCATTAGCTTCTACTAGTTCTTTCCACTGTGTCTGCCATGTTTCATGTTATTGTTATTTAGTTACTGAGCTAATGTACTTATATTTGTAAAGGGTCTCGTGTGAACCTGTAAATAATTAAAGATGCATTAGCTCCCTGGAGGACCAGCATGAATTCCCGAACAAGCCAAAACACCTAGGGACCTAATCATGCAATTTCCCTAAAAAGCCTAGCTTTGAGGAAGAAGTCACATCACTCAGCAATGAGTAATATAATTACTCAGAGCAGTTTGCCTGGTGCTCTATAACATTCAATTTTCAGAATTAAAGGTAATGCAATTCAAAAGAAAAATAGCTGGTTTTAACAAATGAATGGCCACATCAACTATTGAAAGTGTCTTTGGGTTAGAGCCTCTGTATTAGGGTTTCGCAAGGCTTATACTCTTAATTAACATCCCATTTAGCTTGCTGTAACTTCCAGTAAGCTTCTCCAGGACAAAACAAATCAGAAATTGATTTTTGATTATAAGTCAAAAAGCAAAAGAACTGAGAAAAATTTTGAAGAAAGAGGTCAATCAGGACTAATCTTTCCAAAAGGATAAAGACAAATCAGATAAAAAAAGAAGCAGATATAATAAAAAACCCTATGAAGTGCGCCTAGAAAAAAATCATTTATTTTTTTAAGAAAAAAGGTTTAACCTGCCAGAGGAAAGAGTTAGCAGTTTGGACAGGAAAACAGCCAAATACCAAAGAATTACTTGAAGTCTAGAAGAGGAAGCTTTAAATTTTCTCAGAAAGAATTGGGTTGCTAAAGGATATAGTGTAGTTAAAAGTTGTGACATAAGACTTTCTTATAGTCTAATCTCAACTCAATGATTTCTAACTTTTTAGAATTGTATTATATGTTTAATTTATTCATAAAAATTGTGTTTCATTGTTTATTCATTTTATCATAAACATAACAAATGCAATGGCATTAGATTTAAATAACTCATTGGATTTAAAATGAGAAATAAATGTGCCCCTCTCCCCTACCTACACTATTGCACAGAGAAAGGTGCTGTTAATTTCTTTGTCCTTGTATGTTACATTTCCTTTTCCAAAAATGTAGTGTACGGGGAGACCTTCAAGATGGAGGAGGAGTGAGACGTGGAGATCACCTTCCTCCCCACAAATACATCAGAAATACATCTATATGTGTAACAACTCCTACAGAACACCCACTGAATGCTGGCAGAAGACCTCAGACCTCCCAAAAGGCAAGAAACTCCCCCACGTACCTGGGTAGCATAAAAGGAAAAAGAAAAAACAGAGACAAAAGAATAGGGACGGGACCTGCACCTCTGCAAGGGAGCCGTGAAGGAGGAAAGGTTTCCACACACTAGGAAGCCCCTTTGCGGGCGGAGACTGCGGAGGGCAGAGGGGGAAGCTTTGGAGCCACGGAGGAGAGCACAGCAACAGGGGTGCGGAGAGCAAAGCGGAGAGATTCCCGCACAGAGGATTGGTGCCGACCGGCACTCACCAGCCCGAGAAGCTTGTCTGCTCACCCGCCGGGGCAGACAGGGGCTGGGAACTGAGGCTCAGGCTTCAGTCGGAGCGCAGGGAGAGGACTGGGGTTGGTGGCACGAACACAGCCTGAAGGGGGCTAGTGCACCACAGCTAGCCAGGAGGGAGTCCAGGAAAAAGTCTGGAGCTGTCTAAGAGGCAACAGACCATTGTTACGGGGTGCACCAGGAGAGGGGATTCAGAACACCACCTAAACGAGCTCCAGAGATGGGCGTGAGCTGCGGATATCAGCGGGGACCCCAGAGATGGGCATGAGACACTAAGGCTGCTGCTGCATCAGTGGAATACCTGAATAGAAAACGAATCATCCCAAAATTGAGGCAGTGGATGTTGGGAGCAACTTTAGACTTAGGGTTTGCTCTATGCGACTGACTGGTTTCTGATTTTATGTTTATCTTAGTTTAGTATTTACACTTTATTATCATTGGTAGATTTGTTTATTGATTTGGTTGCTCTCTTCCTTTTTTTTATGTATATAAATATTGTTTTTTTCCTTTTCTCTTCTTTCAGTGTGTATGTGTAAGCTTCTTTGTGTGATTTTGTCTGTATAGCTTTGCTTTTACCATTTATCCTACAGTTCACTCTGTTTTTTTTGCTTTGTTTTGTTTTGTTTTTTAAGTATAGTTTTTAGAGCTCGTTAGCATTCATGGATTTGTTTTTTGCTTTGATAGCTCTCTTCTCTCTTTCTTTTTTCTTTTTTTTAAATACTTTTTTTTTTTTTTTTTGGCGGTACATGGTCCTCTCACTGTTGTGGCCTCTCCCGTTGTGGAGCACAGGCTTTGGACACACAGGCTCAGCGGCCATGGTTCGTGGGCCCAGCCGTTCCGCGGCATGTGGGATTTTCCCATACTGGGGCACGAACCCATATCCCCTGCATCGGCAGGCAGAATCTCAACCACTATGCCACCAGGGAAGCCCGATACTATTTAATTTTTGAATTTTTAATAATTATTTTTATTTGAATAACTTCATTTCTTTTTATTTTCTTCCTTCCTTTCTTTCTTTCTTTCTTTCTTACTTTCTTTCTTTCTTTTTTTCTCCATTTTCTTCTGGGCCATGTGTGTGACAGGGTATTGGTGCTCAGACCAGGTGCCAGGCCTGTGCCTCTGAGTTGGGAGAGCTGAGTTCAGGACACTGTCCACCAGAGACCTCCAAGCTCCACATAATATCAAATGGCGAAAGTTCTCCCAGATATCTCCATCTCAATACTAAGACCCAGCTCCACTCAATGACGAGCAAGCTACACTGCTGGACACCAAATGCCAAACAACTAGCAAGACAGGAACACAACCCCACGCATTAGCAGAGAGGCTGCCTAAAATCATCATAATCATAATCATAATAAAATCATAACACCGCAAAACATACCACTGGGCGTGGTCCTGCCCCCCAGAAAGACAAGATCCAGCCTCATCCACCAGAACACAGGCAATAGTACCCTCCCAGGAAGGTACACAACCCACTGAACCAACCTTAGCCACTGGGGGCAGACACCAAAATCAACAGAAACTACGAACCTGTAGCCTGTGAAAAGGAGACGCCAAATACAGTAAGTTAAGCAAAATGAGAAAACAGAGAAACACACAGCAGATGAAGGATCAAGGTAAAAACCTACCAGACCAAACAAGTAAAGAGGAAATAGGCAGTGTTCCTGAAAAAGAATTCAGAGTAATAATAGTAAAGATGATCCAAAATCTTGGAAATAGAATGGGGAAAATACAAGAAACGTTTAACAAGGACCTAGAAGAACTAGAGCGCAAACAATGATGAACAGCACGATAAATGAAATTAAAAATTCTCTAGAAAAAATCAGTAGCAGAATAACTGAGGCAGAAGAACAGAGAAGTGACCTGGAAGATAAAATAGTAGAAATAACTACTGCAGAGCACAATAAAGAAAAAAGAATGAAAAGAATTTAGGACAGTCTCAGAGACCGCTGGAACAACATTAAACACACCAACGTTCAAATTATAGAGGTCCCAGAAGAAGAAGAGAAAAAGAAAGGGATTGACAAAGTATTTGAAGAGATTATAGTTGAAAACTTCCCTAATAGGAGAAAGGATATAGTCAAGTCCAGGAAGTGCAGAGTCCCATACAGGATAAATCCAAGGAGAAACATGCCAGGACACATATTAATCAAACTATCAAAATTAAATACAAAGAAAAATTATTAAAAGCAGCAAGGGAAAAACAACAAATAACATACAAGGGAATCCCCATAAGGTTAACAGCTGATCTTTCAGCAGAAACTCTGCAAGCCAGAAGGGAGTGGGAAGACATATTTAAAGTGATGAAAGGGAGAAACCTACAACCAAGATTACCCAGCAAGGATCTCATTCAGATTCGACAGAGAAACTAAAACCTTTACAGACAAGCAAGAGCTAACAGAATTCAGCACCACCAAACCAGCTTTACAACAAATGCTAAAGAAACTTCTCTAGACAGAAAACACAAGACAAGAAAAGACCTACAATAACAAACCCAAAACAATTAAGAAAATGGTAATGGGAACACACATATAGATAACTACCTTAAATGTAAATGGATTAAGTGCTCCAACCAAAAGATATAGACTGGCTGAATGGATACAAAAACAAGACCTGTATATATGCTGTCTACAAGAGATCCACTTCAGACCTAGGGAAACATACAGACTGAAAGTGAGGGGATGGAAAAAGATATTCCATGCAAATGGAAATCAAAAGAAAGCTGCAGTAGCAATTCTCATATCAGACAAAACAGACTTCTTTAAAATAAAGACTATTAAAGAGACAAAGAAGGACACTATATAATGATCAAGGGATTGATCCAAGAGAAAGATATAACAATTGTAAATATTTATGCACCCAACATAGGAACACCTCAATACATAAGGTAAATGCTAACAATCATAAAGGGGAAATCGACAGTAACACAGTCACAGTAGGGAATTTTATCACCCCACTTTCACCAATGGACAGATCATCCAAAATGAAAATAAATAAGGAAACACAAGTTTTAAATGATACATTAAACAAATGGACTTAAGAGATATTTATAGGACATTCCATCCAAAAACAACAGAATACACCTTCTTCTCAAGTGTTCATGGAATATTCTCCAGGATAGATCATATCTTGGGTCACAAATCAAGCCTCGGTAAATTTAAGAAAATTGAAGTGGTATCAAGTATCTTTTCCAACCACAACGCTGTGAGACTAGATATCAATTACAGGAAGAAATCTGTAAAAAATACAAAACACACGGAGATTAAACAATATGCTACTAAATAACCAAGAGATCACTGAAGAAATCAAAGAGGAAATCAAAAAAATACCTAGAAACAAATGACAATGAAAACACGACAACCCAAAACCTATGGGATGCAGCAAAAGCAGTTCTAAGAGGGAAGTTTATAGCAATACAGTCCTACCTCAAGAAACAGGAAACATCTCAAGTAAACAACCTAACCTTACACCTAAAGCAATTAGAGAAAGAAGAACAAAAAAACCCCAAAGTTAGCAGAAGGAAAGAAATCATAAAGATCAGATCAGAAATAAATGAAAAAGAAATGAAGGAAACAATAGCAAAGATCAATAAAACTAAAAGCTGGTTCTTTGAGATGATAAACAAAATTGATAAACCATTAGCCAGACTCATCAAGAAAAAAAGGGAGAAGACTCAAATCAGTAGAATTAGAAGTGAAAAAGGAGAAGTTAAAACTGACACTGCAGAAATACAAAGGATCATGAGAGATTACCACAGGCAACAATATGCCAATAAAATGGACAACCTGGAAGAAATGGACAAATTCTTTGAAAAGCACAACCTTCTGAGACTGAACCAGGGAGAAACAGAAAATATAAACAGACTGATCACAAGCACTGAAGTTGAGACTGTGATTAAAAATCTTCCAACAAACAAAAGCCCAGGACCAGATGGCTTCTTGCCTCCTTTATCAAAGATAAGGTGACCATATGTGCGTGGGTTTATCTCTGGGGCAATAAACCCAAATTCTATCAAACATTTAGAGAAGAGCTAACACCTATCCTTCTCAAACTCTTCCAAAATATAGCAGAGAGAGGAATACTCCAAAACTCATTCTACGAGGCCACCATCACCCTGATACCAAAACCAGACGAGATGTCACAAAGAAAGAAAACTACAGGCCAGTATCACTGATGAACATAGATGCAAAAATCCTCAACAAAATACTAGCAAACAGAATCTAACAGCGTATTGAAAGGATCATACACCATGATCAAGTGGGATTTTTCCCAGGAATGCAAGGATTATTCAATATATGTGTATCAATCAATGTGATACACCATATCAACAAACTGAAGGAGAAAAACCAAATGATAATCTTAATAGATGCAGAAAAAGCTTTTGACAAAATTCAACACCCATTCATGATAAAAACCCTCCAGAAAGTAGGCATAGAGGGAACTTGCTTAACATAATAAAGGCCATATATGACAAACGCACAGCCAACATCATTCTCAATGGTGAAAAACTGAAAACATTTCCTCTAAGATCAGGAATGAAACAAGGTTGTCCACTCTCATCACTATTATTCAACATAGTTTTGGAAGTTTTAGCCACAGCAATCAGAGAAATAAGAGAAATAAAAGGTATCCAAATTGGAAAAGAAGAAGTAAAGCTGTCACTGTTTGCAGATGACATGATACTATAGATAGAGAATCCTAAAGATGCTACCAGAAAACTACTAGAGCTAATCAATGAATTTGGTAAAGTAGCAGGATACAAAATTAATGCACAGAAATCTCTCGCATTCCTATGCACTAATGATGAAAAATCTGAGAGAAAAATTAAGGAAACACTCCCATTTACCATTGCAACAAAAAGAATAAAATACCTAGGAGTAAACCTACCTAAGGAGACAAAAGACCTGTATGCAGAAAACTATAAGACACTGAAGAAATAAATTAAAGATGATACAAACAGATGGAGAGATATACCATGTCCTTGGATTGGAAGAATCAACATTGTGAAAATGACTATACTATCCAAAGCAATCTACAGAATCAGTGCAATCCCTATCAAACTACCAATGGCATTTTTCACAGAACTACAATGAAAAATTTCACAGTGTGTATGGAAACACAAAAGACCCCAAATAGCCAAAGCAGTCTTGAGCTGGAGGACTCAGGCTCCCAGACTGCAGACTATACTACAAAGCTATAGTAATGAAGGCAGTATGGTACTGGCACAAAAACAGAAAGATAGATCAATGGAACAGGATAGAAAGCCCAGAGATAAACCCACGCACATATGGTCACCTTATCTTTGATAAAGGAGGCAAGAATATACAGTGGAGAAAAGACAGGCTCTTCAATAAGTGGTGCTGGGAATGCTGGACAGCTACATGTAAAAGAATGAAATTAGAACACTCCCTAACACCATACACAAAAATAAACTCAAAATTGATTAAAGACCTAAAGGTAAGGCCAGACATTATAAAACTCTTAGACAAAAACATAGGCAGAACATTCTATGACATAAATCACAGCAAGATCCTTTTTGACCCACCTCCTAGGGAAGTGGGAATAAAAACAAAAATAAACAAATCGGACCTAATGAAAGTTAAGAGCTTTTGCACAGCAAAGGAAACCATAAACAAGACCAAAAGACAACCCTCAGAATGGAAGAAAATATTTGCAAATGAAGCAACTGACAAAGGATTAATCTCCAAAATTTACAAGCAGCTCATGTAGCTCAATATCAAAAAAACAAACAACCCAATCTAAAAATGGGCAGAAGACCTAAGTAGACATTTCTCCAAAGAAGATATACAGAGTGCCAACAAACACATGAAAGGATGCTCAACATCACTAATCTTTAGAGAAATGCAAATCAAAACTACAATGAGGTATCACCTCACACCAGTTAGAATGGGCATCATCAGAAAATCTACAAACAGCAAATGCTGGAGAGGGTGTGGAGAAAAGGGAACCCGCTTGCACTGCTGGTGGGAATGTAAATTGATATAGCCACTATGGAGAATAGTATGGAGGTTCCTTATAAAACTAAAAATAGCACTACCATACGACGTAGAAATCCCACTACTGGGCATATACCCTGAGAAAACCATAATTCAAAAAGAGTCATGTACCACAGTGTTCATTGCAGCTCTATTTACAATAGCCAGAACATGCAAGCAACCTAACCTGTCCATTGACAGATGAATGAATAAAGAAGATGTGGCACATATATACAATGTAGTATTTCTCAGCCATAAAAAAAACGAAACTGAGTTTTTTGTAGTGAGGTGGATGGACCTAGAGTCTGTCATACGGAGTGAAGTAAGTCGGAAGAGAAAAGCAAATACCGTATGCTAACACATATATATGGAATCTTAAAAAAAAAAAAAAAATGGTTCTGAGGAACCTAGGGACGGGACAGGAATAAAGACGCAGACGTAGAGAATGTACTTGAGGACACGGGGAGGGGGAAGGGTAAGCTGGGACGAAGTGAGAGAGTGGCATGGACATATATACACTACCAAATGTAAAATAGATAGCTAGTGGGAAGCAGCCGCATAGCACAGGGAGATCTGCTTGTTGCTTTGTGACCACCTAGAGGGGTGAGATAGGGAGGGTGAGAGGGAGACACAAGAGGGAGTGGATGTGAGGATATAGGTATAGCTGATTCACTTTGTTATAAAGGAGAAACTAACACACCGTTGTAAAGCAATTATACTCCAATAAAGATGTTAAAAAAAAGTAGTGTACTATACTAGTATACGTACGGTCTATTCATGAACTTTGATTTTATCATTTAATATGTCTTAGATCCCTTTTCATAACAGCATATATCTCTACCCATGATTTTTTTTTTTTTTTTGGTACGCGGGCCTGTCACTTCTGTGGCCTCTCCCGTTGCGGAGCACAGGCTCCGGACGCGCAGGCTCAGCGGCCATGGCTCACGGGCCCAGCCGCTCCACGGCATGTGGGATCTTCCTGGACCGGGGCACGAACCTGTGTCCCCTGCATCGGCAGGCAGACTCTCAACTACTGCGCCACCAGGGAAGCCCATACCCATGATTTTAGTTATTGCATAGTGCATCATTCCGATGTACAATTATTTATTTACCCAATCTCTTATCAGTGATTATTTAGATTGTTTCCAGTTTGCCCTTGCAAACAACACTGCAAAGAACAATCCTTACACATATATTATTGTACGTGTATCACAGGGTTTGTTCTACCAAAGAGAATATACATTGCTAATTTTGGTAGATGCCACCAAATTGTACACCAAAAAGATTTAATCAGTACACACACTCTCTAAGATTATGTGTGAGAATAGCCCTGGTTCCCAACCAGGTATTTGACAACCGTAGATATTACCAAATATAAACTTTGCCAATTTATTAGTTGATAACTGGCAGTCCAATACTATTTGGATTTGAATACCTTGAGTTATCATTGAGGCTGAGCATCTTTTCACGCATTCATTGGTAATTTGCTTCTCTTTCTCTGTTGTCTCTTTTTCTATGTTATACAGGTTTCCCAAGCTTTCCAAAAATAAAATGAAACCTTTCCTAAGCCAAAATGGCATAAAGCAATGCAATTACCTTAAGACAGATCTTGCTAATGAACACACAAAATAAATCGAGGTAAAGCACAGATGCTCACTGACAAAGTTTGAAGGTATTGGCGGCTTGATGCTGAGATGTTGAGTGTGGAAGGAGCTTAGTGATACCACTCTCGCTGCTGGGCTGCGCTATGCCTCTATAACGGCTCTCAGCAAAACAAACGCTGAAGCCTATTTCTTCTTTTTGCCTTTTTTTTACAAAAGTGAAAAACCTCTTTAGATTTCTTCCAGTTAGTGAAAAGGCAGGTAGTCCTGTAAATCTTTTGTAAAAGAGAAGTGGCAAAAAGTGAACTTTAGAAAAGTAGGGGATATGTGTACTTATTCATACCATCTACCCTTCTGCATATTGGGCTCTTCACTGTTTTCTTAATCATTTGTAAGTTTAAAAAATGACCTATTTATCGGCTGCATTTTAGTCTAACAATTTTTCTCAATTGTTTATCTTTTATCAATGATTATGGAATTTCTTGCTATTTAGAAAGATTGTTTAAAATATTTTATATAAACTAATTTTATTCTTTGCCATTAATATCGCTGGGTTTGAAATCTTCCAGACCTCCCTGTAAACCAACTACAGGAAATTTTCCTCAGAGATAAATTGCCTTTTTCCCATTTGATTGTTGAGAAAGAATAACATTGGCAATGTGAGGCACTGAGGAAATTTAATCTGTGCATAATTGCTTTTAACCCTCATAATAATCCTATGAGATAAATATTATTTATTATCCCCATCTTAAGGACAAGGAAACTGGTTTAAATAATTTAAGAACTTTGCTTAAACTCATAAAAGAAGTAAATGGTGAGACCAGAATTCAAATCTAGGCAATGTGAATCTGAGCTTGAGCACTTTGCCTCTACATTAACTATTTCCTTTTGAGATTTCTATTACAGTGCCTGCAACATTTACAACACTTATTTTTTACGTCTCCAAGAAATCCTTTGTAGGGTAGGGAATGCATTAATCTCTGCATTCCCCAGAGCATACCACAGGACCTGGAAATCAGAAAATGATGGAAAATATTTACTGAAAGAATTATTAATCTGTGATAGTTGTTATAAACATTCAATTAGTTGTGCATGCTTACCAATTGCTATAAGGGAGTCAAAAGAAAGAAATTACAGATCTTTTCTTGGAGAATTTATAGTTTACTACCGGAAAGTTAAACTATATATACTTGTGAAAGACTGAAGGATATTTACAAAAGAATATCTACTTAATCCCCAAGAGGCTGTATTAATAATGAAGCAAACAAGTTTGTTCATAAACAACTGAATAAATGAATGAATGAATGGTTTTGCTTTGCCTTGCCAGTTATTTTTTTCCCCCAAGATCTCTACTCTTATATTATTATTTTTAAAAAGTATCGAGTTAACCTTCTAAAAAGAAAAAAAATGAGTGTGTGGCTCAGTTTGGAAACAAAGTATTACAGAGTAGAAATTCAGGATTAAGGTCAGATTCTATGCAACAATGCTGAAACAGAAAAGCCTGATTTTTAGCTCAGTTCTCCAACTGAGTGCTAGGTGAGTGCTGGAGGTGTGAGAACGTAAGCCAGTATAATTGGCTTTGAAATACATCTTTGAAAAATTCTGTCTCGTTATGGCATGCCACATATGCTAGCATTTGACCCCTGGAAAAAAGGATGGTATCACACCGAAATCTTGACTTACAATTTTTTCATATTGCTCGCTAAATGGATTTCTCTCTATTTCATTCTTATGTTGAGAGCAGACAGAATTCTTACTCATACAAAAGGGATAGTCACCTGAAGCTTTTCCTTCAATTATCACTAGAGTGAGAAAGTTAATCAAGGGATTATGTATATTTATATATATCAGATAAATAATATGGATAGGTTGTAGAATATATAGGGTATGTTACAGGCTGAATTTTGCCCCTCCTCCCCAATTCATGTGTTGAAATGCTAACCCCCAGAACCTCAGAATGTGACTGTATTTGGAGACAGGGACTTTAAAGATGTAATTAAAGATGTAATTAAGGAAAATGAACTCCTATGGGTGGTACCTGAACTAATAGGACCGATGTTCCTATTTGAAGAGGAAAGTTGGACACAGCTATGCATGCACACAGAGAAAAGACCCCATGAGGACAAAGGGAGAAGATGGTCATCTACAAGTCAAGGAGAGAGGCCTCAGAATGAAATCAATCCTGCTGATGCCTTGAACTCGGACTTGTAGCCTCCAGAACTGTGAGAAAATAAATTCTGTTGTTTAAGCTGCCCAGTCTGTGGTATTTGTTTTAGTAAACTTAAAGAACTAATACAGGGTACAGATAGATAGATAGATTTTTATATTTATATATGTATAAACATTCTTTTCTGGTATGTAGAGAACAAGAGGGAAAAGAATCTCACATCTCTCTTCCTTTCTGCTCTTTTTGGATTGCAGACTCTCCTCGTAAATACAAAAAGTAATAATGCTAACAAAGTAAACAGAAAGGAAAATAATACTATTTTTGACCCCTGTGCAATCTTTTCTAAAATTACTGCATTTTTTTAATTTACATTGAGAAGTTGATGTTTAAAGTTTTATTAACGTGGAAGAACTCACTACTCTTCCAAACATACAGAAATAATAGATAAAATATGATAGAGGATTCTTTTAAAATACACAGCTGAATTAGAATAATAGAAAGTAATTCCCTGCCCCCACCAAGCACAGAGCCAAGCATCACACTGCAGGTTGCTATAAGACCTAGGTCTAAGGACTGAAAGTTAGGATATATATTGAGAGAAAGAAAAAAGGATAATGCAAATTTCATAAAATAATAACAATATTAACAATCAGGATAAAGGGTGTGTGGGTATTATGGGTGCTACTGTTTTTTTCATGTGCTCAATTTCAAACTTAAGTTTGAATTGTTTCCAAATAAAAAATCTTTAAGTTAAAAAACAGAAAGATATTTTTGGGTAACATTTTCACACCTAGGCTTTTCAGATACAGGAAGTACTCCAAGTGCTGAGCAAACTCCATAAGAATAAACGCATACCTACATACACCACAGTGAAATTGCAAAATACTAAAGACACAAAGAATATCTTGGAATCCACCAGAGAGGAAAAGCACATAACCTGCAATGAAAGGCAACTAGATTATTGCAGACTTTTCTTCATCTGCCGTGAGAACAGGCAATAGAGAAATAACATCTTCCAAGTTGACAACCCTCAAACTAGAATTCTACAGCCTAATAAACCATCATTCAATGGGCAGGGCTTAAAAATATTACCAGGACTTCCTTGGTGGTGCAGTGATTAAGAGTCTGCCTGCCAATGCCGGGGAAACGGGTTCGATCCCTGGTCGGGGAAGATCCCACATGCCGCAGAGCAACTAAGCCTGTGTGCCACAACTACTGAGTCTGCGCTCCACAACTACTGAAGCCCGCGTGCCTAGAGCCCATGCTCCACAACAAGAGAAGCCACCACAGTGAGAAGCCCGCATACTGCAACAAAGAGTAGCCCCCGCTCACCGCAACCAGAGAAAAAGCCTGCCTGCAGCAACGAAGACCCAACGCAGCCAAAAATAAATAAATAAATTTGTAAAAAAAAAAAAAAAAGAAGAATTCCTGACTGGGTAATGGGTAGGACATCATAAGGTTTTCTTTTCCACAGAGTGTCTGACACAGTTGCAATAATTTATTAAATAAAAGTAAAAGTCACATTATATGAAGAGACAGAACAGGTCAAAGAAACTGGGCTTTCTAGATGAGTGTTAATCAATGTGGATCTAAAAGCAACAGGAAAAGCAAAAGGATTTGGGCTTGGAGTGTGAGGAGATTTTTAGGTGCTGCAGAAAGGCTGTGGTGTCTTTCCATGAAAGCTGGAATTGGGTTAAAATAAGATAAGAAAACCTCAGTGAAGAGATAAGTCCTTTTCCACTGAATGTCTCCTTCAGTGGAGAAATTAAAGTAAAAGGGGATTTCTTTATCATAGAAAGGGGAGAGGGAGGCCACTGTTTCAGAGGGAGGAGAGCTGTGAGAGGAGGGATCTGGAAAGAAAACCTGTGAGTCATGAAGAAATGATAGTACACGAGAAGGTGGATACTTTGATCAGTTAAGGTTGCAGTAAAAGGTAAGGGTGTGTGGCTTGACAGAATGTGTTGGCTGCATGTTTTCTAAAATAGTTAATTCCAGCAGTCCCTTGACCCTTCCTGGCTGAGGAAATAGCAGCCTAGTGGATGAAGTTTAGACCTTTCTAGAAGAAGAAAGAAAAACACTGTCTTTTAAAAACTAGTCCAGAAAAATAATAATTATGAGGGGATAATATGCCCATTAATTTATTAAATGTAAAGAGATAGCTCTATCTGCTTCTCTATCTATAGCACCATTGATTTATTTTACTTTTTTTCCTCTCTCTTTCCCACCCAACATTTTCAAGTACTTTTCAGACCACTGAGTGTGCATTGTCTCTGGGGAGGGATGTGAAAAGATAAAGCAGAGGAAAATGTTTTTCAGGCTTTGGTTTCTAAGGTTCTAAGCCTTAGGGAACTAGAGAGGATTCTAGACTTACCAAGGTATTTCGAGGCAGAGCAGAATTTTCCCCCACCTTCTCATTAAACCAGAACCAAAACCAAAATGAGACAAAATCCAAAATACTTTGGGTTCAGATTAGAAGAGAGAGAAGAGAGGATGATGAACTTGGGAAGAAGTAAGACCTGGAGATAGAGCCACCCTTAGAGTCACCCTGAAAGGAAGGAGGCAAGTTGCAACAGCAAAGACCTGCAGCCACATATGTAATTGGGGGTCCAAGGAGCTGGACCTGAGTGAGCTGACAAGCTTGCACTTGTATAAGCAGAATGTGCTGCCTCATCACAGGGGTAATGCTAACTGAACTTCCCCTCTGTAGCCTTGGGTAGATTCATTCTCCACAGCATTGTGCCTAAGGATCACAAGTGACCCCTGTCAGTGCCCACAGGTGTAGATAACAACAGCCCTAAAATGCCATTGGATGAAAGGGGGTGGGGAGTTTTATATGGATGAGGAAGTCCTTGTTCCTGAACCCTGGTAATGTTACTGAACCAAACTTATGTCCCTTCACCTGACTCACAGCAGAGACAGTTTATTGACACCAGGTTGTGGTGAAGGAAAGTACAGTGTTTATTGTAGGGCCAAGCAAGGAGAATGGGCAGCTCATGCTCAAAAGATCTGAACTCCCTGATGGATTTCAGGGAAGGGTTTTTAAAGGTAAGATGAGGGAGAGGGTGGCAGGGTGCCTGATCAGCTTGTGAACACTCTTCTGATTGGTTGGTGGTGAGGTAATCGGGAGTCAACATCGTCAACTTTCTGGTTCCAACCAGTCTGGGGTCTACATGCTGGTGGTCAGCAGTTAACTTCTTCCACCTGATGGGGGCTTTCATATCTGCAAAACAACTGAAAGATATGGCTCAGGATATTATCTATAACCCTTGACGAGGAACTAAATGTCTTTTGACTTTGTTTTATGGATAAACTATTATTATTTTATGTTGCTTGACTGCTTTCCTTTGTTTCTGCATTTTCTCACTTTTTAAATTAAATTTGCTCTTTGGAACTCGGGAAAGGCCTAGGAGGCTAAAACTTTTCTATAAATAAGAGGTGTGGGGGGCTTCCCTGGTGGCTCAGTGGTTGAGAGTCTGCCTGCTGATGCAGGGTACACGGGTTCATGCCCTGGTCCAGGAAGATCCCACATGCTGCGGAGCAGATAGGCCCATGAGCCATGGCTGCTGAGCCTGCACATCTGGAGCCTGTGCTCCGCAACGGGAGAGGCCACAACAGTGAGAGGCCCACGTACCACAAAAAATAATAATAATAATAAGAGGTGGGGGACTTTGTGTGGGGGCGTGGGCTGTCCCTGGGAAGGCCCCAAAGGGTCCTGCTCAGTTTTAGTAAGATATACCCCGACTACAGAGCCTTCCACCAATGTCAGATAAGCAGTATCTAAATGGCCCCTAGAAGTAGGGTTTACTGAAGAAATTCATTTTAAAAAGAAATCTTTTCTTTTAGAGTTGAGAAAAGTAGAGTAAAAGTAAAATAAACACCTCATTTATGGAAGTGTAACAATGTTTGCTTTCCATCTTTTTGTTGTTGTTAGTTCTGAACTTTCCACGGGAAAATAAATGATCACTTCAAAATCTGTAATTTGAACATCAGGCTAAATTTGTTTAAAATAAACTAAAATGTTTTAAAATGCCAATAATCCTCATAATTATTGAAAATTTAAAAATAAGGAGAAAAAAATTAAGACATTCATAATACCAACATTCAGAGATAAATACTTTTAACATTTTGGTATAATTTCCAAGACACTATGAGACGTAACCATTCAGATGTAAAGAATCTTACTTTGTAAGAGTTTGATTTCACACTGTTTTTTCATCTTACAAGGCATATGTTGAGTGTGACAAAAGGGGAGCCACCATGAGGGCATGAAGGCATCTTTGTAGGTATAAAGTTCGTGACTTTTGTAGTAAGTTTTCTTTTCAAGAAACTCACAGTTTTCTAGTGTATACCAGCAATGGTCTGGTGGACTGTTTGCATTGTCTTTATTGATTTATTTTTTCTTTACTGTTTGTGTCGGTCAACAATTACCACAACAATGCTGAGTAACAAATCCACTCCAAACTCTGTGGCTTAAAGCAGCAATTTATTCTTATTAATGTGTCTGTGCCTGATCCAAGCTGGAGTAGACTGGGCTTGGTTCCAAGTTGCAAACTGAATCCAGATCTGCCCTACATTTCTGTCATCCTTCTGGGAACCAACAGATTACCTAGGTTATGCTCTTCTCATGGTGATGGACAGGTGCAAGAGAGCAAGTCTAACCACACTCACACATTTCAAGCTTCTACTTGTTTCACATCTGTGAACAACCTATGGGCCAGAACAAGTCGATGGACCAGCCCAAAGGCAAGGGCAGCAATGTACACTATACCTGGCAGGAGACCAAAGAGAGTCACATGTCCAGCAACAACTAGTAGACTTTGCTCATGCGGATTAGAGGGCAGGAAAATTATTGAGTAATAATGGAATCTATTCCATTAAATTTCAATACAAACATTGAGTATCATAAGTTTGCTTTGTCAATTCTTGAAGTGATTGTATACTGTTAAGGTCAATGGTACTTACATTTTGATTTACAAAAATTTCCCTTATGACAACTTTCCATGAATGACTCACTTTCATAAGATAGGAGAAGAAACATACATTTTTATTGACTTTATCATTACTAGGTTGTTTTGTAACCACTTTTCCATGACAGTAACCAGTAATAGCAATATTAATTCTAATTCCTGATTCTATTTTAAATTTCCCTTGTTAAACTAGAAGTTTAAACAGGTAGAACAATCATTTTAAACACAAAGTATTCCCTACACAGGGCAGTAGAAAGGCTAAAGACCCCAAGAGAAGAGAGGGTCAGATTTAGGAACTAAGACCCTATAAACTGGTTTTAGGGATCAGAAACTAGGACAAAGGGAAGAAGGCTCTTTGACTGCCCGTGAGAGCCTGTCCACTGATGACATCTCACGCTTTCATAAAAGCAAAACCCTAAATGAAAACCAACAAAGTGACTCTGAAAAGAGTGCTCTGAGGTAGCTCCTCATTTCAGCCAAATCCCACCTGCAGCTGCTGCTTTCACTATAAGTTTCCATCTCAACAGCCCTGGAAAGAACATGACTCTATTCCTTTTTCCTCCTCCCTCCCTCCTTGCCTTCCTGCCTTCCTTCCTTCCTTCCTTCCTTCCTTCCTCTCTCTCTCCCCACCCTCCCTCTCGCTCTCAGTCTCTTTCTCTCTTAAATAAACTTTTTTCTATACATATTCATAAAGTTGAAAGCAACGTGAAAACCCATTTAGTGTATACCTCTGCTATTAGACTGGACCACACCTAAAATAATCTGGACAGAAAAGAAAAACTTGGTGAGAGTTGGCAACCTTTTAGTTGGAAGTTTGCTAATGTCAGCATTTCAGGAGGCTGGTGTGCCAGGTGGCAGGAGGAAATAGACTTGTATTATATGGGAGATATGAGCTACTGGCACTGACAAAGTAGTGCTGCTATCATGGCTTGGTCTTGATGGAATCAAGCTTAGGTTGGGCCTGGTGTAGCTCTAGGCTAAACTGTTGGCTAAGATTGATTTGCTAGGACAGGCAATAACTTCCCTAGAACTGCAAGCATTTATTATATAGGGCGACTGTTTATGTCACCTGCCCAGTTTGCCATACAACACTATTGTTGAAGAACTCTAGCCAGCAGATACTGAGCAAGTCGTGCCATGTGTTTTCCCTTTCAGAATCTTTCAGTGGCTAAGAAATTCAGATGTCTGTGCTTCACACATAATTTCCTTCATGATTTGATATTTGAGTAGCTTTCTAGCTTCATCTGTAGTAATATTCTGTCCTCATGCTTCATGCAGTGGCATGGTAAATGTTTTAACTGTCAGCTCTCTGGAGAAGAAAGTTGAGGCCCTGCTTTGCAGTGATTCTGACTTCTGTGGTGAATATTCCCATTTTAGCTGATCTCAAGCTACCAGTGTGAAATCAGTGAAGGGAGAGTGGGGAAGAGCTGTGTACCATTGGTCTTGCAACCTTATGGGAGCCAGCTTGGGCACACCACTGACTCCAGACCTTCCCACAGCCGAGAATGTTCTTCACTTTCTTTACTCCTACTCTGCCTCCGATACTCAGCATCACTGATACCCACTTCCCCCCCAGCTCATCTGAGTTATGTGCCCAATGTGCGTTTCACACTCTCCTTCCTTCTTTAAACAAGCACTTATTGTTTTCTGCGTTTCACACGTTAGCTTAAGTATTAGAGAAATACTGTTGAACAGAGCAAATTACTCAGGCTCTGGGCACATTTGCTCAGCCTTGTAAGAGAGGAGGACAAACAGTATGTGTGGTACGTGCTGTTACTGGGGTAAGCGCAGAGGAGGGGCACCAATATGGAGCATAGCATGCAAGTATTCTCACTACTTCACTGTAAGAATAAAATGAGAAGAAATCCAAACTGGGAGGAATAAAATAATACATTTTTTTGAGATATTTCAACCCCCCAAATATTAGTGAACACTCCAGACCCAGTCTAGAGAAATGTAGTAAACTGGTGATGTAGTAAATGATTTTTTATCAGACCAGTAAGAGATCAGTAAGAGATATTGCCTTCATTCTTTCTCACGTGCTGCCCCTAAACGTGAAATGAGTAACGGACTTGGGCCTAACAAATCAGAATACTTCATGCACTTGACCACAGTGATTGTCCAAAGATAGACCCTTGACCGGAGGTGGGTGGCTAATCTCATTACTTTTATCCTGGGATTCATATAGAGTTCCTGGGGAAAAGAAGCTATCTTTTCCCCCCTGCCCGGGCTTAATAAGCTGGAATGTTATAGGGGATTACCAGAGGGCCATTTTCTCTGGTATTTGAAAGTATGAAAATGCCACGCAGAAATGGAAATGGGAAGAGAGAGACAATGGGTTGAGTTGAGTCCTCAGTTCAATTCCCTGAGCTGCTAGGTCTACCAGCTCTTGCTCTGGTCTGCTACGCCACCCAAACATCCTTCCCAGTTGTCAGAACCAACAAATCAAGTGTTGCTTTTGCTGGTTTGAGTTAGAGTTCTGTGATACAACAAAACATTTCCTGACAAATATAGTGACCCTGGATGTGACCTCAAGGGGGCAAGACTGGGTTATAAAAACTGCACCTCCAGGGAGGCACTTGTTCCACGTCCCTCGAGCTCCTTCCTCTACCTAGAATCCGTATGGGCTCCCAGAGGGCACCAAGTACGTGGGCAGGGCCTACAAATATGAATAAGAGGAAGTCCCTGTGCAGGGACTTACCACTTACTTATGACAAATGCATCCAGACAATATGACAGAAACCTACCAAACTGGGGAAGCCAAGAAGGAATTAGTCAATTGTAGATAGGGGGGAGGGAGAGAATTTTTTAAAAGCAGTTCCTGGGGCTTTCCTGGTGGTGCAGTGGTTGAGAGTCCACCTGCCGATGCAGGGGACACGGGTTTGTGCCCCGGTCCAGGAAGATCCCACATGCCACGGAGCGGCTGGGCCCGTGAGCTATGGCCACTGAGCCTGCGTGTCCGGAGCCTGTGCTCCACAACGGGCGAGGCCACAACAGTGAGAGGCCCACGTACTGCAAAAAAAATAAATAAATAAAATAAAAGCGGTTCCTTAATAACAATTAATTCTTACTAAGCAACTCCTATATTTCTCTTTACAGGGGCTTATCTCATTTAAACCTCTTCAACTGTTAATGGCTAAGGGCCATTGTTCTTCCCATTTTTCAGATAAGAAAACTGAGATTTTATGTAATGACAAATTGATATTGGATACCTTGCCCAAGTTTCCAATTCTAGTAAGTTGGAGAGTCAGAATTTGATCCTGACTCTTTTACTCCAAAGCCCAGTGGGATGAGGGTTAAAGTTGTTCCACAGTTAATATCGTAAAGAAGAAAAAGAACATATAATGGAAGTTTTTACCTGAATTAAGAAAATATTGAAATTACACGGAACACAATTCATTGCCAACAAACAAACGCAAACCCCAAGTGCTCAGTCATCTAAAGCTGTTTAAATATGCCACATATCCCTCTTAGGTGTATTACAGGCTCAACATTAATTAGAGAGAAGCCTATTTAACTTTACTTAATCCACTTTCCCTCAAACTTATTTGAATCTGGAACCACTTTGGGGGGAAATCTCATTATATAATATAAAATTAATATCCCATGGGACGCTCTTGGGGAAATGCTTCTCTTTTTCAGAAGAAAGCATGAAATGTCGAAGGTCATAACAAAGTGAAATCAATTAATCAATACATATGTACTGAGTACCTCCAATACACTCAGCAATGTGCCAGGAGCTATTTATGGTCAGTGGAAACAGAGTAAGTAACAGGGGAAATCTAAATTTCAAGGAATTTAAAACAAAGCAATAAAAGACAATAATTAAGGCTTCAAGTCAATCCAACAATTATCCATTAAACTACTGTGCATTATATTAAAACAGGCTCTTCTGTAAGCTCTGTGGTGGTTACTGAAATGAGTAAAACTAGTTCCCGCCTTCAAGGGACTTACAGTCTAGAAATGGTGAGTTTGGAAAAGAGGAGATATTAATGAGCTGGAAAAATCAGGACAGATTTTTTTGAAGAAAAGAGTATGTGGTCTTAAAGGAGTTAGTTTAATTTTTTTTATTATTGTTTTTAATAAAGACTTAAAACTTCTATCTGACTAGAGTACCTATGAAAGAAAAGGTATTGCTATCCAGAAGATATAAAACCTCCTAGGAAAAAAATAATAAAAATCCAGAAGAACCAATAGGAAAACAGAGAAAGCCTATGACAGACAGCCATACTCAGTTATACTTGTATACTCAAAAGACTACAAATTGCCAATAAACACTTGAAAAAATGCCCAACCTCACTAACAATCAGGGAAGTACAAATAACAACAAGGCAAATATTTTTCATCCAACCAATTAGAAAAAGATTTAAAGATTGATAGTGCCTGTTGTTGGAAATGTTGCAGAGAATTAGGTATTCGCAAAAAACAGTTGGCAGAGTATAAAATAATTTTCAGAGCAATTTGCTTGTACCTATCAAATTTTTAAATTGCCAGTTCCCTGTAATTCAGACGATCCACTTCTAACAATCTACCCAAAGAAACAGCTGAAACTTTGCAGAAAGTGTGCATTTGTTGCAAATTGTTTTAATCACAAAACATTTTGAAAAGCCCATCATGACTGCAGAGGCATGGTTAAAACATATTCAATAAAATATATTTTATTTCATTCAATAAAATTCTCTGCAGGAGCTAAAAGAAATGAGTGAGATCTCTTTGTACTGACTGAGAAAGTTCTCCAAGACAGTGGAAAAATCAAATTGCAAAACAATGTGTATTACGTGGTTCCTTTTAAATTAGAATGTATATGTATAAACCTATGAATATATGTACATTTGTGTGTGGATAGATGAATGCAAGAACCAAGAACGGGAGGATTCTCTTATAACTATTAATACCAGTTACCTTTGGAAGGAGGAGTGGAATTAGGGGTTATGATAGATGGGAATTTTCACATTTTACTCTCTGTACAAATACATGTCTTAAATGGTTTGCACTGAGAATATATTCATGCAGTATTTATGCACTTTAAAAAATAAACAAAGGAGAGGTATTTAAAAGAAAGTAGAATTAATACGATTGAGTGCAAGCTGAGAAATTTAATGAGTTTGTTTGCATGGGATGGTGACGCATCTCATCTAACTAGGGCCGAGGATGCATCTACAGTAGAAACGAGAATTAAAGTTTAATGAGAGACAAATGGGACTAAATTAAAGAGAAACTTGGAACTAGAAAGAGCCGTTCAGGTTTCACACTATAGCTTTGATATTAGTTAAGTTCATTAAGATTGCTAGAAAGTGCCCTAAAACCTCCACACGACCACTGTGCTGCCCCATCTGACCTTAGGTTAGGGGTGGGGTAAGGATTAAATTCAGATGAATTTCATATCAAGCCACCTAAAATTCTCCATTTTCAAGGTTGACTTTGGTTTGCCCCTACTTTGATTGCTAGGCCAATCAGATGAGGTCAAGATAGCAGGATTAGTATCTCTCAAAGCAAAACTACTAGCTGCTTTGTGACAAACTGCCCAAATCCACTTGTTTTAGAAGAGGCCAGCTGGGGCTAGCAGAGATTTTGAATTGGGTGGATTCCTTTCCATTATAGAACAATTGCAAGAAGTTATAGAAATCTAATGATTGACAAGAGCTTTGAGATTGCCTTCCTTCCAGTGGCTTCCCATTTCTCTCAAACTAAATTTCACTTCCCCACTCTGGCTTAAAGGCCCTTGGTGACCCCTTCCCATAGCGACCCCTCCGACACAACCTCTCCCTTTTTCACTCTGATTCTACCACAAATGATCACAGCGCTGTTTCTAAGGTCGACTAAGCCTGCTGGGCATTCCCACAGCATTTGCTACTGATAACACCATCACCTATTTGGGAAAGAGGGCTGCTCTCTTTGCTAATCCTGTCTCCCACCCTCTTTTCTTAATCTCCATGGAATAGCAGAGGTCAGGCTTTTACTAAGACTTTACTGAGGGCTGGGATTCATTTGGGAAAGGAAGTTCGATGCAGGAAAGAGAAATATAACTGCTACTAGAAGAGGCTATTTTGAGAGCCCATAGCCTCCAGGCATCCCTCAGAATCCATTATGGGGCTTCTTGTTGGCTTGAGTCCTGGCCTGCTGCCATTAGTGGGGCCAGTTTACTCAGCAGTGAGACTTCTGAACATTTATCTTCCTTAAAGTTCAGTTCAACTGCTGAAAGGTTTGGAGAGAGGAAAAGGTTCATTGCCATCTAGTCCCACCTTAGACAAGCTAATTAACCCTTTTGTGCCTCAGTCTCCTCTTTTGTAAAATGTGCAGAATAATAGGACAGCTTCCATATAGGGTTATTGTGAATTAAATGAGTTAATATATGTAAAGCATTTAGAGCAGTGTCAGGCTGCACTACTAAGTTCTGGATGAGTGTGAGTTATTAATACCCACATCACACCATTGAACTTAATGCCACATTTCCATTACCTTACACTTCTGCAGTTGAGGCTTTTA
Organism: Delphinus delphis; assembly: GCF_949987515.2. Classification (NCBI taxonomy): domain Eukaryota; kingdom Metazoa; phylum Chordata; class Mammalia; order Artiodactyla; family Delphinidae; genus Delphinus; species Delphinus delphis. Next base: position 134,809,596 of record NC_082685.1, on the reverse strand, counting down.
GCATAGGTGAGGAATTTACTTTTTTTTTTCTAGTAAATCCTCTCTGTTGTCTTGGGATCATTTTTCTAAACCAGTGGGACTTTTTTTGGCTAGACTCTATCATCCAACACATAGAGTATTATTTCCAATTACTACGGCATACCACAGATGTTCTCTCTCATCAAGAATAATGATTTTTTTTTTTAACAAAGTGATTAAGGGCCTGTATGCACTATGTTCCTGAATGCATGCGAGTGTGTGTGTTTGCACAGAAGTGTTTAAGGCAGGGATATAACCTCTTCCTCATCTCAAAGGTACATAAAGTTTTTAATAAGACCACGGATAATCTAAATGTTTAAATAGGAGTCTGAGATGAGTCAGGGTAAACGGGATGCTGGCTATGAGCAGAGTTTGAAAGCATCATGCCATAAAGATCTAGCATAGGAACATTGATGCCTTGGCAGTTTTTATGAGAGAAACTTATCTTGTAGAAATGCATACTAGATAGAAAAGTTAGTTTTTAAATTTTTTATTATCCCTTAAAATTTAAAAATATTTAAACGTATCACACCTTAAGGGCATGAACAGAGTGAGGTTAGCTTTGTTTAACCAAAACAGGGCAGCCTGTGAAGCTTGAAGAAAAAATCAAATGTAGGACAAATCACAAGGCCTATTTTATGGAGTGAGTGGTAAGCAGGAGGTGAGCCAGACCAAAAACATTTGGTACCTTTAAAACTATTTCAAATTTACTTTGGGAATGCAAGCTTGATGGATAGACAACTATAAAATAAATTCTTGTGAGTTAACAGATTTTAAGTTTTTAGAGACGTTAGGGTACAGAATGGAAGGAGGAAGTACGCATGATACCCAGTGTTATGTGGAAGAGAAGAAAGTGCTTTTGGTAGCCAGGGGGCCTACACAAAGCAGCATATTCAGGAAGGACTTGAACCCGTCCTGCCCTAGTCAGGAAGCATTTCAGGAAGGATGTGAGCAGATGTACCGTGACTGTGCCTCTACTACATCAAAGACTGCAGTGGTCCAGGTAATGCAGAGGAATGTTTCCTCCTATAATGCACAACGAATGTGATGTATTCCAGGGCGTACCACAAATCATTTCGTGTTTTCTTTCTGCAAGATAGAGGAGTTGGAGCATATAATTTCTCATTGCTTTTGTCTCTCTAGAATCTTAAGAATCCATCAGGGATCACGGTCATTCCTAATTCTCCTAAAGACATTGTCACTGTCAGTATTAGAACTGTACAGATTAAGGGTCTGAGCCAGTTTGACAACTCTTGGGTACTTATACTGATAAGGAAGCAGACTGAAGCTGGAGTATCCATAAAGAGGTTGAAGGGACGACCATTCATGCATTCAGCCAACATTTCAGCCTCGCTCCTATATTCCAGGCACTGTATTAGGCACTGGGGATGCAGAACCAAGTGAGGCGTGGTCTGCTCAGGGAAGCAGTCTCAGTGGAGAAAAGATCAACAAGCAAAGCGCTGTTAGAGGCCTGTCCTAGGGCATATGGCAGTATAGAGGCAGGGCAGCTACATCAGCCCAAGGTGTTCTTAGGCAGAACAGAAAGTGAGGCTCAGAGCAGTATCTCATTTCTAAACAAGACAACAGGATTGTAGAAGCTTTCCCTTGATTGGCGAAAAAGTGGCTTTTTAAAACAAGCCAAACAGATATCCATCCTTTAGGGAGACCCTGGCACGTGCCAGATGATTCTGCCAATTTTTCATGGACGGAAACACAGAGCAGGGAAGAACTGGTGAGTCTCTGCAAGTAGAAGTCCCTCAAAAGGGTCTGTGTTTCCTAAACGGCGCTCCAAAGGGACTGAACTACTTCCATCCGGGAGAAAAAGACTCTGGCAGTCAGGGCACGGGAGGGTGTACGTCTGGAGGCAATTCAAGGCTTTTTCCATCTTGCCTGATGTGGCAACAAGGAAAGATTTGTTCGTTTTATTTATTTATTTTCCATTTTGAACGCTTTTGCTTTTCCCTTCTTCCCCCCTTCCAGCCACTCGGGTTTGGGTTTTCCATATGACTCATAATTCCTTCCGAAAGTGGAGTCGAATTCATAAAAGTGGTGGTGCGCGGGGGGGGGGAGGGGCTGGGAGCCCCAGGGAGTCTTCACTACCGACATTCCCAGCCCCCGGCGCGAGCGGCGGCCGGGCTGGGGAATCCAGCCTGCGCTCGGATGGCGGATACTATCAGAGCCCCGGCGGCCGGGACCGGGTGACTTCGCGGCGGGCGCGGGAGGGTCTGCGGCGGGCGACGCTGCAGCAGCCTCGGCACGGTCGCCGCGCCCCCGGGCGGGAGTGTGCGCGGGTGTGGAAGGCCGGCGTGCGGGCCGCGAGGGGTGTGCGCGCGTGAGGCGGAGCGGGGCTCGCCCCTCGCCGGCGCCCGCCGCCCCGCGGGCGATCGCTCTCTCGCCGTCTCCGGGACCCCCGGACCCCCACGGCCTTTGGTCCGGGCGGGGGAGGGAGAAAGTGAGACTCTGTGTCATCATCATCCATTGTGAGGAGGGGGAAGAAATTGGAATCCAGCAGCGGCGAGCAGCAGCTGGGCGGTCACATCTGGGAATGCAAAGCCGACCTCCCCCCCCTCCTCCTCCACCACCTCCTCCTCTCTCACCCAGGATCACTTCCGAAACCACTTCGCCTTCAGCCCCTGCCTCGGCCAGAGGTTTCATTTTTAACTGAATATTTACGAAAGCTGGAAGCGTGCGAGGGGGTGGGGTGGGGTGGAAATAGCGGCTGCTTCTTTTCCAGGGATTTATTTAATGGGGATGTGTTCAAGGCAAGAGCGAATTCAGAAGGATATCGACGTCGTGATCCAGAAGTCCAGAGCTGAGAAGGACTGCCTGTTTGCAGGTGAGTTCTCGCCTTTCCAGAGCCTCGGACCCAGCGCCAGCTTCCTCTGCCTACCCGTCACCCCCTTTCCCAGTTTTCTGGCCGCGACGTGTGTGGCTGGGGATAGGGGGTGGGTTGCACGTTCTCATTCCCGGGGTCATTTGGCAACAGCTGCGGGAGCGGGAGCCAAAAGGGGGAGGGGGTGCCAGCCTCTCCCCTTCTCCCCTCCCCCCTCTGGGGCGGCCACTAGCTTTGGGGGCAGAACCCTGATGGCCCGAGCGGGGGTCTAGGCGGAGGAGCCTTGCATTGTATTCTTAGTCCCCGGTGAACGCCCGGAGCGTCCGAGCCCGCCTCCGGGGTTTCAGCAGCAGCGACCCAGGCAGCGGGTTGGACTCGCCGGGTTTGCGCAATGGGCAGAGCAGCGGCGGCGGCTGCCAGGAATGGAGCCCGCTGCGCTGCGCAGCGGTGGCCGGCTGCGCCCGGCACCGAGGCCCCCCGTGGGGCAGCGCTGGGCCGATCTCCCGCCCCTTCTGCTCCCTCTAGTACCTCCGACTGGCAGTGCGATGCCCCGGAAAGAAAAGGGATTCCCGAGGTTCCGAGGCGCGCGCCGCCCCTGCCTGGGGGTCGCCTTTCGTCCATTTTGCTACCCCGGGAGAGGGACTGGATTTTGCTTTCGCAGCCGCGACCTCGGCTGGGGCCGCTTCCGGCTGTCCGGACCGGGAAATTCCCGCCGTTGCCATGGCACCCGGCACTTGTTGCGGGGGGCGGCCTCCCGCGGCACCCGGCACGGGGTGCGCGGCATCCCCTCCCGCACCACTCGGAGAGCGGACCTAGGGGCTCTCCAGCTCTGGCCTCCCGCCCTGCCCCGCCCCGCCAGGTTTCCCTTCGGCTCCATCAAATAGGGGGCCCGAGCCATGACCGGGGTTAAAAATCCACTCCAGGGGTAGCTTTTAACAAGACTTTTCGTTTCAGATTTCAGATACTCAGACTCCACCTTCACTTTCACCTACGTTGGCGGCCCCAAAAGGTACTTATGTGTAGAGTTGCTTCATTTCCTGTTCACAGGCTTGTGTTTCCTTTGTTCTTAGCGTGTTCCGTGTTCCGGTATTTTTTCTTCTTATTCTTATTCTCTTGTTGTCTTTTAGCCACGTCCCAAGCCTGAGGTCCCTCGATTTTAAATAGCAGAGGGGAAAGAAATATGTTTGATTCAAGTGTTTCTAAGATCACGCCACGGGCTATGAACAGAGCTCTCACACTCTTCGTGTTAAAGCTGTTCTACAGTAGTAGCTAGCTCTTGAGGCTTTAGGGGTTGACATAGGCGAGTGCAAAACCTGAATACTGGGCATAAGACATAACATGTCACAGAATAGTTTGATCACATGTGGTGATTCTTCTGGTGAGCTGGGGCTGCATGTTTCCATGTTTTCTGAAGGTTGACATAAACATGCAGTGTGCCAATTCTCCATGCTTTTTTTTTTTTTAAGGAGTCCTATTTTGGTGTTCATAGTTGGAAAGAATTTGGGAGTTATATGTAGCTGGAGTGTATAACTTCTTTCTTGAAGAGGAAGAATGAGAGGTGCATATATTAATACTAAGTTGTTAACAGTATGAAAGAAGCCCAAATCCAATTTTGTGTTTAAAGAATTAGAGATGAAATGAAAAGTAATCGTTAAAATATGCTTTGCTGTCTTCACTTGTTGAGGTAGAATTTTCTCCCTGTTAGCCCTTTGGGGACACAGTGGTTTAAAAGAGCAGTGGCCACATATGAGAACTGTCAGAGTTTTAACCTTGCTGTTCGGACTTGACATTCACTACCATTTGATCATATTCCAAAATATGTCTTAGCTAATGGAAACATTTATGAACATATAAATTGCAAAAGAAGCTTTCTTCTGTAAATACATTTTTTACAAGCTTGAAATTGTTACGAATCTTAAAAATGCTTAGGATCTGTGTTGCAATGTACATCTCAAAAAAGCTTTCATTGAAATAGTTATTCAGGTTTCCCATATGCACAGTACACCTAAGTGTCAGGATTGGTATATTGATTTGATTTACTGGTTGAAAATATAACATATGGACTTATTGGGGGAGAATAAAATTACAGTATTTCTCAATTTCCTATAGTACCATCATTTTTGAATAAAAAGAATCAATTAGAAGAGATTCAACTAAATTAACGCTGCTCCTACACTTGCTATCCAGAGAATGTTGGTGTATGACTAATAATCTCTAGAGTTGTTTTAATAGTTAAAATACGCTGTGTGGCCCACTGAAAACATTCCCCATGCAGTCAGGTTGATACCTGCTTGAGTTGTCTGTTTCACAATTGTGGTTCATCTCATGAGAGGTGCGGACTGGGAAAGCCCTGGGTAGGCTTTTTAACTAACTAGCTTTACTATTTCCAATAAGATAGTAGAGTTGTTTTGGCCTCAGTTTACTTGTCTGTACAAGGGAAAGCCCTGGGTAGGCTTTTTAACTAACTAGCTTTACTATTTCCAATAAGATAGTAGAGTTGTTTTGGCCACAGTTTACTTATCTGCACAAGGAGGGGGTGAACCTTACACTTAATCTCTAAGATCTGTTAGATACTGCACTAAGATTGTTTATCAGCAAATTACTGAACTAGTGTCCACACAGCAAGAGGTGAAGGTATGAATGCCTCCAGGAGCAAGGCCTGGAGGTTGGGATGAATAATTAACTAATTGAGATAACGTCAGTTTTCACTGTAGGAACAAGTTTCCTTTTCTATGTTATCCTACTAAGAGATAGTTTTTTCCTTTGGTTCCTGATTTAAATAATGGGGAACTTGCATATCTAACGTGGAACAGTCTGCTTTTCAAAGATGTGTTGTGAATTGTTGATGTGATTGCTTTGTCTTCCCAAAAGCTTGTTCTATAAACCAATATATAAAAGATTGTTTTGGTACAGTAATAATAGTACCCTTAATGATTATCCCTTTATGGGTTTGTAGCTAATGGCAGAAAATAAATTTTCCGAAAGAAAAAATATTGTTTTCATGAACTACATTATCTACATTAGAATCTGATATTTATTATGTATTTCTCATTGCTGTGTGTCAGTCGGGCATTTAAAAATCAAATAATCCTCCTCTGTTTTGATTTAATATGCTTATCAACTTGTAATATTCAATTAATAGTGTCATGTCGGGAAAACTAGACTTATTTCCGGATTAAAGGAAGTTGGGGGTCTTATGGAGAGATAGTACATGTTTATCTTGAATTATATTGTACTATCATTTCATCTAAACCATTGAAAACATTTATTTTTGAGAAATGATTTCAAAAATAATTTTCAATTCAAGTTGTAGATAAAACAATCTGCTCTTTTGTGTCTGACACTCTCCAAGAACAATTACACTTTGTTCTAGGACAAAAGTTGATCTTACATGTTACCCTTCAAAAAAAGAAATAATATTGAGAATTTTTTTTAAATGTAAATTTATTTGTGTTTCTGTGGATAAGAGGAAATGCCAAGAGGCCACTGTGACAGGACTGGCTGCTGTCCTAGTAAATTGGCCTGTCATTCAGAGGTTGTGAGAGGGGCAGAGTTCCTTTCGCCATTTGCTCTCCTACCTGGGTGGACTTCAGGTGAGGATTGAGGGGGAGCAGACGGTCAGCTGCAAGACTGGGTTCACTTAGTTCTCCCTCATGGGAAGGTTCATGGAATTATTATTATCCTCAGTTTTGGATTGGATTTGCAAACTGAGGCTCAGAGAGTTTAGAAAACATGCTCAGATTTACTCAGTTACTGATGAAGCTGCCATATGAACCCTGTTATGTCACACTTCTGAGACCTGTGCTCCTTCCTCTACACTAGTGTTCCCAACCTCTTTGAGACCTCTTTGAGACACTCGAACATCAGAAATATTATGCAGATGTTTACTTGAGAGCTGTAGTGTTAGTGTCATTTGATTGAGAAATAATGAGAAAAGTGTTAAATGTTAAGAATTGATGGGCTTCCCTGGTGGCGCAGTGGTTGAGAGTCCGCCTGCTGATGCGTGCCCCGGTCTGGGAAGATCCCACGTGCCGCGGAGCGGCTGGGCCCGTGAGCCATGGCCGCTGAGCCTGCGCGTCCGGAGCCTGTGTTCCGCAACGGGAGAGGCCACAACAGTGAGAGGCCCGCGTACCGCAAAAAAAAAAAAAAAAAAAAAAAGAATTGGTAATACCATCTACGTATGCTTGAAAACTTGTGTTATACATAGGGCAAGATTGACTCATTGTAGCAATGGTCCTTATAATGCTTCTGACTCCTGGGCTTCTTTGGAAGAACTCCAAAGTCATCAGTGTTCCAGGGCCTGCTGTAGGCTCCTACCGAATGCTGCCCCCCGTTTCAGGGGTGTGCTAAGAACTATAAAACCGGAAGCCTCAACTGTATACAATTTGTAAGTTTATGCAAAAGTCATTCCTTCCTTGTACTTTGTCATGCTGTGATCTCCTGCCTCCTTCTTTCTCCTTTTTTGGTTGGCAGTAAACTCCTTTCAGACCACTAAGGTTTGGGGTTATGGTCCTTCATCCCACTTGCAGTCAGTTGTGCAGTTAGTGGTAGAAGAAACAGAAGGGATAAAGTGGGTGGTGACAGCTACTGAGAGGCTGGGGAAGCAGGCTGAGTGTCTGGGGCCAGGAGTTAACAAAGAGAGCAGGGAGAGAGCCCCACATGAGCCTGGCCGTGGACCCCTGTGGGATTCCCTGATTGTGAGCTTTTAGCAAGAAAAGTATTGTGAAGATATAATTGAAGTTTTAAGTGTAGATTGTTAAAAAAAAAAAAAAAAGGAAAAAAGATAAGCCAAAAAGAAGAAAATTTTAAAAAACATGATTTCTCCATCTTCTATTAACATATTAGAATTTATTCTTTCAGAATTTTTATGTCTATATGCATATAAAATGTATGTATCCAAAGACGGTATTATACTCTTGAGACCTCAAGAGTTTTTCACCTAAGAATATGACATGAATGTCTTTCCTTTAGAAAGAATATGAAAATAAAGAAATGTTTATTGAATTAGGATTTTTCCAGTCAAGGAGTGTGCATGATAAGAAATCTAAAATTTATATTAGAACTTATTAATAAATTAGAAATTTAGTATTTAGTGGAATGTTCAGAGTTGCCTGTAAATGTACAAACTGTACTGTATGAATAGACACTTTTTCATGTGGTCATGGGTAGATTGACATCTTTGAAGTGCACTCTTCTCATTTAGGAGTTTCTGTCCACATAACTGTTTGTGTGACACTAACAGTAGTACTCCACAATCTCTCAAATGACGTGCTACCTCCTCTTTCTCCTGGGCCTTTGCACACCCATCCACATCCTACCCTCCCACCTCTCAACCCTAGTCAGCTTTCCTTGTCGAGATCTTTGCTAACCCAAATTCCCCTCTGAGAAGCCTTTCCTGGCATCCTCTACCCTGTTTGATTTTGTTAGGTGTTTCTAAAATCATGTCACATTGTATTGTTAGCTACTGTTTACTTGATCATCTGTCTGGCCATAAGCCTCTCTGAGGCAGGGTCTGTCTTATTCATTGCAATTTGCCCAGCCCTTCGTGCACTGCCTAGTACTATATATTTTCTCAGTAAGTAGATGTTGAATGAATCACTAAATGAATGCTAAAAGGGCTTCTGGCAGGTGAAAAACAATTTCCTAACCCAAATGACCAGGTGTAGAGATACTCAGATAGTTCAAAAAGCCCCCAATCTGGTGACGTCACTTGGACTGGAATTTCTTATGAATCCAGAAGTTGCTTACCCAAGTTATAAGCCCCGTTCTCTGCCCTGTTCAAATGCTTTCAGGAGACAGATAATGCAATTGCTTAGGATAATTGAGAGTTACAAGGACTGTGGTACACTGGAGAGTTTGGTTTCTAAAAGTATTTAATTCAGTTAAAAAAATCAACACCACTCTGGTGATCAAGCACATCTTCTGGGGACCCTAACCCACCTGGACTCCCAGTGTATAATTCCTTACTCGTGGAATGCTATGGAAAGAGAAAATCTGATTGCCAAAGTGCATTTGTTTTCTTTTGATTTTCTTAGAGAGGAGGCATGTACCTGCGTGCAGGAGTTGGGGAACTGCGAGGGTGGAGAAGTAATTCCATCATCTCGAAAAGATTCGTCAGTTTTCATTATGAAAGAAGTACATGCTCATTCTAAAATCTTGAAATATGTAATTATTTTGAAACCATCAAGTGCCCCTGAAGGTGTCAGAATGAAAAGAAGGATCTTTTTTTTTTTTTTAAGTAATTAGGATGCTCCTGTTAGAAATGGGGACTTGTTTTCCATAATTTTTGGTTATACCAATTATTATTCAAAATGATGATTTTTTTTTAAAAAAGTGTGTGCCCTGGAGCCCTGGGAACCTACCTTAGAAGTTTGGGGTGACGGGTGGAAGGGAGTGTGAAGGAAGCTGAATGTGTGAGAGCCAGGCTTTCACATCCCTTTGTAAATCACAGCTGCTCTAGCTCTTTTCTGTTCCGTATAACATTTTCTTTGAAAAACGTTTCATTGGTAAATGAGTTTTAAAATCATTGACCTAAAATAACCACCAATTTAATACAAGTGTAACGTTATTGAAGCTTATATAGTAAAAACATATTTAAACTCCATTTATTTCATGGATTAAAATAATACTACTAATCATATTTATGGGCATAACCTCTGCTATGCTTTTTGCCTACCTTACATCCTGTATTTGCAACAGAGAAGACCAGTAGGAATTTTGTCAGCTGTTTTACATTTTATAGCTAAAGAAACTGAGGCTTGGGTAGTTTAAATAACAGAGTTAGTAAGAAGCAGAATAGGGATATATTGCAGAGTAAGTCAGTGTTTTTGTGAGGTTTTAAGGGGCATTGATTGAACTGGCAAGACTAGAATAGTAGGGAATGTTTGAGCCTAGGAAGGGATTGCTATTGCTAGTGGAATGTCTGCCAGGGGCAGACATCTCTTTCCATAGCATTCCATGAAAATCTACTGCTTGGCAGGGGAAGTGCCCAAGCCCAGTGCTAAGCATTAATAGTAGGAAACTTAGGTACATTCGCTGTGGAATCCTTATGCAGATATCCGGCCGACCCATTTAAATTCCCCATCATTTCTTTCTGCAGCATTGGGTGAAAAAAATGAATAAAAGTGAAATTTCATCAGCCTTAAAGATATTTTGTAATTCTCTGCACACGTTGGCTTTTGGATGGATATTGTGCTATAGTAGATAAGTATTGCTTTAAAACAGCTGCCACTGACTTTGTGTGGAATTTTAATCAAGTTATTGATATATAATCTTCCTTTTTTTCATTCTCTAAATTTCTGAAATCCTATCTTCCATGTACCCCCAGGAAAGACTAATCAGGAATATGTTTTTATTAATAAGCCTCGTCATTCCTATTTTACTGTGTCATACTTTAGGTTTTCTGTTCAGTCATCTCACTTAAATGCTGGGTACTTCAACCCAACACATGAAACAAATCATCATTTCCTCCTTAAAAGAAGCTTCTCTTCCCAGCCCTTCCTTGGGCGGTATCACATCAATTGAGCCTGGCATGGGGAACCACGGTCTCAGGTTTCATGTATCCCACCATCCTCTTTGCCTCCTAAGCTCCACCAGCTCTTCCTTTGCAATCTTGGTTGGCACCTTCATCCCTCCCCATGTTTACACTTGGTCTGGGCCCTGATCACCTTGACTTAGGTCAATCACTTTAACCAAGTGCTTTAAAATACTTGATTAACAGCTACTCACCAATCCAGTTCATTTATACTTGAATTCTTTAAGCATGAATTTAATCATAGCATTTACATGCTCAGAAGCTTTCAAATGCAACCAAAGTTTATTCCGTATCAAATTTAATCCCCCTTCTTGGCTTTCAAGAGCCAGCTTCCCCATCCATTCATATATTTCTCAGCCTTCTAAACACTGACTCACTACTATTTGTTTATTGACCTCATCTCTCCACTCAACAGCAGTTTGTATTAACTTAGTGCATTAAGCATATATAGCAGCTGTTCAAGGTTTATCGATTGTAACGTGTTGCTTAATATTCTTGGTTTGGCTATCAAGATCATGTTTTTTATTATCACGAAGACTGGTTCATTTAATCTTTCTTTGACCCCAAGTAGCAACTCCGTGAAAATGTATAATGTATTCACATACAAGAAGAGGATAGAGTGAGGCCCTGAGTGGAACAAGGTGAGACTGAGAAGACAAAATGAAATCTGAGGAGGGTGGGATTAGGCTATAAATAGATTAGTCCCAATCCATTACACAATAACAACAACAGCAGGTCTCAAGTGTAGCTTATTTGCATATCGGTGACATCCTGTTTGTGGCTGACACCTTCTCAGTATTAAATGGAGGATGCAGATTTTCCAGTGTTAAATTTAAAAGGGAGACATCCACTTAAGTCTTTGTGCAGTCAGATCAATTTTCCTTATACCGAAATTAGCAAACAAGATGGTTTCTTTCTGAACATTTTGAAATGTAGGTTGGAAAGACCTTCCCAATGTCCTGAAAATGTTCTTAGGATTTGTCAACCAACTCTGAAGTGCTGTAGTTATTTGGATTTTCATCATCGCTTTGTTTATAAAGCAAATACAGGTTGTTATTATCCAAGAATCGTTTGTAGATTATTTACTGTATTTGAAGTATAGAATTGAGCCAGAGACTAATAGAACTACTTTACATTCGTTAGGCTTTCACATCTGTGCAGAAAAAAGTTCAGGCCAAATTGTAAAACAACAAACCAAAAATACTATTAAGGATAGAGCTGTGTAAAAGAAACAATAAGTCAAATAAAATGTCACACACAAGAAATCAGTACTCTGTTTAAAGACTAGAACTATTTTAGCAGAGTGCCCAGAATATAGTATTTCCCAATATTTCTTAAATGATAGTAATATTTTTCTTAAGTGCTATGTGATAGTATTTCCCAAACTGTTTAATTAGATGTTAGGTATGTGGCCAGATAATGCCTGGGAAATGATTAGTTAAATAATATTGAACAATTTTAATGGTTGTCTTTTTAGAGACTTTTATATGTTAGTGTGCGTTATGCATACCCAAGAGGTGAATGAAGCATTCAGGGTTTTTCAGACTTATTTGATTACAGATCTGGAACATCTCGAGAGAGTCATTTTGTGGAAGACACTTTGGTAAACGCTGTCTTATTCATTAAAAATAGTTTTTGAGCAAACAACAGTATAATATAAATGGAAATTGCCGATTCACATTGAGCCCCGAAGAATTTATTTTAAGTGAGTTTTGCAGACCTTGCTTCATGACAGTTAAAGGCACTTGGCATTTCATGCCACCAACATTTCCACATGAGGATTTATCTTTCTGGGTCTCTCACTCCCTCCTCAGTTGTATTGAAGTCACTTATGATGAGGGTTCTCAACTATTCTTCGTTATCAAAGCACCCAAGTTAGCAGGACCCTGTTTGGCACATGATTAGAAGTCAGCTTCATAAAGAAGTATTAGAGATAATGATTCTGTGTAGCAGAAGGATTCATTATGTCCTCTTAAATTCTGCCACTGTAACTGCAGTAGAGCTTCTTAGTGGGCCATCTTTGTTGGAGTATATACTGTGGGAGAAGTTGGTGGCGAGAGAAATCTAGAATTTATCTAAATGTTTCATTTCTTTGACAAATTACATTTAAAAAATCAATGTGGTTATCTATTTTGTAAACTCATTTTCCTCCCAGTGACCACATAAGAAAATTACTTGAAGGAGTTTTACAGCATTTCTCAGAATGTTTTCAACATTAGTCAGGAAGCAAACTCCCTCTTTAGACAGTGTCAGTCGTTAAACTTCAGGCAGCCACACGTTTCTTTTGGTAACACATGAATAGAGGATGAACCATCTGCTTTACAGTGCACTCCTGGGGACACAGGGTCAGGTCTGTATTTAAAAGGATGCATGTTAACAGTTGATGTTTTGTCTATACAAACATTTTTGTGATTCAGGAGAACCAGTGGAACCTCACACGTACCGAGATCTGCTTAGTTCTAGGTTTCTTATTTGGAAGTCAGTGTGCAAAATCTTAACAGTGAATTTGTGATTGTGTCCATCTACATGTATTTGTGTCATTGATCTTCTTCAGAACAAAGTCTTCGATATTGGCATGCGGGAGACCTAAGCAGAAGGCTAAAATCTGCTTCATGGATAAAAGCTGATGCAGTCATCCTTTCTCATTAAAATGCACCACAGCTAGATATGCAGCAGCAAAAAAAAAAAGGCCCTCCAGCTGAAAAGCAGTCATTGCTTTATTACTACTACAGAATTTGATATGATTTCTCTAGTGATTGGTCATATTCATTTTTAGCTAACTAAGAAAGAAGTTTGAATAATTCACTGCAAGCCACATTCTTTCTTGATTCTTTTTGGATCAGTCCATCCTTATGAGAAAACCAGCCTAGAATGGTAATTTCAGTGAATTTCGATTAAGCGATTTCAATCAGAGTTACATATTCTTGGCTGAATTTGACCCCCCATTGATGAAACTTTGGTCAAGAAAGATTTTAGAGTTAATTTTTTGAAATTATACTAGTTTGATTTCATATGAGCTTTCTGTGTTGACTTCCTATGTCATTAATTTAAAATTTCCAGTATTCTCAATTCTTTTTTTTTTAAATAAAAAATTTATCTATTTATTTTTGGCCGCATTGGGTCTTCGTTGCTGCGCGCGGGCTTTCTCAAGTTGCGGCGAGAGGGGGCTACTCTTCCTTGCGGTGCCCGGGCTTCTCACTGCAGTGGCTTCTCGTTGCAGAGCATGGGGCTCTAGGCGTGTGGGCTTCAGTAGTTGTGGCAGGCAGGCTCAGTAGCTGTGGCTCGCGGGCTCTAGAGCTCAGGCTCAGTAGTTGTGGCACAAGGGCTTAGTTGCTCCGTGGCATGTGGGATCTTCCCAAACCAGGGCTCGAGCCCGTGTCCCCTGCGTTGGCAGGCGGATTCTTAACCACTGCGCCATCAGGGAAGTCCAGTATTCTCAATCCTTGATGTCCAATATGTACAAAATTCTTCCTAACCAAAAGTAATTGGTGGGGAAAAATCGACTTAGGGCAATAGTTTCCTAAAGGGGTATTTTTTCAAAACAGAGAAATGTTGACATTTTCAGCCTTTGAGTTATATTCTGGGAGATGTTACATTTCAAAGGTACTTTGAAATCAGAATTCAGGTGCTTAACACTACACAGCTATTAGAATGGCCAAATTCCGGAACACTGGAAGCACCAGATGCTGGCAGGGATGTGGAGCAACAGGAGTTCCTGGCGGGGAGGCAAGGTGTAGGTCCGGTCACTTTGGAAGACAGTTTGGACACTTTCCAATAAAACTAAACCTACTCTTACCTGTGATCCAGCAATCACACTCCTTGGTAGTTACACAAAAGAGTTGAAAACTGAATGTCCACACAGAAACCTGCACATGATGTTTATAGCGGTTTTACTCAAAATTGCCCAAACCTGGATGCCACCAACATGTCCTTCATGTTGGTGGATGGATAAGTCAACTGTGGTACATCCAGACAATAGTGGAATATTTTTCAGCACTAAAAAGGAACTAGCTATCAGGCCATGAAAAGACATGGAGGAACCTTAAATGCATGTTGCTAAGTAAAAGAAGCCAATCTGAAGGGCTACACATTCTACGGTTCCAACTATGTGAGTTCTGGAAGTGGCACAACTACAGAGACCGTGAAAAGATCAGTGGTTGCCAGGGGTTAACAGGGGAAGAAGGGCTAAATAGGCAGAACAGAGAATTTTTAGGGTATTGAAACTGTTCTGTGTGATACTATAATGGTAGATACATGTCATTTCACATTTGTGTAAATCCATAAAATGTACAACACCAAGAGTGAACCTTAAAGTAAACTACAGACTCTGGGTGATAATGATGTGTCGCTGTAGGTTCATCATTATTAATAAATGTATCCCCCTGGTGGGGAAAGTTGGTGATAGGGGAGCCTATGCTTGTGGGGAGGATAGAGGGAGCAAACGGGAAATCTCTATATTCTGCTCAATTTTGCTGTGAACCTAAAACCACTCTAAAAGATAAAGTTCATTTAAAAAATTAGCCAGAAAAAAGAGGCAGGTGCTTGCCAAGGCTTTTCCAACTTAAGATTCATAGCTATAGAAAGCAATCCACAGATTCAATGCAATCCCTATCAAACTACCACTGGCATTTTTCACAGAACTAGAACAAAAAATTTCACAATTTGTATGGAAACACAAAAGACCCCGAATAGCCAAAGCAATCTTGAGAACGAAAAACAGAGCTGGAGGAATCAGGCTCCTTGACTTCAGACTATACTACAAAGCTACAGTAATCAAGACAGTATGGTACTGGCACAAAAACAGAAATATAGATCAATGGAACAGGATAGAAAGCCCAGAGATAAACCCACGCACATATGGTCACCTTATCTTTGATAAAGGAGGCAGGAATGTACAGTGGAGAAAGGACAGCTTCTTCAATAAGTGATGCTGGGAAAATTGGACAGCTACATGTAAAAGTATGAGATTAGATCACTCCCTAACACCATACACAAAAATAAGCTCAAAATGGATTAAAGACCTAAATGTAAGGCCAGAAACTATCAAAGTCTTAGAGGAAAACATAGGCAGAACACTCTATGACATAAATCACAGCAAGATCCTTTTTGACCCACCTCCTAGAGAAATGGAAATAAAAACAAAAATAAACAAATGGGACCTAATGAAACTTAAAAGCTTTTACACAGCAAAGGAAACCATAAATAAGACCAAAAGACAACCCTCAGAATGGGAGAAAATATTTGCAAATGAAGCAACTGACAAAGGATTAATCTCCAAAATTTATAAGCAGCTCATGCAGCTCAATAACAAAAAAACAAACAACCCAATCCAAAAATGGGCAGAAGACCTAAATAAACATTTCTCCAAAGAAGATATACAGAGTGCCAACAAACACATGAAAGAATGCTCAACATCATTAATCATTAGAGAAATGCAAATCAAAACTACAATGAGATATCATCTCACACCAGTCAGAATGGCCATCATCAAAAAATCTAGAAACAATAAATGCTGGAGAGGGTGTGGAGAAAAGGGAATACTCTTGCACTGCTGGTGGGAATGTGAATTGGTACAGCCACTACGGAGAACAGTATGGAGGTTCCTTAAAAAACTACAAATAGAACTACCATATGACCCAGCAGTCCCACTACTGGGCATATACCCTGAGAAAACCATAATTCAAAAAGAGTCATGTACCAAAATGTTCATTGCAGCTCTATTTACAATAGCCTGGAGATGGAAACAACCTAAGTGTCCATCATTGGATGAATGGATAAAGAAGATGTGGCACATATATACAATGGAATATTACTCAGGCATAGAAAGAAACAAAATTGAGCTATTTGTAATGAGGTGGATGGACCTGGAGTCTGTCATACAGAGTGAAGTAAGTCAGAGAGAGACAGGTACCGTATGCTAACACATATATATGGAATTTAAGAAAAAAAAATGTCATGAAGAACCTAGGGGTAAGACAGGAATAAAGAGACAAACCTACTAGAGAATGGACTTGAGGATTTGGGGAGGGGGAAGGGTAAGCTGTGACAAAGCGAGAGAGTGGCATGGACATATATACACTACCAAACGTAAGGTAGATAGCTAGTGGGAAGCAGCCGCATGGCACAGGGAGATCAGCTCAGTGCTTTGTGACCACCTGGAGGGGTGGGATAGGGAGGGTGGGAGGGAGGGAGATGCAGGAGGGAGGAGATATGGGAACATATGTATATGTATAACTGATTCACTTTGTTATAAAGCAGAAACTAACACACCATTGTAAAGCAATTATACTCCAATAAAGATGTAAAAAAAAAAGTTTCAGGATTTCTTTTCACATTACACAGGCATATAAATTTAAATCAGGAAAGTATAACATTAGCTATTTTGTTTTATTAAATAAGAGTGTCTTGGCACAAAACTAAAATGGGTAATCTGTATTATGGTTTTAGCATTTAGCTAATTATGTAAAAGAAAAATCACAATTTTAAATTAGAAATTTATAAGTATTATTCAAATACAGATCATAAAACTGTACTAAACAATAAGTGTTTCATATTCCAAGAAATATCAGTAACTATACAAAAATTCTATGCCTCCAGAATTTTAGTCACCACGGAAACACAATATTTAGTAATGCCAGTGCACTTCTCAAATAAAACCAAGTAGGACTTCGTGCTATCAGATATTTCTGTGGCTGAATACTGAACTTAAGCATAAAATATATTTGAAATATTTCTCTCTTGTACACACACGTACACGCATACGCACAAACCTGCAAAACATTGAAATGACAGTGCATTTTAAGCTTCTCCCCTCAACATACAAAGATAACGTTCTGAAGTACACTTGTACATGTTAAGAAAATAATGTATCTATTTCTTTCCCTCACACACACACATCCCCATATGGTTTTCAAAGATGGGAAGCACTGAGAATTACCCTGAAAAAATTTTTTTAGGGTGGAGGGATAGGTAGGCAAGGAACATCATATAATTTTTAAAAGTGCCGGTACCATATTACTGCTTTTAGAACCACCACAGACATACGTAAAATTCTTAATGAATGTAAGTTGGACAGTGTTTACAAATTCATTATAGTCTAAATATTTTTCAAGGATTATGAAATTGTATTTTATATTTTCCAAAGAAAATATTGCAAATGTAGGTTAACTTATAAGATTATTTTAACAGTTCTTTATAGCCTGTAACATTACAGCATGGTATAGCAGAATTGATTCAGATTCTTTTAACCAACCAGTCAAATGGCTTAACCTCTCTGAGTCTGGATTCTGTCGTCTGTGAAATGGCAGTAGTTATATTGCAGGGTTTTCAGGATTGAACTAGGGAACATGTTTGGAAGGGGTCTTGAAGACTGAAGGAATCACAGGACTCAGAAAGCTGTTAAACTCACTGTTATATTTTATCATAACAAAAAAATACAGATTAAAATCAGCAAATGGCAAAGGCGTATTGGGCAAAGTCCAGGAGACACTGGCACAAATTTCCAAGTGTCTGGTCAGTAGAGTCACATGGACGTACTTCGTTTTCCCTGCAGTGACTGGTGATAACACATGCAGAGTGTTGCCAACCGGGGAAGCTCCCCGAGCCTTGGTGTCCAGGGCTTTCATTAGGGGTCAGTCACAGCCGTACTGCACTTTTATGACTGACCTCAGCTACTCAGACTCCCGCCACAGAACAAAAAAAACAGGTTTTTACCATAAATCACAGTTGTTAGCACAACTATCTGACCAAATCCAAGACCATAGGCCTAGAAATACACCCTTATCAGGCAGAATATTCCAAGGGCTCAGAGCTCATTTCCTAGGAACTGGCCAAGGACCTGTCTTAAAGACAGACCTTTCTTGGGAATGTGCAGGGTTTGAACATCCAAGGCCTGAGTTAATCCTTTTCTGCAGTGTCCTGCACAGGACAATACTTGTGCTGGACAATAGAGAAGGCAATACTTGATATAATTATTCATAGCACTAGCCTGACTAATTCCTGGAGTCTGGGCCCCAGGAGCAAGCAGAATAAGGGCGGAAAATGACCTTTTTTGGGTAGGACAATTGCTCTGATTGATTTGGAAGTGCAAAATGTTCTCGATTTAAAAAGGCATTAATTTGTAAGATGCACTGTCATTGAATAACAACTTCTAATAAAAACTATAGTAAGTGTACACAAATGTTAAAAAGATAGCAATAGCATATGTTCATTTGTATAATTGCATGCTATTCTTTTTTTTTTTTTTTCTTAGTGTCACGAGGTCCAAGTCTAAGCCTTCGTCATTTTTAGAGTCTAAAGATCCTTCAGACTCACTTGCGGCCGCTATCAGGTCACCGCAGCATTCCAGTGATACTAATTTTCCTTCCCCAAGTTCTGGGTTCCTGATCTTCACCTATAACTTTAAAATAGTTAGGCCTCCTTTTTTTAAAAACATTTTTGAACAATTATAGGTCTTTGTCTACATTTCTTATTTGCTTAACCTTGTAGTTTTTCCCTTTCTTTCACTGAATTATGTATTAGTGAAAATTAAGTAGTTTCTCTGGAAAATCAGCTAAAATGTGTTTTAAGGCCACCATAAGAGCCCTCCTCTTGGCAGGTCCCTCCTATTGTACCAGCCTCCCCCATCCTTAGAAAGTCTTCATATTATTCTGGTACATTTGGCAGTTCCTCCTGACGTTTCTTGCGTTGTCTGACATGTAACGACCCTCTCCGTAGGAAAAAAAAAAATCTTTTATTTCAGGGTTGTATCATAGCTTTATGCAACAGACAAGTGGTGATTCCAACGCAGCTGACGATCAAATGAGGTGAAATACTCTGTTGAGTTTAAGTTGCTAACACTGGTAGGTAAATGTCACAACTTTTAAGAAGTTTCTTTTGATATATATTTTAGAGATGACAAGTTAAAAACATGAGTTTTATAATCAAGAAAATTCAATAACCAAGCAAAGGCTTACTGAGCAAGTATATGAGATAGGCAAATAATTCCTAATTTCGGCTTCTAAATTACCCCTCACATTTTGGTCCCAAGCAGATTTCTCATTTATTCCATGTCCTTTACATGCTAGAGAAGCTGTTGGAACAGGTGACTGGAATAACTTTATACATTCTGATAGCCTGGATTGCCTCAACATTTACATGTTTAATTAAAGTATCTGATAAGTTAAATTAATTTGAAACAATATAATGAAGGGAAAGCTCTTCAGATTTTGTGAGAGAGGCTATTTTGGGACCAGATATTTACCGCTAGGCTTACTACTTCTGCCTCTTCCATTACCGTGGATCAGTGCCCCTCGTTCTTATTTTTCACAGCACCCTCCCTCCTGCTTCACATAGCCTATGCGTTTTCTTTTTTGACAGTGACTCTCAAGGCTATTGGAGCTGCTACACCAGGCAAGGTGGGAAACGGGAGGGGTGAATGAACATAGAGGTCATTTGCAAACCATCTGTGTTCTTACTGCTCCTCCAGTCACTGTCTCTCTGCCTCTGTGTGCATGTCTATTACAATATGTATTTTTCATGCACACATCTACAGTTTTTAAAGAGCAACTGTTGTCACAGTTAAAACCGGGGGAAATTGATTTTTTTAAAGGAAATACCAATAGGCAAAAAAAATCAATTGATTTTTTTCCCCCTGAAACTTGCTTAAGTGTATTGATGAAACACACTCAGTAAAGAAAAACATCACTGTCTCATAAAGTATGTTTCACTTTCATATGCCTTCCATATTCCAGTAACTCAGACTTCCCCTTTCTAAGGGTTAGTTTCTAAGTGATGTTGGAAGCCATGTATGTGGTAAGAGGACAGAATTACAAAATCATATTTAAATAAAAAAGTAAAATCTTGCTGTATTTGGCACAAATCCATCAGTCCTATGTCCTTTGTTAGGACCTGAGGGCATGCCTGATTTTCATAAAAGCCGTGCATTGCCATTCAAATAAACAAGCAAAAATTATTTTTGATACCCTACCGAAAAGCACATGAATAACTTAAGTGTATTAGAAATTTTGCAAATGGTTGAAATTTTATAAAATGCTGAGTTTTATCTTTTTTCATGAATCAAAAAGATAGACCCTAGTTTTCTGAAAAAATAATTCACATAGATAATATCTATGTAATTATAGATAGTAATTAATTAATAGCATAGATAATTTCCCTACTAATAGGGCATGAGTGAGTTTTAGTTCCAACTTAAAAGAATATATATTACCAGAGATATAAAAACAGAAGAATCAAATGTATCCGATCCCATTAGAAAATATTACTTTTTCTTGAAATTTTAAATGACAGGAATTTAATGACATACGTAAGTCACCTCTTGTTTCATTTTAAAAAATGGTTTCAGTAAAATGCAGTTGAGCAATTGAGATTTGTTTTCCCAGTACCTATGATATTTTTTGGCTAAAAATTAAGTGAGTTTGGCTTTGAATCCAGTTCATTTATTCTTTAAGGGCTGTTGGATCACTGACCTATGAGGCAAAAGTCATTTAATCATCCTGGATGTGGATAGTCACTTCTAAGCATTTTTTAGATCCTGTTTACTTAAAATGAGAGGGATTAGCATTGGGCACCTGAAAAGGAGGATGAATATTCCTCTTTGATACCTAGAGCAGCAAGTTTACAGATTCATTATTCAGATTGAGAGCTTCATATAAAATTTAATTCCAATTTCAGCTACTTGTGAAGCAGTTTATTTAAAGTAAAATTAAAGTCCTTGTTTTGAAGTTATGGAGGAGACGCAAGAATCAGAACAGAGTTTCTTTCAACCTGAAGTTGCAAGTCTGTGAGTTCAAGGACTAATGAGTAAAAAAGCAAACTATGTAGTGTGATCATTAAGGGGGAACTATTCCTGTAGTTACCCAGTTGAGGAACATTCCAGTCTTGAATCTCCCACTTTCTGTCCTCTGTCTCCCCACACCCCATTCTTCTTTTTCAATTTACTTGTAATACAGTGTGATCGGAAACCAAATAACCATGCTTGTTAGAATTGTGTCAAAAATGGCACAGACTTTGTGCAGGGACCAGAGGGAACATAAGGACACGGCCTTGTGACATATTTTTTGATGGTTTAAAACCATTTTGTGTGTTTTGTTTTCTTCTGTGCTTAATCTCATGGCTATTATTGTTTCATATCCTCTGACTTAGAGCTTTGGCTACAAAGCAGTGTAAATGTTGCACATATTACCATTTGTAATATTGGCAGATGGCAGTGGATAGATAGATGGTTGGAATTTTGCTGTTTGGGCAAGGCTATGCCATTAAAAACTTGTTTTCCCAAGTATCAGTACATTCTCTACTTCTCTGAGTAGAGAAACCCAGATCTGAACTAAGCATAATTGAATACATACCAAGCGAGAGCAGGGAATAACATTCGATGCCACTTCCCTTTGCTTATATATTGTTCATTGCATTTGAATATGAATGGAAAGGTTTTCTACCAAGCATATGAAAGTAACAGTTTGCTGAGCTTAATTTTAATGAAATCATTTGGGTTTATTTATAGTCACTTAACATTTTCGGTTCATGTGTTCATATAAATTCTACTTGCTGGAGAGAAGGTACAGAAATGGTATTCAATGTGAACACCTCGTTACTGCAAACATGTAGAAATTTGGCATTTTTAATATCAGATGTTTTAAGTTAAACAAAACTTGCCAGTGTCCCACAGCATAATCTATGCTTGCTTATGTCCCTTTAATCTTGCCGTTATAAAATTAAGCCTAGAGGCCTTATACGATTTAAAATTTTCAAAATTAGGTCACATAAATGTTGTGTCAGACTTCTAATTCATAAGTAATATCCTCATGAATAGTGAAGATAGGATATATTTATATCCTACTACTTGCTTAGCTGTGGATCAGCAGAGGTGAATAGAGAACACTAATGGTACTTTGAAATGTTGGTAAACTGTTTTTCTTGATCTCTTATATACAAGTGTGATGACTTTGTTTTTCGTTCCTGAACACTGGAACATATGGTCTGGTAAGTGTGCGTACATTTGGGGAAGGCAAGAGAGAATGCTTCAAATTAGGGCTGACCTGGAAATTTGTGGATTAGGAGGGGGAGGTAGTGAAAAGGAACTTTCAAAGCAACAGAATGAACGGTAAAGAGAACGGATTCGCAGCATTCTCGGGGATCCCAAGGATTTATCCTGAAGAGACTGAGGAGAGTTCGTGTGATTAATGTAGCAGGGGAACAAATTGAAAGCCTTCCACCTAGGAAATGATTTAAATACCCCGATCCTATCCAGAGTGTGAAAACTTTATTTACTTTGAGGAAGATGTTTTGACCCTTCTTACAGATTCCATCAATTTCAGATGTAAGGCAAATACATTTTCCCTTTGGCTGTTTTACAAGGACCTTGAGGATTAATTAAATTTAAAAGAAAGTAGTGCATTGAACTCCCAGGAGACAGAGGAGCTATTTATTATTTTCTCATCATTCATTCCTTATTCATTCATTTTACAAATATTTGTTGAATATCAATTGCAATGAAGACACTATACCAGGTGCTGTAACTGGGAATAAAAAGATGAATAATTAGGGTGACTTCTGCCCTCATTATATATTGTGTTTATATTTTATTTTAAAAATTTCCATTATAATATGAGTAATGGTGCAGGGATATAACGTTGCCAGTGTGAGCAGTAGCTGATCTTTGACTAACATCACTGACACATATTTTTACTTTATAAATTCATTTTTCTCTTCTAAATTTAGAACTGCTCTACCTTCTACTGTAAGAGAGGCAAAACATAACTTCATTTTGTTTTATATTATAATCAGCGCTATATGAACTATTTTTTCTTACTAAAAAAATAAACACAAATTATAATAGGAAACCAAAATAAACCCCTTACACATTACTTCTTCCATTAAAATACATAGGTATCAGTTTAGATGCCACACTGAGGATGATTTTAATCTTGCGTTCTTATTTGTGAAAATATTAAGTAGAATTTTAAAAGAGGGTCTCTAATATTCATATTCTTTAATTAGCATTAAAGAAGCATAAATTAATCCACAGTTTGCATTAAAATATATGTTAATTATCGAAGACATAAACTTAGACATTTCCAATAAGCATTTGTAATCTATTGTAGTAGAAAAATGCACACTATTTTCCAAAGAGGCTGGCGAAGGTTTCCTAGCTTAGATGACTTTTATAGCTCGTTGGTTCTTGAAGTTCATTGAATAATGGGTGAACAATTTTGACTACCAGCCTGAAAATGTTAATCGTTCATTTCAGTCTTAGCAAGTGAAAGTAGATAAATTTGTAACGTGTGCCTGGTTCTCTCCTTTGCATTTGAGAAGAAATAAAGACTCTCCTTCCTAAATTAGTATAGAAAAGAGGAGAATTTCTCTCCTTGATTATTTCTCAGTTTAGGTTTGTGTTTTTGGAGAAGGAAAATAGTGCTGGAATCAGTAGCCTTTGTCACTGCCAAATAACGCTGTCCTGGACTGGGCTGAAAAAATACTGGATTAAGAATAATGATAAGTGATAAGCTAAAGTTTTATATATATTCATACACTCTATTTCTCTTCATCTTATGTAATGTTATAAAAATGATAAAATGCCTAAATGTAGTCTTGATAGAGAACCAGCGTCCAACTTCTGCTTAAATTACGTGAACCTATCAGAAACCTTATGATGATATTTTGGGGCTAACCTAATGTTATTTGGAACCAGTGTCAGGAGTGATTTCCGGGACTCACTTGACTTCCATATTTCTAAGATGGATTTTTAAAAACGATCTTTTCAGTTTGGCTACTTTGAAAGCAGGGAGTTTAGTAAGTGTCACAAATGGCATATTTTTCTATTCCTGCAGGAGTCCTGTTCCTTTCCCAGAAGCGGGATACGGGTGAAGTCTCTATGTAGGTGGTGTGCTTGCAGGGCAATCAGGGGACCTGTGGTTCTACTGTAGCTCCATTCCCATGAAGATCAAATCATTCAACATCTCTGTGGCTTCAGCTGTCCCACTTATAACAATTGCTCTCGACTGTAAGCTCCTTTTACAGAAGTGCAGATTTTACGGCATTTCTAATTTTTTTTGCATTTAGTTTAAAGTGTTATTTGTAGTTGATTAGAGAATGCGGAGAAGGAAGCAGGATTTCTGGAATGTGCAGCTCATTCTCAGAGCATGGAACACACACAAGCTGTGTGTCTTGACATTTGTGTATGTCAGGATGCCTTCATTTGAGAATGACGGAATACCCAACTCAATTGGCTGGAATAAAAGAGGATTTTCTTAGTTGTCTAATTCTGGATTTGGTGATAAATTGACTTTCTGGGTTGATGAGTTCAGAGTTTAACAATGTCTCCAACTACTTGGTTTCTTTCCAAAAGTAGGCTCTTGCCTTCCACGTCAGCTAGTATGTAGCACTTTCTCCAGGGACTGCAGGATAGCTACAGACAACTCCAGTGGTTTTTCCTTTCCCATATCCAAACAGGGGAGATGCTTTCAGAAGCTGATTATTTTAGGCCTACATTCCATGTCCCATTGCTAGAGTCGGGGGTAAAATTAGATGTCCTCAAATTAGCTACCCTGCGGAAGATATGATATAGTCATGGACAGTAGGAACATTTCTAAGAAAAAAGGAATAGATGTTGTTGGCGTGACAACCACAAAGTCCACCAGAGAGAGAGTTTTTCCATTTCCATTACATAGTGTATTTTTCTGTTTGGCCTTGGAAAAGCTACAGAAACAATTGGATTTATCTTAAGCAAATAATTGTACTGTGCCATGTGAGAGTAGTTCACTCTGACACACAGCTCTGACAAACAAAATACACTCCTTGGTTTGAGTGTGCTCGGGGCAGACTTCTATAACCACTATCATAATTTTTTTTTTTTTTTTTTTTTTTTCTTGCTGTACGCGGGCCTCTCACCGTTGCTGCCTCTCCCGTTGCGGAGCACAGGCTTCGGACGCACAGGCTCAGCGGCCATGGCTCACGGGCCCAGCCGCTCTGCGGCATGTGGGATCCTCCCGGACCGAGGCACGAACCCGTGTCCCCTGCATTGGCAGGTGGACTCTCAACCACTGTGCCACCAGGGAAGCCCCCACTATCATAATTTTTGCCACGAACCTCAGAGTTCCCTGGTGAGTAGGCATTGCAGAAGAAGAGACTTCACAGGAAATACAGATTCATTGGGAAATAGATCAGAATATGTCATCATGAAC
The DNA here is from genome assembly GCF_949987515.2 of Delphinus delphis. Classification (NCBI taxonomy): domain Eukaryota; kingdom Metazoa; phylum Chordata; class Mammalia; order Artiodactyla; family Delphinidae; genus Delphinus; species Delphinus delphis. The sequence continues at coordinate 134,784,032 of NC_082685.1, read as the reverse complement.
CACGCCCTTCCAGTGCAGATGGTGGAGATAATGATTGGTAAATATTTTATTGTTTTGGATAATATTCTACAGTTCATTTGAATTTATATTATTGATGTAGTTTCAAACTCACATGTGTGACATAAATTATGTATTAATACTTTAATAACGATGGGAAATAAAAATCATAATTCTCATTTCTGTATAAAATCTAATTATGAAAGTTCTAAGTTAATATTTATATAGTGCCTAGAAATTAATTCTAGCTTGACTCTTCAAGTGTTCTTCAAGTAGTATTTAAATTCTTTACTGAAAGAAAATATGAGATGAGTCATTATGTTATTTTACTCCTTTTATTATATAGCTTTGTCAATTCAGAAAATTAAGAACATCTTGGTATATTATGGGTTGAGCTGTGGCTCAAGGCACTCAAACAGGAAAATGATCGCTTTGGTGATCTTGGACAAATACCGTCATTCACAATGACTTCCTTGTTTGTGCCAAAGGAATGGGGTAGGGTGGGGGAAGGTGTTTAAATATGAATGATTTTTCTTGCTGAGGTCTCCAGGGGATGCTACATCGTTCCTGGGGGCTCTTAAACTGCCGCTTGACCCTCTGGCCTTCCGAGGAAGAGACACTTTAGTCCACCAATGATCGGAGATGTGATTTTCCAGGAGGCTGGGCTGCCTGAACCTTTAAACCGACTTCTCTGTAATATTTTTCCACACCATCCACTCTTGTCAGCGATCACAGCTTTTGATTTTCTTGGCCAATATGGACGTTTTCTATGTTTAGTGAGTATAGCCTAGTTATGCTGCAGTAACTAAGTAACTCTGAAATCCAAGCCACTTCATTCTATTGCTACTAAGGCTTAGTTCTCTCTTACTGTCTGCATCCATCTTTGGCTGGTGGGGGGCTCCGTATAATCACTCAAGGAGTAGGACTGAAGGGCCTCTATCTTGTGTGCTCATTATCTGGAAACACACCCTGCTGTGTCTCTATTTCAGGGAAAGAAAGAAGCTAGAGAATTCTACATGGGCCTTTCATTACCTCAGTCCAGACGTGACACACAGCACTTGCTCTCCTGTATCACAGGCTCACATCAGTCATGTAGACCAGGGGTCCCCAACCCCAGGCCGCGGACCGGTACCAGGCCACGGCCTGTTAGGAACCGGGCTGCACAGCAGAAGGTGAGCGGTGAGTGCGCAAAGCTTCGTCCGCCGCTCCCCCGTCGCTGGCATTACTGCCTGAACTGTCCCCCCAACCACCAGTCCATGGAAAAATTGTCTTCCACGAAACCAGTCCCTGGTGCCAAAAAGGTTGGGGACCGCTGATGTTGTCCTGCCCAACTATGAGGGTTACAGTGAAAGGGGGCAAAAGGAATGTCAGTGAACAGTGTTACACCTGCTATACTTCTCTGTACTGGAAAAGGTTGCAATTTCTGAACACTTGGGAGGTCGGAGGGGACCAACTCATTCCCTCGCCTACCTTACTTGGAGAATGGTCTCTTGGAATTCATGGATCTAGACAGTTCCTAAATGAGGCATATGTCTCACCTTGTACCTGGATTACTCCAGGCACTTTCTACTGGAAGATTACTTTGGAAACATTATTTAACCTTCTAGCCGCTCTCACACTCAGGCTTGTCAGTTTCTAGCCTTAGGTGGCGATTGGGCCTTCCCTGAGGTCATCTTCCTGCAACTCTCTTAAGAAAGCTGCTCTTAGGTAAGATGGCAAGTAGATAAAAGGATTCCCATTTGATGGCTTTCATTTCTTTCTTAAGGAAGGTAGACGAATAGAGAGATTAAGAAAGTTGGAATAGCCTGCTTAAACTGTGGCATATTAAGCCCATATAACCTCACTCTGACATTGTCAATGTGCCGTCTTTCCAGTTCTCACATTATTATTACCACTTCTTTGAGACCTTTGATCTCATGGCCCATTTACTTTCTTTGTTAACTTCTTCCTGATTTTACTCCTTCCCCTTTTAGCCTGTTCTATCGTCTCAGAGACCCATTTGGTAGTATCCTCTAAACTTGTCCTTTTAGCTTTCTGTTGGACCCATTTAGCTCAACTACATTTAAGATTTGTCTACCTACCTACTCCGCTCCTAGGCTGATTCACATTTCTGCAGGTAAAAACTCAGACGTGACAATGTTCCTAAGTGTATGATCTCCAGCCTCAACTGGGCCCTCACATACCAGGTATTACATCAGCTGTTGAAAGAATACTGAAGAGTGAGACACCAGTACAGTCTGCTTCCCTGTTCAGCTCTGTCTCCTGTTTTCCACAGTAGTTGCTCTTTCTCTACCTCCCTTCTCCACCCTCCTCAAACCTCTTATTCCTCCACCTTCTTCCAGATGACATTCCATCAAAATCCTCATTAAAATCAGTAACCAAAAGGTAGCAACTCTTCACTTTTTGCCAGGTACCCACAACCCTGCTTTTGATGATCCTTTCTTCCGTCATTCAATCTCCTTGGAGAGGAGCCCGTGGCTAATGTGTTAACATCCCGCTTTGTGCTCTGGAACACATCTATTCCATGATTTATTCCCCTTTCACACACCTTCTTCTCACTAGTCCCTTTGTCTTAAAAAAAAAAAAAAAAAAAAAAAAAGCAAACCAGCTTACAAATAAAAACTCCCTTGTTTCCTCATTCTTTTGTTCCTGCTTTACTCCCCTCCAAAGCCAAGTTCTCTGACAGAAGTGTTTGTGTTCTTTTCTTTACATCCTCAGCTTTTCCCTTCAGCTGACCAGCAATCCTGTCCAGTAGTTGGCCCCTGTGCTCCATTGACACAGCTCTTACTTTGCTTGACTTGCCTGAATGTAGCCTTTGACAGGATTAATCAGGCTTCCTTTTGGAAATGCTCTTCTCCCTTGGCCTCTGTGATGGACTCCTGGTTCTGCCCCACACCTCTGACTGCTACATCCTTTTTATGGACTCCACTCCCTATTCCAGTCTCGGAAATGTCAGTGTAACTTAACATTCTCTTCTGTTCCCTCATTTTTACCTACTCCAAACATCCGGGAAATCTCCGTCAACTCCCTTGTGTTGAGTTAATTTCATTACTGTCATGTCCCAGATCTCCCCACTTCCTGACCCCCTTGTTTTCTTCAGCCCCGATCGATGTTCTGTATATCTGCCTATCTACTAGGCACCCCGACTTGGACATTTAAAGAATCTTCGAACTAAATACGTCAAAAATGAAACTCAGCTTTTGTGCCCTCCCAAGTTCCTATGCCATTGAATGACTCCACTGCTTACCCATATTTCCTACCCATGTGAAAAACTTGGGTGGCATCCAAGATGCCTTTGTCTCCCACACTCCCTATTTATAATTAACCACCACATTCTTCTTGATTGTTTAACTCCTTAATATCAGTCAAATAACTGATATTGAATGGTGGCCACTTTCCATCCCAACTCCCTCTACCTTAGTTCTGACCACCACCACCATTTCTTTCTTTGATTATTCTAATTTTCCAAATTGGTCTTTCTTCTTCCCGTCTTGCTTCATTTTGTTCCATTCCACCATAGCAAAATAATCTTAAGTATAAATCTGATCATATTACTTCCTCCTCTTAAAGCCCATTCTGGTTTACCCACTGACTACAGAGTGAATCTAGAAAGCTTCATCGTGTTATTCAGAAGCCGCCTCTTGATCTTCCTAGCTAATCATTAATCCTCACCACTTTATTTACTTTTGATATTTTATTTTTATTTTGCGTTTTATTTTATTACTGTTTGTTTTGATTTCAGTTTAGATGTCATTTCCTCTAAGTTTTCCCTGAAACCCTCAAGGTTAGAGTATATGTCTCTCTCAGGTGCTACTGTGGCCCCTAATACTTACCTACATGTATAGTAACCTCATTTATGTAAATTCCCTATTTATGACTCTGTCTTTTACACTCCTTAAAAGCAAAAGAAGTTTCTTTTTCACTTAGCATGGTGCCTGTGTGAAGGCAGATAATCAGAACTTTTGAATGAAGGAGTGAATGCTATTGGGACCTAATTAGACAGGCCTATTGATGAGACGTTCTCTTCGTCCCCAGGATTGCGTTTTCTTACATCCATAGGATGGTAAAAATTAATACCCTTTACCTCTCTAATCCATTTGACTAGATCTTACTATCAACATCTAAGATCCAGCTTAAGTAGTCACACTTGGTCAGTCATTACCTTGTCTTAGAGGCACTTAATTTGCACCCCCATGACACCTCATGCTTGCTTGTTATAGCACTGAAAGCAATGATTTATAATTATTGGCTTTCCTGCTTGTGTTTACTTCTTGACTTCAAATTCTTCAAAGCAAGAATGTATATTCTTATCTGTGTCTCTAGATGACTGACCCAGGAAAAGAGGAGCTCTTAAAATTTTTATTATAAAGATGTTGGGGACTGCCCTTAGGAATTCTTTATATATGTTAAACATAGGAGTGCTCCAGATGATTACCAAACTCAAATGCCATTGGTAGATTTCAAGCGAAATTATCAGTTGACAGGAAATGAAAGGGATATTTTAAATGCTGTTTTCCCTTACTTTTCAGTATTTATTACAACTGACCGTAGATTTTCCCCCACTGATTTTTAAATGGCCTGTCTCAAATAAAATTTGAATAAGCATGGGAAGTAGCTATCTTGGCCTGGTGTTTTCTTACCCTTTCTTCATTCATTTAACACTACAGTTGAAAGCATCCCCGGGCATAGGATGGATTACATTTAGCCAGCATTTTGAATCTGAGCCATGTTCTGCAGCCATTAGGAAATTAAGCCTGTCCAGGTGTTGCTGATTGTGTTGATTTTCCTAGGAGGTCATAACCTACCTCAGGATAGAACATAACTACTTTATAGAAGAACATGTTCAGCGTCTAGGGTAGCATTATAGAATTCTAAGCTTTTTTAGTTTGTTATATTCACATCTACAATGCCCATGACTTTAGAGTTACGCATACTTGTTCTTATAATCCTGACAATGCAGAAGGGTATGAAGAAGAAAGAAAGCTGCTTATAATTTCAGCACCCAAAGCTAATGGATTAACCGTTTGATATCTTCGGTGTATTTTTCTATACACACACACATTTGTACTCTCTCTCTTGCTCTTTCATATTTTTTTTTACTATGTGTAAACTAAGATAATCCTAAATTCCTAAATGGTGTTTTGTAAGTAGCCTTTTTTTCACATAACAATAGCAATAAATAATTGTCTACAGTACCATACTTTATGCTTGAAGCAGCTATTTGTGAATATTTTTGTTGCTTTCAATATCCTGCAGTGAACAAGGATCCTTGTACTTATATTTTATTGCACTTGTCTATTAACTCATAATATATTCCTGGAGTGAAAATTCTGAGTCTTTTGACACATGTTGTGAAATTGCCCTTATGAAAGTGACACCGATTTACTTACACTCCTGCCAGCACTCTCATGACTTAGCTCATGCAGGATGTTAGAATTCTTTTAAATTTTTGCCAGTTCCATGCACACAAAGTTGAATCTCATTATAGTTTTAATTTGCATTTATTTAATTGGTAGTCAGTTTGAATATGCCTTCATGTTTAGTTTATTCTCCTAGATTTAGTCAAAATCCCCTTGGAGGGTTTTGGTACCACATTTCCTGCAGAGCGGGTTTCCTCTCTGAATGTCCTTGAGGCATTTTTTTACGGTGGCTTCGGGAACCTTGATTTTAACTATGAGCCTGACAGTACAGCTTCTAGAAACTGGGGCCATGTGTACCTGGCTTTATATTCTCTATGGAATAATCTGCTCCCAAGTATAGAAGTGGAGTGCCTTGACAATCATGCTGAATTGTCAGTGCTCAGGTAGCACTGAGCTTTAGGTGGAACCATGACCTGATGCAGCACCCAGGATGCTTAGAAAATGAAAAAATGAACAGCCTAATCCAGGTTCCTGCTTAGTCACCCAGACTTCCTAAAGCGGTGAACTAGGTTGTTAATGTCTGAGCAGTTTAGCTAATTGAATATTTATTAGACATACTTCATAAAAGCAGATGGGTAGTTTCTGTAATCTGCACTAATAATGTGTACCAATTAATTATTATTATTGTCAATAAAAGAGCAAAATATTTTTATGTCTTTCTTTTATGGCTTTTTTTTTTTTTTTTTTTTGCGGTACGCGGGCCTCTCACTGTTGTGGCCTCTCCCGTTGCGGAGCACAGGCTCCGGATGCGCAGGCTCAGCGGCCATGGCTCACGGGCCCAGCCGCTCCGCGGCATGTGGGATCTTCCCAGACCGGGGCACGAAGCCCTGTCCCCGGCATCGGCAGGCGGACTCTCAACCACTGCACCACCAGGGAAGCCCTATGGCTCTTTTTAAAAATAAATATGAATCATTTTTTTCTTTTGGTTAGTGTTCAGTTTTCTTCTTTTTAATATCTATATCTTTGCTTCATTGTATAATACAGTAACGGATTATTTTTAAACTTTTCCCCCAATAATACATTATTTTGATTTAAAAATAACTCAGTAGATAAGGAATTATTACTTCCAGAAGCACTACAAGTTGATTTACTTTTGAATATGCAAAATATAAGTTTTAGTGTACTTGAGCAATGTTTTTGTGATTTAGAGTTGCTGTGGGATTTATAAATTTCAAAAATTTTCACTTGGGTGAATTCAAAATCATTCTCCACTATGGCATCTTGATATATTTCAGTTGAATTTACTCTTTATTTTTGAACAAAGGCATGATTTAGTTGAAAGAAATACTTGTTCTTCATTATCACGGATTATGTAAATCTTATAAATTAAACCTGTACATCAGCACTTAGAGGACATAATTTAATGCTTATACAGGAGAGATAAAAGATTTTGTTTTAAATGAGGAAAAGAAAAACAATGACTTCAAGTTAATTTCAAATAGACAATGTAGCAAAAGATTGAGGAGAATCAAACTATAACTTAGCTGCTTCTGTGGGTTAATCTATAGTCACTTTTTAGAGTGTTTGGGCTGCCTTACAGAAATAATTTTTTTAAAATGTTATTTATATATTTATTTATATATTTATTATTTTTGGCTGCGTTGGGTCTTTGTTGCTGTGTGCAGGCTTTCTCTAGTTGTGGCGAACAGGGGCTGCTCTTTGTTGCAGTGTGTGGGCTTCTCATTGCAGTGGCTTCTCTTGTTGCAGAGCATGGGCTCTAGGCACACGGGCTTCAGTAGTTGTGGCACGTGGGCTCAGTAGTTGTGGCTCCCGGGCTCTAGAGCACAGGCTCAGTAGTTGTGGTGCACGGGCTTAATTCCTCTGTGGCATGTGAGATTTTCTTCTGGACCAGGGCTCGAACCCATGTCCCCTGCACGGGCAGGAGGATTCTTAACCACTGCGCCACCAGGGAAGTCCCGATTTTTTTAAAAAGTAGAATTTTTTTAAACTTTCTGGGTGAAAGCTAAAAGTTTTAAGATTAGCTTAAACTTGGGTAACTGAAAAATTGTCCCAAATTTTAAATTAAATTTGGTCATCCAAGGTACCATATTTTCATGTATGTGGAAAACATCCATTAAATTTCTTGAATAATTAGCCCATAATCTTCAATATGAAAGGATGAAAACTGTAGGGCAGCCAGGATGATATTATCTAAAAACAAAGTAGCAGTCCTGTTTTACTCATCAGCTACTTCCCTTTCTCTTTCTCCGTTCAAAAATGTTCTGTGCTCTTTATTTTCCATTTACTGATTACCCGCCATGTGCCCTCTGCCCTCGCTGTTCTGATTGATCACCTTCTACTTGGTGTCTTCTTTCTGTGAAGTCTTTTTCCCTTTGACTTTACTAACATCACTCCTGTTTGTTTGTTTTGTTTCTCTTTTCCTTTCCCTCATCGCTTCTCAGGCTTTGACATTTCCACATTTCTACTTTTTTATCTGCCTGCTTGCCCCTTAATCTCCTTGCCCCTTTCTTTTTTTTTTTTTTTTTTTTTTTTTTTTTTGCCCCTTTCTTAATTGACTCTGTAGCTTTTGGAATTTCTTATGCTTTTGCATACTTAGCTCTGGCTATCAGACCCTGAGGACTCACCTGTCTTAGCTCTCTCTGTGCCCTTGGACTTACTGCACTTGCCTTGGGTGTTCTTATTCTCACTGAGGATAGTGAGACCCAGGCTTGCAGCCGCATCTGTCACTCAGGACATTAAAAGAATGGGTCTGAAAACATGCTCATACCCTTCTGAGTCAAAAACTCTAGGCTTTCGGAAAGTTATTGAACAGGCTGCCAGAATCCTATCTGGAAATCCTGTCTCTTTTATTTGAAATCCTGGCCAACAGTGTTTGAAAGAAGAAAATTGATACTTAAATCAAGACGTAAATTTAAAAGACATTGATTCTATAAAAAATAAAAAAACAATTATTTGTATCATTTTCTTGATAAATGTGTTGGTGGTAACGGATAGATGTTGGCGAAGCTGTATTTTTTAAGTAAATAATATTCTCATTTGTCATCCATAATGTAATTTAGCATGTGGCTTATGAACTATTTGTTTACTATAACTAATTTCACTAATAATGACAATAATCACTGGGTTGGATCAGTAACACTACTTCCCTTTTGTACCTCCTTTGTAGCTTTCACCGCTGAAGTGTCACAGGAAAGCCTCTCTTTCATTAGGTTAAATCCTCCCATTAGACATCTCTCCTAGCATTGCAACTGAAATTTTACACATTCATATATGATTACTTGATCAAAGTTTAATTTCTCTCTGGACTATGAACTCCACGAGGGCTTTTGGTATTATGTTGTCCAGGGCCTAGCACAATGCCTGGTACACAATAGGTGCTCAATGACTATTTCTCAGTTGAGTGCATAAGTAAGTAAATGAATGAGCTGGTGCTTCATGACTAAATTAAAGGTGTAGATAAGACAACCTCTGAGAACAAAATTCGTAAAATATTTACTAATTGGTTTACTCACCTATCATTCCAGCAGATTTAGGCATCGGAGAAACAAAGATGAATTCGATGTGACCCCTCGCACTGCAGGTGTCCATAGTATTCCCAAACTTCCCCTATTCTCAGGACTTCCTGAGAATCCTAGAACATCTATGAGTGTTGTAATTGAAATACTCTCAAATGATACCTTCTAGCAGCTTCTTCATATCCCCCTCTTATTCCTTAGCATCTTTTCACTTCTTATCACTTTGTCAAATGCCTTATATGAAGCCAGAAATTATACCTGAGTTTGATAGGCAGCAGAATCTCAATGGAAATGAGAACCCCGCCCCTACCCCTGCCCCCAGCACATTGAAGAGCAGGAAAAAGGCTGGAGACCATTCTCAGTCAAAGAATAATCAATCTCTTATCCTGATCAGATTTTTGCTTTACCCCGTCTCTGAATAGAAGGAAAAACCGTTGAAGGAAATAAATGGGAAACCAAAAAAAATCTGAAAAGAGGCTCTGGTGCCAGGGGTTCCTTGAAAAGGGTTCAGGGAAGGGAAAGGATTAGAAGATTAGGTGTTATATAAGATGTGCTGGCCAAGATGATCTGTAGCTTCTAACCGGTAAGTTAAAAATGTACCAAGTAAATCTATTCAAGACATGTCGTTCCCCCACTGGGAAGACTTAGAAAAGGATTTTGCTTAGTTTCATAGGGAAAAAAAAATTCTTTGGAAAAAGTTCAACTTTGCCTCCTTGGAACTATAGTGGGAAGATACTTTTCCACATTCCTGTGTTCAGGAAATGAGGGCACTGTGGTGTCATTGGATCTTGTGTGTCTGGTTGGAAGAGGGTGATACCTAGAACCATGATAATGTCATTCCCATACAGACAGAGTTGTGTCTGTTTTACTCTCCACTGACTGTAATTCTTATCCTTAACATGGCAGGGCACAGGTAATGTTGTGTGAGTGAGTGTTAAATGACTGACCAAGTGAATGAAAGACTGTGAAGGGCCTCCCACCCTGGAACATGGAAAGGATTGCTGGGTTTGTTGACCCTTTAAATTCCTCCCTTGTCAAGTCCATGATCTAAAGAACATGGATCTCTGGCAGAATTGGGATCTTCAGAAAAAATCACAGGACCAACAGTTATTTAAGACCTTACCGGTTACGAAGTGTTTTGTACATACATTTCCATGTAATCTCATTTCCAGAGCTGCCTCAGTTTCTCAGTCATCTTGAGAGCACATCATTGTGTAGAGGTAGTTGGATCAAAGGAAATGTACGTTTACTCAGCCATCTTCAGTAAGATTCAGATTCAGTGGGTCTGAGATGGGCCAAGTTGTACTATTTCTAATAAGCTCCTAGGTAAGCTGATGCTGCTGGACAGTGGACCATATTCTGAGTAGTAGCAAGTTGCTAGGACATTAGAGGTCTTTGGGTACAGCTAAGGTCTCCCGTTGTTTTTCTCTGGCTGATACATTGTTGATAGGATAACATCACCCATTGGTTAGATAAAAGTCCCATTAACACGCAAAAGGACAGACAGCATGACTCATGGAACCTGTCTTCATTGAAAATGAGTGAATTAAGCCAGACTAAATACATATCCATTTTTAAAAGGCCAACTGGAGGCATTCTGGTGAGAAAAATGAGGCTTTCAGGTGGTGTTACTGGTTTAAGGTCAAGAAAATATTGGACTTAAGTCTTAAATCATCAACATTTGTCCTTCTCCTCCTATACCAAGGGCCAGATGTGCCAGAATCAGCTTCTAGAAAAAAGAACTGCACTGGTTTAGGGGTGAAAGGAGCTGATATTTTTAACCTGTTGCCACTTTGCTGAAAAAAGAACTTATCTTTATATGATTTTCCTCTTTAAAATTCTCTGAGTGGATAAAGCTCTGCAGAGAAAACTAAGTTCCAACTAACTATTGATTATTCAGTAGATAACTTCATTCACAGTTTGGAGAAAAAATAATAAGTTTGCACATAAAAACTTCTTAAGTAGCCTGTGGTTTCCATCATAAATTTTGTTTTGCTTTTCTGTAATGAACTGAAATGGAGACTTAATTTGATCAGCTACAAGGAAATAAACATAATATGACCTAAATTTACTAAACAATGCTTTAAGGCAAGTATTTAAATTCTTGGAATATATGTTTGGTTTTCTCTTAACTATTTTATTTTAGTCTCTTGACTATTGCTTATACTTAATAACTGAATGTTTGTGTCAGGCATCATTTCTCAAAATTATATTTTCCCCCTATGGATGCAATGTTAAATTATTGTGGTAATGTGGTAATGCTAATTCAGCTACTCTTCCATAAACTTCCATGTCTTTTTTTTAATCTGGCAAAAGCTTTCTCTCAAGATAATCATTATACTTAGTAATCTTCACTCTCACACTTGATGTAGTTACTAGATAGATAATCTTCCAAGTAGTGCTCCTGATCTATCTGCATACTCATTAAAATATTTATTGTTGGTATCGGAAGTTTCTGAATTTCTGTATCTCTGAGACAATAGAAATTGCCCAGGTTATGCTATGGAGAAATTTTTATATTAGAATTTCTATTTAAGTCTCACATTGTTTGAATACTCAAATTCTAATTTTAAACGTGATTTTTTTAAATGACTGACATGAATTCAATCAATTAAATCCACGAATTAAATGAATACAGATTTTAATTTCTGGAGTTCAGTGAACCTAACACAAATTAAAGATTTGACAACCTAAGTCATTCTCCCCCTTCTCACTCATTTTTTCTTAGTAGAGCGATAAAAGGAAAGTGTATATAATTATCTTTAATAAGAGGAGACTTATAGTATGGCTATAAGGATGGGGATAAGTGGATGAATTGATATTAAGTGGCAGAATTTGGTGTTAATTGGATGTGTAGGCTGGGGTATGTTGATTGCATATGTGAGGTGTGAATTGGGGGAATCCATTAAAACGAAGTTCAAATTTCAAAGCATAGTGAATTTGTTTACCTGAGGATAAAGCCTTTATTTAATTCTTCTAATGAAAAGAATATGCTTTTTACCTGAATCCTTTTTATAAATATCAGTTTGCTCTCTGCATAATTTTCAAAAGTAGCATATAATATATATGACACTCAAATTAAGTAATTACCTTTCCATTTTGAATAGTCATGTTTGAAGTGACTTTGGTTAACAAGATCGGCTCTTTTGAAATCTGGAAATCTGTGTAAGTGGTTAAAGAGATAAAGTTTGCTTGAAAAGACCATTTAAAGCATGTGTTGATTAATGATTCCAAAATAAATCGTTACTCTTCTGCTTAGATAATAACCACACACATCCAAGGAAGACCTTGCCTTGCCCAAGGGGCTACAGAGAGGGTACATTTTGAGAATTTTTTTTGTTTTTGTTCAGCAGCACAGTGATACACAGCATTTAGAACTTCTTCCTTTATTATTTAGAAACTTGGAACCTTTTATATCATAATTTTATTTTTAAAAAATTCAAGAATTTGACCTCATTCTTCCAGCTCTGACTCATGAAAATAATGGGTGTAATTGTGGAGTTGTGACTGTTTTAGCTTGTAAACATAAACGAATACTTTTTTCTTGTTTTTACAGCTGACCTTTTAAATAAAACAGCATTCAGTTTTCCTGCTTTTGTGGACTAATTTGCAGAACATATAATTTGAAACCTGATGAAAATGTATTCATCTTTAGTTGTACAATTTATGTACAATTTACGTTCTTAAATTTGGTTCTTTTAGAAACAAAAGGAGCATCTTCCCTTAACTTCTAATTAGATCTTATTTAATTTCCCTAAGCAAGAATATTAAGGTTTTTTTAAAGGTAGATATTATACTACCCTTAATCATACAGTTGCCATAATTAGACCTAGTCCTGTGTGATCATAAATAACTTGATCTTGGTCACTGATAAAGCATGAAAGTAAAATTATTTTTAAGTAGATAAATAAATTCCTACTTTATTGGTGGCCTCTAGAACAATACCAACTTTAAAATTCACACCTTCCTATCGAAGTGAAAGTATTCTGAAATGACAGTTTTCAAGTCTTGTCACTTTGCTATATGATTTTCTAACACATTTTTATTGTCTATGAAGTATTTAAAATTCATTCTAAGTCAAAAAAACCCTAGTTCATTCCAAACTAAGAATCTAGTAGATGACACCCTTGCTTTTGACTTCTCACTCTTACCTCTATTTTAAAAATGCATAAAATTCCAAATCCCATTGCTACAGCACTGTTCTTTTTCTCCACCCAGTTTCCCTCTCCACTGTATTCAACAACAGTAGTGGGAATTGTTTCTTTTATTAATGTATGTCTTTAATCCTCCTGTAGAAGTAATTGAGGCACCCAGTAATGTTAAGTGCAAAAACAAGGATCAGGTGAATCCATCAATTACACGGGAGAGGAAACAATAAGGACAATATATGCCTTTCCTCCACGTCATTGTTCCATGAGTGCTTCCTCTCTCTGTGCCAGGCACAGCGGATATAGTAGTGACAGTCCTGACCTACTGACCGGGACCCTGACCTCCTGGGCAGACAGACAAATGTACATATAAATAAACCAGATACTTACAGATGATAGGAGGTTGTTCAAAAGCAAATTAACAGGATGATGTGATAATCCCTGGGAAATGCTATTTCTGATTAAGGAAAAAATTTCTTTTTTAAATTATTTCCTCTATGTAGAGACAAGGTATGATACTCAAACTGTCCAACTAAGTCAGTTCATTTCTCCAGAGGTTTACCTGGGGGTTTGATTTGGCCATTGAAGGAGTCATGATGTTATCACTGCCACTGCTTATGCGTCAAGCCACCAATATTGATTGAGTGCCTATTGTATTTCAGGCCCAGGTCTGGCCTTTGGGAACAAAACTGTCAAATTCCCTGATCTCAGTGAGCTTGCCATTTGTTCTCTGCTTTGATATAACCCACCTTGGGAACAACTGGAAGTCTCTTTCCTCTCCGAAGAAAGCTTCAAGGGGAAGCTTTGGCCACCAGGGAACTTGCTTTTCCATTTGTACCCTCCATTAGGCTTGGGAAAGTGAAACAGATGTAGTCAGAGGGTTAGATTTTGGAATTAGTCATGCTTGTCTTATCTCTTTCCTTTTAGTGGTAGTTGTTGTCGTAGCACCTCACATACGCTCTTCACAGGTGAAATGCTGGTGAATATTAATGACTGACTTCCTGTGTGTTCACACCACTGATCTAGTAGTGTATGTGTTCCAGACTTCTGAGGGCCTTTGTCTATGTGCCGGACACTAGGGTTTGAACAATAGAGCCTTCTTCAACAAGTCCCTCTTCATTAAAGAGAGACTCATCTGGAGACCTTATGGAATTTTCTTTTGAAGATTTTATGTCAAATATGGAAGGCCATTAATAAGTTTCTGTTTTTACATTTGCCTAATTAACTTATATTTGCCTTGAGACTTCTTCATGCTTTAAAAAGTGCTTTTATTTATTTTTAGTCTTGAGAGCTTGAACTTCCAAAATATTCTTAAAATGTAGGGATGGAGGTTTGTTTTAAATTTACTTTTTAGGTAAGAAAAATGTCATTTGGGGGAGCTTACTAGAAAAGAATAATGGACTACAAAATGTATGGATGCTATAAGTTTTTATTAGGATCCACTATGTGGCAGGCACTTTGCTGGCTGCTGGGAATATGATGACGAGCACAGTGAATGTGCTTGATTTTATTATGCAATCAGGCAAAAATACTCATTGAAATATTTTCAGTACTGTTGTACAAAATGTGATGTGATAATCATTTAGCAAGATCCCTGTTTTCAAGAAAACTGTAATGGGGCAGAGTTCATAAAATTTAATTTGGTGAAGATATTTTATTAAAGTAAGGTGAATATCATATGATACTGCCTACACACCTGTATATGGTTGTAGTTCAAAGGAAGGAGAAACTGCATTGCCTTGAGTGAGGCACTGGGTTCTTAAAGATAAGTATAATTCAAAAGAGTATCAAGAAAGCTAACAGTGACATTAAAATTGGTTTACATTTATTGGGCACTCACATGGTCCATACAGTTTTACACACACACACACGAACACACTATCTCTCATATACTTTGAGTTGACATTTTCAGTTTTGGGGGTTTAACTTCTTTAAACAAATTTTATTGTTTAAGTATGAAAACTTTGTAGGGAATATTTTCTTCCTTTATTTTATCACCTCAGTTATATCAGAAATGTAATGAAAATGAGAGAGGAAAATATATGACATAAATATGACGAAGCCTTGATGGAGGAAATTTTTGTATAATTAGTGTAATACAAGGACATTCCAACTTAATAGCGGTTAGTAAAGAGAAAATGAATTTAGAAGAATGAACTTTTAAAAAAGCTTTTGGTAGATTTTTCTTCTTTTTTTGGCTGCGTTGGGTCTTCGTCGCCATGCGCGGGCATTCTCTAGATGCGGCGAGCGGGGGAGCAGGGGCTACTCTTCTTGCGGTGCGCGGGCTTCTCATTGCAGTGGCTTCTGTTGCGGAGCACAGGCTCTAGGCGCACAGGCTTTAGAAGTTGGGGCTCGCAGGCTCTAGAGCACAGGCTCAGTAGTTGTGGTGCACAAGCTTAGTTGCTCCGAGGCATGTGGGATCTTCCCGGACCAGGGCTTGAACCCACGTCGCCTGCATTGGCAGGCGGATTCTTCACCACTGCGCCACCAGGGAAGTCCCCCTGGTGGATATTTTAAGATCGTTGACTTTTCATGTTAGATAACCGCTAAATTATTAATTCTTCCAAGTGCTGCTTTGACTTTTCATTTCTCCTTGAAAGTTTGCAAAGCTAAGGAAGTGAGGCATTTATTGCCTTTTTCATTTCAGTTTTTATTCTTAAGGAGAAGGCAGAAATCTCCTAGATTCAGCATTTGACCTGGAACAGTCCTCTGTGTTAGACGGTGAGGAACCCGAGATTGAGCGAGAGGATGACTACTCCCAGGTCACACAGCCATCCCAGCATGGCCTGCAAAGCCATACTTTTTTACTTCAGGACTTTTTGCACAACATGTGACTTTTCTTGGAGAAAACAAATCTAAAAATCGAGCCCTCCTCTCCCCTCTTCTAAGTTTTAGAAACCAAACTGTTTGCTTATTGTAAGAAAACAACTCTGAATACATGAATACAACTCTGAATACATGAACTTAGGTTCCATAATTAATCTTTCATCTTGGAGACCATTAAAAGGTGGGAGTCAACTAAAATTGTAGTCTGCTTTCTCATATTGGTGAACTTGGTGAAGGTAGAACTCACACTGTGGCAAGATTGCGCAGAGGGCTTAGGCTTTGTTTAAGGGACCACTTGACAAGTAAAATAAGGAAGAGCTCGTATTTGTTTTTTTATTTCAGCTCAGAAAATTTCTTCCCAGTTAATATTGTACTTGGTTTCAGCTTCCCCAGATTTCATCTTGAAGTTCAAAGCCTATGAACTGCCCTAACCTTATATTTATACCTTCTCTTCCATGGCTCTCCCAGTCGCACACACTGTTGCCTTTGACATCGTCTTTGGAATTCTGTGTTTTTCAGCACCATTTGTCTATTTAGAGAGTCTGACCTTGTCCATGTCATTGTCTTGATTCTGCCTGCACACATACTCCCCAGTTTTTTTAAAAAAATGAGTAGTTTTATTATGATTCTTATTTTTTCTTTCCATATTTTACTCGGACCTATTAAAATACTAACATTTGAGAAAAATCTAGGTCAAGCCATTTGAATTAGTTTAGTTTTTGAGTAGAATGAGAGTACTGAAGAAGAGGAAAGAAGGTATCATATCCACAGATAAAAAGGGTCACATTTTCAATGCTTTCCAGCAGTGGGTATGTTAACTTTAAGTACTCAGCCTATTTGGTTGGGTGGGTGTTGCCATGTACATTATAGTGCTTGCTGTGATGATGTATACCTGAAGGTGGGCCTGGTGACAGCACTCAAGCTTTTCAGCCCCTGCCTCAGTGCCAGGGATGTAGCTCTGTGAGAAACAAGAATCCAGTCACGATAGGAGTAAACCTGCAGTACATTTGCAATGAATTTGCAACAAATAACAGCTTTGCAGTCCACCTGTTGATGTCCATGGGATAATGCCTCAGTATCTCACAACTTACGCTTTTCTTATATGAAAGGTTCTGTATTAGATACTTAAGGGTCCTCCAGGCCCCTCAGTTTTATAACAGTCTGAACATTCATTCTTTGAACATTAATTTTCCATGTTTAGATATGAATTATAGGGGAAAGTACCTGCTGTATAAAGCAAAATTTAAGATTTAATTGATAACATATTGAAATGATTGACTTTGCTGTTGTTGCTGTTCTTTTTGAGCTGTATTTAACATTTGTTTAGCTTGCCCTCATATTAAATCTTTTCCTGCAGTTAGAAGTTGTCTTCTCTGTGCGTTCTATAGGGAATCTGGTGCCAAATCTGCCTCAGGCTGGAGAGCCTGGCCTACTTTTCCTACTTTTAGCCTTTGAGACTCGCGGTGCCTCAAAGTCCTTATCATTCTGGATATCCTGATAATTCTCCTTGGCGTATGTAGATCCTGATCACCAACTGACCATCAAAAGGCCATTTGTCTGTCTTCTTTTCAAATCATAATCAGAAAATGTTGCTTATTTTTCTACCATCTTTGAAAAACTACCCTGACCAATGTGTAATTACCTGGGTAAGTACATGGTCATTTATTTAATATGAGTCTTTATTCCCTAAATGCTCACCTCTAAAGTCTTGCAGTAGTTATTCCTTTAAATCTCTCCTCCCCTGGATAGCAGCCACTAGCTGAAAGTGGCTTTTGAGTACTAGAGATGTAGCTGGATTGAGATGTGCTGTAAGCTACACACTGGATTTCAAAGATTTAGTATAATAAAAAGCATGTAAAATATCTCAATAATTTTTACATTGGTCACATATTGGAATGATACTATTTTGGATATATTGGGTTAAATAAAATATATTTTAAAAATGATTTCATCTATTTCTTTTTACCTTTTCAGTGTAACAATTTAAAATTACATCTGTGGCTTGCAGTATATTTCATTTGGACAGTGCTGCTTTAAAATAGGAATGCATGAAGAATGTTTCAAAATGGTTTTGGAAAGCTGTATTTGTTAATCTATTTGCAGAGATGCAAAATCAGTCTAGAGCAGTGTAATTCTTTTTTTTTTTTTTTTTTTTTTTGCGGTATGCGGGCCTCTCACTGTTGTGGCCTCTCCCGTTGCGGAGCACAGGCTCCAGACGGGCAGGTTCAGCAGCCACGGCTCACGGGCCTAGCCGCTCCACGGCATATGGGATCTTTCCAGACCGGGGCACGAACCCATGTCCCCTGCATCAGCAGGCGGACTCTCAACCACTGCGCCACCAGGGAAGCCCCAAAGCAGTGTAATTTTTAAATTTAGAATCACTTCATGGTCAATAATTTGCTTCCTTGTAAAGCAAGTGAGAGCTTTAATGTTGCATATGGGATGGATGCGACATTTACAAACGGACAAACTACAAACTGCCACAGCAGTGTCTTCGTTGCCATCTTGATTCTCTTCTCAATGTAGATCGAGACTCATGTATACAAGGAAAAATGTTCTGGTGGAAATTGTTGTTTCAGATTTTTAAAGTGTATTATTTTAAAATTGAGATTATTGACCTGATTAGTACTGTAGGCAGTACTAGTCAGACATTGGCTTTGGGTTTGTGTTATGCTTTGTTGAGTTTCCAGACACCAAAGTAAATCAAGGGGTTTTCTTCATGTGAGTTTTATGTGCGTCACTTGATTATAGGAGAACAACCACAGTAGCTAATTAGCTTGCTTCTTTTTAAATTGCCACTTCCTAATGTGTCACACAGGTGAGGAAAGAAAAATACTAATTTGATAAAGATGTCTGACTTATTTTTAGTTAACTGGGCTCATTTTCTTTTTAAAATCAGAAGGCTGCAATATAGGATATAAAGATTGGAAATGTAATTCCTTGTATGAGATAAATTATTGAAAACGAAGTTTTTAAAGCCAGTTACTTTTATTACTTTCAAAAATAGTTCACTGATTCAGACAGTTGCTCTATCTCAGGCATCATGGCTCAGGAGAATATGTGATTTCAGAAGTAAAAGATGAAAAGGACATTGGTGATGCCTTTTGGTCACATATGTGGGAACTATTTTCTATAATATCTGCTTAACTATGAAGAGTAGAGAATGGAATAATAAGGCTTATTATGGCATAATAAGGTATATTATTTCAAAGCACCAAGGTCCAACTGAAAAACTAAAAATAATAGCAGAGTTCTTATAGATACAATGTAAACATTGTAAAGGAGGTAAAATAAGATATAAGTAACATGGAGATAACCAGTCTAGGAATTAAAAATTCAGATGTTTAAAAGGAATTGGTGGGATGGGGCTAGGACTTGATTTTCATCATAAGCTAGCTGCATGTACCATTTAATTTGTTGCCATTTGTCTGCATTTCTTTAATATGTATTTTTAATTTGTCTCGGGCAGTATTTCTTAAAATGTGGTTCAGAATTCTGCATCAGAATTATTGGAGTGCATGTAAAATGCAGATTCCTAAGTCCCAGAATAATTGTATCAGTTTTTCTGGGTGTGATGCCTGGAAATCTGTGTTTTAAGTTGAATCTCAGTGGAATCCTTTTTTTTTTTTTTTTTTTTTTTCGGTACGCGGGCCTCTCACTGTTGTGGCCTCTCCCGTTGCGGAGCGCGCAGGCTCAGCGGCCATGGCTCACGGGCCCAGCCGCTCCGCGGCATGTGGGATCTTCCCGGACCGGGGCACGAACCTGTGTTCCGTGCATCGGCAGGCGAACTCTCAACCATTGCGCCACCAGGGAAGCCCTCAGTGGAATATTTTAAATTGAAGTTTAATTGGTTTACAAAATTATGTTAGTTTCAGGTATACAGCATAGTGATTCAGTATTTTTGCAGATTATTCTCCATTGTAGGTTATTACAAGTTAATGGGTATAATTCCCTGTGCTATACAGTATATCCTTGTTGCTTATCTATTTTTTACACATAGTAGTTTGAATCTGTTAATCCCATACCCCTAGTTTGTCCCTCCTCCCTTTCTACTCTCATTTGGTAAAGATAACTTTGTTTTCTATATCTGTTGGTCTGTTTTTGTTTTGCATATACATTCATTTGTATTATTTTTTAGACTCCACATATAAGTGATATCGTACAGTATTTGTCTTTTCCTGTCTGACTTATTTCACCAAGCATAATATTTTCTAGTTCAATCCAGGTTGCTGCAAATAGTGGCATTTTATTCTTTATGGCTGAGTAATATTTCATTGTATATATATACCCCCAGTGGAATCTTGAGCACATTAAAGTGTGAGAATCTCTTTGAGATGTCAGAGTATATTTGGTGAAAATTTTCATGTCGTGAAGTATCTCAGCAGTAACTAAAACAAATGTGCACTATAAATTCATTGGTATTGATATAATATACAATTCTAGCCAGCCCTGAACAGCATAATATTGGGATTTACAAAGTGCTTTTTGATAGTGGTGGTTGGGGACCAGCCATTTCTGTATCAGTATAGTAAGATGTCAGTGATCTTATTTCCCAATTCTTGGGGGGCAGGGGGAAGCAAGTCCTTTGTAGGCATTTTATAATTGCAACATTGTGGACAGCACATAGGGGATTAACCCTAAACAAAGTGTGCTTTTTAGTGGGGGGCAGTGTTGTTCTGCTGCGATTACATCAGGGATGGTATCCTTGTCTCAGCCAAGTACCTATGTTATAAACACCATAAACACTACTTCTACTTTGGTTATGGTATTTTGACAGCAAATAACAAAATGCCTGGACTCAAATTGGCTTAAATATGAAGGAAATTTATTATCTCAAATGACTGAAAGACCAGAGCTATAGTAAGATGAAGTCAGGGCATACATCAGGGACTAAGTTATGTCATTAAGGAACTGGTTATTTAGGCTTCATCCTATGGCTGGTTTTCCTCCTGTTTCCAAGATGGCTGCCATTAATAATCAGCACTTTGCTTACTTCCTTGCTCAGATTCAACAGAAAGCGTGAGGGGATTACCTTATATCAATTTCATTGTAGTGGAATTATCATACTCTACTATGTGGTTGTTTCAAGGTAGTGTAGGTACTAATTTTATTGAGCATCTTTGTATGTCACTTTATTTACTTGAACTAGATTCTCTCTTGGATATATTTTAAAAGTGGAATTGTTGGATTAAGATAGGCACATGCTCAGAAATTACTTCCTGAATTGGTTGTATCAATTTATACTGCAGGCAGAAATGCATGAAAATCACCATTTCCCCCCATTCTTGGCTGTAATTGATGTTACATTTTAAAATTTGTATCAATATTAGGGTGTTAAATCATATCCCATCATTATTTTAATTTGCATCTACTGATTATTAGCAAGTTGGAGTATTTTTTGAGTTTCTTGAAAGTTTGGAACTTTATTTCTGTGAGGTTTTATATTCTTTTGCATATATTTTGTTGGGTCTTAAATACTTTTCTTAGTTACTTTTAGACATTCTTTATATATTCTGAATAGTTGGTTTATGGGAGGCAAAACTTTTAATGTGTTATCAATTTTCTTTTATCTGAAAAATCATGTAATCCTCTTCCTGTCCCATTTGACTGTATCTGGAACCTTTTGATTGTAAACTTCCTGTGACGGTTAATGTCAGAAACAAGCCTACTTAACAATAATTTAGTAGTTAAGATCGGGGTTTTGAATCCAGAAGCTTCAGTTTGAATCCAGGCTCTTCATGATCTTGGGTAGTTACTTCATCTCTCTAATTTCTACATAGGAATAGTAACTTGCTATAATAAACACACACAAACACAAATGTTTAACTCAGAGCTCAAAACTATACCCACAATAAATAGAAGGAATAATACTATTGTTATTAATAAGGAAGAGAATAGCACTGACAATTTCCATTTCACCAAATAGCTTATGTTTTCAGAGTGCTTTTACTTAAATAAAACTTGGTTGTCTGAGCATTTCCTAATTCACATTTTAATGGTCCATTGTGATGCTGGTAGCATCAAGTGATTGATTTCTGCAATTTTCATATACTGAGACACATATATCTTGCTTATGAAATCACCACTCAAGGGCTTCATAATTTACACAAAAATCGATATAGCTATTTTTTTATTGGGTAGTCTTGTCTAAGTAAGTGTCAGATTTGCATATAATTATGTAGTTCATTAAATCAATATGTTCTTTGTAAACTGACGTAAAATCTTTTTATACAGTTATAAGAGCATGTATTGACTTAATAAATCAGACACTTGTCAACCATGCATCAATGTAAATTGTTGTTTGTATATAGTGTGAGCATAGTTCTTTAGAAAGAGTACATAATTCATCATTCAATTAACATAAATATATGATCAGTCAGTATTTACCTCCCATGGCCCAAATCCTGCAGGAAGGGAACTTCCTTAGATACATAGAAGTTATAATTGTTTCTCGTTTGATGATTCTACTAGGGTGCTTTTGTGTTTTACAGATATTTTAAATTTAGACTTTTTTAAAAACTCATTTCACAATAAAAATTAAATAGACTTGACAGGTATAGAATGAATAATCTTTTTCTCAAAAACAATATGGCAAATTCTAAAGGTTTGATTAAAATCCTTAGGCCATTAAAACTAACCTCTTAATATTTGAATATAATGTTTGATTTTGAGGCAAAATCAAAAATCTAAAGAGATACTCCAGAGAGTATCTGAGAGAGATTCACTCATTCATTCATTAGGGGACATGTTCTGCTACTTTTCAGGGAACAATAGCCAGGTGTAGAGACCATACTACTTGCCAACATCGTCTTTCAAAAGTTGATGATACTGACTGCTTCTTTTGGATTTGAATGCCTGCTGGTATTTCCCTGCTTCTACTTGGTGTGATCTCCTCTTGTTATCAATGGAGAGTTAAAAAGAATTATATATTCATGACCTAAACATATATATAAGTGCAAAATCCGACAGCATGGGCTTATATCAACTGTATTTACCGTAATTTAGAATAATATGCTTTAACTGCTCTTTATTGATTTGTCAGTTTTAGACAGCTTCTACTGAATGCCTGTTATAGTGGTATTTATCCCCTCTTGCATCTCCTTACCCCATAATATCTCCATATAGACATTTCAATACATTGATGCATTTTTGGTTGCATCAGTAAATCAGCATTACATTTACATTGACTATATCATTGTATTGTAACTATATATTTTTTCTTATATAACTTTTCCTAGGATTAAAGATTGTCTATGAATTTTTTCCATTAGCTTTTATTTGACTATATATCTATTTTTTTTCAATTATTTCAGAACATTTGCCATGGCTCTCAATAATTTTCCCAAATGGTCAAACACATCAGAATAAATTATCAGTGACCCATCTCTCTCCACTCCTTACCCATCCTGGTGACCTTCCCTGAGTTCTTTTTTTCCCCTTGAGTCTGACCCATTTTCTGTGTACGTCTGATACACATGTGTTATCCTCCATTATAGCTTGTGTTGTAACCTCTGTTTACTGGATGCCACGCTTTCTCTTTTTTGTTGAAAAGTGTACTCTTTTAGCTGCGAAAGAAAAGTTGTGTTGGAAGTCATTTTTTTGAGTCTGGGTATGTCTAAAATATTTTGACTTAACCCTCATTTTAATTGACAAATTGAGAAGGTATGAAAATCTGGGTTAGCACTCATTGTCCCTCATAATTTTGAAGACATTGCTTGACAGTCTTTTACTATCCGGTGCTATAGAGTATACAGTACCTTGCTGATTCTGATTCCTATATACTTAACCTGTCTTTGTATCTCTCTGGAAGCTTGATTTTAGAGCTTTCTTTATCCTTGAAGTTTTGACATTTCACAATGAAATGTCAAAGTAGATTTAGAGTAGATTTTTAGATTTTTAGGTTTAGAGTAGATTTTTTTAAAAAGTCTATTAGACTTGACATTCACAGGAAGGCCTTCTGATATAGAGGCTTCTGTCCTTCTAAGAAATTTTCTTGTACTATATCTTTGATAATATTTCTTCTCCTCCTTCAACTCCTTTTTAAAATTTTGATTCTATTGTTGAACTTCCCAAAACGATCCTCTATGTTTCTTATGTTTATTTTCATATTTTCTGTGTCTTTATCTTTATTCTGCTTTTTTCTTCAATTTTATCTTCCAATCCTTTCTGTTGAATTTTTAATTGTCAGTATATATATATATATATATATATATATATATATATATATTCTTTATTTCCAGGGCTCTTTCTTCATTCTTTTATATTTTTTCCTAATTTTTTTCCTTTTGAAAATACTTTCTTAAAACATTTTGTTTTATTTTATGTACGTAATATCTTCTGGCTATCTGTGTCTCTCTGTATCAACTTAAGTTCCTTCTACTTCCTTCATTATTTCTGTTTTCTCCAAGTTTCCTTTTCTTTTTGTTTTGGTCTCTCACATTCATGTTGGAGGCTTTTCTCAAATGTCTAGTGATTGTTCACTGCCTGTTTATGTTCAAGAGTAAGGCAGTGGGTAAAATATAGTAATAATATGTGCAAGCATT
This sequence comes from Delphinus delphis, assembly GCF_949987515.2. Taxonomy (NCBI): domain Eukaryota; kingdom Metazoa; phylum Chordata; class Mammalia; order Artiodactyla; family Delphinidae; genus Delphinus; species Delphinus delphis. Next base: position 134,759,622 of record NC_082685.1, on the reverse strand, counting down.
ATAGTAGGAGGCAGTAATCAGTGAAACTCTAGAGTGCAGTAGCCATGTGGTTTAGTGGACTGTTTCATTTCAGGATTCATCCAGAAATTTACTCCTCCCACAAAAAGTACCCAGTGTCATTAAAACCTGCTACTGTTGCAAAGCATAAAAGAAAGAGAAAAATGAGAACAATGGAAAGACCCAGAGCCCCAGAGAGAGAAAGACAGAGACAGAGAGACAGAAAGAGTTGTAGACGACTAAGAGTCAAAGATGGGTAGATGGATTGATAAGGGTGAATTCAGGAGGAAGGGAGAAGGGAGGAAGAAGAGAGAATAAATGATAGTGAGAATATATATTCAGAGATGTTTGTGAAGTGAACTTAATGACCCTTCAATAGAGAGAAGCTTTGTGTTAATTTTGGCAAAAAAAAAAAAAATGACAAAGAAAATTCACATTAATAATTTTCTGGGGTTAATCATTACGTTTTTATTTTATTACATGATTACTCCTGAAATAGTCCTTTCTCAGTTATCTAAAGGTGATAAAGTGAGCACCTTCCATCAGCTTATTATTTATTCAGATCTATTTGCATGTCCGATTCAACCTGAAGTATAAATTGAGTTTTTTAATAATTTCATGGGTCTTTGCTTAGGTGCTGTCTTCTAATGATTTTTATTTTGGGATGATTTATGAGGCAGTGATTGCTGTTGCCTTAGAACTTTATCAGCAATAGTAATAGAGAAGTACTCACATGCTTCTTTCTATATCCTTTTCAAAAGGAAATCTTTCTATTTAGAAGAATCAGAGACTAGAATGGCTTGAACACCAGTGGTACCCAATCTCACTGAATCCTGCTAATTCTCATTTCTGTACCATTCCTTTGTTCTGGTAGGAACCTTTTAGAGAAAGATAAAGAACAGTGTGTGTGTGTGTGTGTGTGTGTGTGTGTGTGTGTGTGTGTGTGTGTGTGTGTGTGTGTGTGTGTGTGTGTGTTTCCTCCTTCATAGTGCGGATTTTCTTGAATTTCATTCTCCTTTTTTAAAATATCAATATGTAAGTGTGACAGATTAGCAGTGTAACTCTACTACTGACTTTTGAAAAAGAACATAATTTTGTTTCCATGTCTGCAACCTACATATATGATGAAAAATTATTACATCGAAGAGGTTCTGGTTTGAATGACTTAACCTAGCCTCTGTGTATCTATCTCTGTCTCTCTCTCTCTATCTATATATTATATATTCATACACACAGATGGGCATGTCTCAAATATCTTGATATGATCCTCATTTTAATTGATAGATTGAGAAGGTATGGAAGGTGGGTATGTGTACCTACATACATGTGTATGTATATGCACTCAAATATATATATATTTGAATGCTTTCCTAGCCTTAGCATGTAGTAGTATGTTTAAGTACTTTTTAGAAAGTGAATGGTTTCTTGTTACTGGCCATCTGTAAAATGGCATCTTGATTCCTCCTCTGGTAAATGGAACCTACCTCCCTCATCCTGCATCCTCGGAACTTGGCAGTTTGGCCTGTTATAGAGCTAACTCTTACGACACCATTCATCTCCCAAGTTTCAAACATTATCATCTATCAGACATCAGTTCCTACCTTTTTCTCTGCAAAGGGAAAACCTGCTTCATTCAGGAAATCACCCATGGTGAAAATGAGTGACCTTCTCTCCAGTCAGGGGTAAAAGGGAGGTAGTTTAATCCAGTCGTGTGCCTGGCCTCTCTTGCCCACCTTCCCACCCTGATTGATTCAAGGCTGTGGCTGTAGGACTCACATCTGGCCTCTCAGATATGAGGAGTTCCCTACTGTGAAGCTTCTGGACCTGACTCCTGTTAGAGTTGCTCTTAAGAAGGGAATACACACAGGAAGCCTCTTCTGCTTTGGACATGCTCATGTCTGGGTGTGATGTTGGGATTGTAGCAACCATCTTTTTGGCCACATAGGAAGTTAACCCAAAGGTGAAACGATAAACTGAGACAGAAAGAAAAGCTGCAAGAAACTTGAGTCCTTGATGGCATTGTTGAACTGCTGAGTTAAACAATTAAACAACCATGGAGTACCCCCTGCCCCTCCCACACACATACTCCAGCATACATTTCTTTGCTTTTTCTTATATGAGATAATTGACGTCTTTTTGAAAGTCAAGTCAGCTTGAGCCAAAAACGTCAAGAGTGAAACATATCACTGCTTTACCTTTTACTTCCATTTTCCATGGTGATTATTAATACACCTGTTAACCCTCTTTTTGTTTTGAAGCCAGTGGAGTAAATGACAGGCCAGGTTATTTGTCTGGTATTATTGCAATAATGATAAGCCTTCAGAGAAAATAAAAATCTAAAGGATTTTTCTGCAAAGCTGATTTACCTGTTTCCCAAAGGATCTTATTACTTCTTCCATCTCTGAGAAATATTTATGGTACAATGTGATTTTCTTCTTTATCAATTTAAAGTTTTATTAATCTTCACTTTATTCAAGATGGTTTGAAATAGATTACAAAGTGGAATGACACCTATTATGTCCAAAATAATAACAAACAGTGTATGCTGACCTTTGGTTATTGATTACCATTTTTTATATTTATCCCAGGGCTATATGTTTAGAAATAGGTATTTAGCATTTTTTTTTTTAAAAGAAACTTCTGGAAAAGGTTTTCTGTTTCTCCACAGTGAATATATACTGTTTTGTGAAGCACCTATAAAAGCTACAGAATGTTCATATTTTTTATGTTTGAGTCACTGTATTGTTGATTGCAGAAACAAAAGAAACAGGAACATTTTAGAATCTATTCAGTTTCGTATTAATTTTATGTTAATATAAGGAGATGTTTTATTCTAAGGAAGGTACAAAATGGTAGCAATTGGTAAAGATTCTTGGCAAAACAACCTACCAGGTTTTTAAATTACTGCGGGTTATTACTTCTGCACTCGTTCATTCAGTAAGCACAGAGGACCAGCCTCTACAGGCCATCCTAAGTATAGAAAGTCCCTGTCCTCATGACGCTCACAGGTCAGGGGACAGATAAAAAGTCAGACATTACAGTACATTCTAATATTGTCAGTGACAGTACAGACAAGGGCAGTGAGCTATGGGAGCATAATAGGATGGGAACCAAATACAGATCTGTAGGGAGGAGAAGAGAGGTGTTTTGGTGTAAGGAGTATTTAATATAGGGAAGTGGGAGGCACTTAAAATGTTTTTAATTTTAAAAAGATCTAAATGCTAACATTGGACTTGATCTTTATCATGTTTTTATGTTTGTGGCATTAGATTTATATAATAAACTCAATGCAGAGATATAATAATAACTAAATATAATATAACAACTAAATATAATAATAATAACTAAAATGTACTGTGTTTACCCCGGTGGTTAAGGAGTGGAGAGGAGATTTTTAATCCCCCTTCTGTCAAATACTTGCTGTGTGACTTGAGGCATAGTTATTGAGCTATATTTTCCTCATCTGTAAAATGGGGATGATAGCGGTCTGTATGTCACAGGGCTACTGTGAGGTTTCAGTGAGTTAAATCTCCAAGGGATTTAGAAGAGTGCTTGGCGTATATAGAGTGATCAATAAGCTTCAGCTGTTATTGTTATTCTTTTGATAATATCGCATCATCTTTTTAATAGTCTGACAAGATAAGGTGGGAGACAGCATAATGGCACCGCAGTGTCCACATTCTAATCCCAGAGCCTGTGAATATGTTCCCTTGAACGACACAGAGGAATTTGCAGATGGGGTTAAGTTAACATTTCACGATGGGGGGGATGATCCTGGATTATCATGGTGAGCCCAGTGTAATGACAGGGATTCTTAGAGGAAGGAGAGTCAGAGTGGGAGACGTAATGAAGGCAGCAGAGGGTTGTAGTCAGAGATTTGCAGATGCTGTGCTGTTGGCTATGAAGATGGAGAGAAGAAAGCACCAGGAGCCAGGGAATGTCATAGCCAGACTCTAGAAGCTGGAAATGCCTAAAAGAGATTTTCCCCTCAGGCTTTGGGGTAGGGGTTGGTGGGGAGAACGGGACATGGCCCTGCTGACAACTTGATTTTTGCCTGGTCAAGTCTATTTTGGAATTGTGACCTCCAGAACTGTAAGATAATCAATTTGTGTAAATTTAAGCCACTGAGTTTGTGGCAGTTGGTTAGAGCAGCAATAGAAAGCAAATACAGATAGGCATTATTCCCCTTTCTCAAATGAGGAAATGAGCTCTGGGAAGTTAAATCACTGGTAAGGTTACTGGAAGCTCTGAGATGTGAGCAGGGCTTGTAGGCCGTGTGAGGGGATAGTCACCGGGTGGACCCGGGGCCTACAACCCTGTGCAAGGCCTGCAGTTAAGCCTTCCTGTAGGTCCTGAGCCTCTCCAGCTCTTAAGGTAGCAAATTGCCTCTCTTCTCCCTGAGATACATTCTTGCAGGTAGCCCCCCACTGGCTTTTCCACTCTGTTAAATCACTTACCACTTTTCTAGCCCCTTCTCTTTTCCCAAAAGTGTTAGACATCTCTTTTCCATGGTTGGCTCTCTCATCCTTCCTGTCCTTGTGAATTTATGCCCCTCCCGCCCCTTTTCCCTGCTTTTAGTCTCATTTTAGTAAGAGTTCATCAGGAAACAGAAATCCGAGGTCAGCCAGCCACGCTCGCTCCAAGCAGCATATTAATTTCTGACCTGTAGCAGTGCCTCCTGTCACTTCAGTACCCTCAGAAGATTGCAAACAGTAGCATATATTCAGCCAGATGACCACAGTAAAAAAAGTCTCACGTGGTCATCATGAAAGCACCCGAGGTTTTTGCACTCTTTAGTAATCTTTCCATACAATCTTAGTGGTAGACCAGTAGGTGGTAGGCAGTCTTTTTCACAGCCTGCCAAAATACACACAATGGATACATTTCATATTTGGGGACAGATTTATATGAATTCACTTATATTTTTTACAGATATTCTGGGCGTTTACTCATACTTTCATGAACTCCTTCCCCATATTGGGGGAGGAAAGAGACTTGCAATGCATACTTTTTAGATGTGTGTGGGTCAGCGTGTCCTGGTATTCATAAAGACCTTTAATAAAAATGAAGTACTGCCAAAGAGACGACCAAAATTGGTCATTTAATAAGGAAAGGACAATATGATTAATCAGAATTTTAAAATGTTCATTTTTAAACAGTTATTCAGACCACCATATCATGGACAGTAGTAACGAGGGGAGTAAGTAAATATTAATTAAAAGAATATTTTTTAAAAAACCCTAGTGTTTATATTGTAATACATGGTATGTTTACCCTATAACTTAGATTAGCAAATTTTCATGTCTCTATATAATTGGAAGTTGTAACTCTTAGGTCTTTACAGAACAGATATGTAGAGCTGCTATTTCATTCTTGTGTAGTGTACAAGAATAATTCAAAGTTTTTCATTTGTTCTTTAAAGATGAACATTGTTTTAGAGCTTTATTTTCAGTTTTCAGTTCCCAACTTTCTAATTGTAATTCCATTTCTCTTCCACTCTGACATCCGAATGGATGAAACTGACATTGTAACAAGAATCTCAAATTTATTATGCCTTGTTGAAATGAGTAATTCTTTCCAAAATTTTGCTGTGCTTCAAAATGGTCATCTGAGACTCTTGTGCTCTCACATGGAGGCCGAGAATTGCTAATTTGGAGCCTCCTGTAAAGAAAGGAAGATGCTGTTATTCCTTACACTAGAATTCTGTTAAATTACAAAGGAAGATGACTTGATGATGTGGCACAGAGCTTTATAAGTGAGGCAATAATTATATGATACAGGATAGTTCTGATTTAATAGTTGTATCAATATAGTGAATATCATTTTTTTTTTACTTGCTCATCAAAGGGTTTGATGCTTAAATGAGCCTAATGCCTGGATAGCATTGAGATTCTCAGATTAAAGGAATTTGGTAAAATTTTCTTGCTACTAGTGAATGTAAATTGTGTTTGAACAAACGTACTGTAAGTTTACTATGCTTTTAATATTTATTCCATTCATTCATTCATTCAACAAATAGCAAATGCACACCTACTATGTATCAGCAGCTGTTCTTAGAGCCGTGTTAACAGTGAACAAAGCGCAGTAGGCAGAGGAAGATCATGTAGGGCATTTTAAGAAATTTGATTTTTATTTTAACTACAGGGGGGGCCATTGGATGATTTTTGTGGGAAAGGTACATAATTTTCAAATATGTAAGTTGTATAATTTATAAATATTGGGTTAACCAAAAAGTTATTTCAGATTTCTGTGTATCATGTTACGGAAAAGCCCGAACGAACTTTTTGGCCAACCCGATAGATCACTGTGGCTTCTCTGCACAAAGTGGATTATTTGGAGGAACAAAGAGGGAGTTGGAAGACTGGGTGCATGCATTACAGTATTTCAGGGGGGCTTCCCTGGTGGCGCAGTGGTTGAGAGTCCGCCTGCCGATGCAGGGGACACGGGTTCGTGCCCCGGTCCGAGAAGATCCCACATGCCGTGGAGCGGCTGCGCCCGTGAGCCATGGCCGCTGAGCCCGCGCGTCCGGAGCCTGTGCTCCACAACGGGAGAGGCCACAGCAGTGACAGGCCCGCGTACCGCAAAAAAAAAAAAAAAAAAAAATTAAAGTAGTTCAGGGGAAGGATGACGGTGGCTTGCCTTGGGGTTAAAGAAGAGGAGATGCAGAGCAGTGGATAGCTTCAGAAGCTGGTGTCAGTAAGACTTATGATGCAATAGACAGATGTGAAGGGGTGGGTGAGGGAAGGAAAGGAGTTAATCATGATGCCATAGTTTTGGGCCTGAGCAGGTATTTAGATAGTCAAGATAGAGAAGTCTGGGGAAGAGCAGCTAGAGGAGAGGAGAGAGAAGGAGTTGTAAGACTGAGTCCTGGAACATTCCATAATTTAGTGGTCAAGCAAGAAGATGGGTTCAGCAGTTGAAACTAAGGAGGGACCATAGACAAGAAACTAAGAGAGAGGATGGTGTCATGGAAGCTAAGAAAAGGAAGTGTTGCAAGAAAGAGAACATGTTTAATTGTCCAGTGCTAATGAGAGTTCAGCTCTCGTAGGGAGAGAGAACTGACCATCGGATTGGGGAACAGAGGTTGTTGATTATATTAACAAGACAAGCCCAAAATTTGATTGGGTTAAGGAAAAACAAGAGCTAGGAAAATAGCAGAAATAGTGCGTATTGGCAACTCTTTCAAGAAATGTTCGTATGAAGTGGAACAGAGAAATAGGGTGGTAGCCCGGAAAAATTATCCTAGGTTATACTAGAGTATGTTTGTATGCTGATGGAAAGAGGTAAGGAGAATCTGATGATGACAAACAGCCTAATTTTATGCATGAGGTTGTTGAGAAGTTGAGAGTATAAGCATCAAGGAATTATACAGTTGTGACCAATTGAAATTCACATTAAAATCTGGGAATTTGACCATTGGTAAGAAGTTTGGTAAAACTTAATGAATCTTTGTATACCAAATTTTGAAAGTGATACACAGGTAAATTGATCTTAATAGCTCCTTTCTCTCGAAGAAGGAATCTTGTATGTCTTCTTGATAAAAATTGTAAACATACTATTGAATAAATAGGAAGCGCTTTTAAAACCATGGAGAAAGCATATGTATATCTTATCTCTGAAGGTGTGCCAACAGGAATTTGGCCAGAGAATATTATCAGTATTTTGGTCCTTTATTGTAGGTTTTAAGAAGAACCATATTAAAATTTGTGTCTTTCTCCCCTCTCAGAAGTTAAGTGGTTTAAAAGATAAAGAGGGAAATTATAAAAAATATTTTCAGAGTCCCCAGAGAAAGAACACCCCTTGGAAACAAAACATGCAGTACATTTTCAGAAATCATTTTCATCACGGAAAGTCAAAGTCTACTCTAGATCAGTTTCATGCCGATAACTGAAACCTAAGAGGCTTAACAGAACCTGTAGTGTCTTGTGAGGTATAGCTGTTATAAGCCATACAGTCCTCAGGCAAATTATTTGAAAATATTTGACCTATTTCTGTCCTTGTTATGGATCCCATCAGCAGTCATATATTATCATTAATGGAGAACCTTTCAAAAATAGTGTTTTAGAAATCTTCCTATTATTGCTCCAAAAGTGTACTTTGCATTGCTTACGTTGTAAGAGACGTTGACTCCTTCACTGTCAAGGTCTGGCTCAGGCAGCAGATTGCATTTAGTAGGGATCTAGACTATATGTCAAGGGAAGGTGTGTGTTTCGGACCCTTCTTCTCCCCTCTTGTGTGTTCTCAGCTCCAGCATCTTCCCATAGCACTTTGGCTGCAGTTAACAAAAAACCATAATAACTTTGGCTGAAATGAGAAGTTTTCTTCCTTTTCATGTTGGTTTTTCGGGGCGGGTCTGGTCTCTGTGCTCAGGGACCCAGGCCCTTCCAGCTCGCCCCTTCCTTGTGGGCCAGGATGGTATGTGTGTCCTAGCAAGAAGGAAGAACGGAGGAGGAAGAAGGCAAAGGGACATTTACCAGCTGCCTCTTAGAGGAGGCTCCCAGAAGCTGCCATAGGTTAGTTCTGTGTGAACCATATTGGCCAGGATGTGATCCTATCCTAATTCCTGGGCGCAGTGGAGGCGGGGGAATACAGTCTTGATTCGGGGCAGCAATGTTCCAGGGTAAACATCCGGTTTCCATAGCAAAAGGCGTGAATACATATTGGGGTCAAGGAGCTGTGCCACTGCATCCAACCCCTGACATCACAGAGGTCTGCATTTCCTTGAAATATACGTGCTCTTGATCATCTTTCTTCTTCCCTTCCATGGGCCTTTGACGATGAGAAAATGGCATCCCTTCCTCCCAGCCATGCTGCCCTAGGGTTCAAGTCTTACTGAGCAGAGTGAAGGCTGCATAGCGTTCTCTCGGGAGCTCTCAGCCTGGAGCCCTTGTGTGGTGCGCACTTTGCACAGCTGTACACGGCAGTGCTATTTCCCTGCTCTAAGATCTTTTTCTCCTGTGTCCTCTCCTACTTCGGGGGAGAAGAGCAATCTAATTATCTAATTAAAGTGATTCACAGGGGGTAAAAATATTTTTTTTTTACCTTCCAACAGGGGTTATTATGAAATATTTTTGAGTTGGGATAAAACCCTTTCAGCCCTTTAATATCCCTGTGTGCAAAACTTTCCAATAGCAGTCTCCCTGTTCTAAAGAGAAGTCTGTCTCACTTAGTATAGGAGTTAAGAGGTTGCAGCGGTGGCTTCCCCCTGTGTTTCAGAAAGCATGCAATTTAAACGCCAGTGCATACAGGAAACTCTAAGTTGTTTGTTTTCTAGAGGTAGCATTAGCTTTTGTAATGCAGTCATACCCATGTAGATGATTTATTGGAAGACGAAAATTGGCCAGTTGTTTAAGAAACATGAAGCTAATTTTGCTTGTGTTTTAGTCCACCAATTCAGTAATTTATCTCAGAATACAGAGCTGACATTCTTGAGACAGAATATTCAATTCACTGGATCTCTCCTCCCATCTTCTCTGAATTCCAAGTACTTGCGACTTAAATAACCAGTTGTATTGTTCCGTGCTTACCACTGACCGTGGCTGATTAGTTCCCATGGGTGGATTATAGCTGAAATAGTCAGTACTAATTTGGGAATGAGTTTAATAATATTGTGTGGCTGAAACTATCTTCTCCTGTAACCTTTAGATGGTTTTTGAACACAAGAGTGTCTTATTTAGCACGAAAGTATGAGTGAGTTCATAGAAATGTTTTCTCCTTAGTGAAAAAGAAAAAGTTCTTCTTGGTTGGTAAGAAATCATGCCTTTGTATGCAGCATGAAATGAGTTAAAAAAACTACTAGAAAGGTATTCTGATTTTTTTCAGGTAGTTTTTATAATATAGTCTTTTCTTTTTTATGTATTTTGTTTTCTGTGTATCTATATCATGCTCTAAAAATGTTGCAGCTTTGTACTAGTATTAAGAATGTGACTGAGTAGATGAATCAGATTTTATTTTTCATGCCCAAGCTGTTTCCTTTTTCAATGTGTCCAATTAAAATATGTTACAGTTTTCATAGTGAATGTTTCAGTGTAATATTTGAAAGATGAGGGACAGCTGGACTGAAACAGTTGTTTTTTTTTGTGAAAGTTTTGGGGGACTACTAAAATCTGCTTTAAAATTACCTATATTTGTTTTTCCCTGCTGTTAATTTCTAACTAAGGGCACTGCAAAACTGAAGTTCTTTAGTTAATGAAAGAGTTTAAAAGTTATTAAATTTTCCAGTAAGCCAAATGTATTAATAACGTTAAAAGATGCTGTGGTACAAACTTCTGTGTATTCACCAGCTCCCTTTCTTCCTGAGCACACAGCCAGACTACATTTTCCAGCCTCCCTGGCAGTTCATCATGATCATGCATTTGAGTTCCAGGGAATGGAGTATGGATGGAAATGATGGAAATGATGTATATCATTTCAAGGCTTTGCCCGTGAAACTCTTCTCCATGGCTTCCGTGTTTTGTTTCCTGAGCATGTGATTTAATGCTGGAGGTGGATGAAGCCTTAGCAGATGGTTGGACACGACAGACAATAAGCCTGGAGCCCTCAATGACTGTGTGGGGCAGAATTACCCCCTCTTATCCACATACTGTGATATGGATGAGAAGTCAACGTCTGCAGTGTTAAACTGCTGAAAACACATGTAAAATTTGATACCAACAAGTATATGCTTCTCACCCCTCTTGGAGCATGGAATCGAGCTGTGTATTCTGGAGGAAATAGGATTTAGTGAAGACAAGACATTGTCTCTGCCAAAGATAACTTGCCAAAATTTTCAGGCATGGATGTTTTATGTGCTTAAAGATTCTATGCATCTTATATTATCTCAGATGTTCCCTAACCTTGCAAAGTGATACGAGTTGTATACTCACTAGGAATGTTTGGGATAGTCTAGCATCAAGAAGGCATTTCAGTTCAGTCTAAATCATGAATATTTCTGCAGCAAATAATTAACATTGGTAATTGCACCTCTTCAGAGCCAGCTTATTGGAATGATCTGTAATGCAACTTGACAACTGTCAACAGCTATCAGAAGCCATTTGAAATAATTTACTGATTAGAGATAAGTTCTTAATTCGTGCCCAGCTTTTTTACTCGATGAATGCGAAAGCAGATTTTTGCCTCTTAAATACAGTAATAGCTTTTCCTTGACAAGCAAATAATTGTTATAAACTAAAAATTCCTTTCCCTTGAGAATCAACTTTCAGATGCTTTTTAATGGATGATACTTTTTCAAAAATGTTATCCTTTGGTTCACAGATGTTTGTTTTAGAGTTAGATTTGTTTTAAAAACTCACTCACTTCCCCTGGAGTGAAGTTCTGTCTTTGCCGTCTCAGGAAGTGATGGAAGGACATTAAATTTCTCCTTCTTATACTCTTGCCCAAGTGTTTAACTAGTACATTTTCTACCGGAATAGATCATTCTTTCTCAGTTCCTAGATGAAACAGTTGCCTTCTTATGACTTTGGTGAAGATGATGATAATATGATTAGGTGTTTGGATATCAAAGGCCAGTGGCCTATCTTTTCTGAAAGAATTGGTTTTTTGGTTTTGGCTGGTTTACATTTAATTTCTTTTAAGTGGTTTGGGTCTGCTTGAATACCAGATTCTGGGCCTAATTCTATAACTTTCTTGCTGTACAATATCAATGCTTTCTCATTCATTCATTCGTTCGTACCTGTAACAGGAAAAGTTAGGAAGCCCTTTAAAGCTCTGTGATCGTGTGATCCATTGAATTTATGATTTACACATGGCAGGTAGTACCAGTATCCTTGGTGATTGTAATCCTAGAGGTAAGAATAAGTTCTTGAAGAAGGATAATAACAAAAGAGAAAACTGAATGAGAAAAATAAAAAATATATGTACATCAGTGAGGAATATTTTCAGATTTCGCCAAAGAGGTTCATTTCTATTCCTTATTGGATTGAAAAAAAAAATCTTTCAGGAAATGCGGAGGGACATTTTTAAAAAGTTCGTCTCAAAGTGTTATGTCCTAGAAACATCGAAACTTTTCTAACATTCATTTATGAGAAGTTTAGTTTTGTTTTACGGTCTAAGTAGAGAATTTGAAATCCTCCAGGAGAAATTCTTCTGTTTGGGTCCACGTACATCTGTGCACTGACATTCATATAAGCATTCTTCAGGATCAGCTGTAGAAATTCTTAAAAATATGATTGTCTATTCAGATTACATGCCTTTCCTTTCTGCTTTTGGAATGGACAGACAAATATATAGCTCGGTGAAATTATATTATGTGTGGAAATTGATTCTTTACTCTTACCTACCTTATTAAGCATGCAAATTGCTGACGTTTCAGTAGATGCGTTTAAAATAGATCATAGCTAATCAAATGTGTCGCTTTGTTTCCTTCTAAATGACGCAGTGTATGTGCCAGCACAGCAAAGGAAAGAAATCAGGTTGGTTATCCTTTACTGGAGACAGAAGTTGATTGGTTCAGAAATGAATTTGCAGCAACATGAATTGATATTTATGAATTGCTGTGTAGATGAGTAGGAATCACAGTTTTTCAAAAACAAATGATTGCTTATGAATATATGGTGAAATGTTAGATAATTCTTCCCTGTTCTACCCATCTGTGTGTAGTTTATTAGTGGAAAATAATGTAATTATGTTATTTGTGTTAAAAATTTTTTGTGAAAGCAATACATAATACATTTTGGCTGTATAGGATACTCTTTTACTTTATAGTTTTATTTGTATAATTGGAGTTAAAATGTCTGAACTTTTTTGATTGGAGTAGTAGTCTAATACCAGTTAAATGTATTTAGTTGTTTTCCATGAAGCGTTTTACTTAATGCCTGTGTACATGTGTATTACCTAGAAGTGAATGTTGACTAACGTCTAAAGTAAGAAAAAAATTAGTAAATTATTTACCTATTTATACTTTTAATAAAATATTTATACATAGGTTCAAATAAAAATCTTGTATTTGGGGACTTCTCTGGTGGCACAGTGGTTAAGAATCCTCCCGCCAATGCAGGGAACATGGGATCGATCCCTGGTCCGGGAAGATCCCACATGCTGCGAAACAACTAAGACTGTGTGCCACAACTACTGAGCCCGCGCTCTAGACACGCGAGCCACAACTACTGAGCCTGCGTGCCCTAGAGCCCACGTGCCACAACTACTGAAGCCCATGTGCCACAACTACTGAAGCCCGCGTGCCTAGAGCCCATGCTCCGCAACAAGAGAAGCCACCGCAATGAGAAGCCCACGCACCACAACGAAGAGTAGCCCCTGCTCGCCACAACTAGAGAAAGCCCATGCACAGCAATGAAGACCCAACACAGCCAAAAAAACCCACAACTTATATTTGATTTCACTGTTAATCATTACAGTTAATCTGAGAAAGTACTGACTAACTATTGCTTCCTCACATAAGTACATATTCAATCAGGGCGTGTCTGTGAAATTCAAACATAATTTCCTGAGTTTACTGCTAGTAGTGGCTGTTAACTAAAGCAAAATGAGTGGGCTAAATAACATAAATTAAAGGGTAATGCATCAATTTACTAGTTCTCTTTTCCGTGGCAGACATTTTCAATTGTTAATGCAGTACACCACACTGGTGCTAAAAGAAGTATTTACAGTTTAGTTACGTTGCCATAGCAGTAGAAGATCTGTTAGGCCCTAAGCCAGTCTTTCTAAAATATAATCAGTATGTTCTTTTCTATTGGTGTTTGTATTTCAGTATGGCAGTGCTAATGTTGGCCTTATCAGTTTGTAAGCAATTCTGCTTAGTTTTTCTAATTCTGTTCATGTAAGTGAGATTTCCTTCACGTCATGACTGTAGAAGCCTCCCTTAGAGCCTGAGCTGTTTACGGCTATGGAACCTACTCCTCTGGTATTTCCATGCCTCTTTTAAGAAAGCTGACAATTTGTTTGCTTTATATGTGGTTATTCCACAGTTATACCATGTTGATTCAAGTTGTCCTCTTCCCAACTTAAAAAAAAAATTCTGTTACTTAGCTGTGTGTTGGACAGATCTGGGTTTGAAGCTTCACTTTTTCCCTTGGTAGGATGTGACTTTGGAAGTTTGTGTGTGTGTATACACACACACACACACACACACACACATACACACACACATATATTTATTTATTTGGTTGCACCGGGTCTTAGTTGTGGCACGCAGGATTTGCGTTGCAGCATGCGGACTCTTAGTTGTGGCATGCAGGATCTAGTTCCCTGACCAGGGATCGAACCCAGGCCCCTGCATTGGGAACGCGGAGTCTTAACCACTGGACCACCAGGGAAGTCCCTGGGAATGTTTTTATGGTTTGTTTTTTTAAAAATTTTATTTATTTTTGGCTGTGTTGGGTCTTCGTTGCTGCACGCGGTCTTTAGTTGTGGCGAGCGGGGGTTACTCTTTGTTGCGGTGTGCACGTTTCTCATTGTGGTGGCTTCTCTCGTTGTGGAGCACAGGCCCTAGGCACGCGGGCTTCAGTAGTTGCAGCACGCAAGCTCAGTAGTTGTGGCGAGCGGGCTCTAGAGCGCAGGCTCAGTAGCTGTGGCGAGCGGGCTTAGTTGCTCCGCGGCATGTGGGATCTTTACGGACCAGGGCATGAACCTGTGTCCCCTGCATTGGCAGCCGGATTCTTAACCACTGTGCCACCAGGGAAGCCCCCTTGGGAATGTTTTTAAACTAGGAGTCTAAACTGTACAATAATACTGAATTTAGGGTGTTTCATTAAATGACATATTTAAGTGCTTGGCATATAAAACCTATGCAGTGAAAATACACTGAATGAAAGAAGTATGTGTAAACTGTTTCATTAGCTGTCTTCCAAGCTTTCTTTCTTTCTTTTTTTTTTTCTAACATCTTTATTGGAGTATAATTGCTTTACAATGGTGTGTTAGTTTCTGCTTTATAACAAAGGGAATCAGCTATACATACACATATATCCCCATAACTCCACCTTCTTGCATCTCCCTCCGACCCTCCCTATCCCACCCTTCTAGGTGGTCACAAACCACCAAGCTGATCTCCCTGTGCTATGTGGCTGTTTCCCACTAGCTATCTATTTTACACTTGGTACTGTATATATTTCCATGTCACTCTCTCACTTCGTCCCAGCTTACCATTGCCCCTCCCCATGTCCTCAATCCATTCTCTATGTCTGCATCTTTATTCCTGTACTGCCCCTGTGTTCTTCAGAAACTATTTTTTTTCTTAAATTCCATATATATGTGTTGGCAACGGTATTTGTTTTTCTCTTTCTGACTTATTTCACTCTGTATCACAGACTCTAGGTCCCTCCACCTCACTACAAAAAACCTCAATTTCGTTTCTTTTTATGGCTTAGTAATATTCCATTGTATATATGTGCCACATCTTCTTTATGCATTCATCTGTCGATGGACACTTAGGTTGCTTCCATGTCCTGGCTATTGTAAATAGAGCTGCAATGAACATTGTGGTACATGACTCTTTTTGAATTATGGTTTTCTCAGGGTATATGCCTAGTAGTGGGATTGCTGGGTCGTATGGTAGTTTTGATTTTAGTTTTTTAAGGAACCTCCATGCTGTTCTCCATAGTGGCTGTATCAATTTACATTCCCACCAACAGTACAAGAGGGTTCCCTTTTCTCCACATCCTCTCCAGCATTTATTGTTTGTAGATTTTTTGATGATGGCCATTCTGACTGGTGTGAGATGATATCTCATTGTAGTTTTGATTTGCATTTCTCTAATGATTAGTGATGTTGAGCATCCTTTCATGTGTTTGTTGGCAGTCTGTGTATCTCCTTTTGAGAAATGTCTGTTTAGGTCTTCTGCCCATTTTTGGATTGTGTGTTTGGTTTTTTGATACTGAGCTGCATGGGCTGCTTGTAAATTTTGGAGATTAATCCTTTGTCAGTTGCTTCATTTGCAAGTATTTTCTCCCATTCTGAGGGTTGTCTTTTCATCTTGTTTATGGTTTCCTTTGCTGTGCAAAAGCTTTTAAGTTTCATTAGGTCCCATTTGTTTATTTTTGTTTTTATTTCCATTTCTCTAGGAGGTGGGTCAAACAGGATCTTGCTGTGATTGCTGTCATAGAGTGCTCTGCCTATGTTTTCCTCTAAGAGTTTTATAGTTTCTGGCCTTACATTTAGGTCTTTAATCCATTTTGAGCTTATTTTTGTGTATGGTGTAAGGGAGTGTTCTAATTTCTTTCCTTTCCATGTAGCTGTCCAGTTTTCCCAGCACCACTTATTGAAGAGGCTGTCTTTTCTCCATTGTATATTCCTGCCTCCTTTATAAAAAATAAGGTGACCATATGTGCATGGGTTTATCTCTGGGCTTTCTATCCTGTTCCATTGAACTATATTTCTGTTTTTGTGCCAGGACCATACTGTCTTGATTACTTTAGCTTTATATTATAGTCTGAAGTCTAGGAGCCTGATTCCTCCAGCTCTGTTTTTCTTTCTCAAGATTGCTTTGGCTATACGGGATCTTTTCCTTTTTTTTTTTTTTTTTTTTTGGCGGTATGTGGGCCTCTCACTGCTGTGGCCTCTCCTGTTGCGGAACACAGGCTCTTGGACGCGCAGGCTCAGTGGCCATGGCTCACGGGCCCAGCCGCTCCACGGAATGTGGGATCTTCCCGGACCGGGGCATGAATCTGTGTCCCCTGCATCGGCAGGTGGACTCTCAACCACTGTGCCACCAGGGAAGCCCTATACGGGATCTTCTGTGTTTCCATACAAATTGTGAAATTTTTCATTCTAGTTCTGTGAAAAATGGCATTGGTAGTTTGATAGGGATTGCATTGAATCTGTAGATTACTTTGGGTAGTAAAGTCATTTTCACAATGTTGATTCTTTCAATCCAAGAACATAGTATATCTCTCCATCTGTTTGTATCATCTTTAATTTCTTTCATCAGTGTCTTATAGTTTTCTGCATACAGGTGTTTTGTCTCCTTAGGCAGGTTTATTCCTAGATATTTTATTTTTTTTTTGCAATCGTAAATGTTTCCATTAAGTAGTGTTTCCGTAATTTGCCTCTCAGATTTTTCATCATTAGTATATAGGAATGCTAGAGATTTCTGTGCATTAATTTTGCATCCTGCTACCTTACCAAATTTGATGATTAGCTCTAGTAGTTTTCTGGTAGCATCTTTAGGATTCTCTGTGTACATTATCATGTCATCTGCAAACAGTGACAGCTGTACTTGTTCCTTTCTGATTTGTATTCCTTTTATTTCTTTTTCTTCTCTGATTGCTATGGCTAAAACTTCCAATACTATGTTGAATAATAGTGGTGAGAGTGGGCAACCTTGTCTTAGTGGACATGGTTTCAGATTTTCACCATTGAGAATGACGTTGACTGTGGGTTTGTCATATATGGCCTTTATTATGTTGAGGTAAGTTCCCTCTATGCCTACTTTCTGGTGGGTATTTATCATAAATGTGTGTTGAACTTTGTCAAAAGCTTTTTCTGCATCTATTGAGGTGATCATATGGTTCTTCTCCTTCAGTTTGTTAATATGGTGTATCACATCGATTGATTTGCGTATATTGAAGAATCCTTGCATTCCTGGGATAAACCCCACTGGATCATGGTGTATGATCCTTTGAATGTGCTGTTGGATTCTGTTTGCTAGTATTTTGTTGAGGATTTTTGCATCTATGTTCATCAGTGATACTGGCCTATAGTTTTCTTTCTTTGTGACATCTTTGTCTGGTTTTGGTATCAGGGTGATGGTGGCCTCGTAGAATGAGTTTCGGAGTATTCCTCTCTCTGCTATATTTTGGAAGAGTTTGAGAAGGATAGGTGTTATCTCTTCTCTAAATGTTTGATAGAATTTGCCTGTGAAGCCATCTGGTCCTGGGCTTTTGTTTGTTGGAAGATCTTTAATCACAGTCTCAATTTCAGTGCTTGTGATCAGTCTGTTTATATTTTCATTTCTTCCTGCTTCAGTCTCAGAAGGTTGTGCTTTTCTAGGAATTTTTCCATTTCTTCCCGGTTGTCCATTTTATTGGCATATAGTTGCTTCTGGTAATCTCTCTTGATCCTTTGTATTTCTGCAGTGTCAGTTGTTACTTCTCTTCATTTCTAATTCTGTTGACTGGAGTCCTCTCCCTTTTTTTCTTGATGAGTCTGGCTAATGGTTTATCAATTTTGTTTATCTTCTCAAAGAACCAGCTTTTAGTTTTATTGCTCTTTGCTATTGTTTCCTTCACTTCTTTTTCATTTATTTCTGATCTTATCTTTATGATTCCTTTCCTTCTGCTATCTTTGGGGTTTTTTTGTTGTTCTTTCTGTAATTGCTTTAAATGTAAGGTTAGGTTGTTTATTTGAGATGTTTCTTGTTTCTTGAGGTAGGATTGTACTGCTACACACTTCCCTCTTAGAACTGCTTTTGCTGCATCCCATAGGTTTTGGGTCGTCATGCTTTCATTGTTATTTGTTTCTAGGAATTTTTTAATTTCCTCTTTGATTTCTTCAGTGACCTCTTGGTTATTTAGTAGCATATTGTTTAGCCTCAATGTTTGTATTTTTTACAGATTTCTTTCCTGTAATTGATTTCTAGTCTCATAGCGTTGTGGCTGGAAAAGATACTTGATATGATTTCAATTTTGTTAAATTTACCGAGGCTTGATTTGTGACCCAAGATATGATCTATCCTGGATAATGTTCCATGAACACTTGAGAAGAAAGTGTATTCTGTTGTTTTTGGATGGAATGTCGAATAAATATCAATTAAGTCCATCTTGTTTAATGTGTCATTTAAAGCTTGTGTTTCCTTATTTATTTTCATTTTGGATGATCTGTCCATTGGTGAAAGTGGTGTGTTAAATTCCCCTACTATGATTGTATTACTGTCAATTTCCCCTTTTATGGCTGTTAGCGTTTGCCTTATGTATTGAGGTGCTCCTATGTTGGGTGCATAAATATTTACAATTGTTATATCTTCTTCTTGGATTGATCCCTTGATCATTATATAGTGTCCTTCTTTGTCTTTTGCAATACTCTATTCTAAAGTCTGTTTTGTCTGATATGAGAATTGCTACTCCATCTGTCTTTTAATTTCCGTTTGCATGGAATATCTTTTTCCATCCCGTCGCTTTCAGTCTGAAGTGGGTATCAAGGGCTGAAGTGTGTCTCTTGCAGACTGCATATATACGGGTCTTGTTTTTTTTTGTTTTTTTGTTTTTTTGCAGTGCGCGGGCCTCTCACTGTTGTGGCCTCTCTCGTTGCGGAGCACAGGCTCCGGACGTGCAGGCTCAGCGGCCATGGCTCATGTGCCCAGCCGCTCCGTGGCATGTGGGATCTTCCCGGACCGGGGCACGAACCCGTGTCCCCTGCATTGGCAGGCGGACTCCCAACCACTGCACCACCAGAGAAGCCCCGGGTCTTGTTTTTGTATCCATTCAGCCAGTCTATTTCTTTTGGTTGGAGCATTTAATCCATTTACATTTAAGGTAATTATCGATATGTATGTTCTATTACCATTTTCTTAATTGTTTTGGGTTTGTTATTGTACGTCTTTTCCTTCTCTTGTGTTTCCTGCCTAGAGAAGTTCCTTTAGCATTTGTTGTAAAGCTTTGGTGGTGCTGAATTCTCTTAGCTTTTTCTTGTCTGTAAAAGTTTTAATTTCCTCGTCGAATCTGAATGAGATCTTTGCTGGGTAGAGTAATCTTGGTTGTAGGTTTTTCCCTTTCATCACTTTAAATATGTCTTGCCACTCCCTTCTGGCTTTCAGAGTTTCTGCTGAAAGATCAGCTGTTAACCTAATGGGGATTCCCTTGTATGTTATTTGTTGTTTTTCACTTGCTGCTTTTTATATTTTTTCTTTGTATTTAATTTTTGATAGTTTGATTAATATGTGTCTTGGCGTGTTTCTCCTTGGATTTATCCTGTATGGGAGTCTTTGCGCTTCCTGGACTTGATGACTATTTCCTTTCCCCTATTAGGGAAATTTTCAACTATAATCTCTTCAAATATTTTCTCAGTCTGCCCCCAGTGGGTAAGGTTGGTTCAGTGGGTTGTGTAGGCTTCCTGGTGGAGGGGACTAGTACCTGTGTTCTGTGGATGAGGCTGGATCTTGTCTTTCTAGTGGGCAGGATTGTGTCCTGTGGTGTGTTTTTGGGTGTCTATGCCCTTATTATGATTTTAGGCAGCCTCTCTGCTAATGGGTGGGTTTCTGTTCCTGTCTTGCTAGTTGTTTGGCATAGGGTGTCCAGCACTGTAGCTTGCCACTCGTTGAGTGCAGCTGGGTCTTAGCGTTGAGATGGTGTTGTCTGGGAGAGTTTTTGCTGTTTGACATTATGTGGAACTGGGAGGTCTCTGGTGGACCAATGTCCAGAAGTTGGCTCTCCCACCTCAGAGGCACAGGCCTGACACCTGCCCAGAGCCCCAAGACCCTGTCAGCCACATGGCTCAGAAGAAAAGGGGGGGAAAAAAAAGAAAGAAAGAAAAATAAAATAAAATAAAGTTATTAAAATTATTTTTTAATTATTAAAAATAAAAAAATTAAAAATAGTAAAACAAAGAAGAGAGCAACCAAAGCAAATCCACCAATGATAACACACATTAAAAAAAAAAATAACGGACAGAACCCTAGGACAAATGGTCAAAGCAAAGCTATACAGACAAAATCACACAAAGAAGCATACACATACACACTCACAGAAAGAGAAAATGGAAAAAATATATATATTTCTATATTTAAAAAAAAAGGGGCTTCCCTGGTGGTGCAGTGGTTGAGAGTCCGCCTGCCGATGCAGGGGACACGGGTTCGTGCCCCGGTCCGGGAAGATCCCACATGCCACGGAGTGGCTAGGCCCGTGAACCATGGCCGCTGAGCCTGCGCGTCCAGAGCCTGTGCTCCACAGCCGGGAGGGGCTGCACAGGTGAGAGGCCGGCGTACTGCGATTAAAAAAAAAAAAGGAAGAGAGCAACCAAATCAATAAACAAATCTACCATTGATAATAAATGCTGAACTAAGATAAATATAAAACCAGAAACAAATTAGATGCAGAAAGGTAACCCCAAGTCTACAGTTGCTCCCAAAGTCCACCGCCTCAATTTGGGATGATTTGTTGTCTATTCAGGTATTCCACAGATGCAGGGTACATCAAGTTGATTGTGGAGATTTAATCCGCTGCCCCTGAGGCTGCTGGGAGAGATTTCCCTTTCTCTTCTTTGTTCAGCTTTGGATTGGCCCTCCCTCTGCATGTAGGTCACCTGAGGGCGTCTGTTCTTCGCTCAGACAGGACAGGGTTAAAGGAGCAGCTGCTTCGGGGGCTCTGGCTTACTCAGGCTTGTGGGAGGGAGGGGTACCCGCGGCGGCAGAGGCCGGCGTGATGTTGCACCAGCCTTAGGCGCGCCGTGTGTTCTCCCGGGGAAGTTGTCCCTGGGTCACGGGACGCTGGCAGTGGCGGGCTGCACAGGCTCCTGGGAGGGGAGGTGTGGAGAGTGACCTGTGCTTGCACACAGGCTTCTTGGTGGCGGCAGCAGCAGCCTTAGCGTCTCATGCCCATCTCTGGGGTCCGCGCTGATAGCCGCAGCTCACGCCCGTCTCTGGAGCTCGTTCAGGTGGTGCTCTGAATCCCCTCTTCTCGTGCACCCCGAAACAATGGTCTCTTGCCTCTTTGGCAGCTCCAGACCTTTTTTCGGACTCCCTCCCGGCTAGCCGTGGCACACTAGCCCCCTTCAGGCTGTGTTCACGCAGCCAACCCCAGTCCTTTCCCTGCGATCTGACCCGAAGCCTGAGCCTCAGCTCCCAGCCCCCGCCCGCCCCGGCGGGTGAGCATACAAGCCTTTCGGGCTGGTGAGTGCTGGTCGGCACCGATCCTCTGTGCGGGAATCTCTCCGCTTTGCCCTCCGCACCCTTGTTGCTGTGCTCTCCTCCGTGGCTCTGAAGCTTACGCCCTCTGCCCCCCCCGCAGTGTCCGCCCATGAAGGGGCTTCCTTTCCTCCTTTACAGCTCCCTCCCACTGGTGCAGGTCCCATCCCTATCCTTTTGTCTCTGTTTTTTCTTTTTTCTTTTGCCCTACCCAGGTACATGCAGAGTTTCTTGCCTTTTGGGAGGTCTGAGGTCTTCTGCCAGCGTTCAGTAGGTGTTCTGTAGGAGTTGTTCCACATGTAGATGTATTTCTGATGTATTTGTGGGGAGGAAGGTGATCTCCACGTCTTACTTCTCTGCCATCTTGAAGATCTCTCCCCAAGCTTTCTTTCTTTTCCCATTTTATAAATATGTTTTTCCTGATATGAGTACCTCAGATTTGCTTTCAAAGTCTGAGAGGGCAGGCTGCTTTTTCTCATTTAAGCACATTAATTAGCATCACTGACCACTATAGAGCACATTTTATATTGCCAATGATGTCCCAATTAAAAAATCCCCGGGAATAAAGCTCCACTTAATAAAGTTGGCTTGGGCATAGCGATGGTTGAGAAAGTTCCCCTTGCCCAGTGCAGGAAAACCCACAAGGGAGCTGTTTGCCTGCTGGTCTCTTGGAGACTTGCTGGCATCTGAATGTTCTCCGAGAAGGGCAGTTCAGGCTGGTCACAGGCAAATGCAAGAGGCACTGATCGGTGCTTGGATCATCTCTGTCCCCACGCTGTAGACCTGTCCCAAAGGGCAGAAGCCAAGCCACTCTACTTGCCCAAAGGGCAAGACTCCTTTATTTAGAGGGAAAGGGTGGAGGTGCACTGGGGAGAGAATTCACATCTTAGAATAAATGCATCCCTGTTTCCTTTATTATTTCTTCTTGTGGAAGCAAACAGAAGAGTGTGCCGTTGGAAACTACACTCCTGTGGGTAGTTTAAGGACAAGGTAATCCCAAAGGGGAAAAGTTGGGGGGGGATAAATTCGGAATTTGGGATTAACGTATACGCAGTACTCATGTAAAATAGATAATCAACAAGGACCTACTCTACAGCACAGGGAGCTCTACTCAGTATTCTCTAATAACCTATATTGGAAAAGAATCTGAAAAAGAATGTTGATATGTGTTCATGTGGAAAAAAAAAAAAAGGACAGGGTAATCCCATGCTATGGTGTCGTTTATAGTCATAAATCAAAACCATCTCAGATTTCTCAGGGCCTTTGATGTGTGTAAGAGAAACACAGGCACTTCCTTTGTGGTAGTGTTTTGTGAGTGACAGAGCATTGCCCTGTTAATGGTTTTGGTAATCGTTTTATCCTTAGCTCTCTATCAGCAGGGCTCTAGTAGTTCTACGACCACTTCCCCCTTTTGTAATGAACATTTGAGCTACTTCCTTGCACAAAGAGCTGTAGGCCCATTTGGACACGATGTGAGTCAGCCCTGGCTCTCACGTGCCAAATACCCCCTTCTGCTGAAGTTTGCCCAGTCCCCGCGCCTACTGCTTCTGCTTCTCCCCGGGCTTGGCTTCCTCTGGAAAAGGTGAACACTGACCCACTCAAGCTGTGTCTCTCTTTTGGGGTTGTTTTTCTTTGTGTAGATACTGTGTCAAGTGCTTTGATCAAATGTGTTGCAATGGTAGATGTGGACAGTATTTTTTAAAAGTAAAATATATCAGGTAATCTACATTACTCGTAGGCTTGCGTGCAGTTCTTTTCAACAAAATGTTTTAAGGTTGATTATGATTTGCACCTTCTGCTGTGCTGCGTGCTATCGGTACTACAGGTACACAGAGGAATAAAATGCAGTTTCTGCCCATGAAGAGGTCTGGGTTCTGCACTTAGTTTGGAAGATAAAGGCTAGAAAATGAAAAATTTGAAGAATGAAGATGGTGCATTTAAACTCCTCCAGTCTTTTTCCTTTGCTCATCTGCAAATTTCTGCCCAATTATCACTTTGTCTGGGAAACGTTCCTTCCCCCGCACGGTGGGAAAGTCACATGCCCTTGTTTTATGCTCCAGTGTATGGTGTAGTCTTTCCTTCAGAGCATTTGTCATAACTGTAATTTTCATTTATTTGGGTGATATTTTCATTGTGTTTTCCTTCGACGGACTAGAAAGTTCCTGAGTTCAGGGGTCCTATCTATTTTAATTCAACTCTGTTGGCACAGTGTAGGTCTTCAACAATCATTTACTCCATACTTGGTTGAATGAATACTGAGTTCTGACTATTAAGGACTGGTGAGAACTGATTGTTGAATGCAGTTTCTTTTTACATTCTTTTCACTCTGAATGTGAATGTCATTTCTCTCAGGGGCCTAATATTTGTAGTGTTTTGGTAAAGACTCTCATGTGTGCTTTTAAAAGTTTTCTTTTGTTTTGTAGTAGTTTTAGTCATAATGGGATAATCAGTTTGAATTGCTTCCTCAGAGTCATGTTTGCGATTGGTCGAGTGTGTTAAGATATTTGAGTGCATTATATTTAAGTGGGTGCATATGAGAGAAGGAAAGTTTTGGGACTGGAGCTGGGTAGACATGATCATCGCCTGCATTCATTAGTTCTGTGCCATTTTTCTAGGTGGAAGGAAGTTAAGGCTTAAGTATTTTCCTTTAAATTCTAATGAGTATTTCTAAGCCATTATTTTGTTTCCTTTGTTAAATGACAACATCCAGTGAAGACACTTCATTGATACTTGCAATTTTAGAAAACAGAGTGGGTGTAGGTGATGCGTGGATGCTATTGAATTAGGCTGACATAAAAGAGTGATGAGAATGTTGAATTATCTAGGAACCAACTCCTTTAAAATGGTAAAAGTGATTCTATTGATCTTAACATTTTGAGTTCTGATCAACTTTTGTCATTTCGATATTTTTTTATACAATCTTTTTAAATTGACCTTATTCTTGTATTCTTTTTCCTCTCTGTTATTCTGAGTGAAATTTAATTGGTGGTTATCTCAGCTTCGCTTTTGCTATTTGTCAAACTATCTGTTTTTATGTTAGGCCCTTGTTTCTTAGGAATCACACTTTCAGAGTTAAGGTCCTACGGTTTCCTCAGTTTGTAAAGAACTACACAGATTGATTTTATTTTATTTTTGTTTCTTTTTTTTTTCTTGGCACCCATATGGGACTTTTGGTTACACCCTTTCCATTATTGGTTGCCTTTTCTTTCCCAAGAATGCCTGATATAGAAATAGCTCTAAAAAAGAAGTAAAACTAATATTTTAATATTTTTAATAATTTAATCTCTAGGAATTGAAATATTTTTGAATTGATAGCTTTTCCAGCAAAGTTTAAAATGTTGTGTAAATTTATGAGATACAATTTTGATAACACTCAAAATGAAATTTTGTATGAAGTAGTTTAGAGTTTTTCCATATCCTTTCATATCAGAGACACCTATGTTAACTTTGAAAAATATTTAGTGTGATGAGACAAATCAAAGTTCTTCACTGATGTAGAAAAAAGTAACCAATAGCTCACTTTCTATTCACACTGACTGAAGACTTAAACTTTTTTTTTCTCTTAAGTGTACTTAGCTGTGTGGTAATTTTATGGTTTAATCTTGTGGTACACATATAAGTGTGCAGTTGTTGAAAATTACCCCTCTTCTAAAGTGAAAATCTCATTCATTTAAAAAAATAGACAAACTTTTGCTCTCATTGCTTTGGCAACTATGAACTAAGAAAAAGTTTTCAGCAGTCACCTCATCATCATAGGAACTTTCCTTTGATAACTACTATACAAAGATTTGCAAAGTTGATGCCAAATAGCATTGCACATATCTTCATTCACAAAGATTGCTTTGCTAAGGAAACCATATACAGAGGAACGGTAACTTTCTCTTCACATTTGGCTGTTAAATACATTTTATGATTGATTTAAACTGAATGACTTCTGACTTGGAGCAAGAGCTGGTGTCTGGTACATATAAATGTTAATAAATATGCTATACAGATTAAATTAAATAATTGTGAAAGATGATACAATTTAATGAAAGGCATCAGTATCAAAGAAGACCTAAGTTTTGGATCAAGTGTTGTGTAACCAAGGGCACATTGATAGACCTCTCTGGGCCTTAATTCCCTGACCTGTAAAATGAGAGGCCCAGAGAGATGGTCCGTTTTTATGACTATAATTCTGTGAGTGTT
The DNA here is from genome assembly GCF_949987515.2 of Delphinus delphis. Lineage (NCBI taxonomy): Eukaryota > Metazoa > Chordata > Mammalia > Artiodactyla > Delphinidae > Delphinus > Delphinus delphis. Next base: position 134,733,650 of record NC_082685.1, on the reverse strand, counting down.
ATGAGAGTAAATTTTATTTCTCTTTGCAGTTCAGAAAGTTTACTCTTTGAATTATTTCTTTTCAGTTAGATATGAATATCTCCTGCAGGCATCTTCCATCCATCTCTTCCAGATTAGCTGTCTCAAACGTTTTTCCTTCCTTTTCTTACCAATAAATTTGGACTCTGTCTTGACACTGATGACAACTTCAGTATCCTTCTTGTCACCTGACAGACTTTAAACATAAAAATCCTCATTTTATAAGTATGCATTAGGACTATGAAGGCTGGCCCTGAAAATTTCCTACCTTTTAAAAAAATCTTCATTACCTGAGCAGAATTTATTTTAGAATGTAAAATGGGAGAAGAAAGGAGCTAGATGCATTTGAGAATGCACTTATAGTAAAATAAACGTTTCAAATACTTTCGTAAAGCGAACACATATGGAAATGTATTAACTAAGGTATGAAGAAGTGTTTTAGCTTGTCTCCTCCTAATTAGGGCAAGCACCTGGCTATATTTACTCTTTTAAGATTGCAATAGGTTTTGGTTTTTTTTTTTTGCGGTATGCGGGCCTCTCACTGTTGTGGCCTCTCACTGTTGTGGCCTTTCCCGTTGCGGAGCACAGGCTCCGGACGCGCAGGCTCAGCGGCCATGGCTCACGGGCCCAGCCGCTCCGCAGCATGTGGGATCTTCCCGGACCTGGGCACGAACCCGTCTCCCCTGCATCAGCAGGTGGACTTCCAACCACTGCGCCACCAGGGAAGCCCTGGAATAGGTTTTTAAAAAACATAAGAGTCATCAGCATAGATTGTAGATGGATTTTAACTGGATTTTGTTTAGTCTTATCAATTTTTTCTTTGTTAGTCTCTGTCATTTTATAAATGTCAAACCTACTTTTATGTCTTGAAAAAGCTGATATGACAGAACTGAGTTATGTGTGGATTATTAACCAGTACATGAGCTGTTTAAATATTTATTCATTGCCAAAAATCATTGAGATTTTTTTGTTATATTTTAAATGATTTCCTTTGGAAATAATTTATAATTCTAGAATATGAATAAGTTCTTTTGTTACGATGATCAAAGGTGAAATATAACAGATGAAGAAATAACTGCATACACTTAGGCATGTTGATTAGAAGCCAAGGTGTAACCTGTGAGGGAAAGGGTACCTGGTGGGGTTGGGCTTACTTTGGGACAGGAACTTTATTCTTTTGTCTCTATGTTCAGAAATACTTTGAGGAAGAAGAAGATTAGATCTTGTCACAAAATAATCAGAAGTTTCTTGCCGTAACAAAGCTCAGTGTGCAAAATTCATAAGAGGCCAAAAGACTTAGAGGAAAATATCAGAAAACCTAGCTCTGCTTCTGGTTCCACATGGAATTGAATGAATCCCTTTAAATTTATGTTTCTTCATCTGTAAAATGAGGGTGTGCATGAGGTGATTACTGACTTCTGTTGTAGTTGAACACACTGTGAAATCCAGATCATATTGTGAACATTTTTCTTTTCCATTTCCAAAACCTTTTTTATCCTTTGGTTGGCCTTCAGAGAGTGAAATCAAAACCACCTCTCTCCATTTTGAATTTCTTTGTTCAATTGATTTCTCTTTCGCTCTTCTGTCCAAAAGAATGAGCATGTTTGTCTGTTGGACTTGAGTCAAATGAAAATGTAAAATAGGAAATTCATAGCATTGTGCATTTGCTTGTACAGGTCTGGCTCATGTAAATCTGGTAAGTCTGGTAGACATCTTAAATTTATCTATATGCTAAAGAAGGAAGATGTACTTATTGAACTTTGAATAAAGGACTGCTAGAAAGCTTTTTGTCCTTTCCGTTATGAAGATATACTCATCCTGATCTTACTGTGAAGGGAAATGTTCATTATCTCTTTCAGATATTTTTCTTTTTTTTTTTGATACAGTTATTGGGAAAGCATAAGGTATAGGACTTATTGCTTAGGTGTTTAGATTTCTTATTATAATCAGTTATGTATTTGCTTAATTATAGAATGTGGCCTATGAATCATCCTTTTAAATATTAAAAGTTGAAATATTTCAATTATCCAAATTCATTATCCAGAATTTCTAAATCTAAAATGCTCTGAGAATTGAAGCAGAATTATTTTGTAAATTTGGCCCATGTTAAGTGGCAAACTGACCTGAACTGACATGAGGTTATTTATAGTAGCAACATTCATGCATCTCTCTCCATATATATTATTGTTTTTGATGGTAAGGTGTAAAATATGCACTCTGTTACCTTTCTAAAATACGAAAAACTCTGAATTTCAAAACACATCTGGCCACTGGGGATTCAGATAAGAGACTGATATCTTTATCATTATTAATTTTCCCATGTGAGCGTAAGAATATTGGTTTCTTACACATTATTGCTGGTAGTGGAAATACAATGCAATAATTTAGTGCTTGCGCCTAAGAAAGGTTGGAATTAGAATCTGGAAAAATAAAATACATACAATATGTGGGAGAATCTTAAAGAACACAGAACATATGATAGTACTTATGTATCAAAATTGTGATTTTTAAAACCAGTGTTGTTTGCTATAAATGTAAATAGTGTTTTGTACAGATTTGCTAAATGGTTAAAAGAAATTCTAAATAGAAATAGTTGATATGCAGACTGATATTTGCATAAAAGCTAATTAACGGACTGCTTTGGAAACATTCAATATTTTGTTGAGTAATTTGGCTTTGAAAACAAAACAGTAAAAATTGTTTTCTTAAATGACAAATGCAAATGACATACAGTAGTTTTGACTCAGCAGATTGTATTTTTTTCAGTAACTATAGGAATGAAACTGTGAATAATTTTCACATAAGGATGCTTTTAAATTTCTGATCTGTGCTCATAGACAACATTCAAAATTGATGAAAAACTTGCTCCTGACATAACAGATGGTGTCTATTGGGCTGTCTGATAGGCAACTTGACTTTAAAAAAAAAATTGAAAATTCAATTGCTAGTACCAACATTTTTTTTAATTGAATATAGTTGATGTATAATATTATATAACTTACAGGTGTATAGTATAGTGATTCACAATTTTTAAGGGTTATACTCCATTTATAGTTATTATAAAATATTGGCTATATTTCCCATATTGTACAATACATCCTTGTAGCTTATTTTATACCTAATAGTTTATACCTTTTAACCCCCAACCTCTTTGTTGCCCCTCCCACCTCGCTTTCCCTCCTGGTAACCACTAGTTTTTTCTCTACATCTGTGAGTCTGCTTCTTTTTCGTTATGTTCACCAGTTTGTTGTGGTACCAATACTTTCTGAAAATTTTATTTTGCTTAAAAAGCTTTATATTTTAAAATTCTTTATGAAATAGTTTTTTAAAAGCTTTAAAATGTTTCCCTGATTGATTGACTTTAATTTAATATTCTTATTTTATGACTTTTTTGAAAAATTATATTAAGCTGTAATAGCTACATATATATATGTTTAGATTTCAATTAAACTATACTCAGGGTCAGAAAAGGTAGTTGTAAAATTATTTAGGAAATAGCTTATCAATTATTGACTCACTACCTCACAATTTGTTATACATAAAAAGGGGCTTTTTGTCAATACAGTAGAATCTAATGCCTTTATTATCTTTTTCAATCTCTTATCACGTGAGGCTTCATTTTAATATTCAGTATGATTACTTGTTTTCCTACTAAGTCAGATTCTCTACAATGCCCTACATATCTGGTTCTCACACTTGTTCATCTTTTCCTTAAATCTGTAGGACTCATCAATTTCCGGTGTATTCTCAGGTATTATAGTTACCTCCAAAAGCCTTCCATAAGTGGCCTTGTGCCATATAGAGCATTTCCTTACTTTGCTCACACTCCGTACAGTAACTAGTAACTTTTCTAATGAGGAAGGGGAACTTAAGTGACACACTTTGTTATGAAAAATAATGTTGGAAAATCTTGTGGAAGCCTATGATCTAATGATGTTAAATGCAAAAATGTGGATAAGAGTGGTACAGAAATTTTTAACATTGAACTTTATCTTTCTCTTTTATGGAGGTTTTACTTCAGATCCCATATGGACATTTGTCTTTTTTTCTATTATTATATGTGAACTTTGTAATAATTTATGAAGGATCTCTTGAGGGTAGAGTTGGGGCTTGGGAAATCTCGTAGAGGAAATTTCATCATTTTCCTTTTCTCTGGCCCTCTTAAGAAAAGGAAAGGAAAGAAAGAGAAGAAAAGACCTTTGTGATGGTGCAGAAGTAGAGTATCCAGTTCTTCATTTGCTTTGGGCTGTCACTGGATGAGTAAAGGAATCATAATAATCATAATTATACATAGTCAGTTCTACGTGATAACAGAGGGAGGCATATAGGTGAACTGTTTGCAGAAATAATCACAATCATTTCAAACAAGTCAATTTGTCACTAATGTATTTACTGTTATATAACATTGATTCTCCTTTCCTATTTCATGTCCTTAGGGCTATATATTTCCCAACCAAATCGCAAATGTCCCCAGGATGGCTAGTGCACATTTTCTATCTCAAATTGACTGAACAAAGATAGTTAATGCGCTTTCTCTTATTCTCTCTCCCTCTCTGCTTTGCTTTTCTCTGCATTCTTTGCCCTGAGAAATTTCTTCATTGACTTATCTGGGGTTAAGAGGTTTATCAGTTTTTATAAATAGAGAAGTGACTTTCCATGGGTGCTGGAGTTTTCCCATGTTCTTCAGTGAATTCACAGTGCCAAAATCAAGGATGCCAAGACACGGATTTATTCTGTAATGATGCATTGCCTAGAAAGGGAAGTTAAGAGATTGGGGTCATTTTGCCCACCCTAAATTCAAACCCTAAGAAAGTTAGGTATGCAGAACCACGTATTAGACAAACGATATTCTAGAGTCTCAATATCATTGCTATTACTATAATAGAGATCCACCATGAGCAGAAGGGTTTGTAGTGATTGGAAGAACATTTTTATAAGTCAGACCGATGGTTGCTTCTCTCATTTGGTTAGTGCTCTACTAGGATGCCAGTGTACATTTGTATGGCTCCTGGGGAGCTGGCCGAACAGAATAGTTTCTGTAATTTATTTAAACATATTTGCATGGCTTGCAGATACTGAAATTTCAAGACCTTCAAGTGCCTTTTGCTGTTTGTTCAGATTTTATAATCAATATTGCAAATATCAGGTGTAATGTTTTCATGATTTTGAGCATGTTGAATTATAGATGAATGTACTTGAACCCTCTGCACATAATATATAAACACAGGCAATGTGACTCCTGTCTTGTCTCATTCAGGACATTATACAGTACAATAAAATTCCATCACAATGATTTGTTTCATGCAGACACATTATAGGCCAAATTATATCCCTTAAAATATTTCATATGTAAATAAACAATCTGTTGCATGAGTGAAAGACGGCGTTGTTCATCTCTCCTAAAATTAGACTTATTAACAGACTTAGTTTAATTGGATTTAGGTTGTTTATCTTTGATAAGACATAAAATACTTATTCTACCATATTTTAAGAGTCATTCAGTGTACATGGGAAGAGAGCTATACGTATATTTTGAGTGCCTCTTAGGATACAATATGCATAATACTGAGCTTCTGGGACACAACAGTGAATGAGCTACATAGACATCTAGTAAAATAAGATACATGAGATCTAGTGTCAGAAAGAAGCATTGATCTGATTTTCACCCAAATTATAGCTGTGAAAGTTTTAGGAGGCGTTAGGATAGGGCCCTATGAAAGTGTTTATTAAAGGGACAATCCGGTCTGGGTCAGGTTGGACAGAGCGGGGTGGAACCTGAGAGGGAGGACCTGAGAAAGTAAAAATGTAAACTAACTCCTAAAGGATGCGTAGGATCTAAGCAGGAGATATAGAGGAGTTTGCCCCATTTTATTAATGAATATATCTCACAAGTATTTGATTTGTGAAATATAATTTTTAAATTAATTCTCGTAGTTTTTCCCTATAAATATACTTGATTACTATTATAAAGTTTATTCCAGAAAAGTTAGGAAGAAGAGAAAAGCAGACATCATCAGCAATAACAACGATTCAGGAAACCTTCAACCAAAAAGGACACCTTAGATCCTTCTTCCCCACCAAAATGCCCTATACAACTATAAATTGATCTTTTAATAAGTATATATAAAAATTGGAATTTTTAACAAAAATGGAGTCACAGCATCATTAGATTACAGTTTTACATCCTTTTATTGTCTGCACCATCCTTGTCATAGATGCACCATTATTTATTTAACCATTCCCTATTTGTGAACTTTTTAGTTACTTCTAACTTTTCAACAACCCAAAAGTATTTTAGGCAAAGTGTACAGTATTTATGAAGTTGACTTTATCATTTTAGCACCTAAATTAATCTGAAATAAGGAAGCATTCATTTATAAATTCCAAAGCTTCTTTATTTATGTTTGCATGATTCAAATGAGAATTGGAATACAGATATTTAACTTCCTGAGATACACATTCTTTATCAGAAAAAACTCATTTGTAATGCCATGAACAGAAATCATTTGCATTATGATCAGTGTTTTTACAACTGAGCTTTTATCCTTATATAGTATAAAAATAGCTGAGGTGATCAGAAATCCCTTTAGAATCGGATACTCATTTGCAGTGGCCCATTGTTCCAATGGAAAACCCTCAGAATCCTTTTTGCCCATTTTCATGTTTTTGACAGTTTTTCCTTGTAGTCTTCCTCCTGTGAGCATAAGTAATTTCCAAAGGCAATTCTTCATCACAAAAATCTTCAGCAAGTGTTAATCGGCTATAGAGGCCTCCTTGAGTTTGCAGATCTAGAATCATGACCTATTGAGGGGATAGAATTTAACTTCTCTCCAGAATTTTTCATTAGGAATCTTAGATTGGAGTTTTAAAAGCCTCTATTATTTGCTTCTCTGAGGCTAGGAAAACAAAACCAAGACACCCTCTACAACAGATTTCACCTTGAATACCTATGTAATTGGATGAATAGCTGTTTGGTTGAGTCCTGCCAGAAAGCAACCTTTCTCACCTGCTGTAACTCTGGGAACCTACCAGCCCGACAGTTTTCCTGGCAGAGATTTGTAGGCATTAGTTGCACATAAAAGTCAATTCTTGTTTCCCAGTAGTTGCTTGTCATTTCTGATTAAATGAAAATCATTTTGAAATATATTCTAGGGATAGTTTTGGTTACACAATTGCTTTGTCCAATAATATACTGGTAAAAAAGAGAGGGCAGATTCTTACTGAACCTGTGAAAATAACTATAGGGCCATAAAACATAAGGAGTCTCATTAGGAGTTTCTGAATTCTGGAGCGATCAGTGAGAATTAGATGCTCTTTCTAAACGTTTCATTTTAGTTTATAAAAGCAGTGTCTACAAAATTGAAGTTAGTTACAGCTCAAAAATAAAGAAAAAGATGAAAGTCTTCCTCATCTGTCTGTTAGAAAATAGAATATTAAAACAGGAACAATATCTCAACAAATAGCTGATCAGTTAACTCAATTATATGTAATTCTTTTTTTTTTAACATCTTTTTTGGAGTATAATTGCTTTACAATGGTGTGTTAGTTTCTGCTTTATAACAAAGTGAATCAGTTATACATATACATATGTTCCCATATCTCTTCCCTCTTGCGTCTCCCTCCCTCCCACCCTCCCTATCCCACCCCTCTAGCTGGTCAGAAAGCACCGAGCTGATATCCCTGTGCTATGCAGCTGCTTCCCACTAGCTATCTGTTTTACATTTGGTAGTGTATATATGTCCATGCCACTCTCTCACTTCGTCCCAGCTTACCCTTCCCCCTCCCCATGTCCTCAAGTACATTCTCTACGTCTCCGTCTTTATTCCTGTCCTGCCCCTAGGTTCTTCAGAACCACTTTTTTTTTTTTTTTTTTAGATTCCATATATATGTGTTAGCATACCATTAAACTGCCACCTTCCCTTGGTTAAACCATCCACATGGCTCTCTCTGTGTTAAATATTTGTTACTTTGAGGCTGTCTTTTAGTTACATATTCACTGGCTTAAGAATGAATTGCATTTGCTAATTGAATATCTAGTAATCAATTAACTTTGTGGTCAAAATATGTCAGATTTAAGTACATTACCCTTGTTTTCAAATAATTATACTTTCCACATTAATCTTGTGAGAACAAATCAGTTTTCAAAAGCTTAATGAAGAGTGAAAGGCTAATTGATTTTAGTAAGCACTAGGAAATACTATTCTACAGTCTGAAAGTCTCCTGTTTCATTGCTGATCTCCCAAAAGGCTGTAGTCCAGAAAGAAAGAATCAAGAAAATCAGCAGATAGGACTACAGCTTTCCAAATCCAATTTTACATACATACAGTATTGAAATAAAATGGTAAATCGAATGCCCATGAAGGACTAACAAAAATCATTTCACCACAAGGAAGAAAATGTTATACCCTAAAGAAAATGACCTCATCTTTGACAAATAGAAAAATAATAAATAACTTGCAACTTTTATTTTATAATATCTAATGTATCACAATTGCTTTCAGGTCATAAGTTCTGTAAAAGTTATGAACAGTACTTAAAACCCCAAATCACTAGTGTATTCTCTACTTTCAAATAATTAGGCAAAAATTATGAAATTAAACCATGGGTAAATGTCTATTAATTTTTTGTTTGTTTTTTTTTTATTTATTTTTTTTAAACATCTTTATTGGAGTATAATTGCTTTACAATGGTATGTTAGTTTCAGCTTCACAACAAAATGAATCAGTTATATATATACATATGTTCCCGTATCTCTTCCCGCTTGCGTCTCCCTCCCTCCCACCCTCCCTATCCCACCCCTCCAGGCGGTCACAAAGCACCGAGCTGATCTCCCTGTGCTATGCGGCTGCTTCCCACTAGCTATCTACCTTACGTTTGGTAGTGTATATATGTCCATGCCTCTTTATCGCTTTGTCACCGTTTACCCTTCCCCCTCCCCATAGCCTCAAGTCCATTCTCTAGTAAGTCTGTGTCTTTATTCCTGTTTCACCCCTAGGTTTTTCATGACATTTTTTTTTTCTTAAATTCCATATATATGTGTTAGCATACGGTATTTGTCTCTCTCTTTCTGACTTACTTCACTCTGTATGACAGACTCTAGGTCTATCCACCTCATTACAAATAGCTCAATTTCGTCTCTTTTTATGGCTGAGTAATATTCCATTGTATATATGTGCCACATCTTCTTTATCCATTCATCCGATGATGGACACTTAGGTTGTTTCCATCTCTGAGCTATTGTAAATAGAGCTGCAATGAACATTGTGGTACATGACTCTTTTTGAATTATGGTTTTCTCAGGGTATACGCCCAGTAGTGGAATTGCTAGGTCATATGGTAGTTCTATTTTTAGTTTTTTAAGGAACTTCTATACTGTTCTCCATAGTGGCTGTATCAATTACATTCTCACCAACAGTGCAAGAGGGTTCCTTTTTCTCCACACCCTCTCCAGCATTTATTGTTTGTTGTCTATTAGTTTTGTTTTGTTTTGTTTTTTTTTTGCGATACGTGGGCCTCTCACTGCTGCGGCCTCTCCCATTTCGGAGCACAGGCTCCGGACGCGCAGGCTCAGCGGCCATGGCTCATGGACCCAGCCGCTCCGCGGCATGTGGGATCCTCCTGGACCGGGGCATGAACCCGTGTCCCCTGCATCGGCAGGTGGACTCTCAAGCACTGCGCCACCAGGGAAGCCCTTTTTAATTTAAATAGCTTGTAGATGTTTACGTTAAAATAACTCAAGCAGTTTAATAGGTCCGTGTCCAAATTAGGATGATTTTGGTTCTAAGAAACAAAAATATTTTATGCTGACTTAAACTGTAAAAGCAAAGTGATTTGTTCCTGCCACGAAAACTTCATTGATAAAGAGATGTAGGTTTATTTTGGTCAGGGCTCTGCCTCTGTCTCTGTGTCTGAAATTTTCTAAGTTCCACCTTTCTCTGCTCACCATGGGTGTTAGAAGGCTACCAGCAGAAACTGTGGCTGTATACTTCCTCATCCGCATACAGGAGGAGCAAGTGTCATTTCCCAAAACCATTAAATAGAAGTTCCAAGCTTGACTCTGAACGAATTACTCTGAACCAACTACTGATGCCAAGGTATAGGCTAGGTGACTTCTCTTTCCTACTTTAGGAGAGGGTTCGGCAATTCTGATTGGCTTATGTCTCCACCTGAGAGAAGGGATTCTCCTCCCCCAAATTCAAGGGCTTCTTCCTGCAGCAGGGAGGAGAAGGAGGGGAATGGAGAGTGAAGAGGCCTTGTGGATGTCTGTTACAGAATTATTTTACGTCTTCTCATGCTTGAATATTTGGGGAGGGGAGAAAATTGAGAAATCATTTTCATTGATCACTGTCTTCCATTCCACAAGCTGCTTTCTTCCACATGACAATCTCCATGTAATACTCTCTACAAGATGAGGAAGTAGATGTTATCTCACCCAACAAATAAGCAGGAGAAAGTTAGCCAATTTAATGTTCTCAGGTTCACGTGGTTCATAAAGGCATATTTTAAAGTCCGTGCTCTTTCTTCTGCACTCTTCAGGTTGTAGACTAAATCGTATTTGCTAAGTAATTTTCTGAGGAAGGTTATTCCAAGTTGGAAGGTCAAAGGATGTATACATTTTAAATAAACATTCATTCTGCAAATAATGACAATGTTCCTACGATGTGCTGAGTACATGGTAGGTGCTGGCATACTGTGGTGAAGAATATAGGTGCCTTCTAACCTCACAGATTTCGTGGGAGAAGCAAATGTTAATGTCACGCAGTTAAGTTTAAAATTACAAACTGTGTGACCGCTCTGTCATAAGATCTGTCCAAGTCTGGGAAGGTTGATCAGAAACCTTTTTCCTGGGAGGTGACATTTGAGTTGAGATCTGAAGGATGAGAATGAATTCACAAGACAAAAAGGAGCGGGCTTCCCTGGTGGCTCAATGGTTGAGAGTCTGCCTGCCAATGCCGGGGACATGGGTTCGAGCCCTGGTCTGGGAGGATCCCACATACCGCAGAGCAACTGGGCCCGTGAGCCACAACTACTGAGCCTGCGCGTCTGGAGCCTGTGCTCCACAACAAGAGAGGCTGCGACAGTGAGAGCTCCACGCACTGCGATGAAGAGTGGCCCCCGCTTGCCACAACTAGAGAAAGCCCTCTCACAGAAACGAAGACCCAACACAGCCCAAAAAATTAATTAATTAATTTTAAAAAAAAAAATAAATACAATATATCATTAAAAAAAAAAAAGGAGGAGGGGGAGAGAATTCCAGGCAGCGGGAACAAGGCATGGCGAAGAACTGAAAACGTGCTTTTTGTCTGAGCATAGAGAGTGAAGCAAGAGGGTGAGACGAGGAGATAGGCTGGATCCTGCAGGGTCTTCGGGTAGTATTAAGAATTGTGCTTCGTATTCCACAAGAAATTGTACCTTAACTCTTGGAGAAAGTCGGTGAGATAATATCTTAGTATTTGTTGCAGTTATGTCTCTGAATATTTATAATGTTTTCTTAATACATGTTTTCTTGCCTCTACAAAGCCCTTACTTCAGTTACAGAATTGTTCCATCATATCCGGCATTTCAGCCTTGACGTGCTGTGCAAATCATTTGTAGTAGCTTTAGACTTTTTATAACCACTTATAACTTGAACTTAGATGTAAAATGGTGAAGGCAAAGGCCTCTACATTTTAGTGAATATTTACCAAAAGAGTACTGAATTAGTTATAGTTGCAAACTGTGCAGAAAACTCCAGACATTAAACTTAGAGGGAAGAAATATGGAAATTACATATATATTATACATATTTATATATCTATAAATTTAATGTAGGTTTCAGGTAATATTTATATATAATTAACTTAATGGAGGTGGCCTGGCATGTTGTCCACTATTCATGTCCTGTTGGAGTTGCGCTTGTGACCTCCTCTTATTTCTGGTTATGATTAAAGAAAGAGAGAGAAGCAGAACTTTGTTTAAATATACTGTTGGCTTTTGCATTCGACTAAGTCAGTATAAAAGAATGATTTTGCTCATACCATATGGTATATTAATACCATAAATAAAGCATGCATCTAGGTTACTAATTAAAGTTGGGCTGAGGTTTTTAGAGTTCATCCTTGTTGAGAAGATGGTTTACTTAGAAGTCTAAACATTCGAGCTATAGTGTAACATTTAAGCATAGAAAGTTGCTGACTCAGCCACTTCCCTAAAATCAAACAAAAGAACACCATGGCTTTTGATTCTATTACTTCACGCGCTGCAAGTATAACTTTAAAAATTATCAAAATAAACTTTGAAAATGGGAACACGTATATTATTGAGAAACAGTATTTATTGGGCAAGCGTCTTCACCCTTTACCTTTGTCAGGGGTGGTATAAATTGCATTGTATCAACAATTTATTTCCGGGCTTCCCTGGTGGCGCAGTGGTTGAGAGTCTGCCTGCCGATGCAGGGAACACGGGTTCGTGCCCCGGTCTGGGAGGATCCCACATGCCGCGGAGCGGCTGGGCCCGTGAGCCATGGCCGCTAAGCCTGCGCGTCCGAAGCCTGTGCTCCGCAACGGGAGAGGCCACAACAGTGAGAGGCCTGCATACCGCAAGAAAAAAACAAAAAAACAATTTATTTCCTTGGTGGGAAAGATGAGCCTTCTGTTCTGGAGTGAGAGCTTCCTGCTCTTGTCTTCATGTTGAGAGGAACAGAGGAAGGGAGGCAGATATATTCGCAGGCTTTTCACTGGAGGCCTTGAGTAAATCATGCTTATTCCTTGCATGGAATATATGATGTTGCAACAAATTCCTGCTCAAACATTTTGCATACCACTGCCTCTTCTGTCCAGGAGAACTGACATTCTTTCTTCTATACTTTCAGGATAGGAGTAGATTAAATAAAGACTTCCATGTGTACTGCTCTCCTACAAGTAAATTAATTAAACTACTGATCAGTTTGAAATGCTAACATGTCTATTTTTTGTGAAAATAACTGGTGCTTCCATTTTTTAGAGCATCTCAGAGATCTTCCTCTATATCGTGTCGTTGAATTTCAGCTCATGCTATCAGGTCTGGTAGTAATTCAAGTATCATCCTCATTATGTTGATTTGAAAATGAAAAAGACAGAGAACACACATGACCTGGGTGTTCAGAACCACTTCTACTTCTGTATATCACAAAAAGCCTGTGAAGAGAATGTGATGAAAGGGCCTGACACTCACATGAACAGTGGTGTGTACCCACAGGGAGAACTGCTGGGTACCTGCATTTGCTGATTTTTATCAAATATTTGAGCACTTGCCTAGTACTTGGTAGGTATTCTGTCCAGGACTGTCATGGTATATCTTCAGGTAATTTAGGAAAAAGATATGATCTGTTCATTTATTCAGAAATTATTTTATTGATAAGTTACTCTGTCAGAGCCCTGGGAATTTGAAGATGAAAATGTTTGGTCTGTACCTTCAGTCTAAGGACAGTTAAGGTCAAGGTGAAGTGGGACATGAAGGAAAGAAAACCCAAGTCTACCTGGGTTATTGAAGTTTCATGGGAAGTTGTTCTTCACACTGAATCTTGAGGGTGGAGGGGCGTGTGTTCTAGGAAAGTAAGTCTACGTGCAGAAGTAATAGTCAATTAATAATATTATTAATGAAGCAGCTAATGTTTATTGACTACTTTGGTGTCAGTTTTTTTCTTCTCAGTGCTTTACCTGTATTCACTTGTTTACTCCTAACAACAACCCCAAAAGATAGGTACTACAGATGAGGAAACTGAGGCAGAGAGCAGTTAGTTATCTAGCCCTCGGTCGCACAGTTAATAATGGCAGAGCCAGCTTCCAAGCCCAACAGTCTGATGCCACCACGTTCCTTTGTGTGAAAACGCTGACCTGTTTCGGGAATGGTAGAACCTGAAATGGTTGGAAGTTAAGGTCTGTGGGTATTTATCAGGGTTTTGGCTGGTCAGGTGCTTAAAGGTCAGATCGTGAAGAGCCTTGGGAGACATGCTAAAGAGTTAGAATTTTATTCCACAGGATCAGTATTTATATGTTTTTGAAAACAAGATCCAGAGCTTACCTTCATCGGTATCGCTTGGGGTGCTTTTTAGAGATGCACACTCCCAGGTTCCACTTTAGATCTACCATATCAGAATTTCCCTGCTCCAGAAAGTGGCCAAGGGGCTTGTGCCCTGAGTGGTCAAGTGGTAAGTTGATCCCTAGCTCCTAAGAGCAGCCGCTGCTCTTATTTTTACCAAGTTTCTTGGTATTTAATTTGCTGAGTTGAAAATTAACGTAAAGAAGGCTATGAGTTTTGTTTTGTATGTGTTGGGTTTAATATGCTTTCAGAATATCCTATGGGAAATGTGAGGAAAAAGAAGAAGCTGCCTGCTTGATTTAGAGATAGGGAATTTTTGAGTCTTCTGCTTATAGCTGGTTGGAGACACTTATGGATATAGTTGAGATTACTCATGTGAAAAAATAGAGCAGTCAGCATGGCTGGAAAGCATTGAAATATGAAAACAACATGAAACGTGAAATATTGAAAGAGATTAAGAAGACATCAAAAGCAAGCGGGACCCTGGGAGAGGGGGAGTTCAGGAACCAAGGAAGGAGGGTTTCATGACATCTTCGTTGTTATTGAATGCATCTGAGAACTTGTGTAAGAAAGGAACTAGAAAAATAAAAAAGGTCAGTGGTGACCTGAAGAAGCAGAATTTTGCGGGAGTAGTAGTACCAGGCGTGGAAGCCGGATAGTAATGTGCATGTAAAGTGCGTGGCTAGTGAGAACAGGTGAGATTATTCTTTGTAAAAACTTAACTTTCAGAAGAAAAGTATGGTGATAAAAAAGGCTACAAGGTAAAGGGAGAGCTTAAACATTACTAGCTTTTTTACTTTTTACACAGTTCACATTTATTATAAGGATTGAAACAATACAGATATAAACAAAGAATAGAGTTCCCTTTCATCCAATAACCAAAAGATAGCAACTGTTGAAGTTTGTCATTATTTTTCAAGCCATGTTTCTATCTGTATATGTTTGTAGTAGATATGCATTTACACATTTTAAATGAAAATGTTACAGCAGTCTACATTTTTGTATGTACCTTATTGTAGTAGAAACACTTACCTCTTTCTTTTTTTTTTTTAATAAATTTATTTTATTTATTTATTTATTTTTGGCTGTGTTGGGTCTTTATTGCTGCCCGTGGGCTTTCTCTAGTTGCGGCGAGCGGGGGCTACTCTTCGTTGTGGTGCACAGGCTTCTCCTTGCGGTGGATTCCCTTGTTGCGGAGCACAAGTGCTAGGTGCGCGGGCTTCAGTAGTTGTGGCACGTGGGCTCAGGAGTTGTGGCTCGCGGGCTCTAGAGTGCAGGCTCAGTATTTGTGGCACACGGACTTAGTTGCTCCGAGGCATGTGGGATCTTCCCGGACCAGAGCTCGAACCCGTGTCCCCTGCATTGGCAGGAGGATTCTTAACCACTGTGCCAGCAGAGAAGCCCAGTTATCTCTTTCATTACATATTATTTTACACCATTACTTTTTCACAGTTGCCTAGCATCACATTGTGTGTATATAATAGTTTGTATAATCCTATTATTGGCACTCTTGGTTTTGGGGGGCACTTTTTCATTTTAAATAGTGCTACCATTAATATCTTTGTGGACAAATCTTTTCTCATTTGCATAATAGCACATTTTTGATTAATTTCAAATGGTGGCATTGTTAGATTAAATTAATAGAAAAAGGTACCGAATGGAGTGTGGGTTTATGGGATCTATAAATCGAGATGATATTAGTCTTAGATAAAAAGACAGACATTTCCTTCTTTCTGGATGCAAGGAGGGTGGAGGACTGCTTGCCATTACCTGCAATTTTGTGTTAGTTTCTGCATTTTGCTTTCTCTCATGTAAATTCT
This sequence comes from Delphinus delphis, assembly GCF_949987515.2. Taxonomy (NCBI): domain Eukaryota; kingdom Metazoa; phylum Chordata; class Mammalia; order Artiodactyla; family Delphinidae; genus Delphinus; species Delphinus delphis. Next base: position 134,717,754 of record NC_082685.1, on the reverse strand, counting down.
AAAAGTGATCTAACTGGAAGAGAAAAGATAGGAAAAGATTTGGTTTATCGAAGAAATTGCTTTAGATTTTAGAGGATAAGGTAAAAGGTATTACTCAATAAAATACTGTTTTTTTCTTGCTCTGTCAAAGCCCCTGGGTGAAGTATGAGTTCAGGATCTGGGAGTTTTGAGTTAGAGATGGCAGAAAGTCACAGCATTTGGGGGCCCACTTGTATAATACAGATATTGAATTCAGTACCACTGACAGGTGTTCTTGGTCTAAAACTCTTTCAAGTCTGAGTTCCCTTCTCTGTTGTGTTAAAACTGCCATCTTCCTTTAGCTCCTTCCTGTTCTTAAAGAATTTCCTTAGATCTGCGAGCTTGAGAACTAGATCTCAACTCTATCTACTTTCAGCTCTCTGCAGACATTTCAAAAGGAAGAGGATGGTAATGGAGCAGATGGTGAATTGATACAAGAATGACCTTATGAATGATTTTAATGACCTTATGCATGATTTTAAAAAAATATATAAACAAACACAAGATTAGGCAGATACTGAACATCTAAGGGCTCTCCCAGGAACTTCTCCAGAGGCTCTTGGCTATCGGGAGGTATCTTTAACTGGGATAGATGCTTTCAGAGGAATAAGAGGTGGAAGCAACCATTTTATCTAAAAAGTTATTGAGGTTATGAAATAACTTACAGATTCTAGTTTTAAACTTGTGATATTAAGAACCTCGTACTGTGCGGTGTATACAGTATACGCCAAACACACATAGACGGACCTTAATTTCTCTGGCAAAGCACCTCAATGTAATTGTAATTCAGCGAATTCCAAATATCTGAAGGCATTTTTGTTTTTTAATCAGAATTTTAGAGTTTGCTCCAGGTTTTTCGTCCTTCTCATGTTCACCCTCTTTCACTTTGACTTCTCAGTATTTTTGCCTGCTTTAGTATTTATTATGTACAGCATATGCTACCCTTACTCTCCTATCTATTTAAGCTTGGTCCTTTGCTCTCTTTTTGGTCCTACCTTTTAGGTCCTTTAGTTTAATCATGCATGTCTGCTTCTATTGATACTAGATTGTTTCCCTAAGGACTCTGTTAGTGAAACTGAATTGGATTTTACAGCTCTGGTGATATTCCTTCTGGTGTACACCAAGAAGATGCTATATATCACAGGGGCTGATGCATTACTTTGTAGGGCTTTTGTTTTCTATTTTGTATTTGAAAAATTAGGTGTGATCATGAACATGGGAATGTCTCTTAATATCATGAGGATAATACAATCATAAAATAAAATCATCCATGTTAGCTTTGGTCTCTGAAAAATGTAATATATTGTGATTTTGAGCAAATCGAGTTCCCCAGAGAACATTCAGTCATGTAAAATTTCACTTCTGTAAATTTTCGTTGCTTGTACTGGAAGCTGACTAAAATTACTTGGCACCTGCCGCTGTGTGTCTGGCGTTGTCCTGGGGACTTTACAGCTGTTAAGCCATTAAATCATCACAGCAGGCTTGTAAGGTAGGTCTGGATTCCCCCATTTTACTGAAAAGGGATGGAAGCTGAGTGTATAGAAAATGACTTTTCTTATGCCACCCAGCTCAAAGCTGGAATTTGATCCTGTTTGTTTGGCCCTAATCACAGCAGTCTTCCTAATTGGAGTTAGACATGGGAATGTATTAAGCCTTCACTTTGGATTTAAACATTGATTCGGATGAAAAATGAAACCAAGTGCTGTTGGTTGAGATGGTAAGCTATTGAGAATTAACCCAATTTAGTACTGAGTATAATCTCTGGCAAGGTCCCAGGTTCTGTCACATAGTACTGCCAGATAAAGGGTTGCCTTGATCATCAGTGATTTCATTTCTGCAAGTACAGTTCCATTGTAGAAGGGAATGAATTGTGGGGAAAGAAATTCACACGGGATCATGGTGTATATTTCCCCCAGCTTGTCTGAGGCTCCACTGGCCTGGTTATTTTATCTTCTAAGTTTTGGCATTTGATTCAGGGCCCAAAGCTGGGCTCTTGGCTGGGGTTCAACATCTGCCATTTGTTCTTCCTTCTCCTTTCCAATAGGCACCTCCTCACTGATATTTGCTCATTATTTTATTACTAAATTCAATGTCTCTCCTCTTCAGTCTATCCTAAATGTTTCCAATCACAGTAATTTTTTCAAGACACTTATTTTGTCTTAAACTTCTATTATGCGTCACAGTCTGATTTCACTTATATAATACTCTTGAAATGACAGAATTACAGAGGTGGAGAATTAATTAGTGGCTGTCTGGGTTTAGGAATGCTGGGGTGAAGGGAGACAGCCTTGACCCTGAAGACGGCAGCATGAGGGAACACTCTCCGAGTGATCAGATAGTTCTGTATCTGGATCAGATAGTTCTGTATCTGGATTTCTGTATCACTCTCCGAGTGATAGGCACACGAAGCAAATGTGAACAAATGACATAGATAGAACTGCACCCAGATTTTACACTAATGTTGATTTCCTGCTTTTGATGTTGTGCTGTAGGAAGAGAAGATATAATCAGTGGGGGAAACTTGGTGAAGATCCGTGAGACCTCGCTGCACTGTCCGTGTAACTTCGTGTGAATCTATAATTATTAAGAAAGAAAGGACTGTTGTGCTTTAAAATATTCAAGTTCCTTTGTCTAGCATATTCATTATGTTTCATATTCTTTGCTTCCCTCTGAATTAATCGTTCAGTTATCTCCTGATTTTTTTCCTACCTAAATCTTATTTGGCATTAACACAGTGTTTGGCTTCTACCAGGTTACCAAGAAATGCTTCTTGAATTAATTGAGCAATTAAATATGCTTTATGAAAGAACAGTATATCAGCACTTGGTCTCATTACTAACCATCTTTCTTTCCTACTCTTTTCTTTATTTAGTCTTTCTTGTCTCTGCCTAATCTCTTTCCAAGGACTAAGCAACATGCCAGGGATTTGGCGGGTGGAGTCTGGAGACCTGGGCTTGCCTGGGAGGGTTGCATCGCCTGTGGCCACAGTCACAAAGCCCAGTCACAAATTCTAAAAGGCAGTGGCTTCTTGAGGACTTATGACTTAGTGTCATAGGACAAGATGAGCCAGGAAACCCAGGATATAAACTACTGAATCCTGATCATCCATCCATTCAAATTTATTAAGACTAGTTTTACAGACCAGTGTATGATTTATCTTGGTGAGTTGCATCCATGTGTACCTGAAAAGAAAAAGATATTCTTTTGAATATCTTTTGTGGTTGTAGTTTTCAGTGAAAATCTAGTTTAGATCATCTGTGTCTTTAATGAGTTTTTTTGGGGGGGGGGGGGTTGGTTCTGTCAGTTTCTCATACTGTGACTGTGGAGTTGTCTGTTATTCTCTTTAATTCTGTCAGGTTTTGTCTCATGGTTTTTGAAGCTGTGTTGTTAGGTGGTACATATGCACATTCATGATTATTGTGCCTTCATCCTGATGAATTGACCCGTTTATATTATGAATGATCTCTTTGTATCTTTGTCTTGAGGTCTTTGTTAAACACTTCAGTCTTCTTATGCTTACCTTTGCATGGTATATCTTTTCCATTTAAAAATTTTCAAACTACCTGTGTCTTTTTATTTAATGTGGATCTCTTAAAGACAGCATAGAGTTGGATCTAGCTTTTTTTAATCCATCTGTCCACCTTTGCCTTTTACTCAATGTGTTTATTAGTCCATTAGCATTTAAGGCAATTCTTGCTATGGTAGGATTCAGGCACCATTTATTATTTTGTTTTCTATTTGTCCCTTGTTTTTTGTTCCTCTGTTCCTGCTTTCTTTTGGATTAAAGGTTCCAAAATGCTTTTAGAATTCCATTTAATTTATTATTGTTTTTAATCTTATTTTGTGCTTGCTTTAGGAATTACAGTATATATCCGAAGTTTTCTTAGAGTTATTATTTAGGGTTAATATTATACCATTTCCCATAAGATTAAGGACCTTGAAACTGTATGTGACCGTTTAACCCCTCCCTGACATTATGCTGTAACTGTCATGTGTACTACATTTACATATGTTATAAATCACACTATGAAGTGTTAGAATTTTTACTTTAAACAGCTATGTATATTTTAAAAACATTAAGAGAAAAATAGTCTTTTATGTTTACAATTTTTGGTGCTCTTCATTCCTTCTGGGTATTTGAATTTCTGATATCATTCAGCTTGAAGAACTTCATTTGGGATTTCTTGTACTTTAGGTCTGCTGGGACATGTTTCCACAATTTCCTCGTATCTGAAAGCTTCTTTATTTGCCTTCATTCTTGACAGATATATAGCTTGGATAAAGAATTCTGGTTTCATAGTTGTTTGTTTACCCCCCTGGTCCCCTCCCGCCCCAGCTCTTTACTGTTCAACTGTCCTGTGTCCTCCATAGTTTCTTACGAAAACTTAACACTGATTCTTGTTTCCCTATATGTAATGTGCCATTTTTTTCTCTTCTTTAAATTTTTTTTCTTTATATTTGGTTTTCAGCAGTTTGACTATGTGTACCTAGAATTAATTTTCTTTGCACTTATCCCGTTTGGGATTTTCTGAGCTTCTTCAATCTATACATCTATGTCGTTCACCCAAATTAGGAGATTTTCAGCTTGTTTTCCCCTGCATTATTCTCTCTCTTTTCACCTTCTAAAACTCTAATTATATAAAATATTTGCTGTTTTGCTAGTGTCCCACAAGACCCTGATGATGTCTTTGTTTGTTTCTTCTTGAGATTGGATTTTCCTTTACATCCTTAACCATACTTATTAACTGTTTTAACATCATTGAGGGCTAATCCCAACACTTGGGTTAAATTTTCTCTCGAATGTTGGTTCAAGGTTCCTGTTTGTTCATGTCAAGTAATTTGGACTGTTTTCACTTTGTGAATGATACGTTACATAGGCTCTGTATTCTGTACGTTTCTTCAAAGAGAATTGATATTTTTTTGGTCTTAACGGGCAGTTACTTTGGCTGAACTCGAACTCAAGTTTGACTTCTCTGTGACAGGTGGCAGCTCCACTGACCCATCCAAAAAGCTAATATTGAATATGTGCTGTGCGTCATGCTCATGTGTTTACCATAGGTAATTGTGCTGAAAATACAAATAGACATGGACCGTAACCTCAGGAGACTTGCAATCTACTTGACACAGAGAGGAGAGTAAACAAAGTATGACAAATCCCCATATGTCCTATGAGATAGGTACATAGAGACAGTGGAGTTAACTGAAAAAGGAGTTGTTAAAAATGATTTTTGAAACAACTCAATCCTTCTGAGAACAGGAGGTAGTTTATTTATTATATATAGTAATGATGAAAGATCGGCTGATGAATAGCTATTAGTTACACTGTCATAATTTTGTTAGTTCTTTGAAGAAAAGGAAGTGTTTCAAAAGCACAACATATTGTGAGGAAGCAATATTAAAAATAAATGTTTAAATTTATAAATGTTTAAATTCTTGAGTGCCATACTAAACAGGAGAAATACTTCTCTTCTGGTAAGAAAAGATGATTTGATAAAACCTGAGCAGACAATGCACATGATCATAAATTACTGAATGTTAGACATTGCTGAGATAAAAGACCTAGCTATACTAAAAAAAGTATCACAAAAGATATATATTACTATGTCATATATCTTAAAAATCTGTAAGTTTCCTGTGTCAAATATCAAAGACGTTTTCTAATCCATTTTGGTATCTATACTTTTATCTATATAAAGTAATGGGTAACACGGGGTTGGTTGTCATTGTGTAAAAGCATGTTTGCCTTAGCAGTAACTTGAGCCTTTCTTTTCTCTCTCTCTCTTTTTTTTTTTCCTGTTTTAACAGTGTATCCTATTCAGTACATGTATCTGAAGATTACCCAGGTATGTTTTTCTTTTTCTTTTTATTACAAATATTCATGCCATGATTCTTTGAATAGTTTTTTCTTCTGGAGATGTAAAATGTATATAAATATATCTAGGGGTGAAGGGTTGGCAGGGAAAGACAAAATAAAAGAATTCTGTTGATTGCCTGTGAGTTACATGTCTCACCCTGAGACACAGTACAGAATCAAAATAGTTCTCCCGTGAAACTACTTTCCTTGAGTCAATATGATAGCTTCATCCTGTATATTTACCTCATTACAATTAAAATGAATAAACTGGTTTAGTTGTTGGCTTTCATACTCTAAAAATAATGGGTAGGAGTAACAGCTAAAATAGTAGCTAAAAATAATAGTAATATTTGAAAATAATAGGCCTTTCTTAATTTCTCTAAATTTATATACAGTTGAACACATCTCACAACAACTCTCTGAGGTTGTTACTGTAATATCCTCATTTTACAGATGAATGATGACACTACTAGTAAGAGGAAGAACTGCAATTTGAACCCAATAGTCCAGAGCCCGTGGACCATCCTGCTAGACTGTACTAGGCTTCTTGCATATGCACAGCTGTCCTCACCGTGTGTCCTGAAATAGATTACTAGATCCACACACATTTGTCCATAGAAAACTGAATATAAGGTCACTACAGATCTATTTTTCTATTGATCAAACCAGTATCTTTCTTCTAGGCCATGTTCAGTCTTACTTTCTAGACTCACTGTAATCTCACCAGAGCCCAGGATGTGTATGCCAGTATTTAAGTCATGATAATTTGGACTTTATCTTTAGTGTTTTTCTCACTCATGATGTCTGTAATTTTATCTTGAGTAAGAGCACGAGCACTGTAGACTTAGTGTAGATCAAATATGACTTGATTAGTTTACCCCAAAGAAAAAAGTATAATGCAAGAATCTATTTTTTTATCATATTCTGTGGCAAAGATTAGCAAATTTTAACTGCCTATGTTTCATATATATATTTTTTACTCCAGCATTCTTACTTAATAAAATCTGATGGTTACCACACTAACTGTTCTGATCTCTCAGGGTCATAAATTGAAATCACAATTCCAATTCCTATTCAAATCTAGCCATTTTATTCACTTACTGTGCATGACTGGGATCATAATTTTCTGTATAAAATGAGTAGATTGCTATAAGTAACTTTGATTACGTATACTTTGAGTATTTTTTAAAAAATAATTAGTTAATAATGTGGTATGAGGATATTGTAATATATTTTTTTAGCCTTTAAGCAAAGTATTTCCAGTGGCAATTTGCGTTATGCATTTAACCTTTTTGTAAGATCAAATGTTACATTTTAAAATAATTTTCACATATCATAAGTTCCCTTACAGTTGTTTTGCTATGATCTCCATATGTTTTAAGCATAACATTCTATAAAACTATGGTGCAATTTTACAAGGAGAGTTATTCATTATTAAAAATATGCCTATTTTTAATAGTATAAAAAGTATTCTAGGCAGATATTATTGGAAGAACCAAGACATGAGATGTGTAAAGAAAAAAAATTTCTTAGCTGGTTTTGCAATCAGCCCTCTCCCTTATTATGATATAGTATGTTTTTGATGCTGAATTTTGCTTAAATATATTAGGAAAATAAAAGCCCCACTATTTATTGTAAATATTATGATTATTATGCTTCTCATCTGAGGCAGCTCCTAGAGATGTCACCCAAGAGAGATGCAGGACATTTAAGTCAGGGTGATAGAAATAATGCCACAAATGAAAGCCCCCTGAAGACAGTAAGTGAATTATTCTGTAGCGCAAGAAATACGGTAGATGCCTTTAATAAACCAAGTGAACCAAATGTTTAGCTCCCTCTTGTGGTCAAGAAGTATTACTCTGGTTTCTCTCGCCACACGGGAGCCCCACTGGAACTACAGTATACAAAAATTGAAATTAAAACATAAAGTATTGGTTATCATTGGTGCTTTTAAAAATTGAGTTTACATCACGAAGCAAGTTCATAGTGAACTGGCAATATAATTTAATTTATAAAAAAGAAGTGTAAATAAAACACAGAGATGGAGAGAGAGATTAGTGCATTTGGGGATAGAATTTTGAATTGGTTGATGCCAAGTATTTTCTTATGCATGATTGAATGGATTCTAAATACCAGTTTGTGTATAGAAAGAACAAGTGCTATCATGACATTCTATACTTGAAGAAGTGTGCTGAGGGAAGTTAACTATTCCCCAAGGATGTGTAGTTTGGTGGTAACCAAGTCTATAATTCAGTTCTGATTCCTCTCACTTCTGCGGAAGAAGTAGTAGTAGTATTTTTATGGAGCGTTCTTCAAAGTGAATACTGCTATGATAATATTTTCCCCATTATTAAATTTTAATCCATAGTTATTTGTACTAGGAGTTCAGTTAATATGCTTGATTTCTTATATAGATAATATTATATAAAAATGATATGTTTGCTCTTCCTTTCCAGTATTCATACCTGTATTTTTTTCTCCTCTTGCACTGGCTAGAACTTCCAGAATGACTTTTAATAATAGATAGGAAAATTGGCAGCTTTGTTCCTTTTCTCAAAATTAGTGAGCTTGCTTCTAGTCGCTTTCAGAAGAGCAAGTATCATTGCTTTTCTCATTTACTAAGCTTTTTTTTTTTTTGAGAATGAGTATTAAGTCTTTATCGAATTCTTGTTTGGCATCTAATGAGGTATCGTGTATGTTTTCTCCTTTGAATAGAAGGTGACAAGATATATTAGCAGATATCTTAAGGCTGCTCTATAAGAACTACGTGTACTTTGTCATGTACTCTGTTACTAAATACTTCAAATTGATGACGGAATTAAACTGTTCTTTGGCATTTGATAGAACTTGCTAGCAAATCTATCTGAGCCTGTATCTTTTTTCTTTTTTTTTTTTTTTTGCCGTACGCGGGCCTCTCACTGTTGTGGCCTCTCCCGTTGCGGAGCACAGGCTCCGGACGCACAGGCTCAGCGGCCATGGCTCACGGGCCTAGCTGCTCTGCGGCATGTGGGATCTTCCCGGACCGGGGCACGAACCCGTGTCTCCTGCATCGGCAGGCGGACGCTCCACCACTGCGCCACCAGGGAAGCCCTGAGCCTGGTATCTTTTTAGGGATGGTTCTAGAGCAGTTGTCATATATTTCTGCCATGATTGATGAATCTGTTCTTTGTTTCTATTTCTTAGTCATTTTTTAACATGTGTTCTTCTTGAAAGCCCACTATGTTGGAGGAATGTCCAAATTTTTCAGCAAAAAGTTTTTTTAATAGTATTCAGTCTGTAAGTCTAAAAATCTTCTGCATCTCTGTGGTTATTTCTCCTTTCTCATTTCTGTTATTTTATATTTATTCTTGTCTTTTTCTCCCCTTGCTTTTTCTTCCAAAAAGTTTGTCTATTTTAAAAATTATTTCAAACAAATGCTCTCTTTTATGTTGCTTTTAATTTCTAAATGCAGTAATCTTGATAGTACTTTTATTAATTCCTTCTGATGCTAATGTTCCTTAGGATTTTTTTCCTACTTTTTCTAGATAATACGGTTCAGTGCTTATCTCATCATCTAAGTTTGAAAATACAGTATGGAATTTTTTTTGCCCTATGAACATGTATTAGTATAATCCTCCAAATTCAGGATTATGCCATCCTATTTATTCCTTAGCAGATTTGCCATTTTATAGTTTTAATCTATTAAGTTACCTGTGCCATCTATTGGAACTCATTTCATAGTTTGTTTTTGTGAAAATTAAAATTGAGAGGGTCTTCAGTTTTAGGTACATATAATAACGTATATAAATGAAATACTAAAGATATATTGGCTATTCAAATAAAATGAAGAAATAAAGCAGCCTTCTAGTTTACCTGTGGAGTTTCTACTGTAGACAATTTTCTGTTTTTTAAAGGTAAGTATATTACAAATCACAGATAATTGACTCTGTTGTGACCAGCAGAATTCTTTCTCATCAGTTACCACCTTTAGTTGGGAGGCTTACCTACTGGAGGGTATGAATTCTCTCATTTCTCTTACATGTTTTACAAGATACTGCAATTGTTGAGTGACAATATCCTGATATAAAAAAACATAGCAAAGCATTGATGTTTGGATTCAGACAGTTTTACCACTTACTACGCTATGTGTAATTACTTTAGTTACTTAAATAATTTGGGTGAATTAATTTTTCTGAGCCTTGGTTTCCTCACCTTTAAAATAGGGATAATAATTGATTGGCTTGATGGTTGACATGAATATCATATGTAGGGGAAATATGCAGATTGTATTATAAAACCAGTATAGTTATTGTTTATAATTATTTCTATTAAGTTACATAGTAATGAATAATGGAATGCTGGCTTAAATTAGAAATAGAATAAAAGCAGTAATTTAAGAGATGCGTTTCCGTAGCTCTCTACTCACCTCTCCCTTGTCCACAGAAGTTCCAGTAATGCTTGCATAGTCTGGTAGGGAAGGGAAGAGAAAATATTCATACTGTTAACAGCCTTTAACAAGAATCTACAGGTTCTCTACGAAACATACACATTAAAGAACCTAACTGTCCCCGGAAGCTTTCAGAAAAAGAAATTGCCAGCCTTAGACTCAAGTGGGAGACTCTTCCCGTGAAGGAATTTGAGTTTGAAAGCATTCTGTTCTGTCACTGGCTCATTCTGTTGCCTTAAATGCATTCTTTATCCTTTTGTGTCCTACTTTCCTATGTCTAAACAAAGACAACGTATTATTACAGATATCAGAATAGGTTGAGGAAGATTTAGAAATAATTAGTTAAACAACAACAAAAGAAAACATAGAATCAATTCAGACAGCTGGGACGCTCCTCAAAGATCATCAGCAAACCTCTTCATTTTATAACCAAGCAGACAGTGGCTTAGAGTTAAAGGGATCAACAGCTAATTGGTAGCAGAGTCTAGATTTGAAGTGCTTTGTCTGCTCTTACATTTCTGTTCTTGACTTGAATACACCTCTGTGATCTGGCCTATTGTATCATAATGGTTATTTAATGGATACTGTCATGCAAACTGAAAACATTTTGGTTTGGGTAAATTAAGCCAAAAGCAGAAATTAAAAGTGTTCTAATGCTTAAATACTAATCAAACTACAGACTGGTAGAAAATCTCTTAGAAAATGATATGTCGAATGCCTAATCCTGTCTTTCGGTTTTATGCAACAATTATTTACTGAGTTATATTGTCTTGAATCACACCTCACTGCCTTCCAGTGTCAACACTTTGTGTGAGCCATTTGGTCCTTTAAATTGAGTTACTCATTTCCCTGTTTTCTTAAACAGAAAGTTCTCATTTATTTGCCTCTTGATGCTTTAGTACAATCCTCCTCATTCCATGACACTGAGATATTCCATGATATGGAGTCCACTGTCCAGATTTTTCTGGATCTTTCCTTCGAGTTGGTGGTCAGCATTGCTTCCATTGCTTTTTCTTCTCAAGTTTGCGTCAAGGAATCCATTGTACATAGGGAAAACCAAACTATGCACAATGAATCAGTAAGGCTCTGAATGAGGGTTTAAGAGGTTTAAAAATGGACTGAACCCTCTGAATGAGGGCTAAGAAATTTAAAAACTCTGTTTTAGCAGAGCAGCTGTTGATCCTCACCTGAAGGTATGAGTTTACTGACCCCAGATAAGCAGTCAAAGGCTCACCTAATATGATGAGACAGTAATTAAAAAGTTATATTAAATCTGTTTCTTAATCCGGGGTCTCACCTGATAAACACAAAAATCCTCACACCCTCCTAGATGCTACTTGAAAAGGAAATAAGGCAAAATTTGTAATTAGAACAAATCAAAATAATGGGGCAAACCTGTTTTGTTTCAAGTCTAATCCACCCGCATCTCCTCTCAGATTCCTGAATAACTTAAAGCCTTTGACTTTGAGAGTCTTTTGTGACTACGTTGTGAATACATATCACTGTCACTACTCAAGGTCTAAAAACAGTACAGATGTTTCTTTGGAAATAAAGTAATGACTTAGCTATCTATCAGTTAAAAATCATGTTCTCATTGTACTGACACAATATTATGAAAACTGGGCTCAAGATCTTTTATCATGTGTTCGGTAAGTCATCTGAACACTCATTTCTCCTAGCAGAAATTGATACAGGCTTCTGTTGTTGGTTAGGTCTATTTTAGACTTTTATTTTTTATATATATATATTTACATTTTTTATACATCATTGATGAGTATATTATAGGACCATTATTTAAAAATTGGTTAAATATTTGTTGAATAGCTGTGTCACAGATGCCCTGTAACCATCAATGAGCAAAAAAAATAACAGTCGTGTGTCATATTACCATATACTTGATACCGATATTGGGAAGGATGCTCTTCAATGAGTTGAGGCAACCAGTTGCGTCCAAATGATCCATTACTGCATGGGATGTTAGAGATGTGTTTGGATAGTCTCTATCCAAAGTCCATATTTGTCTAGGAGATGCAAACATCTTTAAAGAAGCTATTTACAATTAATTCGCACATAAACCTGCAATTCACTTCATTTTTTTTCTGAGATTAATCAGAACAGTAGTGTGTGCCTTATGAGTGTTGGAAGCGATGTGGCTATACCTTAATTTTTTTTAATAAAGGTTGTACTTTTTCAAGTTACTATGCCTTTAGTTGTCTATATTTCTTTTGCAGATAATACATATGTGTCAAGTTCAGAAAATGATGAAGATGTATTAGTTACTACAGAGCCAATTCCAGTCATTTTTCATCGAATAGCAACAGGTAATAGGAATACACTATTTTCTTAAATTCCAGGTTAATATTTTCTTGATTATAGGTAGCTTTGTTTTTCGGTTTCTTTTAACCCATATAGTATTTATCTTTGGCATCTATAAATCTGGTTTTCCATACAGATTTTCTATTTAAAGTCATTAATTTGTTTTTCAACAATTTTAAAAATGCATAAATTAGTACTTTTAAAAAGTCCCATTTAAATGCCTTATGCAGATATTTGCTTTTGTGAAAATATTTTCATTCATAATGATACTGCCAGACAAACTGAATATTTAAAAAACATACTGAAGGCAATGTAGATCCCATGAAATATATAGTGAGAACTGAAGGAATTTGTAGTGTGGCCACTTCAGTTTGAGCACATTTTTATGGGCAATGAAAAATCAGAATAGTTTGTATGTAATATAATTCTCCAACATAATATAATTTCAAAATATCCCTTAATTTCTCTTGCAAAAGAAAGAATCATCTATGGGGTGTTTTTATACTGAAACTTATAAATATTTGGTAAATAGTATACTGAAAACTAAAATGATTCTTTAATTATAACTTTCAGAATTAAGAAAGACAAATGACATTAACTGTTGCTTATCCATAAAATCCAAATTGCAGAAGGAAAATGGGGAGGTATGTAAATTACATTTTATGTTTTATTATATTTCTTCAAACAGTATAGATATATTTGAAATTTACTGTGTATTTGTAGTTAATATCATCATTATTTAGGTTAAAATTGCATATAGTGAATGAAGTACACGCTCCTGGCTTAGGGACTTATGTATGGGAAAGATGGTGGCCTAAAATTAGCTACCTTTCAAGTAATAGAAAGAACATCTGGTTTAAATCTAAATAAAGTGCATACAAAACCTAACTTGTTCTCTGTGTTTTCATCAAATAATGTAGTTGATTGAAGAGCGCTTATGTAACATATTTAGAATAACCGTATGTTATTCTAAACTGTATGTTTAGATTAACTGTATGTGGTATACATAGTTTTGATCAGACCCTTAAAATTTCATCTGTAAAAGATGATCTTTCTAGCTAAAGGGGCACAGAGCTTGGGTATAGTCTTATTTTTGGCCAGTGTTAAAACAACAACAACAAACTTATCCCCTTTCCTCACCTTCAAGAAATTTACTTCAATCTGTAAGTAAATACGGGGACATTAAACAAGCAAAATGAATGTGGTGGGACCCGACAATTCTTTGGTTTTAAAACTATGCACTGAATGCAACCCTGCCTTCCCCTCAGTGTTGTACCATTCATAGTGCTCTTCAGTAGCCAAACTGAGAATCACTGATTTAGCATTATTGCTGCTAAAACCAAAAACTGTTTGTATTTTATAAAACCCAAATTCCCTTTTCTAGGTTTTTTGTTTGCCTTAGTAATTTGAAATTTGATCTAGAAATTTAAGGATAATTACAAAACATTGAATTAATAGATTCCTGTGTCTAAAAGCAGCTACCTTTCTCTTAATTATTTTAAAAGGGTCAGGGATAGGAATAGTTACTTTAGATGAATTTTTGTCGTTTGTACTTTAGACACATAACAGATACGGTTCAGTTAATTAGAAACTCAAACTTCAAGTTCAAGCATATTTAATTAAATATCCTTTTGAAATCTGAAATCTAAAATTATTTCTACAAAGTTCTCTTCATAATGTGATTTGTATTTATTTTCATAATTTGAGTTTTATATTATTAGATTCAAAGTGCCTTTTCTTTCATACCATTATGTGGTGTTGGCAGTGGAAGTGAGAACAGTCTGGGATAAATAACGCTGAGGAACTTTTTAATAAAAAATTGAATCAGTGTGAGCTGCTCAGATGTTTTATCAGAACAAACCCAAAATTGTAATTGATTGATGTAGCTTTTTATACACATCAAATATTAAATTGTACAACTCAAGACCAGTGAAACGTACATAGAGCTTAATGCACCCACAAAATTGTCTCTGACTACCTTTTTGTTTTTGGTTTGTACTGCACCAACAATTCTTTTATTTAAAATCCATATGGTATGCATAAGACCTACCTATTATGGCCACTTGTTACTTTAGTTTCAGAAGGAGGAAAACTAGTTTGACCATTAAAATTGCCTTCTTACTATTATTTTAAGGAGTCAAGACAAAATAGTACGGTGGAAGAAGATTCTGAAGGAGATAATGATTCTGAAGAATTTTATTATGGAGGACAGGTAAGCACATCAGCTCCTCTGAATAGCCACTCTCAAAGGTAGCAGTAGCCATACACGTTCTAGTGGAAATCTGTGCTTGTCATCTGAAAGACCTGTGTGTTGTTCAGGGTTCTGTAACTAACAAGGAAATTCCTATAATTTGTCTGTCGCTCATTTTCTATATATTTTCAGAAATTAAGGTTACTTTTGCAATTATTTGACTGTAATCATTTATTTACATTGAAGTTGTCTTAACTTCATTACAGATGTTTTGCAGACAGCATCTTATTATGCTTTTAACTTTTACATTTATTAAGCATATTGTGCTCAGTCAATATTTTGAAATGGTGACACTAATAAAAGCATGAATTGTTAGTTTTAAATAGAAGGTGATTAACCTTTATAAAAACTGATGGGCCCTAATTATCGAGCATCCTCATTATTTGTATTCATTATCTTCCTTTTCCTTCTATACTAAAGTGTTTGTTTAAAAATTGTTATGAAGAAACATCATGATTTATATATATGAAAATAGCATAGCCACATATGCATATATATGAAAGAATTCATTATATTTTTCCAGAATAATGTTAAAATTTTAAACTGAGCACTTGATTTTAGGATATGGCTATATAAGTTGTCTTGTTCTGTTTCTGTAAACTTCTTGATCCAATATGCTTTGTAACTTGGATAGTTTAAGGGAAAGGTAATATGTTAAAGAGATGCTTTAAAGCCAGTTATTATTATGTAAAGAATGCAAGTCAATTTATTCATTCAGAATCAGAAATTAGTAATCTGTCAATCAAGTGTATGCAAGGCAGTAGAGGTATGGACGGACATAAATAAAACTAGATTTCCTCTCTCCAGAATGCCTTACTAGGAATGGGGTACTTTTCCTAATGATTCTTTAACCAATATAACACTCTAACATTCTGCAAAATAATTCTTCCAGTTTCGATTTTTGTTTACACTGCTAATTCTTACGGGGGAAGTAAATGTTTTTTTCAGTCTAGAAGTTTTTCAGATTATCTGCCACTTCACTCCTTTTAACATTGGCATTGTCTTCGTATCAAAGTAGTCAAATATTACTTTTTAAGCATAATAAATTATACTAGATGTATGTGAACCTAAGAACTTTAGTGAATATATTGCTCAACTGTCTATACTTTTTTTTTTTTTTTGCGGTACGCGGGCCTCTCACCGCTGCGGCCCCTCCCACTGCGGGGTAACAGGCTCCGGACGCACAGGCTCAGCGGCCATGGCGCACGGGCGCAGCCGCTCCGCGGCCCACGGGCGCAGCCGCTCCGCGCACGCGGGATCCTCCCGGACCGCGTCCCCTGCATCGGCAGGCGGAATCCCAACCACTGCGCCCCCAGGGAAGCCCTGAACTGTCTATACTTTTTTCATGAAGGCGACAGAGAAAATGCCCATGGCAGAACTACAGGGTCACCTGTCCAAGAGATTGTTTGTATTTTGATTTTTTTTGATTCTCTTTACCCTAAGTCATTTCTAAATTATCCCTTTTCATCAGGTGAACTATGACGGGGAGCTGCACAAGCACCCCCAACTCGAAGCTGATTTGTCGGCAGTGAGAGAGATATATGGGCCACATGCAGTTTCTCTCAGGTAAATAAATACCTTCGGTGAATACAACTTAAAATTATTTGGAAAGTCACTGGAATTTTCTGTTGGAGTTAAGTGGAAATTTCCTTGGGCTTAATTATATTTGAAAGTATATGAGAGTCTATTATGTTTCTACTTACACAAAATGGCATATTTATGGCTATGATTTTTTTGTGTGTACACATGGTTTAAGATTACATTGATTTCATTAAAGAAATTAGTTATTTTTGGAGAGTTAGTCTGATAAAATATCAGTCTTGAGTGGCATCATAATCAATTCCTGTAACAGATTTGGCCAGCTGAGCCCATGTTGTTATCATAAATTAAGGACATATTTGTGTGAACAATAAAAGTCAATAATGCATAACCGCTGGTATCCAAATCACATTGTGATATGTAATCTGGCCCCTAAGAAAAGAAAGGAAAAAAAGACATAAGTTTGTGCAATGTGTGTTTGAATGATAATTATTTTTTGTTGTTGCAGTTACTTAATATATTATTTGGTGATAAATTTCCAGGCCATTTTCTATTACTTTAATCATTCAGAAGACCCCCACCATCCCTATTTAGACTTTCTTTTCTCTCCTTAATTTATGAAAAACCCTTTTCTGCCATCGTACTTGTTTCCTTCCATGAGTCAGATCTGATGTTTCAGATTTTTGTTATCTTCCTAAAGGGTGGTCTCCAAGTCTCCAGACTCCTCTCACAGCCTGACCTCAGTTCCAGCCTCATCCACCCAAACCAGGATTGTTTCTGTTCTCGAAACGTGCTATATTTCCCCTTGACTTTGTCCATTTGCCCAAGCAGTGCTTCCCTCTCAAACCCGGTTGCTCTCTTTTTTCAAGCCCCAGTCTAAAGGTCAGCTTTTCTTTGAGCCTTCCTTGAATCTCTGATGCAGACTGGTTATTCTGCCATATGCACTCCCATCACATTTGGCTCTTAATCTCATTTATTAGTCTCTTCATGTCTTGTTGTTATGGGTTTACTTCTCCCCCTCTAGACTCTGAATTCTGTGAGTGCTGGGGCAGCACACTTTTTTGTTATTTGCCTTTATTTTGTGGTGGTTTGGTTTTCAATCCTGCTTGTACTCCAGTACTTAGCCTAGCACAGGGCACATATGAAATATAAGCTGGGGGCTTCTTGACTGTTTTCAGTGGAACGTCTGTGAAAAATGTTCGTATTATCTGGTTATATTCTTTTCAGTGAACATATGCAGATTTTGAGAGAGCAAACGAATACTTAAGGGAGTATAACACAGCTGTAATTTATAATTGCTAACTGTTTCATTTTACCTGCAGAAACTCACAACCACCTGTGGCCTAAATAAGCCGGGATCGTACACCCGGACCCTCTCCCTCCTGCTTATGGAGGGATATTAGGCTACAACTGAGTGAGGGTGATTGGGATTATACTTGGAAAAGCAAATCTTTACAATTTCCAAAGTTTTGGCGAATTAGCTGTGATCATTTCACAATTGATCCATGCTCTGGCTCCAGGATAAGGAATATGGAGATTCCATAAGTATTATAGAATGAATAAATGAAGAAGGCAACAGGGACTATCAATAAATTGTCCAGGGATTCCCTGGCGGTCCAGTGGTTAAGACTCCGTGCTCTCACTGCCGAGAACCTGGGTTCGATCCCTGGTAGGGGAACTAAGATCCCACAAGCTGTGTGGCTCGACCTAAATAAATAAATAAATAAATAAACTATCCAAAACAATGACTAATTTTTTTAACTTTAGTCAAACTTTGGTTGAAATCTTAAAACTTTAATCGCAATAGTTTAACCCTCTCCCCCATGAAAGAAAAACGTCTGTATATGATTAATTCAATACAACATAGAATTTAGCTGCTTTTCATTTGAAATATGTATTTTTGTTTAGAGAATCACTTTACCACACATTGATTGCTTTTATAAAGTTTTTTTACATATATTTCCATACTATCTAGGCCTCAATCATATCATATATATATGTATATATATATGAATATTTTTGTTTCTTCAGCAAGCATTTGATAATTTCTTATATTACTATCATAAGGTAAATACTTATAATTTCTATTAGTATCTTCCATTATTAATAAAATATTGATAATTTATGGACTGTTGAAATTAGATAAATATCTGGAATTTCATTCAAGTGAAGTATCTAAAGTCATAAACGGTTTTGATTATTTTCCCCTTGCCTCTTTCACTTACAAGTTTTGGTCCAATTTAACTCTCAATGAATGCAAGCCATGTTCTTGCCTGCTCTAGATTTCCTCTAACTACAGAGGATGTTTCCAGAATAAATAACCTCCCAGAGGCCTCATGATATAAAGGGAAATCACAGCAGGACTAGTGTGATTTACTTAAAATAAATAAGAATGAATTTACTGTCTGGTCTCAAATACTGTGGCTTGGACATATGGGAGAAAGGAGTAGTTAGGCCTAAGATCTTGAGTCACCTTCTTTGCAAAGTTTTAAGTCTATTGAAAACAGACAGTTCTAATTAGCTGTTCTTTTACTTAATTGAGTTTCATAAGAACTTAATGGAGTTTGAAGAGCAAAAGTACCTCAATATGCATAATATGCTATTTGCTGTCATTTTTTTTAATGTGACATCTAATGAGAAAGGCAGCTAACCACATCTAAGTTCTCTTTAAGAGAAGAAAATAACAGAGATTGCCTCAATTGAGGCAAAACTCTCTTTTAGTAGGTTGAGGGAGGCTATAGAAAAAGTGACCGATGATAAATTTATTACTTAGGTAGGTAATTTTAGCTTTACCTGGCCAAATCATTCAAAAGCAGCCTTCTGGCTGGGTTGAACCATACTTGGAAACATTGATGACAATTCTGATTCACAGGCTCTTGTGCAGGAAGTGAGTTAGGTCTCTGGGGGAGCATGGTTAACCCCCTGATCAGTCTGCATGTGTCTCATCTTGAATCATGCAACAAAATGAGGTTATTTTATGTTTTTATTATAAATTTACTCCTATAGTCATGTATTCATTTAAAAAATGATCAGTGCTATTGAAAACAATTTGACATTAATATTTTTAGAAAGCAGGGAATTACAAATCACAAAATTCTCATTTGGTTGGGAATGAAATGATTCTGATAATTTGCTGATGATGTTTCAAACTTTCACCCCAAATAAAATATCCTTTGCTTTATGATCATCCATCATCCATTTAAAGAACTGAAGGCAGCTGAGTAATATTCTAATCTTTGTATTGTGGCTAATGTTAAAGTAGGTTGGAAGATTGCAAGATTTTGACTATTCATTTTGATCACTTTTTGTGGTTGGATGATTGTAATTTTGGAGTTGATGTATTGGAGGACAGGGCATGCAGAGGATTTTTTTAAGGTTTGAGGAAGCTATACCACTGTATTCAGGCTCACCACCCAAACATATATCTCATGGAAAAGAGAGAGAGAGAGAGAGAGAGAGAGAGAAAGAAAGAAAGAAAAGGAAAGAAAAAGCCACATAAATCAGGGTAGACCACTTTAATTTCTCTGGATTTCCATTAGTAGTGGGCCAGTAGGACTACTTAACAAATCTCTGGTTCTCCTCTTCTGGCAGGTGGCAGGATTGTATTTCCCTATCTCTTTTTTTTTTTTTTAATTAATTAATTAATTTATTTTTTCGCTGCGTTGGGTCTTCATTGATGTGCGTGGGCTTTTGCGGTGAGCAGGGACTACTCTTCATTGTGGTGTGCGGGCTTCTCCTTGCGGTGGCTTCTTTTGTTGCAGAGCACGGGCTCTCGGTGCGCGGACTTTGGTAGTTGTGGCTCACAGGCTCAGTAGTTGTGGCGCACGGGCTCTAGAGCACAAGCTCAGCAGCTGTGGCTTTGCACGGGCTTAGTTGCTCCGTAGCATGTGGGATCTTCCTGGACCAGGGCTCAAACCCATGTCCCCTGCATTGGCAGGAGGATTCTTAACCACTGCACCACCACCAGGGAAGTCCCGTCCCTACCTCTTATAATATCAGCAGTGGACACACAACTAGTGTTGGCCAGTAAAATGTGAGCCAAAGTGCTAGTGTGTGAGTTCCCACATCTTCAATACTCCACCACTCTGGGCCCCTTGGCGACTACAATGAATAGCATTCTTTCTAGTCCTCTGATTCCATAGTAAGCAGGTAGTGTGAGTGAGATATAAATCCTTTTTTTGTGTGTTAAACCAGTGAGATTTTGAGGATGTTTGTTACTACAGCATAACTTAACCAACACCGAAGTATGTCATTCGTCAAAAGATCTTGGGTTGGATGTTTGTAATGTCCTTTGCAGCATACTGATTCTCCCGCTTCTGCCTCTGGAGCCCATGGAAAAGCAGTCTGAACTGAAAACCAGGGGAAAGTGATGGCAGGAGGCACACAGAAGAAAGAAACAAACAGGAGACTATTTTTCAAAACCACTGGCATAAAATCTAGATGCAGGCTTCACAATGTGAGATCCCAGACAGTCACCTCTTCTTCCAATGCCTGTGCTTTTCCTCAAGCAAAACCAAGGACTTTTAAACGGAGGGCAGAGTTGTAGCAAGTGTTTACACTGTACCTCTTATACACTGTTATTTTATATGGGGTTCCTTTCTTATCTGGATCTAATTTTTAAATTCTTCTTAGCCCTATTGTCCTTTAGAGAAATTTATAACTACCATGAATACAGTCTTGCAAATGCTTTAATCTGCCAAGAGTTCTTCCCAACTACTGAGTTTGCATATTTCTTGGCCCATTCACAAACATCTCTCCCACACTGAGCATGAAACACACACTGAGTAGGCATGCAGAGATAGACACACAAGCTGTTGAGTTTCAGATGTCATAGGAAGGTGTATGTTTCTTCACAAAATATATTTCTTCTCCAAATATAACTGACTAATTGTTGAAAGCAGAAATAACTAAATAGCCATAGAGGTTTATTTCCCAAGAACTTGTGATAGAGTTTCATGTATGTGTGTGTACGCATATAATTTCCTTGACAGTTGATGAGGGAAGGCTATCTGTCTAAAATATATTTTTATAACCAGCACGGTCCTGCTAATTTTTATCAGTATTATAAAACATCACAACAGTATAATAAATAAGCTGTGGTTTTATAGAGAAAGGAGGACCAACATAGATGGTCTAACATTTAATATATTGTAAGTATGTATGTGGTATCATTAATGAGGATGTCTTGATTAGTTCCACTAAAAAACAGGAGAATGAATTTCTAAGAATTCTAACACATAGTGCCCTCAACAATGCATGTTCATAGAAAAATATATTTCATACATATGTTCTTAAATGAACTAGGTCACATGCAAGTAGTCCAAATCAGATGGCTGGATTTCAAGATATGTGAATTCAAAGACTGATAACTCAGATGCTGGAAAGGAATTTGTGGAGCAGTTCTTCTCAAGCCCTCAGTCCCAGAGTGAAACAACTGCATCAGATCATTTCTGTGTAGTCTCCCTTCTCTTAAAAAAGTATTCAAGTTCAATTTGATGTGATCTTTTCATAGTGAATAAATATAGGCAGTGCACGGAATTGTTTTGAATTATTATAAACCCGATACAGCATTCAGTACACAATCAGATATCAAGATTCACAGTTCAAGTTGCATTCGTATTTCAAGCATTCGCCTTGATTCTGCGTTCGCTATTCATGAGATCTAGGGCTACTGAAAGATACTCAGATACAGAAGCAATCCTGATGACTGGGCCGCTGCATCTGGACAGACTGTAATCACGCTTTGTAATCTCGCAGTGGGAAACGTGAAATTACTGGCAATATATAAAAAGGGCATCACAAGGGAAATTGGTTTGCATATACACAGTGTTGTTGTGAGTTCTTTGAAGTGTGGCATAAAAACAAAAGTGTAACTATTTACAGATCTACACCTGCAGAATCCAGTTAATTGCAAACCTTTAATGCCTCTGCCTCCTTAAAATTCTGTATTTATGCTCTGCTGTGGTGAAGAAGAACACTTGTAACCCTTTAGTTACTTTTTTTTGGAAAGAAATTGATAGTATTGGTAACTGGGAAAATACTAACTTTTAACCAGAAAAGTGCTGAAGAAATCATATAAGGAATACTTCAGAATTCACATATTAAAGGTTTTATAAGGAACGTATATCACATTCTGATCATAACGTTATGATAAATTCCGTTGAAATGATCTGGAAATCTATTTTTGAAGAAAACAGCTGTGGGTAAGGTTTGTGCTGACTTTTGTTATCTCTGATTCCTTTTTCTCTGCCTCTAAACATACCCAAGTCTTGCCATCATAAATAAATCCAAAATTATTCTCGCCTCTGAAATTGGCAAAGATGGGAGAAAAAAATGCCTGGCGATGATGAGCATGTGGAAAATGGTCACTGGGGGATCCTCGCTGGTGCGATTATAAGTTGTTTTAACCTTTTAAAATAGTAACTAAACAGTATATATTAAGACTCCCAAATATAGTTATACTATTTATTTTACTCAGTAATTCTAGAAATTATTCTCTGGGAAGACAGCTGCACATCGATTTTTACCCAGAGAGCTATTTATCAATATTTATAGTGTAAAAAAGTTGAAAGCAACCTAATGTTGTATTACATAATTTTATATAAATACAGACATTTAAATTTATGGTTTTGAAGAATATTCCACAATATAAAAAATACTCATAGAAAAAGTGAAAGAGCAGGACAAAAATCTTTACATACCTTATTATCCTTAATAATAATCATGTGTATTACATGATATATTAATATATGAAAGAGACTGGAGTGAGATATAAGCAAAAAGAATTGTCTCTGAGTGACCGTGTTACAAGTTATCTATTGTCTGTTTTTCTCTTTCTCACATTTTATATAATGAGTCTATATTACCATTGTAATCAGAAAAAGTAGATATTTTTAGAAAATACATAAGATTTTTTAATAAAGTAAATTTTATCCACAACCTATAGTTAATATATAAGTACTCTTTATACTTTTTTGGTTTTCCTACTTGTATTTTATCTAAATAAAGTGTTTTAGTTTCCATAGTGTTTTGGTAATCTGCTTGCTCAGTGAACAGTATATTTGGAACATTTCCCTCAGGATACTAAATGTTTTTATATCAATATTTTTAATAATGGGTAATTTTAAAAGATTATATTAACGTGCCATCATTTATATCCTTATTATTCAATATTCTTTTTTTTTCCTAATTTCTACTCTTACATACATCCTTCTAGGTAAAAGTTTGCACGTGTTTGTTATAATTTTCTTGGGAATGGTTGTTGTCAAGGCCTCTTTGTCTCACCAAAATGTCTTTTGCACATCATTAGTGATCTCTCCTCATCATTGTATTTAATGGCTCTCTTTTAACATGCCTGGCTGTAGGTTATTTGACTTCTTAAGAGAGACTCTATGTGGCCTGAAAAACCTAAAATATTTACTCTTTTGACCTTTATAGGAAAAGTTTTCTGAACCCTGAAGTAGAGGCATAAAAGAAATGGTTCTTGTGCTTGGTCCTTCTTCTTGTCTTAGTTTCTGTATAATTTCATAACTAAGTTGGCATACTTTTGTATCTAAATTTGCATATATGTCTATATTTGTAAAGGGTTATAAAGGTTTTTATCCTTTATGAATAGCACAGATGTTTTGACGCAGGCAATTAAAGAATTCCTATGCGAATAATTTTATCCCTTTTCTTCTTTATGTAACCTTTAAAAATATGACCATGAAAAAACAAAAAGTAATTTCATAAATAGTGAAAATGTGCTCAGTGTTTTGATATATTTCTAAGGAGAGGAAGGAGAAAGCATAGAGGCTGAGTTATTATTTTCTAACATGCTGCATGTTTTTGGTCATTGATATCAAAAAGCAAAAGGACCCTCTAGATTCCTTTATTCATCAAATTACATAAAGCCATTTAATCATTAAAAATGCCTTCTCTAAACCCTATAAAAGTGCCATAGTTTTGTACTCTGTTAGCATTATTTGCATATATCATGCACAGAAATCTTCATTGAGTACCTACTATGTGCCAGATACTGTACTGTACAATTTTGAAGTTGAACGTGAGTTCAATGCCTGGCTTCCCACTGACTTCTTATCTGCCCTTTGACAACTTGTTTCGCTTTCCTAAACCTCAGTTTCCTCATTTGCGAATGAGGATAATTATAGCATCCCTGTCAGAAGGCTATAATGAGGACCTAATGAGATCATCCATTAATGTTTGACCTGGTTTCCAACACAAAGTGATAAGTGATAGTTTATTGAATATCGAATCGGCTAAGCACTTGCATAAGTAAATAGGATACGTGTATTCACATCCCAGCTCTGCTACAGAGTGATGACAGGTGAGTTACTTTATTACTCTGAGCCTCAGTTAATGGACATATAAATTGGAAATAGTAGTAGTACCTGTAGGGCACTATGATCGCAGGTATGCAAAATCCTTAGAACGATTTCTGGCATGAAAGTGCTCAATAAATATTGTCCATTAACTTTTATAATTTCTGTTATCTCTGTAGTTTTCTCCCTCACTATGATTTGTATTTGTAACTTAAGAAATTTATTACAATATCAAAAATAGGGATGTGTGTATGGAGAATATAAAAATTGCTGTTTTTATGATCTTTGTTAACTATATGCTAGTTTGTGGCACTGTGTTGGCTGGAGAAAAGTTGGGCTCCATCATGTCTTTATGTGGAATATACTTGTTTTAATTTTGATACATCAGACCTTTAGAGCTGGCTGTCAAAACATAGTGACATTTAAGTGGCAGAACACCTGGACCAGTTTCAGAACCACCGTCTAATGTGACAGGAAAATTTATGGGCACTTTACTGTGGCAGTCACTTATCCCTCTACCCCTTCCTTGTGTCAGAAACTCCTTTCTTGTCCTTAGAGGCAGCTCTTCATCTTCAGAGTACAGTGAAAAGCGAGTGGTCACATAAGAAGATTGTTTAATTTGTCACAGAGAACTGGGAATGTTTGAAACTATGAACCAAATAAGTCCTGAATTTATGTATGCATTTGCCTGAACATGAAGATGGAAAGATATCTGTATGGTATAAAGAGGTCACATAAGACCACAATCCAACTAAATTGAGTTAGTTAATTCATGTCCACAGTCATTTCTGAGCTATCTGTGGAAATCAGAGATGAAAATTCATGATCAAATTTTAATTTAAAATAAGCTAGGACGCTATCTTTTAAGCAAAATGAAAAAAATAATGTTAATCTTTGCTTCCAGGGAATATGGAGCCATTGATGATGTAGATATTGATCTGCATATTGATGTTAGCTTTCTTGATGTAAGTATCAATTGAAGCAATATGATTGGTACATTTAAAAAACACACTTTTATTCTTGGAAGAAATTTAATTTTAGTTTCTCTTGTACATAATACTATAAGTAACATAATGACTTTGTCAAAGTGACTTATGAAGAAATGCTATGACTTGTCAAAAAAGCAGAGATTTTATATACATATATATTTTTTCCATCAGTTCTTGTAATATATTCTGAAACTTATGGGCTTGTAGTATATCATTATTTCTTAAGTTTTCACTTTAATTTTCAGATTTAGAAGGCAAAAATTAAGAGTACTTTGGCTTTCTTTTCACAAGCGAATAGGTTTTGAAATAATTTATAGGCCTTAATGATTTAAAATAAGTTTAAAAATTTTATCTGGAAAAAACATCAAGAACGCTAAAAGATGACTAATTCATCTTTCAAATATTTGCACAGGAGGAGATTGCTGTGGCATGGGAAGTGATTCGAACAGAACCTATAATTGTCCGACTACACTGTTCGCTTACACAGTATTTAAATGGCCCAGGTTAGTTTTATTTCTCTATTATTTTGAATGTTCATTAGTTGTGCATTATGTAAAATGACTGTTCATTTGGTAATTCTGAACATAAATGCAGCTATCTTCATAATGATACTTAAATATACTTGCATCCTAACAGAGGTGCTTTATGACCAATATAACTATTGGAAGCAGAAACATATAACATTTAGTTTTATAGTTTTCAGAAGTTGACAAGTTGCTGTGAAACAAACACAATAAAACCTAAAAGAGAATTTTGCATATAATAGATTCTCAGTAAGTATACTTAGGGTTGCTCTTAAGTTTAATTATTTCTGTCTCTGAACCTGAGATTTAATTTTAATGTTTACTTATCTCACCTTTGATTACTGATGAATTTAGCCTAAGTGTAACGTATTTCTGTTTTTGAAAATGGAGATCATAATAATATTTTTGTTTTCCAATACCTGAAGGGATGATTTTGCTTTATCTCAAGGAATAGTTGTTTATAACACAGGACCCTATTATAAATCTTGCCAAGACTTACTGGATTTAAATGTTTTCTCTGCCTACTAATTCTCTCTCTCTCTCTCTCTCTCTCTCTCTCTCATACACACACACACACACACACACACACACACACACACACACACAACACACACACACAACTGCATCTATTCATATTATTGCAGTTATCTACTGCTGCAGAATAAACCACTTTAAAACGAAGTGGCTTAAAACAACTTCTCTCTCACCATTCTTTGGGGCTCAACTGGGCAGCTCCTGCCTGGGGTCTCCCGTGCCTTTGCAGTCAGGTGGTGGGTGGGGTTTATGTCATTAATGGCTCCACTAGTTGGATGCTCAAGATGGTTGGATTTCAGATGGCTAGCAATTGATACAGGTGTCAGTTCGGGACCACGCAGGGCTCAGCTGGGGCTATTAACTAGAGTGTCTCCTTACACAAGGCTTCTTCGTGTGGTTTGGGCTTCTTGTAGTATGGTGACAGGGATCCGAAAGCAAGTGTTCCAAGAGACAGGGTGTGCTAAAAGGCTCAACGGCTCTTTCACTGTATTTTGTTGATCAAAATTGTCAATGGACCCACCCAGAATAAAGGGATAGGGATATAGACGGCACCTCTCGAAATTGTGGCCATGTTTGATCAGCTGTGCACACATTACCGTGGTCTCTGCACATTTCTCTTTAGGCATATCAGGGAACTTATATCTACTGTTAGTTTTCACATAAGAAAAATATTTGCCCTTTCAAGTTCATGAAATATATAGGAAAGTCTCTCATTTTGAAAATGTCTCTGTTGTCACCATTTTTTAATTTTTGGATAATGTATTCTACTTAAATAATCAACATACCGTAACACATAGTAACTGATGTGATTTATTGCTAGGCAAAGACAAATAGATGTTACATATCTTTATTCTGATTACTTCAAATATATAGAAATGTAATAAAGAAGAAAAATAATTCCTCATAATCCCTCTATACTGAGAAACCTGTAAATCGGTTGGTGTTGTTTGTTTTCTGTGCACATGTGGTTTATTTTCATAAAGTTCATATCAAATTGTATAGATATCTGTGTGCCTTAATGTTGTGTCATGAGCCTGTCCTCCAGTCGTTAAATATTCTAAAATGGAATGATTTGTAGTATCTGCACAATATTCCAGCCTGTAGGTGTATGCGTTTTTGCTGTTTTCGCACGTATTCTGCTGTGTCGCTAATATTTTTCTTTCTTTAGTGATTTGAAATGTACTTATTCTATTTTATTCTGATGGTGGTTAAAAGCAAAAGAATCCCTCATGTCTGAACTTTTTTTTTAATTAATGGGGTTAGGAAGAAAATTGGGTCATTTAATCTCTACTAACCCCAATTCCATCTGTGCAAGGTGACGATGTGGCATGCTTTTATGTAATCTTACCACTGTTACTCATGTGTTTATGTAATCTTGAATTTTAGGCAGAGATTTTCCATTCACAGTATCTCTTTAAAGATTTGTCACATTTGCATGGTTTTATATTTCAACAATTATATTTTAATTCACGTTTAGATCATTTTATTGCTCAATACTATTTATTTAGTATCACAATTCATCTGTAATTTCTTATTTTTTCATCTTTGTTAGTTGATTTACATGTTTACTAGTTTGTAAACTAAAGAAACGTGAGGGTTATGCTTCATTTTTCATACCTAAGAATGACTCTTTGTTTTGTGAACGAGACAAACTTGACCAACTATAAATTTATGGGCTCATAACAGTTCTCCCCAAAAAGGCAAAAGTGCTTTAAAAACTTCTGCTAGTCTGTGTCTGAACTGTTTAACTTTGTTCATTTGTAAGAAATCTATCTTGGTTTTGTTTATGTTTTGTTATGTGTACTTATCGAGGTATTTTTTTCTCTTTCTCCTTGATACTACTCTTTATATATTTATTTTTGATTGGTATGCTTACCTTCTTTATCTGCTCACCCCAGTATATGTAGATTGGATCTAATTCCTGTATCCTCCATGCTGTTTATCATTTCTCTTAGTCTTTCATCCGTCACCTCTAATTTTCTAAGTTTTTTTCATTTGTCTTCTACTCCATTGAGTGAATTTTTTTCATAATTTAGTCTTTGATATAATGTTCCCCTATTTTTAATTTTACTACAATCTCTGCTGATACCATATTTTCCCCTCTTTATTATCAATTGCTTTCATTTTATTTATGCATCATTTTGAATTTTGTTCACAAAATCAATAATTGTTCAAGAATTATAATTTTGTTCCTATAGATGTGAGTTTTGTCTTCCTCAGAATTCAAGCAGTGTCGAAATGCACTTCTTTCAGAAATTAGTGTGATTTGTGTATAATTTCTTCCGATAAGAAGAGTAAAAACTCTTTATAATGAAAACAGGAAATACAGAGACAGTGTGGGGAAAAAAAAGGGATAGTAAAGAAAGAGAATTCCAGGGACTTCCCTGGCGGTCCAGTGGTTAAGACTCCACACTTCCAGGGAGTGCGGGTTCGATCCCTGGTCGGGGAACTAAAAGATCCCACATGGTACGCGGCCAAAAAATAAAAATAAATAAAATATTAAAACTTCTTTAAAACAAAAAGAGAATTCCACATTTACTCATTTACTGTACTCTAGAGTTAGTTCTGATAAGAATTGAAGAAATACACCTCCTTATCCAATTTGAAGTTAAAAATAAAGATTATTTTTATTGTACATGGGGAAATATACTTTAAAAAGACAAGGTTGTTATGATTCTTATGGTACTATGTATTTTTTCCAGAATTGCTGGTATATAAGTCTAGTTTATGATCTCAAGGACAGGGCTGCTTTTAGTTTAAAGTGATAAATAGCTGATGTTATTAAAAATGTTTGCCTGTGCAGATCCTCTCATTATTGATACCTGTACATTTACACGATCACAGTGTGGGACTAATTTCCACATATCTTGAGCGACCCTCACTTATTGCCTTCCCAACCTAAATTATGAGACAAGGAAAAATTGAACAACTTCTACCTTTTGTAAAACAGAAAATATTTTACTAGTATATCTTTCTCATTCTATTGCCCCCCAAACTGAATGCTGTGGGGAGTTTGGTTGAGGTAAACTTTTAATTTTGGAAGAATAGACATTTCTATAATATTTATTACTTTTCCTATAAAGAAGCATTTATCTGTAGATTCTACTTTTAAATGTTGTACAGTTCTGTGTTTTTTGGTTTTCGTTTTGCCTTAAATGACTGATTTTAGCTAAATTTATTCCTGAATATTTGTGTACTACTTGTTTGCTTAATGGCACTTTTATAACCCAGTTTATTTTCTAATTGATTGTTTTGGCTATCAAAAATCTATTACCTTCCTTTTTTAAATTGTGGTAAACATAATATAAAATGTACCGTTTTTAAGTGCACAGTTCAGTGGCATTAAATACTTCCACATTGTTGGGCAGCCATCACCACCATCCATCCCCATAACACCATGTGTTCTTTTTTTTTTTAGCATCTTTATTGGAGTATAATTGCTTTACAGTGTTGTGTTAGTTTCTGCTGTATAACAAGGTGCATCAGCTATACATATACATATATCCCCATATCCCCTGCCTCTTGTGTCTCCCTCCCACCCTCCCTATCCCACCCCTCTAGAATATACTCCTATACATATAATATATTCTAAGAAAATACTTAGTAGTAATTTGATAATTATTAGCATCATGATTTAACTTAGTAGATATAGT
Source organism: Delphinus delphis (assembly GCF_949987515.2). NCBI lineage: Eukaryota > Metazoa > Chordata > Mammalia > Artiodactyla > Delphinidae > Delphinus > Delphinus delphis. Next base: position 134,687,329 of record NC_082685.1, on the reverse strand, counting down.
ACAGGAACAAATTTTATTCTGTATGTGACTTGCTTTTCGTATGATGGCATACAATTACTTTTGTTTACTTCTCACCAACCATCTTGTACATTGCAATTTGGAGTTTTAGTCCTCAGCATTGAAATGTTTTTGGTATTTCTTCCTGTTCCAGGACAAAAATCAGAAGAATAAAAGGTATTTGTTTAATAAATTGCTGTACTTTAAAAAAAATCTATTACCTTTACAAACATTAAAAAAAATTAATCTAAAACATTTTTAGGTTTACAGAAAAACTGCAGAGGTAGTACAGGGTCCTCATACACTCTACATCCAATTTCACTGATTACTAACATCTTATATGAATACATTAAATACAATAAATTACAATAATTAATTGCATTAATTTTAATAGTAATAAGAATTTTGTCACTTGAATTTTGGAATATTTTTAGAAGTAACATCTTGTTAGCTCTTTCAGTGTATTCCAAAATTTGGGGTCATTCAGATTTTATACTACTAATTGAGTCAATGTTGGTGACATTTATTTTCTAGCTATTCATAGTATGAATAAGTTTTGGCCTTTGTATTATTAATTTATAGGATAATTAGTATATTCTGGATAAACAGTTGTGTCTGTTAGATCTCTTCTTTCTCTCTATATGTGTCTTATACAATTTTCTTCAGTGAAGATTTCAGTTCTAGTGTGTTTTGGATTTTTCTGCATTTTTTTAAACCAGGTCCTTTTTGCTTCTTTGCCTCCATCTTCCCAGTTACTTTTCCCATCTGCCTGAGAAGAAACTGTGTCTTCTTAAATCTTAGAGAGAGCACACTGTGTTCTAGTTTTGTCATCTTTTTCTTTAAAAAATAATTCCCCTGAGTTTTCAAGTTAGGATTTTTTATTCACTTTTCTATAGCCTTGGGTTTGGGACACATGGGATTGCAGTGATGTACTCTCTATGTTAAGGATTAGAATGTTTTCAGGAAAGAAACTGATGGCTGATATAACACCCATTTTCTTTGATCAGTGGAGTGTTTGTATCTCAGACTAATGGCCAAGATGGTGAGGCAGTTGGGGATACCAGCCTGGTTTACTATGTGGAGCATGTGTGGTCTGAGACTGTCCTATTAATAAGACAGTCTTTGCTCTGTCTTATTAATAACTAACAGTTATCCCAACTGTTAGTATGAATGGTGCTACCCGTGCCCCTGTGCAATATCATCCTTGCATTTGCATGCTAGCTTCCATCTCCTTTCACCTAATTAAGATACCCTTCCAGTAGTTGTCTCTCTCCTTCTTGTACTGTTCATGTCTCTTTCTTCTGAAAGATTTCCTTCAGAAAAAGAAAAAAAAATCCTCTCATCTTTAAAACAAACACCTTTAGACCTCAAATCACTCTTAACTTAGTCCCTAACACTCTGCTTCCCATGCCTGTTAAATATCTTCATTAAAGTTGTCTCTATTAGCTTACTTCAGTTTTTTTTAAATTCTATTTTTTTTTCTACAGCAGGTTCCTATTAGTTATCTATTTTATACATATTAGTGTGTATATGTCAATCCCAATCTCCCAATGCATCTGACTACCACCACCTCCCCACTGCTTTCCCCTGTTTAGTGTCCATACATTTGTTCCCTACATCTGTGTCTCTATTTCTGCCTTGCAAACCGGTTCATCTGTACCATTTTTCTAGATTCCACATATATGCATTAAATATGATATTGTTTTTCTCTTTCTGACTTACTTCACTCTGTATGACAGTCTCTAGGTCGTTCCAGTCTCTACAAATTCGTTCCTTCTTATGGCTGAGTAATATTCCATTGTATATATGTACCATGTCTTCTTTATCCATTTGTCTGTTGATGGGCATTTAGGTTGCTTCCATGACCTGGCTACTGTAAATAGTGCTGCAGTGAACATTGGGGTGCATGTGTCTTTTTGAATTATGGTTTTCTCTGGGTATATGCCCAGTAGAGGGATTGCTGGGTCATATGGTAATTCTATTTTTAGTTTTTTAAGGAACCTCCATACTGTTCTCTGTAGTGGCTATATCAATTTACATTCCCACCAACATTGCAAGAGGGTTCCCTTTTCTCCACACCCTCTCCAGCATTTGTTGTTTGTAGATTTTCTGATGATGCCCATTCTAACCAGTGTGAGGTGATACCTCATCGTAGTTTTGATTTGCATTTCTCTAATCATTAGTGATGTTGAGCAGCTTTTCATGTGCCTCTTGGCCATCTGTATGTCTTCCTTGGAGGAATGTCTGTTTAGGTCTTCTGACCATTTTTCTTCTTTTCTTTTTTTTTTTTTCTTGCGGTACGCGGGCCTCTCACTGTTGTGGCCTCTCCCGTTGCGGAGCACAGGCTCCGGACGCGCAGGCTCAGCGGCCATGGCTCACGCGCCCAGCCGCTCCGTGGTATGTGGGATCTTCCCGGACCGGGGCCAAACCCGCGTACCCTGCATCGGCAGGCGGACTCTCAACCACTGCCCCACCAGGGAAGCCCCTGACCATTTTTCAATTGGGTTGTTTGTTTTTTTAATATTGATCTGCATGAGCTGTTTATATATTTTGGAGATTAATCCTTTGTCTTTTGATTCATTTGCAAATATTTTCTCCCATTCTGAGGGTTGTCTTTATGTCTTGTTTATAGTTTCCTTTGCTGTGCAAAAGCTTTTAAGTTTCATTAGGTCCCATTTGTTTATTTTTGTTTTTATTGCCATTACTCTAGGAGGTGGGTCAAAAAAGATCTTGCTGTGATTTTTGTCAAAGAGTGCTCTTCCTATGTTTTCCTCTGTGAGTTTTATAGTGTCTGGTTTTACATTTAGGTCTTTAATCCATTTTGAGTTTATTTTTGTGTATGGTGTTAGGGAGTGTACTAATTTCACTCTTTTACATGTAGCTGTCCAGTTTTCCCAGCACCACTTATTGAAGAGATTGTCTTTTCTCCATTGCATATCCTTGCCTCCTTTGTCATAGATTAGTTGACCATAGGTGCATGGGTTTAACTCTAGGCTTTCTGTCCTGTTCCATTGATCTATATTTCTGTTTTTGTGCCAGTACCATATTGTCTTGATTACTGTAGCTTTGTAGTATAGACTGAAGTCAGGGAGTCTGATTCCTCCAGCTCCTTTTTTTCCTCTCAGGATTGCTTTGGCTATTTGGGGTCTTTGTGTCTCCATACAAATTTTAAGATTTTTCTTCTAGTTCTGTAAAAAATGCCGTTGGTAATTTAATAGGGATTGCACTGAATCTGTAGATTGCTTTGGGTAGTTTAGTCATTTTCACAATATTGATTCTTCCAACCCAAAAACATGGTATACCTCTTCATCTGGTTGTGTCATCTTTGATTTCTTTCATCAGTGTCTTATAGTTTTCTGAGTAGAGGTCTTTTACCTCCTTAGATAGGTTTATTCCTAGGTATTTTACTCTTTTTGTTGCAGTGGTGAATGGGAGTGTTTCCTTAATTTCTCTTTCTGATCTTTCATTGTTAGTGTATAGGAATGCAAGAGATTTCTGTGCATTAATTTTGTATCCTGCAACTTTACCAAATTCATTGATTAGCTCTAGCAGTTTTCTGGTAGCATCTTTAGGATTATCTGTAATATTTAGGATTTTCTGTATATTTTAGGATTATCTGTATATACTGTCATGTCATCTGCAAACAGGGACAATTTTACTTCTTCTTTTCCAATTTGTATTCATTTTGTTTATTATTCTTCTCTGATTGCCGTGGCTAAGACTTCCAAAACTATGTTGAATAATAGTGGCAAGAGTGGGCAACCTTGTCTTGTTCCTGATCTTAGAGGAAATGCTTTCAGTTTTTCACCATTGAGAATGATGTTTGCTGTGGGTTTGTCATATATGGCCTTTATTATGTTGAGGTAGGTTCCCTCTGTGCCCACTTTCTGGAGAGTTTTATCATAAATGGTGTTGAATTTTGTCAAAAGCTTTTACTGCATCTATTGAGATGATCATATGGTTTTTATTCTTCAATTTGTTAGTATAGTGTATCACATTGATTGATTTGTGTATATTGAGGAATCCTTGCATCCCTGGGATAAATACCACTTTATCATGGTGTATGGTCCTTTTAATGTGTGTTGGATTCTGTTTGCTAGTATTTTGTTGAGGATTTTTGCATCTATATTCATCAGTGATACTGGTCTGTAATTTCCTTTTTTTGTAGTATCTTTGTCTGGTTTTGGTATCAGGGTGATGGTAGCCTCATAGAATGAGTTTGGGAGTGTTCCTTCCTCTGCAATTTTTGGAAGAGTTTGAGAAGGATGGGTGTTAGCTCTTCTCTAAATGTTTGATAGAATTCACCTGTGAAGCCATCTGGTCCTGGACTTTTGTTTGCTGGAAGATTTTTAATCACAGTTTCAATTTCATTACTTGTGACTGGTCTGTTCATATTTTCTATTTCTTCCTGCTTCAGTCTTGGAAGGTTATACCTTCTGATGAATTTGTCTGTTTCTTCTAGGTTGTACGTTTTATTGGCATAGAGTTTCTTTTAGTAGTCTTTTATGAGCTTTGTATTTCTCCGGTGTCCGTTGTAACTTCTCCTTTTTCATTTCAAATTTTATTGATTTGAGTCCTCTCCCTCTTTTTCTCGATGAATCTGGCTAAAGGTTTATCAATTTTGTTTACCTTCTCAAAGAACCAGCTTTTAGTTTTATTGATCTTCGCTATTATTTTCTTTGTTTCTATTTCATTTATTTCTGCTCTGATCTTTATGATTTCTTTCCTTCTACTAACTTTTGGTTTTGTTTCTTCTTCTTTCTCTGGTTCCTTTAGGTGAGATGTAAGGTTAGATTGTTTATTTGAGATTTTTGTTGTTTCTTGAGGTAGGCTTATATTGTTCTAAACTTCCCTCTTACAACTGCTTTGCTGCATCCCATAGATTTTGGATTGTCGTGTTTTGTTGTCATTTTTCTCTAGGTTTTTTTTGATTTCCTCTTTGATTTCTTCAGTGATGTTTTGGTTAGTTAGTAACGTATTGTTTAGCCTTCATGTGTTTGTGGTTTTTGTGTTTTTTTCCCTGTAATTTATTTCTAATCTCATAGCGTTGTGGTCGGAAAAGATGCTTGATATGATTTCAGTTTTCTTTTTTTTTTTTTTTGCTGTATGTGGGCCTCTCACTGTTGTGGCCTCTCCCGTTGCGGAGCACAGGCTCTGGACGCGCAGGCTCAGCGGCCATGGCTCACGGGCCCAGCCGCTCTGCTGCATGTGGGATCTTCCCGGACCAGGGCACGAACCTGCGTCCCCTGCATCGGCAGGCAGACTCTCAACCACTGCACCACCAGGGAAGCCCTGAGTTCAGTTTTCTGAAGTTTACCAAGGCTTGATTTGTGACCCAAGATGTGATCTGTCCTGGAGAATGTTCCTTGTGCACTTGAGAAGAAAGTGTAATCTGCTGGTTTTGGATGGAATGTCCTATAAATATCAATTAAATCTATCTGTTCTATTGTGTCATTGAAAGCTTGTGTTTTCTTCTTAATTTTCTTTCTGGATGATCTGTCCATTGGTGTAAGTGAGGTGTTAAAGTCCCCCACTATTATTGTATTACTGTCGATTTCCTCTTTTATAGCTTTTTGCATTTGCCTTATGTATTGAGGTGCTCCTGTATTGGGTGCATATATATTTATAATTGCTGTATCTTCTTCTTGGATTGATCCCTTGATTATTATGTAGTGTCCTTCCTTGTCTCCTGTAACATTCTTTATTTTGAAGTCTCTTTTATCTGATATGAGTATTGCTACTCCAGCTTTCTTTTGATTTCCATTTGCATGGTATATCTTTTTCCATCCCCTCACTTTCAGTCTGTATGTGTTCCTAGGTCTGAAGTGGGTCTCTTGTAGACAGCATATATATTAGTTGTTTTTCTGGGGTTTTATCTTCTTCCTTCATCTGGTACATAGTCCTCTGCCTTTTCATTTGGTCTGTCTTTCTGTGAATGTCATTTTCATTCCACAGGCTGCAGGATTGTAGTTCTTCTTGCTTCTGCTGTCTGCCCTCTAGCTTCCTTCATTTTCTTTCCTCATTTTTTCTCCTTGAATACGCTGTAGATGTGCTTTGGATGCATCATTTCACAAACACTGCTCTTGTCAATGTCACCAGTGACTAGAATATTGCTTAGTGACCCCATGACCAATTTTGAATCCTCATCTTAATTAACTTAGCAGCATTTGATAACAGTTGTTTACCCCCTCCTTGGAAATTTTTTTTGAATATATGTCCAGATTAACATATTAATTCTGGAATCTTCCACCCTCCCAACCATTCCTCTTCAGCCTTGTTTGCTGAGCCTCTACATACTGAATGGCTCAGGCTGAATCCTTAGACTTCTCTCCGCCATCTACACTCACTCGTTTCTCATCCAGCCTCGTGCCTTTAAGTACATATGTATTTTTGCTCTTCCACATATAAGTCTTTTTTTTTTTTTTTTGTCTGTGCTGTGGGACTGGTGGGATCTTAGTTCCCCTACCAGGGGTTGAACCCGGACCCTCGGCAGTGAGAGCTCGGAGTCCTAACCACTGGACCGCCAGGGAATTCCCCCCACATTGATGTCTTTAGCACATTCCTCTCATCCGAAATGCGTAAACACTGGATTTCTTTATCCAGTTGCCTACTTAACTTTTCCACTTGAGTGACAAATAAGCTTCTCAAATTTACAATAGCCGGAGTCAAGTTGGCAGTCTTCCCCGCTGCTCCAAACCTGATTCTCTTGCAGTCTTTCACGTACCAGGAATTGGTACGTTTCATCCTTCTGGTTGCTCAGGCCAAAAATCCTTTGATTCATCCCTGACTCCTTTCTTTTTCTGACACTTTAAATTCAGTCCATCAGCAAAATCTGTCAGCTCTCCCAGAGAGTGTGAATCCAAAATGTTCACCATCTCTGCTAATCCAAGCCACTCTACTCTTCCCTTAATTACTGTAATGAGTTCCAGACTGATTTTCCTATTTCTATCCTTGCTCTTTACAGGGAACCTACACTGTTTGTGGTCCTTTTCTCATCTCGTCTCCTAATGAGATACCTTGTTCACTCCTCTCCAGCTCTCCCTGCTGGTCCTAGAATACTGAAGCACATTTCTTCCTCAGGGGTACTGCCCTGTGTTTCCTCTGGCTGGGATCCTTTTCTTCCTGCCATATTATCTGATGTGGAAGTCTGTTTATGCCCACATAACCTTCAGCCCCCCCACCCTTTTCTGTCTTTATTTTTATCCAGAGCCTTTATCACCACGTGACATTTAATCTATTTTCTTATATATTTTTTGTCTGTCTCCTTCTCTTTACTAAGGCTCATGAGAGCAGGGATATTGGTGTGTGTTTTTTGCTACTCTATCTATAGTGGCTGGCACAGTGAGAAAACAATAAATACCCTTTAAACCGGTGAATAGTGAATGGTGAGTGACTCTTTTGGAGGTTATCAGTTTCATAAGCAGCATAGTTATTAACTTATAGAAATCTATATATCTGATAAAAATATGAAGCACACGAGAGGGTGTGCAGTGAAAAGTGAGTATCCTATGCCTACTGTCATCCTCCATTGTTTTATTCTTTAAAAAAGGTCTGTGTGTATACCAACATGTCTCTCTTCCACCTAAGGAATAGTGTGCAAACTATCCTACACATGGCTATTTACACTTAATATATATTTTTGGAGATCATTCTTCATTATTATATATATTGTGCATTTACATATGCGTATATTACACATTAGTATATATAATATATACTAACCTAGAATGATCTCCAAAATCTCTCTATAAAGCATAAATAGCCATGTGTAGGATTGTGTGTGGACTATTTTAAAATGTGTATGTATGTATATACATATATATTACATATACATAGTAATATATATATATATATATATATATATATTACTTTTCAGACTTTTTCCTGGCTGATGGTTGAGTTTCAACTCAACATTTAGGCTGATTTTTTTTCCTTTGCAGTGCCCACTGTTGATGTCTTTCAGATTTCCACAAAAGAGAGATTTGGACTGGGACATCAGCTGAAAAAGTAAGTTTTCCAATGACTAAAAAACAAATTTCTATTAAAGAGAACTGAGTTCTCATTTTGCTCACCACTCCCCGCCCCATTTTTATTCAACAAAGCTTTTTGAAGTAAATGCCTCAGGAGCGGAAGTCGTCCTGATGCTAAGAGCTGCATCAATAATTTAGTTGGCAGAGCTCACCTTAGAACTGAGCCAGATTCCTTCCATCTGCCCCCCCCTGGATTCACTCTCCTCCCTCTAACATCCTGCCTTCCACCTGAGGAGGTGGGCATATAAAAATTAGAAGATAAACCCTTAATGTTTAGAATTCCACATCTTTGAAACTAAATTCAATTTGCAACATATATTTAGCACATTATATTATGCAGTGTTTTCTTTTTAAGGACTCAGTATAGATTCATCAGTTGTAACAAATGCACCACTCCCGCGGGAGATGTTGATAATAGGGAAGCTATGGGCAGGGGCATATGCGAAATCTCAGTACCTTCCTCTCAATTTTGCTGTGCACCTAAAACCGCTCTAAAAAAATAAAGTCATTAAATTAAAAATAATTTTTAAAATGAGGGAGAAAATTGGATGAGGGAAAAAAAATCACAGGGGAAATTTTCTCAGTTTCCTGTACCGGATTAGGTATCCTTTTCCAGTGCAACTGGCTTTGTTTTTTCAATTGGATTTTGTTTTTCAAGCCAGTATCTTACAGGTCTTGGAACTAAGCATGGAGCCTGCCTTCTATGTTAAGCCATTCAGGTTGGCCACCACCTCATCTTAGCACATGTTTTTTTCCCCCCCTATGATTTTTTTCCCTCATCCAATTTTCTCCCTCACTATTTTAAGAGCGGTTTTAGGTGCACAGCAAAATTGAGAGGAAGGTACTGAGATTTTGCATATGCCCCTGCCCATAGCTTCCCTATTGTCAACATCTCCTGCTGGAGTGGTGCATCTGTTACAACTGAAGAATCTATATTGACTATGATTGTCACTCAAAGTCCCGAGTTCTACTTTATGTACTTTTGTAAGCCACTTAAGAACTTTTTTTGGGGGGAGGGGTGAAATGCCATTGGTCCAAATGAGACAACAATTATAAAAGCACAGAAGTCTAGGAATAGATAGCTTCCTACCCTTAATGACATTGAGCTCAGAAAAAGAAATTATGTGTGTAATCCCAACCCTGAGAAATTAAGGAAAGCTATACTCTGTATTCACTGTTGAATCACCTTGTAGAATATGTAACATTTTATTAATAGTTCCACCCAAATGTTTAACATTTTTAAAAAGTTATTTACTTTTATGGGCAGATTTTAATTGTATGAAAAGTTTGGTATATGAACTAGAACTTTATTTAATGACCCTTGATTAATTTTAGACTAATTTAGTTTCTTACCTTAATTATAAATAACTGGGTTTGTCTGTGATCTTCTAGTCTAAAATTATATATAATAAAATTTCAAAATCTGATCTCATCCTCACAATGTCATAAGAGGAAATTGAAATATAAAGAGGTTATTTTCCAGAAACATACAGCAAGTTAGGAAGGCAGATTTAGAATCTAGGCCCTTTGTTTTTGCTCAGGAAATAAGAAACACTCATTAAACTTTTTCTGTGATTCTTTATCTTGTGTGTTCCTGGCAGTAAGAGTCTAAACAACAGCAACAGCAAATGCTTATGCAGTGCTGCTTACATGTCAGGCACTTAGAATAGTGACATACATTAGCTCCCTTGATCTTCACAACAACCCTATCAAGCAGGTACTGTTACTCTCCATGTTTCCTAGATGATGAAGCCCAGGCCCTGGGAGCTTAAGCAACTTGGTTAAGCTCACACACTGAGAAAGTGGTACAGCCAGAATTTGACTCCATATCAATACTTTTGATCCATCCACTAATCTGCCTTTCATATAATCCTAGATACTCCTTTGTCTTAATAAGGCTTGGAATATATTTTCATCATTGAATGGATATTGGGGAAATGTGACGTCATTAAAAGAGCCTGAAAGAGAAAATACTGACCCCAAACAGATGTAATAAAGTGATCAGCCTTGAATAGGGTATCTGTCAATCAAAGGTGAAGCATATCACAGACTCTGGAAATAATCTTAAACTGTGTGTGACTTTATGTTGAATTGATGTTGATCAAACTTAAGTTGCTTTTTTCTGTTTTTGGTTTTGGTTTTTTTGCGATACGCGGGCCTCTCACTGTTGTGGCCTCTCCCGTTGCGGAGCACAGGCTCCGGACGCGCAGGCTTAGCGGCCATGGCTCATGGGCCCAGCTGCTCCGCGGCATGTGGGATCTTCCCGGACCGGGGCACGAACCCGTGTCCCCTGCATCGGCAGGCGGACTCTCAACCACTGCGCCACCGGGGAAGCCCCTTAAGTTGTTTTTAAAAGGAAAAAAATACATTGCAAATCTCCAACATTGCCTGAAGTATATACAAACATAAAGAATGGTGTAAATTCTTCATATGTTGAGTTCACATTTATAACACAAAATTCAATTTATAACTGATGTGCAAATCAAAATGAAACATTCAAATTTCAAATTAATATACTAATTTAATTTGATGGGTGGTGTCATTTCGCTGAAGCTATTTCACCACCACAGTTTGAACACAGTACTGACTACTATAGTGCCCATTTCAGCATGTAGAGGATCATCATGTGACCCACGTGTATTCCCTTTCTCTTCTGAACTACCCTGGAAGCTTTGTTCACATAGCTGGCTGTGACCTCATCCGGTCTTCAGTTGATGTGAATGTATAATTTACCGTGAAGTCTTTTTCCCTTCTTTTATCATCAGCCAATGGCAATTATAGTAGTTCTTCTTAGTGACAGCACAAACTCAAACACCAGTGTGAGCACTGAAATCTCTCGGTGCCTCTCTATTATAAGGGGGTGGTCATTATACCAAACGTGCTCATATGTATATTTCAGATCACAGTTGAAATGAAACACTATATTGAATTTCTTATAGGAGGTAGTTAACTCCTCCCTTTCGAATCCAAGAACATGTAGGGATTTGGGTGTGCAAGTTTAAGAATTACTAGTTTTAGATGTTGAAGTCACACTTTAGAACGCTAATGTAATATGAAAGTGGGAACAATTTTAGCTCTTTTGCTTGTTATTTTTTGTTCCAGTTAGTCTGCCAAGAATCAGAGAAGCACTTGCTTGGTTTCTTAGGGAGTGGTACACAGGAATGGCAATTTTTCATAGGAGGAAAAGAATCTGAATCTGCTTGGTACAAAGGGTGGTGTCACTGGAGATTTCAGGTTAAGTACAAGGGAAAGTGATGACCTTAATATTACTGTTACATTTAAATCTTGATGAAATCTTGGAAGAAAAAAACCTTCAAAGATTAAGTGGAAAATAAGAACTTTCCCTCGTCCTGAGCTCTAGGGAGAATTTACTGCAAATTTGGAATCATGCATCACTGACTGCAGCTTTACCCCCTTCTTCCTCACTACCTCTACAGCTAAAAAGACCGCAAATAATTGCACATTTCCTCTGAATTCAACTAAGCTAGCTCACTAAAGTTTGGGGTAGTTAGTCTGAGTGATGTAGTTTCTGGCGATCTGAGTTAATGTGGTGAGACCTGAAGGATCTCAAGAAAATAAAAATTGGCCTAGTGCTAAGAGTCACAGCTGCCCCTTTTGAATAACATACGTTAACATAGGTCTCTCCGTGTTGGATAACATAGGTGTTACAGCTCTGCTTACAATCCAGGCTAACTTGGACAGATTTCATTTCCTCACCTTACTTGTGAAATGTGTGGAAGGAGAAAAAAAATCTGTATATAAAGTTCCTCCCTGCTGTATTGTAAATAGTAGATATTGGTACCATCTTCCTGGTACAAAAGCAATCTGTGTTAGAAACAACTGGAAAGAGCAGGAAAGCAGGACCTGCTGAATTGACTTGGGAAAGAAAATCAAAGTGTTTAATTTACTGCGCACAATGTTTAATTGTAAAATTTTGCCTCTACTTAAGTATCAGCCTTAAGGGACTCTCCTCCATTGTCACTGGAGGGATGGGATCCAGAGAAGCTGTCACAGCCTGAGACCCTTCTCAGAAAACAAGGCTGTGTCTTTCTTAAATCCACCTTTGACGTTCTAGAATTCTTTATCACAAAACAGTGATGCCATGGTCTTGACTTAGAAAATATTGAGATCAGAAGTTACCAAATTCCTGCCTTAGGATAGGAACTAAAAATTCTTAGAGGCGCACCATCTTTTAAAAAACCAGCACATTTTAAAGTGAATGGCGGCTGTGCTGAACGTAAAACTTGCTGACCTCCTAATTCTCCATAGAGTCAATTTTGCATGGCTTATTTTTGTTTACGATTTTGTACTTTCATTTTGTTTTCCTTCTCACGAAGAAAAATACATAAGCAAATCAAGGAGAAGGAAAAGAACTTTACTTTATCTTAATAGATCATAATTAATAACAAAACATTTTTTAAAACCTGTGTTGCTAGCACCAACAAAATAATTCAGACTTTTCTCTTGCCACCTCAGCTAAAGGTGTTGATCCTAAAGGCCGTCCTTATAAATCTCCTTATATCCTTATTCTTTTATCAACTTCTTAATCGTTTGTATTTTTAATTATGTCACAGTAATTAATTAATTATTAATCGTAACACAGTAAAATCATAGAAATTTTCTATAGGATGCTTTCCTACACAAGAAGACATCTTGTATGGTTCAAAATTAAACTCCGCCTAATTACCATGCATTTATTTTCCTTTGATAAATGCATTCTCTACATAATCCATACAGAAATCTGATATTAAATGACCTTGGAACTGTGATAACAAACTGACCTTTGGTTTGACAGAATCATGCAGACATTTGTTACACAGCAGTGGAAACAGAGCAAAGAAAAATCTAGTTGCCTGCACAACAAGAAGCTGTCAGAGAAGAAAGTGAAGTCTCCCCTGCATCTATTTTCTACCTTGCGCAGGTGGGTAACAGACGTCTTTCCATCGTCTTACTAAACGCTGCACCTGTGATATTCCATGCTTATTTAATTCAAAGCATTCTTGCTACAGTGTTGGCATCTGTTTATTTTCTTTATGACTTTAAAGAACAGACCAAGTTACATCCATTCCATCAAAAAACACGGATACTCATTTCTATGTTTTGAGTTTGTGTTTCCTTTACATGGGTTAAATTTACTGAAGTTACATTGTTTGGTTTCTAATCACATAGTTTTCCCTACCAAAATTAGTCCTTCATAGGGCTCTGGGATAGGTAGGAGGGAAAAACGAACTGAACAAAGCTTTTTTGCTTTCCAGGAAACATAGAATTCAGTCCCTGTGATCTTTCCATACATATTTGGTTTCCATTTTGGCTGGATAAGCTGGATTAGAAAGACATGGTATTTGTAACAGAGTTGAGTTGATTGAGCCTGACAAGTGTTCTCCATGGTCTGTTGCACTCACGATTTGCCCTGTTAATTGTTGCATTTTGAAGGTCGCCAAGCTATCCTCCCCCTGGTTGTGGAAAAAGCAAATCCAAACTGAAATCGGAGCAAGACGGGATCTCCAAGACGCATAAGCTGCTGCGGAGGACTTGTTCCAGCACAGTCAAGACGGAGGACGTGTGCGCCCCGAAGCCACACAGGACCTTCGGTCGCTCGCTGTCCAGCGACCCCCGGGCTGAGCAGGCGGTGACGACCATTAAGTCACACAAGCTCTTGAACCGTCCCTGCCCTGCAGCCGTCAAGCAGGAGGACTGCCTCGCTCTCAAGTCGCACAAACTCTTGACTCGCTCTTGTTCTGGAGACCCGCGCTGTGAGCACAACGCCAGCCTGAAGCCTCACAAACTGCTAAGCAGGTCTTATTCCAGTAACCTCAGAATGGAAGAATTATATGGACTCAAGAATCACAAGTTGCTCAGCAAGTCTTACTCCAGTGCCCCCAAGTCATCCAAAACGGAGCTTTTCAAGGAACCCAGTGCAGAGGGCCGGAGGCTCTCTCTTACCTCAGGGCTCATTGGTATCTTAACACCATCATCATCTTCATCTTCCCAGCCTGCTGTGCGTACATATTTTCATCTTGAGTTCTTAAATGTCAGCTAAGGGGCAGTAGAGGGTTTTGTTAGTTTGTTTGTTTTGTAAGATCTGGGAAAAGAAAGAAGCACAGTTTTGTTTTTGTTTTTTAAAATTTACAATTTTTTTCTTTTGGATGTTATTTTGCATACCAGACATTTGCAACTGGTACTGGAATGTTGGTTTTGATTCTGAAAAAATAAATGTGGCTGTCAATTTGATGTCTAGTCCAGAGTCCTGTCACGGGAATGAATGCTACTAAAAATGGAAGGAAGTCCATTGGATTCACAGAGCCTGTCCTTTTAAGCAAGCATAGCATTTTTAATGTTTTATTGAGTAGGTTTATCTAATCTCTGGTTTTCTCACAAAAGTAGTGGAGCTCAGAGTTTGTCTGATAATTTTTTTTTTTAGGATAAAAATTGTTGATGTTTTATTTTATTTATTTATTTCCAATAATTAAGAGTGGTGTCCTTCCTATTGTATATAAGAGGACAACTTTGCCCATGAACTTGTGGAGAGAAGTAACAGTTACAGCTGTATCCCTGAGACTCACTTAAAGCTGCTCTCAGTGTCTACTTTATGAAACTGAAGTCACTTTGTCCTGAAGCTGTTTTGCATGGGGAGATGGGCCTGGGAGGTGACTGTATTAAAGCTTAAGTACTTTGGGTGGTATTTATTGGGAGTCAGTCTTACACAAAGTTTACCTCTAGAGTAATCAGCATTATAGCCAGTTTCAGATAAAGAAACAGACCTATCTTATGTATATTAATTACATAAAAGAATTGACAAAAAGTTTTGTTTTTCTTTTAGTAAATTTGTGTTTGTGTGTGTTAGGGAGGAACGTATTTAACTCTTTAACTATTAATACAGATATACCAAGCAATAGATGAAACTGAAAAAAAATAAGATACATTTTCAGAAAGTTGTGGTGCTCTTGTATAGATTTATTTCTAAAATTACATTGTAAATTATACCATGAAATTTTATTTGTGTTAAGAAAATGTACATGAGTATGTTGGTAATTTTAGGTGGATATCCCCAAAGCCCATTTCTTCTCAAAACTAAGTATTAAAGACATATAGAAAAGTAATTATGTCAGAGTTACATAGTAGAAAGTTTCCCATGGTTAGTTTCACCTAAGAAAGATAATTTCGGATATTCTGTAAAAGAATATGTCTTAATGTCCTCCTGTATGGTTAAGCCTAATACAGTAGTTTAGTATTGTACCCCTTACAGCAGCTGTCTAGTACGTCCTTGGAGAAGTAATTCTATCTGATTGTAAAATGAGATTGAAATAATCTAAATGAGGAAGTGGGAGCAATCAGTGATGAGTAATAGGGGCAACGAGTTTTTGTGATCATTTAAAGATGCCACTCATTTTTATTAGAAGATCAGAAATTAAGAATGCTGCTCATTTAGTTTAAACAAAGATTGCAATAGTAATGGAGGAAAGGGCATTATACTAAATTCTAAAATCTCGATGTCATAATCAGTGATTTAATTCACATTACAGGTGATCTTAGATCACATCTGTATTCACTGTTGCAAAAGTAAAAGGCTATAATTTATATATTTTCCTAATTAAAAAATTATTTTCTTCTCCTTTGCTTTTTATAGCCAAATGGTGCCAAATGTATTCCAATACGAGACCGTGGCTTCCTAGTGCAGGTATGAGCCAAGCCTCCATCCGTTGTAGGAATAGTTTAGCCTTTAGTGGGTTTTCAAATCCTTCATGAACTTGACTTCATTCTTTCTCTTTATTGTCTTATTCAGACGATTGAGTTTGCTGAACAGCGGATCCCTGTGTTGAATGAATACTGTGTGGTTTGTGACGAGCCACATGTGTTTCAAAATGGCCCCATGCTTAGGGTAAGTTCTCATTGGTGGAATGGCAGTTTAGAATATAAATGAAGAGGGTTAAGATATAAGAATAAATAAGTAAATAACTGCATTTACAGTAAATACTCTCTATTGAGCCAGTTACGTAATACACAAAGTCATAATTTTGACAAATGAGTCACTATTTCTGAAGGAGTCTGTGAAAGATCAAGCTGTTTCATATTAGCAAAATGTTTCGTTTCTCACATGTGCTTATTTATCACTTCATTGTCTATTCATCTATCTCTATATCCATCCATATCGATATGTATATATATGTAAACTTGTAAACACTGTTTTTTCAAAAAAGCACAATTTAAAGATAGTTAATACAGAGAGTAGACGGTAGTCATTGTTCCAGTTAGAAGAGGTATGTAGTAGAATCTGGAGAATTAGAGTAAAGATTTCGAAAAAATGCCAACTCACTAACACATTTGTGGCATTATTGAGTATGGAAATAAGAATCAAAGTATAAGTGGTATTTTGGGGGAGAATTATCCAATATCCTATATCTCAATTGGATAATTGGAATTATTATCCAATTATTTCCTTCAAAGAGTTTATAGTTTATATCTTACATTTAAGACATTGATCCTTTTTGAGTTAATTTTTGCTTATGGTGTGAGGTTGTTGTCCAGATTCATTCTCTTGCATGTAGATATCTAGTTGTCTAAGCACCATTTGTTGAAAAGACTCTTCTTCCCCAATTAAATGATCTTGTCTCTCTTGTTGAAAATGATTTGACCATAGATATTTTTGATTTACTGGTCAACTCTTAATTTTACTCCACTGATTCGTATGTCAGTCCTTATACCTGTACTATACTGTCTTGACTAACTGTAGCTTTGTAGTGAGTTTGAAATGAAGAAGTGTGAGTCCTCCAACTTTTTTTTTTATAATATTGCTTTCACTGTTTGGATCCCTTGCATTTCCATATGAATTCTAGGGTCAGCTCATCTGCCAAAAAGGCAGATGGAATTTTGATAGGGTTTGCTTTGGGTCTGTCAGTCAATTTGGGAAGTATTGCCATCTTAATATTAATCCTTCCAATCCACGAATGCAGGGTATCCTTCCATTTATCTAGATCTTTTAAAATTTCTCTTTACACTGTTTTTTAGTTTCAGTGTTCAAGTCTTGCACATCCTTCGATAAATTTATCTTTAAGTAGTTTATTCTTTTTGATGCTGTTGCCACTTCTAATCAACATTGTACTGGAGGTTCTAGCCAGGCAATTAAGAAGAGAAGAATAATAGAATGTATCCATATTGGACAGGAAAAACTAAAGCAATCTGTTTGCAGATGACTTGAGCACTGTGTGCCAGGCACCCTGTATAGACATTTTGCATACTGCTTCTTTATTTGATTTTCACAAAACTCTGTGGTTTAGGTAGGTATTTTTGTGCCCATGGTGCAAATAAGGCGGTTAAGATTCAAAGAGATTAGCCGATTTATTTAGCATCACCCAGCTATATGAGTGGAAGCTGAACTTTGAACCTGATTTTGTCTGACTTCAAAAATGCATCACAAACATTTATTGAAGGCTTTATGAGTATAACGCACCACACTAGATTCTGTTGCACTTTTTAAGAGAGATTTGTCCTGTCCTTAGGAATATATGTTTGAAGAGATGAATTGCAAAGCCTAGAAATAGGTACTTTTGTTAGAAATTTTTTGTATTTCAGGATTTATACTTTAAAAAACATATATAATATCCATTTATGACCATAACGACTCAGGCTTTATGATATATTTGTTTCATTTTATTTGTTTATGGGAAACATATAAAAGAGTTTTTTCTTGCCACCCATATGCTATTTTTTTCCATATGCTATTTTTTGACAGTCAGTTATTCCTCTCAAAGAGATATATTGTTATTCCGAAACCCAACGTAACTAAATCAGAATTTATTAAATATTTGTGCAAGATTGTTATTTTGAGTCAATACACGGAAATGTATAGTTACGATGAGAGGAGAGAGGACCCTTTAACCATGTCAGTTTATCCCAGTAAGGAGGCCTGTTTTTACTTTGTGGTTGTGCATCTGTGGCTCTTGATTTATTTCTTGATCCATGGCAATGACATTTTCCTTGCCGTAGATAATAGTAATGTTATTAATGGCATAAGCTTTTTGAATGCTTTTTATGTAATCATGTTTTTGAAGTGCCTTATATGGATTATCTTATTTAATCCTCAAAATAACCCTATTAGGCAGGTATTAATACTGTCCCTGCTCTATAGATGAGGAAAACCGTAATTTTTTTTAATGTCACACTGCTTGTAAGTAATAGGGACAGGATTCAAACCCTGGCAGAATGGCACCAAGGCCACGGGTCTTAATCATGATGCTACTCTTGACTCATGTGCTTGAATTAACTACATTTATGTCCTGGAAATTTACCACACATATTGTTGGGAGTTTGCTCTTTACGGTTTAATTGCTGTTGGTTCATTCCTATAATAGGTGATAGAAATATCATAGTTGATGTTAGTATTCTCTTTGCCTTGCTTCAAGTTCTGTTTTACTTTATCTTTCTGCACCAATGAAGTTTGCTGTCTCTTTCTAGAAATGGAGATGTTTTTGTAAACAAGAGAGAAAACGTTTTCTAAATAAATGTAGCTAGTTATCAGGTGGTTTTATGTTGCTTCAATTCAGACTGTTATCTAAGGAAATCAGAAAACTTACTTTGGTTTCTTAAATAGTAAGATAAGTGACATATGAAATCAGATCAGGAAATGAAAATAGAGAAACATCTCATAGTCAAAGGAAGAAAAGTAAACAAAACTACCTCCTTCACCTAAATCAGCTATATATTCATTTTTTCTCTCTCTTTCTTACGTTTACATCGCGATATGTTTTACTATAATTTCAATAATGTACATAGTGTATAATTTCAATAAGGTATAACAATTATTACAAATATAATATTCAGCCCATATAACACATTAAAAACTGCAGTAAATCCTCGAGCTATAAAGAGGATAAGTCATAGCCCCATAGGGTGATTGAATAGGTTAGATAAAACTCGATTTCCATAGATTTTTCTGCCTAATGTTTATTACGTTTGTTAGATCTTTCTCTGTCAAAATTCAAATTGTTTCTTATATTTTGTCTCTTTTCTTCAAGGCTGATTGTTTTTTAAATAACCTAAGTCCCCTTTTACCCCTATTTCCCAAAAGTCCTAAAATTTTACTCCTTTCCTATTCTGCCACTTTACTCAGAGGTCTAGGTAAGCATGTCACACTTTTGCAACATGAAGAACTACTTATTTAGAAATACCACAATGCTCTGATTTTCTCTTTTGTTTATAAAGGTTATAAATATCACTCTCAGGTGTGAGTCCTGACATGTAGTGCTGTGGATCTGCATAAAACTCACAATATCAGGAGGGTTGTTCAGAGTCCCAGAATTGCAGTTCGGCAGTACAGTCTGCATTGTGATCAGAAAACCAAACCCCTGGTTCTCTACGTTTTGGAATCAGCTAGTGTTAATGCGCTGGACTGTCTTGGAGATGCTTTAAAATGTTGATTTTGGTCTTCAAGTGTGTTCGCAAAACAAGAAAACAAGGAGTTACTGCCAAAATCACCACTGCTTTTATCAGCCTCTAAGTTCCTAGTGCCCTTGTCTTTTTGTTAGTGTCACATTAAACACCCAGTTCTTGGATCAATGCAGGTGTTTGTCTTCTCTGAACCCTGTACGTGAGCTGCTGAATCCTGTTGGAAAAAACCACTCGTGGTTGTGTGGCTTACTATCCCTACAAAGTTGGAACTTTGTCAGTGATATTGGAGGCTCATTCTCTGTGTCCCTGGTTAACAGACTTTCCTGTTTCTCACATCAGTATGTGATGTGGGAATTATGATTTCCTTTTCTTCTCCTGCTGTGTGAAAATGTCCCACATTACTTGCTCTGGATTATCAGGCCTGAGATGCTACTGTCACCTCTTGAGAATAATGCTCTTTCCTACTAAAGCAAGGTCAGAGAAACCTGCGAGTCTAATAATTTTGTGGTCCAGTCTTGGCCGTGGACCATAGACAAATGTTTGTAACTAAGGTTCTTATTTTCAAAGTGAAAATTGACAATACCCAGCTATAATTCGGTCATAGCATAAGGCACTCCCATGACCATTTTTTTGGAAACTGAGTGTGTGGGTCAACCTGGGTATGTCCCATTTTACCTTGAGGAAAACAGGTAGGTCTTCTTGTATTTAGGTCTGATGTTAAAGAATGGATGAAAAAGCATAGGCTATTTTCTCCCTGCTCCCCCTCAACGCATTTTGTAG
Organism: Delphinus delphis; assembly: GCF_949987515.2. Classification (NCBI taxonomy): domain Eukaryota; kingdom Metazoa; phylum Chordata; class Mammalia; order Artiodactyla; family Delphinidae; genus Delphinus; species Delphinus delphis. The sequence continues at coordinate 134,667,137 of NC_082685.1, read as the reverse complement.
AAGTTAACATTTCAAGTTCTGAAATAAAGGCTAAACTAAATAGTTATGCCAAAAAACTTTCAGTTCAAAAATATAATTATTTTTACATCCAAATTGAACAGAAATTGGTTTTAATGTTCAAACAACTTTAGTTTTATCGGGCAATAGGGATCACCATGTATAGTGGGGACTAACCAGGCCTGATCCTATTTTATTGTGGATCTGTCTTGATCTCTGTGGGATTCCTGTCTTTCTTAATGGACAGTAAATCTTTCCCTACCCCAAATGTGTCTGTCTTCCGAACCATGAAAAGCAGCCAAAGTACTGACTATAAAACTGGAAACACAGAGAATTAAAGGCATATAGGTTTTGTGTTTCCAGTAGATATTCTTAATTATTCTCATATGTTTTCAACACTTGTTTTTAAATTATGAAGTTGTATTTACATTGTTCATTTCTTTTTTAGCAAGACATAGTGTAGCAACAAATTAAGAATTTTGATAAACTGCGGGTATGAAAATAAAAATACCACTTCATGATATGCTTCAATGAAAATTCTTATTAAACACTAATTTTTGTATATACATTGGGTTAAAACAAGTAGAAGAGACAGCTTATCCAGGTTACCTAATACTGTTAATATTTAAACGGCTCTGTATGCCTCAGGGAGATTTTATAAACCATATCTCACTTGGTTCTCTTTCTCACTTAGTCCTTTTATCAACCTGGTGAACTAGATCTGATTTTATCCCTGTTTTATAGCTAGGAGAACTGAACTGTGCACATATGCTCCAACTGGAACAGTATCCACTTTTATCTGTTTTATATATTGGGCTTACATGAAATATTTTGTTTGAAAAAAAAGACCATGGCAAAAAAAGGTTTGAAAACCACTCACCTACACTGTGTTATATATAAATACATAGCTAGATTCTCTTGAGTTGTGTCATTTCTATTTTCAGTAGGAAGTAATTTAAATTCATTGAAAACACAAAGTTTCTAAAGTGCAGTTAGGTTCTAAAATATTCTTTAGGGCTTAAAGCCATTTTTTTGAAACATGTTTTTACTGCTCACATTTAAATTGCTTTGATTCAAATAAAATTAAAAATGTATTCATCTTAGCTTAAAAATTTCTAAAATGAATCTTAACTTAGGGACATATAAAGTTCCTCATGTTTTTAAATGGTGCATAATGAATATTATATTGCGGATATATTATGTATGTTATGTGTAATGGCAGGAGGGAATTGCCATGGTTTTGCAGTTTACATTATAGGGACTAATTTTTTGAAGGCAATATAATAGTATAACCTTAAGAATAGATAATATTTTATAAATTGAAGCTAATAGATTTATTGTAAACTCGAATTAGTAAATAATGTACATTTTGGGTGACATTTAGGCATACATACTTTGCATTAAAGTATGTTTAATAAAACACACAATTTCACTTATCTAGCGATAGCTATTCAATGACTACATTTTACTTTGAATCGATGCTGGAGTTTTCTGTGCAAATGATATAGTTATAGCAGAATTTGTTGGGAGCACGGTATTGGCTGGAAGTTGGCTCAAGGTGGGAGAATGCTAATTACAGTATAACTGCATATTTTATTAAGGAAAAATGAATCAGTTTCTTTCCTTGAATAGGATGTGCTTTCTGTGTAATCTAATCTTGATTACTTACAATTTGAGAACTTTCTTTTAGTACGCCATCTTGTGTTGACATTTTGAACTCCTCTCAAATAAAATGTGGATAAACATGGGAGAGGGTCAGTGATCTACAAAAACTAGTTGGCAAATTGTTGTATCAAAATTAAACTCATTTATATCTTGAATACTCTATAGAATGTTCAAGTAAAAAATGATTGATAGAACATTGTTGCTTTAAAAATTCACTGGCATTTACTTAGTATGGTGTTAAATAGTACATAAATTATTCACAATATTGCTACCTCTATAGTTGCTATTTTAAAAAGAAAGGAAGAAACATAGGCAGAACACTCTATGACATAAATCACAGCAAGATCCTTTTTGACCCACCTCCTAGAGAAATGGAAATAAAAACAAAAATAAACAAATGGGACCTAATGAAACTTAAAAGCTTTTACACAGCAAACGAAACCATAAACAAGACCAAAAGACAACCCTCAGAATGGGAGAAAATATTTGCAAATGAAGCAACTGACAAAGGATTAATCTCCAAAATTTATAAGCAGCTCATGCAGCTCAATAACAAAAAAACAAACAATCCAGTCCAAAAATGGGCAGAAGACCTAAATAAACATTTCTCCAAAGAAGATATATGGACTGCCAACAAACACACGAAAGAATGCTCAACATCATTAATCATTAGAGAAATGCAAATCAAAACTACAATGAAATATCACCTCACACCAGTCAGAATGGCCATCATCAAAAAAATCTACAGGGCTTCCCTGGTGGTGCAGTGGTTGAGAGTCCGCCTGCCAATGCAGGGGACACGGGTTCGTGACCCGGTCCAGGAAGATCCCACATGCCGTAGAGCAGTTGGGCCCGTGAGCCATGGCCGCTGAGCCTGCGCGTCCGGAGCCTGTGCTCCGCAGCGGGAGAAGCCACAACAGTGGGAGGCCTGCGTACCGCAAAAAAAAAAAAAAAAAAAAAAAAATCTACAAACTATATGCTGGAGAGGGTGTGGAGAAGAGGGAACCCTCTTGCACTGTTGGTGGGAATGTAAATTGATACAGCCACTATGGAGAACAGTATGGAGGTTCCTTAACAACCTAAAAATAGAACTACCATACAACCCAGCAGTCCCATTACTGGGCATATACCCTGAGAAAACCATAATTCAGAAAGAGTCATGTACCACAATGTTCATTGCAGCTCTCTTTACAATAGCCAGGACATGGAAGCAACCTAAGTGTCTATTGACAGACGAATGAATGAAGAAGACGTGGCACATATGGAATATTACTCAGCCATTAAAAGAAACGAAATTGAGTTATTTGTAGGGAGGTGGATGGACCTAGAGTCTGTCATACAGAGTGAAGTAAGTCAGAAAGAGAAAAACAAATACTGTATGCTAACACATATATATGGAATCTAAAAAAAAAAAAAAATGGTTCTAAAGAACCTAGGGGCAGGACAGGAATAAAGACACAGACATAGAGAATGGATTTGAGGACACAGGGAGGGGGAAGGGTAAGCTGGGACGAAGTGAGAGAGTGGCATGGACATATATACACTACCAAATGTAAAATAGATAGCTAGTGGGAAGCAGCTGCATAGCACAGGGAGATCAGCTCCGTGCTTTGTGTCCACCTAGAGGGGTGGGATAGGAAGGGTGGGAGGGAGACGCAAGAGGGAGGAGATATGGGCATATATGTGTATGTATAGCTGATTCACTTTGTTATAAAGCAGAAACTAACACACCATTGTAAAGCAGTTATACTCCAATAAAGATGTTAAAAGAAAAGAACCGTTATAAGAGGAAATTCCAAATGCTAATGAACATGTCTAAAAAGGTTATTCCACGAATAATCAAAGAAATTCATAATATAGCACTTTCCTTACCAAATAAAAAAAAGGAAGATAAAATTATTCTTATAAGAGTGTAATGTGTAGTTCTACTTCAGATTTTTCAGTATGATAGCAAACTTTCTCTTCTCCCCGCCAAAAGCAAGTTTTCTATTGTACCTGATTTCCTTCTTCAAACAGTTGCAGTAACAGGATATTCCTAGAAATCAGCCTTACAAATTTGAGTATGGGAAGAAAGTCCACTTTTCAGTAAAAAAAAATGCGGGAAAGAAAAGGAGTGTCTATAAAGTAATTAATCCATAGCTTTACATTAAGAACGTAGGTTTATTTTTTAAAATAATGGGTCAGCTGGTAAGTCCATGTAATTTGGAGATTTAGAGGTTTGAGTATAAACAGATGTGGCAGCGGGATGAAATAGTAATTCAGGAGAAAACATTGAACTGTTGTTGCTCACCTGTTAGCCAAGATAAAGACCAGGAGGTCTGGGTGAAATTGGTAAAAAATCATTTGAGACAAAGTCAGGGTGGCACATGAATACCTAGGATTGGCTACAAAGTGTGGTGATAGAATATTCGAATTTCAAATAATTATCTTCCCAAAAAATTATCTTCCAATCTAGTTTAGCAGAATATTTTATTTCATTTTCATTTATATTGCATAAGGCAACAATTTGGTACCAAAATGGTAGTTTCTACTTATATTCCCTGAATATGTGTGTGAACACACGTACATACATCCATAGATTTTAGGATGATCACAAAGTAAGTATAATTAATTATCCAGGGTTCAAATAAAAAAATAAAAACCAATCATTACTCATATATACTAAATGAGCCTTATCCTGATGTTCAGCTTTGGGATTGATGGATTTTAGTCATAAAAAATTTATTTCGCAGTAGTATTATCAAAAACGAAGTACCTTCTGTGTCTCTGTTTACTTCCTCAGTGAACTTTGGGTGTCTGGTAGAGTACACGTATTAATTCCTATGGCCCTTTATGATTTCCAAGGTTTATGTTCCCCGAGTTCTTGTTTGTGTATAGTTTCACTATCCTCAGACACCAGTACAGTGTTTGACACTATAGTAAATATGCAATAAAATGGTTGATGTTATTATTTCAGACCATACCATGCTCCCCTAAAGTAAACAAAAGAAGCAACCCAATGTCAGCGGGGGAAGTTGAGGAGGAAACATACATGCACATACACATGAAAAAATAGACTAAGAATAGGTTAAATGGTAAAGTAAAAGAAAAAGTAGTAGAAATTGAACGGTCTGCTCTAAGTATATCCAAATATATGCAGCAGTATATATCGCTTGAGGCTGGATGAAGAAATTTTTCCAGTTAGTTTCCTACCATAGGTAGTTTTTCCTGATGTTTCTGAAATAGAATCAAACTGTCCTTTTAAGGCTGACAAAGGAAATATATCAATTTATTTGTTTTGAAGATTCTCTTTGGGGAATGTCAATCAGAAATCTTTGTGTGATTGGTCCTGCTTTTTGTCTGCAAAGCTACCATGTGGGCCTATTCTGAACATAGAGGATGCTCAGAATGGGGCCATCCTTCCCCACTAGTTAAGCAGTAGATGAAACTATCCTCTGAAATGAGTGAACATAGGAGCAATGGCACTAACAAATGCGGCTGTCTGCTGTGCCGGGCACCACAGGCTGCATCGTGTTAGGCCTCATCAGCTGCCTAATGCAATGTAACTTGGGAGATAAGATAAATCAGGCAGATGACACTGTATCAGATTTGAAAGATGAGAGCTCTTCCAAAGCAATTGCAGAGTGTATATTTCAGTGCTGTTGACTCCAGGAGGTTATTGAAGTCAAAAGTCTTTCCAACAAAACCAATCTTTCAAGAGCTGGGTAGCAAGTAAGCAGAGTCATGCTATTTCTTCCAGAGAAAATTACCTAGGAAGAAATGGAATTCTCCTTTTTATATTTGTTTTACACAGCTTTGTGGTTAATTAGTATATCACCAGCTTAGGTATCTGCTTTTTTTTTAAGTGCATCTCATGTGCAAATGTGTATTAAGCAGGCGAGGTGGATTTTCCAATTAAAGGATATTTTCATCTATTGCTAAATCATTCCAAGTGCAAGTGCCTAAAACTAACGAAAATGAATTTTTTAATCATATTTGTGACTCTGTATCAATAAATGATTATTTACTAATTGTTACCTAAATTTAGAAATTTAATTCTTTAAAGTGATATTTCTTCCCTTTTCCCCCGTCCAGTTTTATTGAGATGTAAGTGACATACAGCACTGTATAAGTTTAAGGTGTACAGCACAATGATTTGTCTTACATGCATCATGAAATGATTACTACAATAAGTTAGTGAATATGCATCATCTCATATTAATGGAAAATAAAATAACAAAAGTATATTTTCCTTGTGATGAGAACTCTTACGACTTACTCTCTTAACTTTCATATACACCAGTGTTAATTATATTAATTATGTTGTACATTATATTCCTAGTAGTTATTTATCTTATAATTGGAAGTTTCTACCTTTTGACCACCTTCCTCCAATTCCCCTTCCCCCCACCCCTCCACCTCTGGTAACGGCAAATCTGATTTCTTTTACTACGAATTTGTTTGTTTTTGAAGTATAATTGACTTACATACAACACTTCGTTAGTTCCTTGTGCACAACATAGTGATTTGAAATTTCTATACATTACAAAATGATCACCATGGTAAGTCTAGTTACCATCTGTCACCGTACAAAGATACTGCATTATTACTGACTACCTTCCCCACACTCTACATTTCATCCCTGTGACTCATTTATTTGGTAACTGGAAGTTTGTACCTCCTAATCTCTCTCACCTATTTCTCTCATCCTACCACCTACCTCCCTTCTGGCAACCACCTGTTTGTTCTCTGTATCTATGACTGTTTATATTTTGTTATGTTTGTTCATTTGTTTCTTTTTTTAGATGCATGTAAGTGAAATCATACAGCATTTGTCTTTTCTCTGTTTGATTTATTTCAGTTAGCCTAATGCCCTCGAGGTCCATCCGTGTTCTCACAAATGGCAATATTTCGTTCTTTTTTGTGGCTGAGTAATATTCCATTGTATTTATACATATACCACATCTTTATCCATTCATCTGTCATTGGGCACTTAGGTAGCTTCCACATCTAGGCTATTGTAAATAATATTTCTTTTTAATATTCTAAAACTTTGCATTTTCTATTTATTATGAAGAATGTCATACATTTAATTTAGGAATTGGAGGATGGGGAAAAACTGTTGAATTGATTCCCTTTTCTTTTGTAGCCTACTGTGTGTGAACGAGAGCTGTGTGTATTTGCTTTTCAAACCCTGGGAGTAATGAATGAAGCTGCTGATGAAATAGCAACTGGAGCTCAGGTAGTAACATGTGATACTAACTATTCTATATTTTTATTTGAAAAATTTATTCTGATCCACTAGCTAACTTTACCTTTCTTTGGGATGAATTTTTGATAGTTTCTTGATAGATTAAGAAAGCAAACCAGCATTTGATATTTCTAGATAGAAACTAAATTTTGCCAGCTTTATCTAATGTGTGTTTTTTGTCCTTTTGCAATTGCCAAGAGGAGAAGTTAAACCAACTTTAATTGTTTGAAAAATAATTACGTTTATTTCTTATATGGTGAAATTGAGATACTGAAACCCTTGCACTTGCATTATGTAATGTTTATTTGTAAAGTTATAGTGCCATAAAATGGAAGCCAATTTATTTTTAAAACTTAGGTGAAAAGATAATGGACAGAACATGTAATAAAAAGAGAGCATTCAATTTTACAATAGCAGTGTTTATGACATAGGAAGGAAAATATAAAAACAAAGAAACAACTTGAAAGTAGAGAAGCATCCCATGTTTCTGGAAAGGAAAAAAATCTGTTGTAAAGATGCCAAAATTTATTACTTCATGCAATGTCATTAAAATTTCAACTAGTTTTTGTTCATTTATGGAACCTGACTGAAATACTAATAAATAGATGAGAAAAAAATTACAGAAAACAAAAAATGAGTGTTAATTAAGTGAGGCTAGGCCAACCAAATACAAAACCATATTATGTAATCCTATGATATTTTGAAAAAATATAGTACTGGCAAAGAGTAGAAAGTCAGATTATCCCCAAAATAGGTCAAGTTATAAATACATTTAATACATATTAAAGGAGGTATCACATTATATTGTAAAATAAAAATGGTTTAGTGAAGGTGGGAACAAATGACCTACAACATGGGGGGGGGGAAACAGGTTCTCTCTTTATGCTGTGTGCAAAAACAAATTCCAAATGGCTTAAAGAATAGTTTTGTTTAAAAGTATTATACCCACACTAGAAGAGGGTTGAATTAAGCGTGCACAGCCTAGGTAGGGCCTCAGGTTCATGCATTTATGCAGATACAAAAAATCATGAAGAAAAATATCAACAGATCTGAGTCCATACATACTTCACACTTTTTACTTGAAAAAATAGTGAACGCTAAGAGCTAACACACTTATGAAAAAGTGTGTTTTGCTACAAACTTAATTACATAGAAGCTCATAAAAATTGAGACAAAAAACATGAAGATCATCACAAATTAATAGAGGAAATGAATGCACAATTCACAAATATGGACCTATAGTTAGTAAAGAAACATGAGAAAATACTTAGTCTCACTAAAAATCAAAGGAAGCTAAATGTAAAAGACTTTTATAAAATTCACAAAGATGGGTGGAAAGAATGATCACGCAACAGACATCTGGTCATTCTTATAGTAAGTATCAAATGCCTGCTATGTAACAGGCAGTACACTAGACTAAGATACAACAGTTAACACAGACAGCCCATGCCTCATGGATTTAGACTCCCTGAACCTCGTTATTTCACTGATTACCTAGACTGAGATGCATCCACTTGATGAAATTTTAAGGACCATATTTGTGATGTAATGGGTTATAAATGAAAATAATGCAAACAGAACATTGATCATATGCGATGTGAAAAATGATTCCATGATTAAAATAAATTTCAAAAATGCAGCTTAATATTGCCCCTATACCCAATGTGCACAAATTTGCATACTAAAAGCTCTGAGAATCCCTAAAACTGAAGAAAATGACTAGCCTATACTTAGAGGGTTTCTCAAATGTATCTATCCATGGTGAGTCTTTATCTCTTTTTAAAAATGGTAACATTTTTCTCATCCCTTGAAACTAATATTGCTCGAAAAAAGGTACTTTAATATATGCTATTTATAGCTATGTAAAAATAAACTTTACACAGGTGTGTGTATGAGTGTACATATGCACATACATGTATATTTACATGGATATATGTGTGTATATATATGTATAATTTTTCAAGTAGTATAGTTAATATTTATGCATTTTACTGGAAGTAAAGTATCCCGCATACAATTTGAAAAGGGAAGGAAGTAAAGCCTAGAAATAAGGAATAATTGATTAGAAGGAAAACTAACATATTAACAGTAGGCTAGGTTGAAAGAATAATAGGTGCTTTTTCCCCTCTTACTATAGATACATCTCTAAAAATAATGGTTCTTAAAGTGAAATTACTTTTGGATTATATAATGATAGTAACAAGGCACAAATACTCGATCAGATCAATTCAGTGATTCAACTCTAAAGATCAGTATCCAAAAATCTCAGAGAATTTAGTGATTCTGCTCCAAAGTCAATGCGGAATATTCCTTTCACCACTTTAAAGGAGATACCCCAATATTCTGGTTATAATCCTGGAGATTACATGGAAATGGATTCCTTTTCTAAATAAAAACTGTATCTCTGTAGCCTTGTTGCATCAGTTGACTCCTGGATTTCTAATGGTGCTCTGAGGAGCTCTGGAGGTTGCAAGAACATTCTTCAGAGGGATCTGCAGGAGGCTGCGCTGTGATGAGAGTGTCTCAGCAGCTGGGATTCCAGGCCTCCGAGTACTGCTTTAACCAGAACAGCAGCTCCATTTTATTCTTTTATGTTTGGGGGCTCTCATGTACAATTTTCTTTTTAAAAAAGAAAAGATAAAAGGAATTACTCTTGAAATGTTTGAAGGCCATTAGTCTACAATTTTAAATTCACTTCTTTTCCAGAATACATTGTACATCATTTTACTCTGTGGAAGAATTAGCATATGTAAATAGAGTACAAATCCAAACAGTGTAACGTAAACCTTTCTTTGTTCAAAGATTCTGAATGCTAACTCCTATAACAGATAAACCATAAAATTAAAGTGACTTAACATGGTAGGCTTTTATTTCTAACTCACACAACTGTTCGGTTAGAATGTTTGTTGGGCAACTGTGTGATCACTGAGGGAACCGGATTCCGTCCACCACATGAGTCTGCTGTCTTCAATACTGGCATACAGTAGAGGGGAAGGGAGAAAAGGAGAGAAAGAGCGCCTGTTTCTTCATCAGCTCAGCCCCTTTCCACTTTCTGTCCATTGGTTAAAACTAGTCTTATGGCCTGACTTAAACAAAAGGGGTAGAAATGTCGCTTGCAGTGCAGTTGCTCCCAGGCAGTAGTAGCCCTATACCTTGAAAGCAAGGGGTATGTAACTTCGGTGGACAGCAAGGAATTTTGCCAGGGTAGTTACACTGTTTCTTTTCAGTTCGGTTAACACATATATTAACAAAAATATTCTGTTAATTAACTTCTTTACCCCTACATCCATTATTTTCATTATAATTTACTTAAGTCCACTAGTGAAATTATTGGCAAAACAATGCATTTGCTTTTTTTGGTAGTTTTGATTGTTTTGAAGCGTTGGGCACAAGGTTTTTAATTAAAGTATTTGATTGAAAGGGGAACATTATTCAGGTTATTTTGTATCCATTTGTGCCTTCCTTGTTGTAGTGAAAAACACATGATGTAAAATTTACTCTATTCATCATTTTTAAGTGCACAGTTCAGTAGTGTTGAGTATAGTCACATTGTTGTGAAGCAGACTTCCATAACTTTTTCATTTGCAGAACTGAAACTCTATACCTGTTGAAAAACTCCCATTTTCTCCCTACCCCCATCCCTGACAACCACCGTTCTACTTTCTGTTTCTGTGAATTCGATTACTTTAGATCCTTCACAAGTGTAGGCATATAGTATTTGACTTTTTGTGACCGGCTTATATCACTTAGCATAAAATGTCCTCATGGTTCATCCATTTTGTACCAGGTGACAGGCTTTTCCTTCTTTAGGGTGGATAGTGGTTCATTATACGTGTATACCCCATTTTGTTTATCCATTCACCCGTCAATGGATATTTTGGTTGCTTTCACCTCTTGGCTGTTGTGGATAATGCTGCTGTGAACATGGGTGTGCAAACATCTCTTCAAGATCCTTCTTTCAATTCTTTGGGACATATACCCAGAAGTGGGATTGCCACTTACAGCAGGATCATATGGAATTTCTACTTTTAGGTTTTTAGAGGAACCTCCATACTGTTTTCCATAGTGGTTACACCATTTTACAGTCCCATCAACAGTGCACAAGGGCACAAATTTCTCCAGCTGCTCACCAACACTTTTTATTTTCTGTTTTTTTGATAGTAGCCATCCTAATGATTGTAAGGTGATATCTCACTGTGGTTTTTATTTGCATTTCTCTGATGACTAGTGATGTTGAGTATCTTTTCATATGCTTTTTGGCCATTTGTATGTACGGCTTCTTAAAAGAAATGTCTATTCAGTTCTTTTGCCCATTTTAAAATTAAGTTTATATGATTTTTTATTGTTGAGTTATAGGAGTTCTTTATGTATTCTGGATATTAACCTCTTACCAGATAAATTATTTGCAAATATTTTCTCCCATTCCATGTTGTTTTTTCACCCTCTTGATTTTGTCCTTTGATGCATAAAAGTTTGATAGAGTCCTATTGTCAATTTTTGTTTTTGTTGCCCATGGCTTTGATGTTATATCTAAAAAATCACTGCTAGATCCAATGTCGTAAAGCTTCCCCCTGTTTACTTGTAGGAATTTTACAGTTTAAGGTTTTATGTTTACATTTTTATTCTATTTTGATTTAATTTTTGTGTGTGGTGTAAGATAAGGGTCCAGCTTCATTCTGCTGCATGCGTATATCCAGTTTTCCCACCCTCATTTGTAGAAAAGACTGTCTTTTCCCCATTGAGTGGTCTTAGCACCCTTGTCAAAGATCATTTGATCATACATACATGAAGGGTATGTATTTTTACAAAGCTTCAAATGCATCCTATGACATATAATTTTTTAAGGTATTTATAAGATTGTACCAATTCATGGCCCCAAAAGTTTCAGAAAAGGCTCTTTCTCAGGATTCTTGCTTGGGTTTTACTATATTAGGAGACCAGATAATGCTGAAGACAATTTGTATCTGGGTTACGGTGCATCTTTCTGGATGAGTATGAGTATGGGAGAGGAAAACAAAAAGGAGGGTTTTAATTTGTCTTTATTATTATTATCTGTTGCTTGGAATCCAATTTACTGCAAACACACACACACACACATAAATGGAATAGTGTGGTAGAAACATACTAGCTGTTTCAGTTCTACTGTTTTCTGAGTAAGTCCTGTGGGTATCTATGTCTGTGTACTTTGGAATGTGTTACTTATAGATCCTATACCCGATGGCTTGAGTGTTGCTAATTATTTTAGGTCACTGGAAATTCTGGATGCTGTGATTGGGTGGATGTGTTTTGTGAGTATACACACAACATAGTGAGCCCTACTGTCATTAGGTCAAAATACCCCCTCGTTAACCATAAGAATCAAAAATTGTCCTACTCTTACTGTGCATTTTTTAAATGCCTGTTTCAAAACTTTCTGGAAATATCTTTCCCTATAAAGATTAAGTCAGCTGCTTCCTTATGAAGTCTCTTGTCTTTACCCTATAGGTACGTCCGTTCTGATGAGCTCTGTCCGTTTAGACCGTATCGGCTTTCTTGATTCAGTTGCTAGAGCGTGTTGTTTTTGGGAACTAGGGAGGGGAGCCACGCTCTTGACTGCTGTGTCGCCTTGCCTCTTAGTGAATTGTGCGAAGGAGTCATAGACGCGCATAGGCATAAAGCCATCTTATTTAACAAATCAGAGGACATTAATAGCCTTTGTCAGAGGAGAGTAGGAAGAAGTAAGATGGTGTCAGGAGATTTACTGTCCTTGGGGCATGTCAGATTCATTTTCTGCAGTTTCCTTCCCCCGGAATGGTTTCTCCCCAGTTAGTCACGTCTCCGTCTCCCACTTCGCTCAGGTCTCTGTTGAAATGTCACCACATTTCCTGACCACGCTAAAATCGTCCCCCCTACGGCTTAAGTCTCTAATGCCAGCTTTATTTTTATAGCATTTAACACTGCCAGACACTGTATGTCTTTAAGCATATATTTAACTGATTTTTCAGCACGTCTTCTCCATTGAAAGGAAAATTTCACGAGACCTTTTCAAGGACCTGCCTTGTTCATTGTCCTTCCACAGAACCTACAACAATGTTAGCATGTAGTATGTGTTAATGACAAAGACATGTTAAAGACAGATATGAAGACGTGAGTAGTTGGAAGCAACACGTATTAGTCACTTTAATATGTGTCACTTTAAATAACACATATTAAAGTAACTTTAAATATTAGTTACTTTAAATTAATAGTCAGGTTTGGTCAAATTTGATCTAAAGTCCCAAATTACAGATTTCAGAGATCGCTAGCCATCCTGAATCTTTCCTAATTAACTACCATGAGAGGGAGAAACAATGGCAAAGCATTTGATGAAATCTGAAGGGTAGTAACTATCTTATGTATGTATTTCAAGGTGGTAGATCTACTAGTATCCATGTGTAGGTCCGCATTGGAATCTCCTAGAAAAGTTGTCATTTTCGAGCCATATCCTTCTGTGGTAGATCCTAACAATCCTCAGATGCTGGCCTTCAACCCGAGGGTAAGTAGTCGTCCTAGCACGTCAATCACAAGTTTCCTTTAACGATAACTGAGATTTGGGTCTCATTAGCTTTCTTCTTTCTTAGCTAAATTACTGTCTCATCGTATCCATGATCTGTCACGAACTCTGTATCCATTTAGCAAATATGATTCTTTTTCCACAAATTTGATTTACTTCCACCTTGTCTTTCATGTATCCTGTTACTTCTCCTCTCCTTTTCTCCTTTAAAATCATTTTCCTAACTTTGCCTTCATGAAACTAGACCCATTTAATCCCCTCAAATTCTGATCTTTACACATCCCATCTGCATGGAAGGTAGGTAAATAACTATAATAAATTGGTTTATAATGGTCAATATGATTATTTTCATTTCATCATATATTTTTTGAGATTCTAACTTATGTAATCTCATTTTAATTTTAAGGATCATGGGTTAAGGGACAAATTTTCCCTTTTCTTTTGTACTTTTAGTTCATCCTCTCTTGCCCTCCCCTCTCTCCCTCCCCAGTTATCTGAAGGTTAGTGAAAGTTTATTTCGTATTGTTGATCAACTGACATTTCTTGAGAAAACAGTTTTATAAATATTCAGGGAAGTTTGGCAGAATTCTTCTGAAATAACATGATTTTCAAATTACATGAGAGCCCAAATTGCCTTAGTTTCTATTACTATTCCTCTTGAAATCATTTTATGGAAACAAGGACTATATAAAATTCTCTTGGAAACACTTTCCCTCCTTCATAAGTGGCAACAGTGCACATATTTTCAGTGTGCTTTAAAATGAATTATCAGTTGAGTATATGGTGTCATTTACACACTTATTAATCATACTTGTTTGGTAACAATCTTCCAATCAAAAGGAACTAAAAGCAAAATGAAACTGTAAGATTTAAAGTGGATTTTTGTGTTTTAGAAGGATTCTGTGCTTACTTTATTCATCATGGCTTAATTTTTTAGTGGTGACAACAAGAATCAGGAGCCTGATATCTTTTGTGTATTTATAGCTTTTCCCCTGTAAGCTGAACATCATTTTATGTATTTACACTAAAACTGACATTATTTTCTTTTTTCTTCCCTCTGACTCAGTTATAAATCCTATGTCCTTGAGCCATCTTATTAAAGTCTTCCCTTTTTTTTTTTTTTTTTTTTTTTTTTTTTGTGGTACGTGGGCCTCTCACTGCTGTGGCCTCTCCCGTTGCGGAGCACAGGCTCCGGACGCACAGGCTCAGCGGCCATGGCTCACGGCCCCAGCCGCTCCGCGGCATGTGGGATCTTCCCGGACCGGGGCACGAACCCGTGTCCCCTGCATCGGCAGGCGGACTCTCAACCACTGTGCCACCAGGGAAGCCCAAAGTCTTCCCTTTTGTGTACACAACACAGTCATTGCTTTCAAATTAACCCTGATGGAAAATTCAGGTACAGAAATAATATGTCTCTCAAGTAACGTGCAGACTTGCAAAGGCTTATGGTGAATACTATTTTTTCCCCCATTCAAACAGAAGAAGAACTATGATCGAGTAATGAAAGCATTGGACAGCATAACTTCTATTAGAGAAATGACACAAGTAAGTTTATCATCTTGTGGTCTTGTACAGTTCAGTTTTGCTTGAGTGAAATTATATTTTTAAAATATCTGAGAGTACTGGCCATGTGGTGAAATGTAGACTTTTCTATTATATGAGAGTATAATTAAAATCATAAAAAAATGAAAATTGTTTTGTACTAGGATGTCTTAATTAAATTACATCAGTGTTTTGACATGCTACCACTGTGACTTTGGAGGGTAATTGCATAATCATAATCTGAATGCTCGGCTCTCAAACTCAGACAAGAATTTGTTGGAATATCTTAAGGTAAAAGTTAAATCTGGTACCATCTTCCTCGACTGCCAATTTTAATTAATGGTAGTACTTTCAAAACATTTTAATGTTAAAATCAAAACTAATTTTCTGTCAAATGTAAATTACACGTAAATAGTTTAGATGTAACACAGAATCTCAAAAGAACTTTGGAAGACACCAGACTCCTTGAGAGCATGAGTTTATATTTTTGACCATTAGGGAGGTTTTGGTGGAAGAGTTTGATGAGCAAGGATCAGGGTTTATTATGAAAGTCCAATATATCCCTGGGCAGGAGTCCAGCACTTGGAAAAGCACATCTTATTGAATTATTGAGGCCTTTCTACTGCCAAACACTTGGAGAAAGGTTTGAAGCTCATCATTATAAGTAGAAATTAACAATCTAATTGACAATACCACACATTATGGGTTGAGTTTGCATATGGTGGTTTCAAGGCTTGCACTGCCTCTAGAGGCCTTTGCAAGTTTATGGTAAGTATTACTCTGAGTCATTGCCTTTCTCTGGGGAGGGAGGGAACAGTGATTTCTCCAGTCTTGGGGCCCACAAAGCTTCTGTGCCACTCCCCCGCCCCCACTACCCCATCTACTCCATTTGCAGATGTGCATCCAAAGTACATTTTTTAAAAAGATTTATTCTTTCTTAAAATTTATTTATTTTATTTATTTATTTTTTGGCTGCATTGGGTCTTCATTGCTGTGTGCGGGCTTTTCTCTAGTTGTGGCGAGCAGCGGCTACTCTTGGTTGTGGTGCACAAGCTTCTCATTGTGGTGGCTTCTCTTGTTGTGGAGCACGGGCTCTAGGTGCACGGGCTTCAGTAGTTGTGACTCGCAGGCTCAGTAGTTGTGGCTCACAGGCTGTAGAGCGCAGGCTCAGTAGTTGTGGCACACGGGCTTAGTTGCTCCACGGCATGTGGGGTCTTCCCGGACCAGGGCTCGAACCCATGTTTCCTGCATTGGCAGGCAGATTCTTAACCACGGCACCACCAGGGAAGCCCAAAGTACATTTTCACATTCCCAAATTTGATTCTTGGTTCTTTTGATAGTTATTTATTTATAAAGTCAAATACTCATTCATCCATTCAACAAATGGTATGTGTCAGACAGTGGTAAACAAGAGATCCTTTAATTCACAAGTTATATTATTTGCTTAAAAGCCGTCATTCTTTCCACCTGTTTTTCTGTGCCCTTTCTACATTATCAGAATTCCTTTTCAAGCAAACATTTATTATTTGTATAAGGAAAAGAAAACAATAAATGCATTTCCACTTAGGGGGAAAAAAGAACCTATTGCAGTACCTTACATACAATTAAACATTTTTGGTCACCAAAGACTTTGGTATAGGATATTTATACTATACCGTAGATCCAGAGCATTCTTGCATCTAAAAATAGCTACAAACCCTGACTCTGGGATCAGCTCTGTGCCAAGAATTGCTTCCTTTATTCTGGGTCATGTGTAAGCTATTTTAATAGGAGGCAATGGAGATGATTGCGTGTCAGCTTGGGAAGTTGGAGGCCCATGTGGTATAATTTGCTCATCAGTGACGTGGCCTGCAACCTTGAGCAAGTTGCTTAATTGCTTGATGCCTCAGTTTCTTCATTGCCAAGATGGTAAATAGTAATGTTGGCTTCTCCCTCAGTGTACACTTCATAGGGATGCTGTCAGGTTTTATCCTGTCAAATTCTTTAAACTTCTCCAAATAAATATAACATTATACTGGCCTAAATTGTCACAGACAGATTACCTTTCTTTCTAGGAAAATGTTAATTGTCTGGGTGAATTCCTTTTAAATATTTGTTAATTGTTAATTGTCTGGGTGAATACTTTTAAAAGAAGGGGTCATCGTCTTATGTAAATTTTGTCCAATTTTCTCATGTAAAGATCTACCCGAAGTCAGTACCCTCAGATATGAGCCTGAGTAGTAGCTATTACAAGTTTCGCTTTAATGTTAGTTAAATGTTAAAAATGTCAAAGAGAAACCAGACACTTGATAAAGGTGACAAGACAGATTTATTCAAGTACTGCAGTAGGGGAGAGAAACTTGCCGTGTGAGCTGAGATCACCTCCGAGTAAGGCAAGGTGACCGAGATTTTTAAAGTGAAAACAGAGAGGGAACAAAAAGGGGCTACAGAGAAGTGAAAATAGGGGGGGGCTCTGGGGAAATGGAAATTTCAGGGGGGATAAGAGAATTACTGAAAGGTTAACTGTATG
Organism: Delphinus delphis; assembly: GCF_949987515.2. Classification (NCBI taxonomy): domain Eukaryota; kingdom Metazoa; phylum Chordata; class Mammalia; order Artiodactyla; family Delphinidae; genus Delphinus; species Delphinus delphis. The sequence continues at coordinate 134,649,662 of NC_082685.1, read as the reverse complement.
GGTTGGTACCTTTTGTGTTTTAGCAACATTGGGTTTTCTTGAGCAAAGACTCAGCAGTGGTCCAGGGACTTCCAGCCTAGTGCATGGAAGCCAGGCTAAAATTCCATTGAGCCTCTTATCAAAACGTTCCGGCAAGTCCTTTGTCCTGCATGGAAGGTCAGAGTTCATATCATCTTGGGGAGAAGCAACTAGGGTAATGGTTGCCATTATCATGTCACAACCACAGGTCTTCACGTTTAACTGGATAAGGCATACCTGTTCAATCTGATTTTCCTTTTGCAAAAAAAGAAAAAGAGAAAAGAATTTTTAAGAAAAATCAAAACGTATAATGACTTTTTTTTCAGGCACCGTATCTGGAAATCAAGAAGCAGATGGATAAACAAGACCCCCTTGCTCATCCCTTACTGCAATGGTATAAAATTTAGTTTTCCTCTTAATGAAAACAGCATCACTTCCTACTGCCTGCTTTAAGGAAAAAAAAAAAAGCCTATGTTGCAAGACCTGCAATGCTACAGTTCTACAAGCCTGTGAGGCCTGGGGATTTTACAGTCCAAGAGTCCTTAAGGACTCTCACTTTAATTAAAATTTGGACATCACAAGGGGAAGAAAGTGCTGTCATATGCACTGCAGGGATATACGATGCAGTCGACAGCAGTTTGTTATCTATCATTTTAAAAATTTTGATTGGTTAGATTACATGGTGAAGCCATTTTGGCTCATTTAATTTTCTAGTGTGATAAAACTAATTTTCATCTAATTTTCTGTGCGATAAAACTGTTTCAAACACTTACTGAAAATCTCTCTATAATGTGTGTTTTGCATAATTTACTTCCTTAACAAAGATAGTGTAAATTTGATAAACTCTGTGTTTGATGACTGCAGATGAGGCACTGTTTCAGAGAAAGTCGGGTAAGGCACACAGCATTAGTCCAGGCTAACCCTAGAAAAGAAGGGTTAGGCTATAGTTGAGGGGTGGGTTGAGAGCTCCCCTTGCTCTACAACACTTACTTCAAATAATTTGCCCTCTGGTTTCTCATCTGCAAAAAGAAAACAGGAGTATCTACTCACCTACTCACCGTACCTATGGGGGTTTTAGGTGCGTCTCTTTGATATCACTGACAACTCAAAGACTATGGAATTTACCATGATTATCAGGCAGTAATACAAATGTAAAGATTATAAGAAATTGGTCTGAATGAGTACTTGTTCCATGCTACAGCCAGGAAGTTTTTTAAAAAATATGTAAAGATGGGCAAAGGAGGAAGAGGCCACCTCACGACTCTTAAATACTTAACTTTCACTTAGGCAGAACCTTACAAAACACATTTAATATAGTCTAGTAAAACCGTGACAAGAGTTAGGTTTTAGAAGTCTTTCTTCTTTGTATGTTTTATAATCTATCTTTAAAATTCTGACGAATTGAGTAAAATAACACATAGTTTTTATTTTAACTTTTAAAATTCTCCTATTAAGTCATATTCAAAATGAAGGTAAAAATTTCAAATATCTAATCTCTTTCTTTTTTTCCCTGAAGTTAGCCTGATTGTTCACTTTTAATTATTTGTGATCATTTCCTTCAGCTTGTTAGTCACTCTTCCTTCAAGGAGGAGAAAATTTACCAACATGTTTTACAGTTTTTTTAGTTATTATTTTCTATACTGCAAAGCATAAAACAATTAGTCCTTTCAGATACCTGAGGTTTTGATTTTTTTTCAACTTCATTGTCTACATAGGGTGAACAACAGTTTGTATATAAACCATCGTATCAGCACAAATATCCTCAAATATTTAAAGAAAGGAAAAATATCTTCATAAAAACTCATTCTTAGTTAGACAGTGTAGGGAGAAGCAGATGTATGAATCAACTTCTAAATTTTGTATTTAGATTACCATTATTTGAAAGCATATTCATGTTCACTTTGCTGACATCTGAGGTTGTGGTTATTAAAAATTATATCTCTTAAGTTTTAAAGAGCTACGTCTGTGTTTGGAGGTTTAAGTATCTTGTTTATTATATCAGCTCTTTAAATTGTTTCAGGAAGCAAAGCAAAATGATGTAATTAAGTAAAATTGTTACTCAATTTAGTTTATGTCACAGCAAAAATAAGTTTTAATCACTTGCCAACAGGGGAAAAACACTTTAAATATATGTGGCATATATTTGTGACTGATGACTTATTTTAATTAATTTCAGGGTTATTTCAAGTAATAGGTCACATATTGTGAAACTGCCAGTTAACAGGGTAAGTTGTTTTTTCACATATACATACAGAAATGTGAGGGACACTTACTAGTCGGGAGAACTGACCCCTGTGATTTTTAGGCAGCCTCTCCAGGAAATGGAAGTTAACTCAGGCCAAGCCTAATTCTTCAGTTAGAAATGACCACATGCGCCCCAGCTCTAAATTTCTCCAAGATATCAATTTCAGGCTGCTGCCCTGAACTTTTAAGTAAATGAGTCAATGTGAAATCATTTAGTTATTCCACATGTGATAGAGAGGACATTATCTAGAGATTGACCAGAAAAAGGTGATGTGCTTTTTTATCATTGTCAGTTTAATGTTGGTACAGCTTTACTTTTCTATATTGGAGAAGATATTGCCTCCAGATAGCTTACTTATCGGCCTAATATGCTTACAAAATAAAGAAAAAGCTAATGGACTCTGATTTCAGTTCTGATCGTCACCTAGGAGCAGTATCTAAAATCTCAGCTCACCCATCTATGAATCTCTAAACTATGAGATTCCTATATATTGGATTCCTGTATAAGTACATATATTCTTAGGTGAAAGGGCAGCAGTTAGAAAATTTTGTTAAGCGACTGATTCAAAAGATTTTGTTTCAATTTTTTCCATGAGCAAAGTGGGAAACTATAATTTGAATGTAGGCAATTTCTAATTTTACAAATATATGTAAATAAAGCATGATGATGATAATTTTTGCAGTTTTAAAATCTTGAACTAACTTTTCTGCTTAGCAAATTCAGATATTTCCCCAGTTGAATAGCTGGTGGATACTTAGGGAATTCAATAATAAAAGTCTCAAAAAGAAATGTAATTAGGAAGGCAGATCTGCTTGAATGTGATTACATAGCATATTCCAAAGCTAAATATAAATGACTTTGGATTGTCTGTCTCCTGTTCCTTTTCCATTAGCCTAAAGAATTATCCTTCAAATCAGCAATTCCATGCGATTTATCATTTATGCAGGGTTTTTGTCAAATGAATGCCCTATTAATCTAAATTATTATGGTTTGAAACTAGATAATTCTTAAACCAGTAAAGTTTGAAATTGTCATCAGCCTGATTGTATGTTAAATTTGACATGTTTTCCTGCATCCTTATTTTAAATGGCAGCAACTGAAGTTCATGCACACTCCCCATCAATTCCTTCTTCTCAGCAGTCCACCAGCCAAAGAATCCAATTTTAGAGCTGCTAAAAAACTCTTCGGAAGCACCTTTGCATTTCAGTGAGTATGGCTTAATGTTTAGGGGTGTGTGTCACCCACTTAGTCTTCCAGAAATGTGTAGGGAGGAAGTCATCTTCTTTTAGTAGTCGGCTGTTAGCACTGGACAGTTCACTACACGATACTTGATTAGGAAACCCAGAACTCTGAGAAGGCACCATGACTTGTTATATTGAGACCCCCATAAAAAGGTCGTTGATTTTTGATTTTGCTTTTTCCTTCCCCTCCCCTGTGTTTTAGTGGCTCGCACATTGAAAACTGGCACTCCATCCTGAGAAATGGTCTGGTTGTTGCTTCTAATACACGACTGCAGGTAAATTTTCTGCATGCTTTAACAAGACTCATTATTCTTCAGTATTGGAGTTCAGTAAGCAGTCCGTCCTGGTGGTGTTTTCACTTGCAAAAGGGGATGCGTGTATGCTTTAAAAAATTACGTGGATTTTTCTAATAGGCATACGTAATTTTCACAAAATAAGTCAAGCAGAATTGATCGATACACAACATAGGGATGAAAAGAAAAAGAAAACTGAGTTCCCCTATGAGAAAATAGTGAAACCACTTTAAACTTAATAGAAAAAAATTACCACAAAAGAGGTAAAACCTTACACAAATTCTCTCTGCTACTCCAACTCAAGTATTTTGAGCACAACCTCAGTGTGAATACTTTAACAGAAGAAAAGGTAGGGCTAAGAATAAGCAAAATGGAGATTGGACACCAAAGAGCCATCGGCTACCCGCTTTTCAGCCTGCAGGGCACCACATGGGCAGGATACTGTGGGTGTGGTCTTCATCTTTATTTACGCCCTTCATCTCCAGCATCCCACCTCACTCTCATTCAGCTGATTTTCATCTGATGATGTAAGGAGGTCAGGAGATGAAATCCTCAACCCGGTCACCTGTGCGAGATCTCATATTCTGATGACAATTGGGATGACACAACTAAATATAAATGTTCATAAATACACATTTAATATAAATATAAATGTTCATAAATATAAATGTCCATAAATACGTATTTATTGAATTAATATTTGGTGCATACTAAATACGGTATGAGGGCCCTAGGGCATGGAGATAATAAGAGACAGTTTTAATTGTTCTGAGTAGTAGACTGGTCGAAGAGTTTCAGTTAATGAAACTCTCCGTAACTTGAAAAATTTAGAGGAAGTAAGGAATGGGATGACAGTGCCGTATAATGAAAATCTAAGATATTTTGTTGATATAGTAGCAGATGAGTCCTGATCAACCTTCTGTCACATGTGTTTCAGCCACGTTTACTTTCAGTATTTTAGAGTCATTAACATAAAAGCCTACTCCAGGGCTTCCCTGGTGGCACAGTGGTTAAGAAAACGCCTGCCAATGCAGGAGACAGGTTCCATCACTGGTCCAGGAAAGATCCCACATGCTGCAGAGCAACCAAGCCTGTGAGCCACAACTACTGAGCCCGCATGCCTAGAGCCCGTGCTCCGCAACAAGAGAAGCCACCGCAATGAGAAGCCCGCGCACTGCAACGAGGAGTAGCCCCTGCTCGCCACAACTAGAGAAAGCCGCGCACAGCAACGAAGACCCAATGCAGCCAAAAATAAATAAATTAATTAAAAAAAAAAAAGCCTACTCCAGTACTTGATACTAAGTGACTCTTTGTCATCAGCTGGGTGGAAACTCTTTACTAAGGATTTTTTCTGGCTGTCATTTTCCATATATCAATGCACTCTGAATTTTAAGAACAAGAATATTAGTACTCTTTTCAAATTAGACCTTGAAATCAGAGCTTTATCATTTTATTAAGAGCTAATGTTCCAGCATAAGACCAATGGTCTTCTTTTGTGAAATATTAACATTTGAAACCATAAACTGACTGTTTCCTTTCCCACCTCCTCTCATTCTAGCTCCACGGTGCAATGTATGGAAGTGGAATCTATCTTAGTCCAATGTCAAGCATATCATTTGGTTACTCAGGTAAGCTTGTATTTCATTTCAACCTCAAATATATTAAGTTTTTGTTGTTGTATATTCTAGGCACACTTTTTTATCGAGTGAATGAAGCTTATTTGATGTATTTGTATTAAATTCATTTGATAAATGTCAGAAATGAAAACAAAGCTCACGTGTCAAGATGAATTTATAATACTTCCCCTAGCATATAAGATGGAGCATATGTTTTGTCAGTTTCAAAATTAATTTTAATTTTGTCTCAATAGTTTCTACATTTATTCCGTCTACAGTAAACATTGAAAATATAGCACGTACAAAATATTATGTAGAGCACTGAAAAATGTTTACACATTATATTGAAGAAGTTTTAAGCAGTATGGAAAACTTAGGATTAGAAAAACAGCCTCAGAACCATCCTACTTATGGACAACTTCTTGTTAATATTTTAGTGAGATTGTTTGAGAAAAATATATTGGAATAAACTGAAACCATGTGCCGAGGAGGAGCCTCATAAATTCAAAATATGGAAAGAACGACTACCAAATTGTTAGCGTTCGTAATCCTGAGGTAGTAAAATTCAGAGTGATTTTTTCTTTGTACTTTAAAAATTTTTGGAATATTTCACAATGATCTGTGTGATTTTTTTTTTCTCAGAACAGAAACTTATTCTGTTTAAATATAAACTAATTATGCCCATTGTAAAGAAATCGAAACTACACAGAATTGTATAAAATAACAAATGAAACATTTTCCTCCTAACAGCCTCAGGGTTTGGTGAGTTCCCCTTTAGACTTAAAGGCTTTTATATTCGTATACCTGCATAGATAGTTGGTTTTGCTTATGTGCTTGTGTTGTGTGGGGTTACATGATTCCATTAAACAACTTCAGGAGATGTTGTTCACATGGTGCCTGGATGGTAAGTCTTCAGATCCATATATTATAGAAAAGGAGACTTAGAGAGATCTAATAACTAGGAGAACGTTGAGCAGGCTTACCTGTCTGATTCTTTTGCCCAAGTTCACACTCTTTCAGCCACAGCAAGTGGTTTCTCAGTGTTCCACCTCGACCTTTCCCAGAGCACATGTCCTAAGAGGACCAGGTGGGCTCTGTATGCCTCTTCTGACCCAGCCTCAAAACTCACGTGGCGCCACTTCCCATGTACAGTATTGGACAAAGCAGTCACAAGCCCCCCCATATCCAGGGGCTAGGGAATTAGACTCCATCTCCTGATGAAAGAGTGGCACAGTCGCATTGTAGAAAGACATACTGTTGAGAGCTATTGTTGCAGTGATCTTTGAAAATACAATATGCCAAAATAAAACTAGGAAAATAAATATCAGAAGAGTAAGATAGTATAGGAAATAAAATCATGTAGTTCAGTGGGAAAGATGATCAGAATCAGCTTAAATCAGACTCTAAATCTTTTTAAAACAGAACACAGTAAAAAAGTAATATCAAACCATTTTTAATAAATAAATACAATCTCAGCATAGATAAGGACAACACAACACATCATCGAGTCCTGTGATTTTCTGCTTCTTATACGAGTGTACTGACTCCTTAGATGGGTTCATGGAAAGGTTTTTGAGGGATTCAGATGAATGTGAAATTGGTCTGTGTGAATGTTTGTCTGGAAAGAGGGTAGATAGCTTCCATCCAATTCTTTCAGTGTCCTTGATCTGAAAAATAAAAGGAAGAACCTCTACAGTACATTGAAGTAGCTTCATACTTGGTTTGGAGGGCTTCAGGTCTAGGAGTTAGAGAGCAGAACCGTCTTTCTGCACTAATAGCTTCGCCTGTTCCTCAGCTTGACCACACCCACTTCTGCCCCTTTGCGGGAATGTCTGCCTTGGGAAGTGCCTGCATCCACACCATTTGCAGTTTGGTCCATAGGCTTTGCCCCATTTTCATTAAGCCTTTTATTGAAACAGCAGCAAACAAATGGGCTTCTCAACTTCAGGATAGTAGATGAGCATTTTTAAATACACTATAGCTACAAATCTACCTATTCTAAAACAGACAGGGATTTTAATTCTGTTTTGTCTGAAATATTTCACAGTAAAAAACCATGGCATTAACAGGTTAAGGTAAGACTTGTGAGTATCATAGACACAAGGACTTAAATAGTTTTCCTTTATTAGGAGGAATAGTAAATTCTACAGGAATTGAGCATGAAGTTAAGTTGCAGTATAAATATATTTTTCTGAAATCGTTTATATTTTCCACCCCTTATCTTCTTCTAGTCACCAGATGGTAAGAATAAAATTTAGGTCCTAAATGCCTTTTAAAATCAAGTTTTAAGAATTTTCTGATTATATCAATTTTATGCAAGGGAAGGTCCTAGCCTTCTTTTCAATGCAAAGAAAAACAAAGTGTATTTTCTACTTTGTAACTTGACCAGGATTTCCAGAACCCACCAGCTTTCCACCCTGCTTGCTCAGGGCACAGCAGCTGCTCCTTCAGGAGCCCTTTGTGATGGTCTGTGGCCTGATGCTGTCAAACCTTTTGCCTAAAGTGGAACTTTGCAGTGTAGATGGATTGTATTTTGAGCTGCATCATACGGCTTTGTCCCTAAATTATTATCTTGCTGATGTTTTTAGGGATGAACAAGAAGCAGAAGGTGTCAGCCAAGGATGAGCCAGCTTCAAGCAGTAAAAACAGCAACGCATCACAGGTGTTGTAGCTAATCGGGTGACTGCCTCTGACGAGTGAACTCTAGCTCCCTTAGCTGGCAGGACTTCGATAAATACTCAGGCTTTTTAAATCTGCAGAATTATTTTAAGTGGTCGTTACTCCTGCAGGAATGAAACTCACCCTAAAATGCCTTTATTCGATAAATATTCAATAAGTATGTATTGAGCTTCTACAAGAGTGCTGGACATCTCCAAGATACTGGGCTACAGTGATCATCAGCGATAGACAAATCCTCTTGGTGCCTGTGTTCTACTGAGTGGATATAAATAAACTAAATATATATTTAGACAGAAAGAATGCTAGATGGTGGTAAATCTTACAGAGAAAAATCAGGGGAAAGGGATGTTGAATGCTGTGGGATGCAAGATGGAACTCGAATGAATTTTAAATGGGGTGATCAGGAAAGCATGCTCTGAGAAGGTTCTATTTGAGTAAAGACCTATAGGTGGTGGGTGCACGAGCCATATGGCTCTCTGGGAGAAAGAACACTCCAGGCACAGAGAAGGGCAAACACAGATCCCTTGTTGTTTCAGAGAAAACAAGCATTCTGGACAAATTAAAATCCATCTGATGAATAATGTGACTTTAGATTATTTTTAAAAGAGTATATAGCTAGTCTAGTGTCTGAAAACAAAAACAAACCCCCAGATTTTCTACATGAAATGTTTCTGAAACCTCTGTGGCTTAATGATGCTATAAATATGGGTTTGTTTTGGGTAGTTAGATGATCTAGAATAATTCATTTTAATGTTTGAAAAGATTATGCAACTTTAATTTTGTTTCCCTCTAAATAGAGATGCTAGGCTTCTGGTAAAAATAAATTTGAGTTCTAATTCTATGTTGTGAGGCTATTGAACTTTAATTTAGTATTTTTTAATTTGCTTATTTTTGAGAGTAATTTAATTATGATTATGTACAGAAATTAAGTGATATAACAAATATAGATTGACATTAAGAGAGAATTCAAGGATTGTGCTGCTGGTCGAGATAGACCTTTTTTAAACCTCTGGAACTATCTTAGTGACTATTACTTTTTAATGATGATTCTTTTTTTTCACTTGAATGACTGTCCCATTTTTACTCTAATTTTTAAATTCTTTTGGACTTTAGTCACAGAAAAAAGGACAGCAATCCCAGTTCCTGCAAAGCCGTAACTTAAAATGCATAGCCTTATGTGAAGGTAAGTTGAAAGTTTTACAATTCTCATAGCGTTAATTCTCTCTCTTATCTGTATTTAAAAGTTTAAGTGTGTTTACAGAATGCTCACAATGGACTAGTGAAAGCTTTATTCCTTATGACCATCTCTAAGGGCACAAATGGAAAATACTTACAACAGAGATCATAAAGGTTAAAACCAAAAAGCAGAATTGGCAAGAATTCAACTAGTGCTATATTTTATTCTTGGCAGATATTTCAGAATGGTAATTATCTCTTTCTGATCAAGTATTGCTTTTCTCTTTTGTTAATATACCCCTTCCTCTTTATGTTGGTTTCTGAATGTATAATACCATAAAAAATCTGAAAGATGAACCAAGTGCTGAGTAGATAACCCAGTAGGCCTTTCTCATTCCTACACTGAAATTATTCTTCGATTCTGAACTTAGGACAGAAAATTGACAGGCGATTTGCAAGATCATATACTTTCCTTTGTTCTTGCTTTAAAATCTGACTTTGGCTAAAAGTTCATTTTTTTTTCTTCTTGTGTTGGGAGTTTCGGTAGCCACTGTTTACTGTCTTTCAAGTTTTTCAACGTTTGATGGTTATAGAGGACGCTAAGTTGCTTTCCACATAGTTCCCAAGTCAGGACCTATTTGCCACCATAACACAAAAGTGATTTCCTTCCTATTGTTATGCTAATCGTGTTCCAGACATAAAATTGTTACTTGGCATGTCACTGTTTTTATTTACATTTCTTGATAGCTTCATAAGGTGAAAGAAACATTTTCCATATGTTAATTTGTGCATGCATTTTTGCTTTTAGATTTCTAAGAGAAGGGATACAGTAACTTAGAATAAATAGTTCTTTAATTTTCTCTTCCATTTACAGTGATCACCTCACCTGACCTGCACAAACATGGAGAGATATGGGTCGTCCCAAATACTGATCATGTCTGCACACGGTTCTTTTTTGTGTAAGTGTAAAAACTTAAAATCCTATGTTACTGTCTTCTCCATAAGTGAGGTAGTAGTGACTACATTATTCTTAGGTCACTTTAGCTGCCAAAATATAGCAGACACGTATTTTCTCATCAACTCAATGTTTTTGTTTTATTTTACTAAGCTGTGAAAAACGGGGGTGTTTAAATGCTATTAACTTAGAAGAATTGAAGAAAAACATGGTCTCTTTAACCACTATCTGTGTGTATGTATGTATACCTGTGTATATAAGTGTATATATACATATGTACAGATCTTATATGTATCTAGATAGATATATACACACACATAAATATACACATATATTATCTATAGATTTAAAAAAATATTAGACCTGGGAATGAGGAAAACAATGAGAAAGTCTTCTTCCTATAAAAAGTTGATCTGCATTCCATATGATATAGGCTGGCAATGCCGGGCATGTTAATGTGGGTTTTTTGACACAGCTATAGCATAAGAGCTGCATCAAAATACAAGAGTGGTATTTTTCTTCCCTAAGTAAATGAGTGTAGTAGATCTGTCTGATTTTTACCCACCTTGCTTAACTCTCAACTTTTTCCCATGCCTGAGCCTTCCTCATCCACGGTCCTGTCACAGAAAGGACCTCAAGGAAGAGTTGAGTATATCTATTTTGTACGTTTATGTAACTTTCTAAAAAGAAGCTGGAAAAATGCACTGACTTGTTTTATAAGCCATGTCAAAATGACTGTATCATGATTACTTCAATACATAGCATAGCTGGAGCAGGCTACATCTGCAGCATTTGATCTGTTAGCTTATTGACTGACGGTTCACAATGAAAATTTGATGAACTGCCTGGTTTTCTTTTGGTTGGTCTGAAAAGTGTGATTTTCTTATGATCCAGATTTATATATTATGTATTTATCTATCTTTTGTGTTTATGTTACATATTAATATATAGATTACATAGTATGAGACATATACATACCTATAGATTTCATTCTTAGTGGCAAGACAGCAATGAGTATAGTAAAAAGAACCCTGCTGCTTTTGATCAGACAGTTTGTGTCTAGGCTCACCAGTTATTAGTGAGGTGACATTGGCCAAGCTGCATAACCTCTCTAAGCTTCCTCAGTAGACGCAATATAACATCATCAATAGATTACAGTAGAACAATATACCGGTATCAGTTAGAATCCCAACAGGAAACCACTGGCCCTTAAGGAACGAGATAATTTCTATCATTCACAGTTAGATCACTTACAAAAGTGTGATTATAGGGAAATCATAGGTCTAGGACAGTAACCTGGAGCTAGTAGCACCAGAGCTATTATACATCCTCAGGTCCAAAAAGATAAGAATAGGAAGCAGTTATCAGAACCTGGTAGGAGAGCCATTTCTAGTTCATCAGCTTTGACAGGAGTCATGGCCTTCAGTTCAGGGACTAGGCAGCCCAAGGTGACCTTGTGGGGCTGGAACCAAGCAAAACCTTGACCTCGCCCTCCGCATTGGCCAAACTCTACCAGAAACTAGAGGGCAAGGGAGCATATTGACCAAGTCCATAGAAGTCACCCTCCTGGGGCAGAAGGCAAGGTAGAGAAGTGTACAGCCATGGCTCTGGAGGCTCCCAGGATAGCTGTCTGCTTTTTAAGGTTATGATTCAGATTAAGGTATAGCACAGTGCAGGTCTCCACTGAAAGGCACTCATTGAATATTTTTTCCCTTCTTCTTTCTTGCTCATCTTGACTCTTATCCATTGTTAGAAGGTCGGCCTTCCAAAAGACACCTCCAATCACAAAGTTATTTCATTGTGTGAGCTGGAGATTTTCATGGAAAAGTAACTCCAGAGGCCTTTCCTTAGCTTGTCGTTAATCAGTTGATCTGCTCCTTTTAGCATCTTGCTAAAATTCATAGTTGTTGAGCTAAATAACATTAGACATGGAAGTAGGCAGTAAACATTTCTCGTGTTACCTCTTGGCAGTTTTACATAAATTATATGTAAACTAAATCAGTGGAGGTATATGTGTGGGTGTGTGTATGTTAACTGGAGAGAAGGATTTCTATATTTCATAAGAAAAAAGCGAGGAAAGACCATCTGAAGAAAAGAGAAGAAAAAGCCTTCAGTACACTCAGATACTTTCCAAATAATGCAAAGGAAAAAATTCTATTAAGGTAATGATTTTCATTCTTTTATAAACACAAATGAGACTTCATTCTTTTTTCCTGCTCCCTCAGGAGAGAAGGAACTAATTAAGGAAAATTGATGAGATTCAAAACACATGAAAAGGAGAATCCATTCACTAATGTACATTCTAATTACAACCATCAGTTTTCCTTCTTTATAAAAGATATAATCACAGAGTTCTGCTACTGATGTGCCTGCCTGGTGAATGGCACTATCTAGGAAAAGAATAAATTGAGGAGAAAGAAGTGAGTTATCAAATATACCATAATCAGACAGAAACTCAATTTCTATTCTTAATTTCATCCTTTCTTTTTTTTAACACATTATGTGATCTCTAAAGTTAGATGCTTTGCCTGATGACTAGGATATAAATTGGTGAGGCCTCCTTTTTATCTGTTACTAACTGAAAATATTAAAAATTATATAAATTCTATGCTAATCTGACTTCCAGAGTGGAGATAATAAAATGTATAAAATTAAATAAATAAATAAAACAGTCATCTACTATCCTAATCACATTCTTCCCAATAAGTAAACAATAACAGAGAATGAGAGAAAAATGGGGGAAACTTTAGAACAGGGTATCAGAAAAAATTAAAAGTAAAATTTAAAGGAAGATATCTGTTAGGAAAAAATAAGAGAGTAAGAAGTTTGAAAAAAATTTGTTGGAAGACTCCAAAAATGAATAAACTTAATCAAAGATAAGTGCTTCAGGCAAAAGGTAATAATTCAGATGTTAAGAACAGATTCCAGACGGTTCTGAGGGTCTAGGAATTGTTGCTAGAGCTTGATTTTGTTACTGACCTTGAGACACGTGTATAAAGACATTAAGGTCAATATGTAGAAATAAGGCAGCTATTTTAAAAAGGGCCAGAAGTTTCACAGGGGGTGTGAAAACCACAGAGACGTATGGTGCTCCAGTCATATACAACAAAAATGTTATGAAATGGGGATTTTAAAGCTAGAGAGGAAAACTTATTATTGGTGTTTTCCAGAAATAGGAATAAATAATAAAATCCAAGAGAAGGTAATTGATGATTTGGCAGGTTAACAGATTAGGTGTATCTAGTGCCATGGGCACCCCATGTTACACTGCCCCCACCACTACCATAGTGTAAACTCGTAGAGATAGGAGTGTGTCTTCTCCCTCAACTGTCTGGGACCAAGGAAAGGTTAAGAACCGCCAGGTTTTTGTATCTTGCTTATTATCTGGTGTTACAACCTACAGGTTTGATGCTTTAGTGGTTCCCTGATTTAGAGCAGGCAGATCTGCAAATGAATCGTTTCCATAGTTTCTCTATTACGTCGATTTAAGGTATCTATTTCTCAAAATATTTCAAGAAGTTCAGAAATTTAGGAGCAAGAAGGACCAAGTAAAACAAGACTATCTGCAGAAAAGTGATGCAGGGTATTTTCAGTTCTTGCGTCAAGCAGATGTCAGTGCTAAATACATTTCAGGAATTCCTATCTAAAGTCTATTCTATCTTTTAAGGTCTAGCTCAAATAACACCTCTTCTATGAAGCTCCTAATCAAAATTAATCTCTCTTCCTGGTATTCCTACAATTCAGTGCAGAACTTCAATTTAAAATTCAGTTTATTCATTGTATCTGACTCTTCCACAAGACTGTGAACTCCTAAAAGGCAGCCTCCTACTCTTGTGTTTTTACTGTCCTGCGTGCCCTGCATCACCTTGCACGGTACCTGATGTACAGCTGCTTGTCAGCAAATTTTTTAATGAATGAACAGAAGAAGGCCAAAAGGAAAATATTTTGGAATATGTATTGTTTTAATTTTAGGCCGAAGTTTGAAATATATCTAAAAAGGTAGCTACAGGAAAAATTTATAAAATAATTGTATCATGGCTGTTACATGAAATAAGAGATACTTTGCATCATGATTTTGCAAAAGGTACACAGTGTTTGAATGGGAACATAGCAAGGAGACAGCTTATTTATGAAGTTAAAAGATAGGACATTCAGTCATGGCTCAGTGACATAAATTGTGTGACATCAAGCTGATATGATCTGGGAGCTTTGCTTTATCCCAAGTCTACAATGAATCCAATTTCTCTGTCTCTAACCCAGATCTCTTTCCAAGATTGAAACTGCCACATCACTCCCCTGCTTAAAAGTCTTTGATAGCTGCTTACTACTTATAAGATGAAGTCCAGTCTCCTTTACAAAGGGAACTAACTGATTCCTTGGTGCTTTGTTCTTCCTTCAATACCACTGCGTTGAAGGTGGAGGAGATCCAATCTCCAGCTGCATGGCCCACCATTTTTCATTGCCTGCTGTTTCTCACCCCAGGATGTTATGCTGCACAACCTGAACTGTATGCTGGGATTTCCACACTCCATGCTTTTGCTCTTTCCTTTCTCCATTAATCTTGGATTCTCTCTTCCATTTTCTTCCCTCATATTGTTTATCTAATTCCCACTCCTCTTTTAAATCTTAATGTATGTCTTCCCTCCTCCCAGAAACTTACCTTGATGCCTTTGTGCTTCCCCCTTTTGTTACTGTGTAATACCCTGGGCTTGTGTTTATTACTGGATTGTTCTTTTTTATGTATCGTCTTCTCCATTAACTCTGTATACCTCTTGAGGTCAGGGACTATACAGCTCATTTGTGTTTGCGTACCTAGCACAGCGCTTGGCAGATACGTAGGAATGAATGAAATGCCCATTTTAGAACTGCTTGCTGGATATTTTGTCCCCCAAAGTCCACTAATACCTTAAAATCATTATGTACAAAGTGGAACCCATTATTGCTGTAGTTTTCAATTCCTTTCTCCATGCTCACTAGTCACCAGTTCCCAATTACATCTTTTCACAGTTTTCTTCTATAAACACCTTTGTTTCAGTGTGTATCGTTCTCTCCCCTAGGGTACACCAAAAGGTTACTAGTTATTTTCCATGCTTCTGCTTTCTTCATTGCTCCTAATCTGTTTTTTAAAATGCCAGATTTTTTAAACATTGCCATCCTTACACCAGTGATGCCTGTTCAATGTACAGAAACTGAAATCAAAGGTAAGCAAAAAGAGAGACAGTCACCCATCGTATTCCCACTTAGAGTTAGCTGTGGTTAATAAGATCATACAATTTATACCACATTATTTTTCCAGAAGGAGAGTTTGATTATTCCTTGCTCATACAGGCTGATAGTTATTAACAAATAAAAACATGGCATTCTGCAATATAGTGCCCATCTGACTTGACTTCAGTTACCCATACAAACCAGTGATTGAATAAAATTATCATCCAAGCTGTTTCTTGAAAAAAACTTGGAATTCTTTTCCCCGCTAATGTGCCTTTGCTCGGTCAGTAGGAATGGTTGGCTTTCTAACCAGCTCAGCCTTTAGCCAATCTTTCTAGACTTAACTGCATGGTCTTTTCCGTGGGGCCTCTCCCGGTGTCCCACTCAGACAGGATCTGTCTTTACTGTCAGTTCTGCTTGCCCTTTCTTTGTATCACCCAGGGCTGCCTTGTCCTCCAGTTACTTGCATAACTCTGTTATCTCCCCTCGTAAAATGCAAATTCTGTCCGTGTTTGGGAATCTTACATCTCGTGCAGAAACACGTAATACATATTGAATGAAAGCAATGACAAAAGACTGAATGTTCTAACTTAATAGACAGATTTATACACGGGCTCTGAAGCAGACAGTACACTACAGCATCGGATTTCTTACAAGAACTTTGGAGAAGTGCTGGATATCATTGAGTTCACATTGAATTTCTCCTCTCTGTGACTAATGAAAAACAGTGCTATCATTTCTGGCTTCCAGATTTAGGGAGTCAGAAAACAAGTGTAGGGCTTCCCTGGTGGCGCTGTGGTTGAGAGTCCTCCTGCCGATGCAGGGGACACGGGTTCGTGCCCCGGTCCGGGAAGATCCCGCATGCCGCGGAGCAGCTAGGCGCGTGAGCCATGGCCGCTGAGCCTGCGCGTCCGGAGCCTGTGCTCCGCAATGGGAGAGGCCACAACAGTGAGAGGCCCGCGTACCGCAGAAAAAAAAAAAAAGAAAAGAAAACAAATGTATGTGAACCAATCTTAAAACTGTCACAGAGCTGCTATAATCAGTTTGAAAATAAAGGTTGTCAATACATTTAAGTTTTTGTCCATGAAATTTCCTGACATACCCAAGAGAGTTCCAGATAGCCAGATTCCATCTATTGTCTCATAGCTTTTAAAGCAAATTGGTTTATTATTTATTAAAATTTCAGTTATCTTTTTATACTCCTAGGAACATAAGTAATTTTTGTCTTCTTTTAGATGGTTTCATTTTTCCTTCTGTAGAAAACCCCAGTCAAGTGTATCATTTCCCTATTGATATCATTCTTGCTGTATTTCTTTTTTTTAATTTTGTTGCTGCCTGGACGTAAGTGAACTTCAGTGTTATATTAACAACTTAGTGTTTGTCTGCAATACTAATAAATAGCTGCAAAATAATCTGTATGCTATATTGTAATAAATATCTTAATGCCACTAGTAATTCATTTATCTAAGCCCTGCTGGTTGACCAATTCAAATGGTAGTTGGTTTTACCTTTATTATTATATATGCTTCATAATTTAAGACACCTGAATGCCTTTGACTGATTTTATCCTTCAGCCCGCAGCTGTTGTGTTTCCTTATGGGCTTCATAGACAATGGAAAAATCAGCATTTTTCTTAATACTTTCAATCTCATTCTCTCACTCTTGCTCTCTATTCTCTCCTCCTCCTGTGTTCTTTCTATAAATTATTATAGTTTATTTAAAGAATGTGAGTCTCATCTCCTCTCCATTAACTTCAAATGCTTTTTATGTGTCAATGAATGTGTAATACTTGGATATAGCAAACCCTTCCGTTTGACTGGGAAATAGAGTGAGGGAGGAGTGATGGGTCATGACTAGAGAAGAAGTTTAGGTTTGGATTATGAAGGACCCAGGTGTGCCATGCCAGTGACATTGGATCTTGTTCTGCAAGTGAAGCGAAGGCCATTTGCATCACTCTAGCAGGGCAGAGAATTGTCTTGTAGGAGGGATGGGGGGATAAGTGTAGAGATAGAAAGATCAGTTATAATGTCATTACAATAGTCTAGGTCAGCGTTTCTCACTACAGAAAAAAATGAATTTGACATTGTGACTTGGGAAAGAACAATCTTACTTTGTGTGGTGCAGTCAGTACTCTCTGTCCTACTTTATTCTAATTTCATTGGAAAATGCTAGCCCGGACAACCTAATTTCAAAGCCTGCTAACTGTACACAACCTGCCACTTGAAAGTCACCCGTTTAGATGAATGATAATGAATGCCTAAACGAAGGTGATGGTATTAGATGGAGAGAAGATGCAAGTGGGAATAACTAGGGAAATGGAAGCAACATAACTTGATGATGTATTGGATTTGGGCACGTGGAATAACCAAGAATGACTGAAGTTTTCTTGTTGGTGGGGTGGGTAGATGATGGTAGTTCAAACTGAGATATTGACAGAGTAGAAAAGAGCAGTCAGTTTTGTATTAAGAAGTTAAGTTCAACTTTGAATATACCACCTCTGTGATTTCTGTAGGAAATTTATAGTTAGAGAAAGATGTAAGGACTGGAGATACAGTTTTAGGAATCAGCATGTGGGTGATAGTTACAACAATGGGACAGACTAAAGTAAAGTGAGTTTGCATATCATAAAAAGAGGGAACACTGAGGAGGGAATTGTGGATAAAACCAGCATTGAAATGGGAGGCCAGGGGAGAGAATGCAATGAAAGAGACTGAGAATTAATAATCAAAGGGCCAACTAGGGAGGGAAGAGATGATATAGCTTTAAGAAAAAGAGCAGTCAGCTGTGTCACATGCTGCAGACATAGCAGATACAGTCTCCTGAATTTATCAGCTAGGAGGCCATGGGCAACCATTGTCAGTACTTTTCAGTAGAGTAGTAGGATCTGAAGAATGATTGCAGTGGGTTGAGGAAAAAATGAGAAGTTTTAATGTATTACAGGCAAACCTTGATCAAGGTCAACTTTAAGTTGAAAAGAACAGAGATGGTAATATGTAGGCTGGTATCTATTAAGCTGAAAATATCTTATATAAACGCCTATTAGGAAACTTAGGACGGAGATACATGGTAGACTGGTGTCAGAAGTTGGGAAGCCATCAAGAACCAAAGCAGTTCTGAGACCTGCCACTCTTCGCGCTTCTCTCAAAGCACTATGGTTTCCTTTGTGTCTGGTTCATTCTCTTGTCGTCAGTCTCTTTTGTTTTCCATAATCTGTATCCTAGAGGAGCTAGGCCAGTTGGTTTGATAAAACACCATTATCTCATGTGGGCCAAGCCTGCAAGCCAGGTTGCTTCCCCAGCCTTGGCTCAGAATTACGGATGGCTTAGCTTACCCTTGGTCCAGTGAGTAGCCTGGATTTATACAAAAACCAGGCTAACATATTTTACTTGCCCAATAAAATATATCTTTACACAGTTTGCTACAAAACACCCGATTAGATCTAGGTCTAAAGCGTTTCACTTTACACATTCTCTAGTTTGTAACAGAGCACTTATTGTTTGAACTCCTGAGAAAATAATTACAACTGGGCTTTGTACCACATATCCCATTCTTTTTTTTACAATAATGTCTCACCATTGGGTGCCTTATGTATACGTATGTGTGTGTATATTTGCACGGTAAAAATTAACCAAGTAGGCAAACTTGGGCCACTTCTTAGGAGTTTAAACTCGATATAGATGCAACCATCACTAGGTTTTTAAGTAGTTGATTATGTAAGGACCTAAGTTCTCATTGTTATGTGTCATCTATTTCATTTTTCTGCTGTGCTATTTCAGGAGAATTTAAGCATGGTGAGGAAAAGACAGTGGCACACATTAATCTTTGAGACACTATGCTTACACCCCTGGTTATCTATTTTGAAGTAATTACCACTTCTCTAAAGCTTCTGTCTTGAAGTCATTTTTATGAAGTAAAATTAATTCATCATCTATTCTACTCTGAATATTATCATGGAAGTTTAAAAATTCATTCTTGGGAAATTCTTATTGCCCAAGTAAGTTTATTTGAGGAAATGAATTATCATCTAAAATGTAATTACTTCTTTCTAAAGGACTTAGTAATTGCTGTCCTTTAAAGTTATATTTTCACTTCTATTGCTTAGCTAAACTTAGCAGACTGGCATTCTTGTATGTAGTACCAGCATAAATAAGAATATTGTTGTAGTCGGACTAAATAGAGCAACCAGTGATAAAAAAAAATGCAGCACTGATTACAACAGAATAATAATTAGAAGGCAGGAATGGCAAAGGAGCAATGGTGGAAATTGAAGTGATTTTTCTGAGAGTGTCACTGATCAGAAAATAAATGATTGAAGTAGGAGTGGAGTTAAGAAATCCAGAACCCAAGGAACATAAAACTGAAGTCAGTATCTTCTTTCTCAGCAGGCTTCTTATAACAACTGCTGTGGAAAAGGTTTGCAGAGCCAAAGACACTGGGGCGCTTCCCGCATCTCAGGCAACGCTTTATGTGAGGTTAAAAAGTTAAAATTAAAAAGGAAGGGTCAAATCAGGGCATGACGTAGAATAATCACGTGTTCAGTAATGTGAGCACATTATTAAACCCAACTGAAAAGCACCTGTCTCTGGCTCTTGATTCCCTTGGGCTGTACTTTAGGTACCAGACAGCATTTCTAAGCTGTCTTAAATGCTTTGGGGATGTTTTTGAATGTTTCTTCTTTTCGAATGTTTTATGTTTCTGTGTCTTGTGTTTTAGCTATGAAGATGGCCAAGTGGGAGACACAAATATTAACACACAAGAAGGAGGCATTCACAAAGAGATCCTTCGAGTAATTGGTAATCAAACTGCTACTGGTTAAAGGACCACCATTTAATTAACATGATTTGAAAGCCTTCCTCGGGTTCAAAGCTGGATTTTGAACTGAAGAAGATGATAAAATAATTTATTGTTATTATAAACAAAATTAACCCTTTGAATACTGATTTTTTTCTTAGTATTTCTAAGTTTCTCATTAAATACCTAAAATGGTATAAAATTTATCAATTGTAGGGTTATGGAATCTAGTAATAAAATTACAACAGCACTTAAACTGAAGTTTGGGTTCCTCACACAATAAACAGATTGAAAAAACAGTTTTGTGCTGATATTTTTATATTAAACTCTTTAATTGGAAATTTGGTATTATATACCGACATCTTAGGGTACAAAAATAGAACTGAAAGCATTTTATAATGGCGTCTAAATCTATAAGATACTTTGCAATAAGTGTAATGTTTGCACATTCTGATGTGCTATATAATTAGCGGTATGAACATTCGAATGTTTGGGGGAGGGATGTTTCCTAATCTGTTACTTTTCCATATACAAAAGCAATTAGGTCTTAGATACAGTGCTTTGCCCAAAAGTATGTAATATACATATCTATAGATTCATGCACCAAAATGTATGATCGTGCATATATGTGTGTATGTACACATATGTGTATTTTAACAACAGATGGCACAGCTCCACAATTCTGTTCTCATTCAATGGAAAGAAAATAATGTTCAGTAAGAAAATAATATTCTCTCTGGACATAAACCAAGATATGAGCCAAATTCACCACTGCTCATTCACTGAAAATATTTGCAAACAAGTTTTCTATTTGTTTAAAGAATTTTCCCCTCAGTTAAAATTTAACTCTTTATAATATTATAATTTGGGGAACATCTTTATTCAAATGATAATATGTTTAAAAGAAAGGCCTCAGAATTTAAAACAACAGTATATATATTTTTATTTCCTACTGTGGAACGTTTTTTACATTTATTTGTACCACACCAGCATTTTTATATTTTTCATCTAATACCTCTGCTTATTTTTTTTCATATTGAGAAAGAAGACAAACTTTGAAGTTTCTTTTATATTAAAAGAACATGAATAAGTTTATATAGAGAACAATAACAGCAGCTCTCAGCATTCTCTTTTCAAGAGTCATGTGTGCATCAAAATCGTTACTATTTCTTTGGGACCTAAGTTCTTATTCATTACAATTTTTAATTGACAGTGTTTCTTTTCCTACATGATGTTTTTGGAATAAGGCCATTCATGAGAGCAGTTTAATTAGCAAGTCTGCCACTCTATTCAAACCCTGAATCAAGGCTCATATCTGACTCTAATTTATTTAGAAAGAAAAAATAAAAATGTATCCTCATTTGCAAGTGTAATATAAATTCTGTGCTTGTTCCTTTGGTATAAAAGGTGAGAACAAAGGTCATACACATTGTTCAGGATTGCTATCTAGGAAGCATTTACTAATTGTTTGTTTTCTTATATTGTAAATAATTGATATGCCACTTATTTCTGCAAAAATAGACTTGAAGGGATATTAATCATTGTGATAGGATCCACCTAAAACATTGATCTGTTTTGACTTGTGCCTCTGAACTCAAGGCCAGACTGAGGGATGATATTGGTGTGGTAGGTCCAAGATACAGTATCTTCAGTTCTGTGACCAAATATTTGAAGACTTTACGTGGGACAAGAGGACTCCTTGCTTCTTTCTGCCAAGACTCCCAAGTCTCCCAAATCCCTTTACTGTGTTTTAAAAATAGTTTAAAGCAACAAAATTACATTTTCAAATTAATTTTGTGGGACATTCATGTATATATGACATACATATGAGGATGTAATAGTAGGATTTGGAAATTGAAATCTTGAAACCCCATGTGTTTGGCCACTAGGACCACTGAGGCACCTCCAAAAACTCTTTGAAGTGCCTCCAAGCATAATTTAAAAACCACTAATCCACTAAGGATTTACTCAACAGTTGAGTGACCTGTAAGGGGTAGAGTATTAGAATCTGAACTGGAAGGGTAGCTTGGAGGACTCAAGGGAGACTATTTAGGGGAGATAAAACATTATAATACAAACTTCTACTGTCAACTTAAGAATAAAAGTAGATTCATCTATCAGAGCAAGGAAAGTAATTGATAGTTTTAATGTCCACTAAATATTACAGATAATAGACATCTTTTATGATAGTAAGATGTCTTCTCATGATAATTGAATGCTTTTGCAATGCAGAATGACAGATTTTAGTTTGTTTTGAAAAATTGTCAAAACTTTTTAAGCCTGTATCTAAAAATAAAGCCAGTCTTCTCATTGGACTTTTGATATTGGGAATACTATAGTAAACTGATGTTTATTTCTACAGAATCTAATTTCAATACCCATTAGTAGATGAATATCATGCTTTCAGAATCCAAGCAGGTCCTTAAAATTTAGAACTTTAAACATTATCATCATGCCTTGATTCAGTTACCTCGTTAAGATATTATCTTTTGACTTATTTGATAATTCCAAACATGTGATATTGTATTGTACTTCTATAATCACTTGAAGTCTGTTCACTGATTCTTTGTAATAGTTATACTAATTATGTAGTCATTACTACTTCATATTAACCCACTGAGCAAAGGCAATCATTTCTTTTCATTCTTCAAGTGGGAGAAGAAGAGCCTTAATTTATTAGTTCTACTTTTTTTCCTGCATTACTGATTTTGTAAACATTTCACTATGAATAATTTGTCCTCTTTCATTGTCCACTGTATTTAAAAAGAGAAGAAAATGATTGAACGTTCGAGAAGAGAAAAAGTAATAATATACATATAACCTAGTGCTGTAGAATACATTATGGTAAGGTACTTTGGTGCCTTAGATTGCATTATGTTAAAATTTTTATTTTGTTGCTCAGCAAATCTCAGTCAAATGTTGGATTTGAAGGTGGTTTCTAAATTTAAAATTTAAATATAAGAGTGCCACATCCTTAAATTCACTCTCAAATACTGTGTGATATAAGAAACCTACTCAAGCTATTGTTAGTGCTCTGAATATTTCTCATTGAAAAATTTAAGAGTTTAGAGAAGAAATCCCTCAATTATTCTCCCCTTAGCTAAAAGAAAGGAAACTTTTAATATGTAAGTCTATGAATCTTTATTATCACTGAAAGAATTTTATCAGTACTTTGTACCATAACTTGTACCGTAACTTGCCTTAGGGCACGGGGTTTCAGAAAGTTCTAAGGAAGACCTCATCATCCTTGTTAAAGTCTGGATGACTTCATCAGATAGTGATTTAATACGTCATGAAGGTCCCTTCAACCTTGGACTGTCTACCATCTAAATGTATGGATTTCACGGTGGCACTTGGAGCACACTTAAAAAATATTATGATGTTATTCTGTTGTCCTACTGAATTCGTTATTACACTACCTCAAGACAAATGATAGACTGTTTGTCAAGATAAGTTTGGGTTTTCAGTATAAGGATCAAATAAAATTTTACAAATAGAAGTCATCAAATAATACGACAGTCAAGACCATGCTAGATCTATGTTGTCAATTACCTCTTGACAATACAGTAATATGGATATTTCAATCACCAGTGATGAATAACATAGTCATCACCCAAAGAGTAAGTGAAGGGGTTTCAAGTTGCAAAATTTGAAAATAATTAGTTCCCTTTAGGATTGGTTTTCTACGTGGGCCCATTTTATGTCCTTTCACCTGAAGCCACAAAGAATTGCCCACCCTAAACAGTTAAAGGATTAAAATACCCAACTGCTGTGCCAGAATGGCAGACTGAATATTCAAATATTCTTGAATGCCTGCTAAATTTTTGTCAGATTATATATAAATTTGATGTATATTATTATCCAGTAAATTTTTCTTGGGAATTTTGTATACACTCTGATATATTAGGATAAGTTTTTGTAGTTCAAAGGAATTTCAAGTAGTTTTTAGACAAAACGTATCATATCCATGAGTGTGAAAAAGCTGTGTTGAAGAATAGATTACATTACACATTTACCAGCAAGTCAGTAAAAAATAGTGCTTATTTACATAGTCAACATAATTTAATGTTCTAAAAATAATTTCTTCAATCTGCCCGATATTTAATGTGTCATTTGAGATTTTAAAAACGCAGCCACTCCTTTATGTAAACATTAAGATATGCCTATGTTTCTTTAATTCTACAGCCTTCTTTACAATAAATTTCTTGACTTCTGTGCACAAAATAGTATTGCAACCTGCTCTTTAGCCTCTGGTGCCTTAGAGTTATTATAAATATTTAACAATATGTACATAATGTAAATACTGCCAAAAGATCACTAAGGCCAAATATTTTCTCTATTCACTTTTTACTGCACTTGCTTTCTATTGCTACTTAAGCCTCTTTTATCCAGCTTTGTAATAGTTCTAACATTGTAGCCAATGTAAATGTTTACTTTCAATAAATCTGAATTTGTTCAACAAGTACGGTATATGTGGGCACTATTTTGAAAACTCGGTTAGGCCTTAGATACTCCTCATGATGAATCTTGCTTCTGGGGACTAGATATTTGAAGTTCTCAATAAACTCTAAAAAGGATGCTGCCCTTTTCACTTAAAAATACTTGTAAAATAAGAGGGAATAAAAGAAAAAACTCTTCTTGCCAGTATTCCCCAAGTAGTTGCGGTAGATTTAATTGGTCATGTGAGTACGATTTTAATTTCAAGTTCCGTCAAGAAATACAGGATTGAAACAAAAGATTTTTGTACATTTTACATATATGCTCTATTTATAAACACTTTGTCATAATACCAACTGGAGCATTTCAAATGAACTGTCTTGAATTTTCTAAGCATTTCTGACTTGGTTAGTCATTGGAAAATAATTGTTAAAGCA
Source organism: Delphinus delphis (assembly GCF_949987515.2). Classification (NCBI taxonomy): domain Eukaryota; kingdom Metazoa; phylum Chordata; class Mammalia; order Artiodactyla; family Delphinidae; genus Delphinus; species Delphinus delphis. The sequence continues at coordinate 134,624,566 of NC_082685.1, read as the reverse complement.
CCACTTTATAAAATACATTTCATTAACTGAATAAGATATTAGTCCATAAATAAATATGGTTCTCTAAACACTTTAATAGTAAATATTTATGAGGAGCTAAATTTACATTCTTGTAATAAATAAAATATTTTACTCATGTTACATTTATAGCTGCAAAACCATAGATAACACACTTCGGGTTTTTAGACTTGATTTCAGTTACTCCAGAAATACTTGTTAGAGTCTAATATGCATCTTGACATTCAGTATAAGGAATAGAGAGTATTAGATTTTGTGTTGACCTTAAGGAGCCTTCAGTCTATTTGGGAAAGGAAAACACACACGTTTGCAAATCATTCATGAATAGCACAAGGCCAGTGATGCTGAATGGGAAAGACCAACAATACAGGCAACACTTAGGGAAGGAACAGATCATCTACATCATAGCAATGGGGGAAATACCATGTGAGATCCTTGGGCATAAGCAGAACACTTAATAGACTGTCCCCAGTCTGAGGACAAGTAAAACAAAGATAGGATGGAAAGTAGGCTTACAGATGAAAGAATCTTGAGTGAACCTACAAAAACTCATACTTTTATATTTGTTGAAACAGAAACTGCAATCCAAAGGACAACTTTGATCCTTTAATCCTTTATTAAAAAGACATTTAATCCTTAAATTAGTGTTAATGAGTAGTGTCTTACTAGTATTTCCATTTACTTATTCAGCACTTTTCATAATCTTTTTGCAGCAAAGTTACAATGATTTGCTTGTATATCTGCTTTTGCTTTGTTGTAGATAATACGTATATTAGAAAGCACTTAACTTTTTTGAGTTTTTAGTTTTTGATTCCTCCACCAAATTTTTGATAATTATCTTTTTGACTTCATGGCTCAATCTTACAGACTTGTGGAGCTGTCATTCCCTGTCATGGGGAATGATATTTCTCCTCATAGGAATATAACTGGCAAGAGTATAGTTCTACATTCCAGGTTAACTTAAAAGTTACACAGGCTGCTTTTTTGGAAAGCCGATGTTGAGAATTTGCTGAGTATTTGGCCTCTGTTTCTGCTCCTAACTTCCGGGTCCCTTTTTAAAATTATTTCAAATAGTAGTGATTTGTAACTTGTATCTAAGAAGACTGAAATTTTCAAAGATACTAAATATATATACCTATCAATAGTTGAAAAACCAGGTATCCTTGAGTTTCAGATAAGAGAATTTTTTAATTAGATAGGATTTGTTTTATGAGCTCTCGATAATTTAGACAGCACATTCACACAGATTGTCTCATTTTCCCATCCACATAACTGTGGAATGTGTTAGCAGATATCTTTATCTCTTGTAGAGGAGAAATTAAACACCTTGCCAAAGGGATCACTAGGCTCCAAACCTAGGGTCAGTGTTTCTGAATGTAATCTTTGTGCTCTTTCTAATAAACCGTGTTTATCCCTGTTGAGATCCTAGCTTGGCAAAATGGATAACAAGTGTAAGAATTACAGCAGACGGATGGGAAGGGTCAGTGAAGAGTTAGGTCTGGTTGCCTTGAAGAGTTCTATCAAGGGGTCATTAAATACCATTGCACACGCTGGGTGTGGTTTTATTCTGGAGAATCTGGAAGGAAAGAAGTCTACACTTGACTGCAGTGGAAAAATCGTTGTCAGCCCTTGGGTGAGTGACATCATGAAAGTGGAGTTTTAGAAGCTTGCCGACAACTGTATTCAGAAGGATTTCAGAGGAGGCAGAAGGCAAGAAACGTTAGAAATTGGTTTTAGTAATTCTGACGGGTACAAAGGCCTGGAGAAGGAGGAACTGAGAAAAAGAGTGGATAGAAGAGATGGAGAGGATTTAGGAAAAAGCAGTAAATTAGGAAACAAGAGATCCAATTTGTGTGTTAGAGATAACGATATAAATTGAGAATATCCCCCTGGACTTTGTACTGGAGATCAATTAAAATTCTCCTATTCCTTTTAGTATTCAGGAAAGAGAGGATGACCTGAAGACGATGGCCTAACAATGCTATCTACACCAAGAAGCCTAAAAGCACACATTTAGCCAAGTGAAGGGGAAAGGTAGAGGAGGGATGTTCTGGACACTAAGGGGACATGTTTGCGAACACACTTCACCCTCCTCCTGTAAATCAGGCTTGCTCAGTACTGAGATCTGCAAGAGAATGGTTGTAGTAGTTTAGTAAGTTTCATGTCTGTTGTGATGTGACTTATCATTTCCCAGATCCATCATATTGTCAAGTTTGTGTGTGTGTGTGTGTGTGTGTGTGTGTGTGTGTGTTTGATGTACTGTAGCCTGGGCGACACTGAAGACTCATCACCCAGGATGGTGGCATCTTACTCTTCTGCTTGGAAGACGCTGTCCACCATGGCTCCAGATCCCACCTGTAGTCTGATGACTCCTAAACCTGCACTCTTATTCCTATCTCTCCCCTGAGCTTCAAATTCATATGATCAAATACTGCCACACAAACATCTCTTCGTCGGTGCTCCTAGGATACCTCAAATAAACTCCAACCAGTGCCCCCAACCCCCCATCATTTGACTCTCCTCTCAAAAAGCCAATGAACACCAACCACCTGTTTACTCAAGCCAGGAGGCAAGTCATCCCCTAGTGCCTCCCTGTCATTCAATCCCCACCAATCAGTAGCCAGGTCATTTTAATTCCTCTGTATGAGTGTCTTGAATGCATTCAATTTTCTTGATCTCTCCTGTGACTTCTTTTGTTAACTTTTATGTGGGTTATATCAATATCTTCCCGTGATTCTCCTTGACTGAATCCGGGACCCTCTCCCCAGAGCAGACATTCAGCTAGAACATATGAGTACAGCCTATGACTGTTAAGATTCTGAATGTTAGTTCTGTATGTTAGTGAAGAGACACTGCCTCAGTCCCACATGCCCAGATGCAGCAACTAAAGGGTTAACTCAGCACACAGGAGACCCTCCTACATTTTGGTCCCCACTAAATAAGCTACTAGATTTTAAAAAAAATTTTATTGAAGTATATTTGATTTACAATGTGTTAATTTCTGCTGTACATCAAGTGATTCAGTTAATAATATATATTCTTTTTCATAATCTTTTCCATTATGGTTTATAACAGGATATTGAATATAGTTCCCTGTGCTGTACAGTAGGACCTTGTTGTTCATCCATTAATATCACAACTGTCTTGACCCCCTTACATAATACTGAAGCTAATGTGATCTTCCTAAAATGCAAATCTCATTTTATAAACCCCTTACTTAAAATCCTTCAATGTCTTCCAATTTATTACTCAATAAAATAAGAACTTCAGGCCCCTGTTTCCCTCTTCCGTCTCCAGCCTCATTGTTCACCACCACCACAACGATCCTTACAGTCAGCTTTGGAACCACCCTGAATGATTTACAGTCCAGAGGACAGCCGGTCGCTACTCATCTCCTTTCACAGGCTTTTTCTCTCTGCCTAAGACAGCCCCACTCCCAGTCTCCAGGTGTTACTCCTCTTGGCCCTCAACCTGTTTTCACTTCTTTCAGAACCTCCTCTTGTCCTCCCAGTCTGGACCAGATGTTTCTTCTAAGTCTTCTCAGAGCATCTGACCGGCACTTATCTGTCTCACTTAGCACACAGTGAAAAGGTGTATTGATTTGTCTGCTGCTTTGTCCTGGTCACCCTCCTCCATGCCACGAGGCACAGATTATTTCCAGTACTTGGTAAGTGTTTGACACTAAGTAGGCACACAAAAAAAGTACGTTTTAAATGTCCATCTGATGAAAATGGTCTTCAAATAAAGTGACATTAAAGCCAAAAATATGTCTTGTAATTGGCACATAATATATTCATAAATCTAAACAACTACCCAGCAGGGGGAGTATAACAAGCCAAAGCTAACGTCATCATCATCACCCTGGGCTCCAGCTCTATCGCCTGCAGAAACTGGAGGAATCCCTAGATGTGGGTAACATTTTCTCTGTCACCCTTGAATTATGTATTTTCATCTTCCCATTATTTAACTTTGGAACAAGCAATACCTGGATTGTTAGGTCATTTTGAGAGCCCAGAATGAACCATAAAACTGGATACCTACAACTTTATAACTGAATGTCAGTAATTTGCATAACCAAAGGATCATTGCTTTGCGAAATAATTACTTTAAATAATGAGCGTCCTTAGCATATTTAAGAGTTAATTTACAGGTCATTAACTACTTGACATACAAGGAAGAGAGATATTTTAGGCTAAAGTACTAATATTCATTACCAATAAAAACAAATCAGTGATGGAATTAAATACATCTTATAATTATGTCAGTGAGGAAATAAGGTTCTTTCCAAAGGAACTACCTTTTTCTAACTTGGTATAAATTGCAAGGAACCTGAATTTTATTATATATACTTACTACTTTGTGACATCTAACTTAATTTTTGCAGCTGTGTAATTGGGAACATTATGTTCTTTGTGTGTTTCCTGGTTAACTTCTGGGATACATATTTCTTTTTTTTAACTTTTTATTTTATATTGGTGTACAGCCGATTAATAATGTTGTGATAGTTTCAGGTGTACAGCAAAGCGACTCAGCCATGCATATACATGAGGGATACATATTTCTTAATAGTTGTAGGCTTAGAGCATAACCAGTTTTCTAGTTCTAATCTACAACAGCCGTGGAACAGCATAGCTTTCTGCAATTTATTATTTGGAATCTTTTTCCTTGCATTCCTGCCTATTGTAAATCTATCTATAACTCAAGGCCATAATTCTCATACCCTCAAGTACATGAATACTTTCTGGATCACTCAGCCATAAATGATGTCTCCCTGCTCCAAATTCCTGCAATACTTTGTGGTTTGGGGGAACTGACTTATAGTTACCACTACTTCTGGGTTTTTTTGTATAAAAAATTGCATTCCTCAAAATTACACCCTGCCTACCACCACCAATAATCTTTCTTTGCTAATGTTGTGCTTAATTTCATAAATTTAACCTGTTAAACATTTAAGTGTTTAATTTTTTAAAACCATGCAATTAAATAATATTTAAATTTTTATTAGTATTGCTGAAACATGTGACGAAGAGTAAGTCCAACCACTTTGCGCTGAAGGTGACCACAGTCCATCTCCACCTCTTTCATACCTTCTCCATTTCTGCTACCCAACCAGGATGATTTGGGGGAAGTAACAGGACAGAGTCATCATTTATTACCATAAATAGTATAACAATTATTGCCATACGTAACATAAAAATTCAATGAATAAGAGATCCACCACCTTCCATCCTCTTTAAGTTTCCTTAATTTGTTCAGAGTCAAAGAGACTGTTCATACATTGGACCTAAGGCAAAATATTAAGCTGCACATAGACATTCAAAAAGCATCAACAAATGCATGATTCATTGTTTAGTATACAACAGTTCTAAAAAATACGTGTGAGCAAACATGAACTTTCATAAACATACTGATTTTCTTTTGTAATGTCTGACTGACACCTGTTTTCAGGGATCGGGAATGCTATTTCAGCTTGCATAATTCTAAGGATGAGGGTTTGGAAGTGTGCACCAGCACATTTCCCATTGAAATAGCAGTGCTGAGGGCTCACTGACAACCTTATTTCTGTTCAAGACTACCTTCATTCTCAAACTCACCGGGTTGAAAACCATCTCTCTTCCCCATTGCACCCACTCGGTCTCCAAGAACTGTCAAGTCTCCATCCAAAAAATCTCTGCTTTCCCTGGACTACTACAGTATTTGTCAGCTCTAATATTTTCATTTATCTCTTCAAAACACTTCTTTTTCTTTTTAGCCCATGGTATGTACCAGACTCTGTGACAGGTGTTCTCCAGATGCCCATCTTTCACTTTCAAGAAGTAGTTCCTGCCTTGAAAGTGTCTACAGTCTTTAAGAGAGTACCTACAGAGGTAGTTACAATCCAGGATGCTGCGTGACGTGATAGGTGGGTACATGGAAGGAAACCTCTCACCGAGCCTTGAAGACCTCTTTGTCAGGGTACTATCCTGCTCAACGATCCTGTGGTTTCTCATTACTATATAAACCACACATCCTAGCACAGCATTCAAGCCCTCTATGAAGAAACCAAACAGTTTCCGTCTTTATTTATCACAAAATCACTACACATGATTTATTTTCTGTCAAACCAGTTTCCCCATTAATCCCTGAATCCACTAAACCTTGGACATTGTTAATTCTATGTTCTTCCTCACACTGTTTCTCTTTGATCCAAATCATTCTACCCATTCCCACTGTCAGATCAGTTGGCCTTAATCCTCTTTTCTTAAAAATCTCAGAAGAAATCCTATCTCCTCCCCGAAGTCCATCACCAGATACAATCTCTTTCTTCCATACAATTTGATAGCCATTAACTTGAACATTTCTCGTGGCTTCCATCACATTCTGCTGTAGGTAACAGCACCAGACTTGCCTCCTTTCTTCCACTAGAATGGAACCGCCTCCAAATAAAAACCTGTTTATATTTGTTTTTTGGTATCCTCCACCACCCCGAGTAAGTGAGCAGCAAATATTTTTGGATGAATAAATTAAGAATTATAATGTGAGAATGTTGCAGGCAAAGCAGTGTTACTGTATGCTATAGACACTCCCTTCAGTGATTTCTGCCCTTCTACCCCAATGGTACCAAATTATAAACTGAGGGAAAATAATATATCTAAATCTTGTTTTGCAAATTCACTATAACAAAATGGTGACTGTTCGCAAAGAGCAATTAGAAAACCCCTCTGGGAAAAGAGAAAATAGTTGAACCTCAACTTGGGATCCTGGTTGTTCTCTATATTGCCTAATTTGCCTTGAAAATATAGCTACCTTGTTTTTGTTTTTTGTTTTTTGTTTTGGTACGCGGGCCTCTCACTGTTGTGGCCTCTCCCATTGCGGAGCACAGGCTCCGGACGTGCAGGCTCAGTGGCCATGGCTCACGGGCCCAGCCGCTCCGCGGCATGTGGGATCTTCGCGGATCGGAGCACGAACCCGTGTCCCCTGCATCGGCAGGCGGACTCTCAACCACTGCGCCACCAGGGAAGCCTGGAAATAGCTACCTTGATACGTTTTTCTCACAACCTGTTTCTCACATCAAATAGTAGAGTGAGGGTTTCAGCAGCACCGTCGCGATGACAGGAGGGGGCTGATGAGAGACCACAGAGTGTGGAGGACCAGCAGGCAGTGGGGTGGCTGGGGAAAGAGGAGCGGCTGGGGAAAGAGGAAGGGCTGGGGAAAGGCGCCAGCAGGGGAGGTACTAAGTGCACCAAAGGCATTTCCTGGGCTCATGTCAAAGCCTGGCCAGGCCTGGTCAGGATGAGTGTAGTTGTTGGCTACAGAAAGGAAACGAAAAGTGGAGTAAATCCTGAAGATTCTCTTCCTTAGAGCCGTGTAGCCTCCAGTTTCCACTGGTGCCTCCCCCTCCGACTTAGCCATAAACCTCCTGTTTCACCCTGGGTATCAAATTCCCAGGAAACTCACAGGACACAAAAAATCTCCTTTGACATATTAGATGAGGTTTCTTCATTCCTTTGAGTATTTATGGGACTGCTTTTTTTTCTGTAGGCCAAACAAACAAAAATAAAGAGTGTTGAAAAGAGGGGTTTTAATAAGCTAAAGTCCTTTTACACAATTGGGAAAGCCCTCAGAAAACCTGGAAAAATTAGCCATGTGTTTTGTTTTGTTAATTAATGTGGGGTGAAGAGGTGGGCGTGAGGCCTTTCATTCCTTAAGCAGCCAACAAAGGAAAGGAGCCCAGGTGAAAAAAGACAGGGAAAGTGGGAAGGCAAGGAGGTCTCTGGCAATAAAGTGGGAGCCTTCTGAAACCAAGAAGAATTCCAAGAGAAATTTGTTTCTCAGCCCTCTAGCTAGAGAAATCATATCAATCCTGACTCTATCCCACACATTTCTCATGCTACTTTTTATAAACAAAATTCAACTTTTGTTTAAATGCTTAGTAACTCACTGGGTTTTTCTCTGCAGCTCTGGTGCTATTATTTCTTTCAGGTTGTCTAGCTACTCAAGTCAAAAAAAATGAATGTTTCTATTCATCTGCTATTTTTCATATTTATCCACGTAAATAAGCATTTCCCTCAGCATGACTGAAACTGCACTTTTACCCACACTCTATCTCCACAATCACACTCCAATTCATATGTGTTGACATATTTTCAAAAGCCTCATTGTGGAAGGTGAGAAGGTGAAAGGTTGGCCCATATAGGGTTGTGACATTGTTGACAAGCTGTCATCGTCTTAAGACTTGCAGACAAAAGGGAGCAAGGTGAGCACAGTTTAGGAATCCAGGTAACCACGATGTTCTACGCCACCACAAAGAGATCTCACAACAACAGAGGTATCAAAGCGAGCAGGTTTAAAGGCAGCAGTGGGGACTGACATTTCATAAAGATGGCCATGGCAAGAAGTTAAATATGAAGTCCAGGCTACAAGATATCAACTTCTTTTCAAACAGAACTATCTAGTGTGTTCAGTTTGCCAAAGAAAACCTGTAATTCATTCATTAGCCCTTTGTTTTCCCAGAAAGTGGAGAATGGGGTCCTGGGCAGAGTATGTACTACATACGCTAATTAACTAAACTTTTTCTCCTGGGATTTCTAGGTCCTGCCTAATTTGACCTCTCCCATCAATCCAACCTTATCTCCCACTACCTCCCCCTCCCAACACCCTAAATTCAGCCATTAGTTTTTTCCTGTGTCCCTTCAACACACCGTGAGCCTGTCCACTCTCCTGAGGGCCCCAATTTTCTCCCTTTGCTTAGAAGTTTCTCTTCTTCTGACCTCCAGGTACCAACCAATCTCCAATCCACTACCTGTAGGCTCAAGCTAAGCTCCACCTCCTCCATGAACTCTTTCCAGACTGTAATGTATGTTAAGAGGGGCTTCTTGGGCTTCCCTGGTGGCGCAGTGGTTGAGAGTCTGCCTGCCGATGCAGGGGACACGGGTTCGTATCCCGGTCCGCGAAGATCCCACATGCCGCGGAGCGGCTGGGCCCGTGAGCCATGGCCGCTGAGCCTGCGCGTCCGGAGCCTGTGCTCCGCAACGGGAGAGGCCACAACAGTGAGAGGCCCGCGTACTGCAAAAAAAAAAAGAGGGTCTTCTTAAGGTTTTTTTGTCTCCCTAATATTTTGTAAAGACCCGGGGAGAAAGAAAATACTATTTATACTTCAAATTTCTGAAACGTTCAGAATATAGCAAGTACTCAATAAAAAATTCTTGAATAGACGAACTGTATTGACCAGTTAACTGAGAATGAAGAGAACAGAATGAGAAAGTTAGGGTGTGAGGAAGGCACCTATATATACTTTTGTTTAAAGTTCTCTTACTAACATAATTATTCATTTACACTGATGTCTCACTGTGTCTTCTGACGCTAAAGCCCTAGACTTACACCTCTGTCTTGTGCACCTGAATCCAGTGGCTGCTACAGGGTAAGACGCTCAATATGCTATAAATGAGCAAGTTACCCAGTGCAGGATGAATTAATGAGTGAAAACAGCAAGATCACGTTTGGGCCTCTAAGCAATACCTACTCAAGCTTCTCAGGAAATTATGTTCTGTGTTGAAAATTCTCCTATGGGCCCCAGGAGGAGCACATCCTTGGACCAACAGAGGTAGTTAGATTTGAGTGCCTGGAGGAAGGAGCAGGCAGGCCCTCTACTAAGCAAGGGGACCTACGTGAGGGCCCCATGACAGTGGAAACAGAGTGCACAGCGCACAAGCATGAGAAGAGTTTAGTTTTCTGTTAATTTTATTCCCCTTGGGGGCCTTGCTCTGTGGCCACACTCCATCCACTTTGAATATCCCTTTCTTATCTCTGTTTTCTCCCTTATCTTCTCCACTCTTTCTTTTGATCTCCTGTTATCCTGAAATGCAAACTGAGGGTGGACAGAGAGTGAGAACTAGGAGACACCCTAGAGGCTGAGATGCTGTATATTGTACAGATTTTCCCCAACTGAATGAATCTGGGTTGAAATTAGGGCTTTTTCTAATAGGATAGAGGAAGCAACTTGAGGCATTTCACTGCATTTTAATATCTCTAAAAAAGCTAAGCAGCTACTGTGCTGCAGGTTCTCCACTGGGCACTAGGTGGATACAAAGGGGAAGATGCCTCAGTCCTGCAAGAATGTGTTAATAAGAGTGCTTATTAGTAAGAGTGATGATGATGATGATGTTTACTAACACTACATACAAGGCATTGTTCTCACTTCACTTAATACTCACGGTAACCTCTGAGCTTGATACTATTATTATCCACATTTTACATATGGGAACACTGAAGCAGAAAGGCACAGGAATTTGGCCAAGGTCCCATTTCAGTGAATGGTGGAACCAAGGCCATCCAACTCGAGCTCAGATGCTTAACTGCTCAGTGATTTTGGCGCTCTCACCCACTGATCAGCAAGCACAATTCCAAGCACAGGCTCAACATGCCAAAGTGTTTGCTGAACTAGATCTCTTTCTACACAGTGTTTATGAAATCTGTGCCCTTTGAACTAATTTTGGCATTTATAATGGCCCAGAAAAAGACCTTCACCACTGAGAGGATCTTTATAGAGTAAGAAGAACAGCTGCTAATATAAATGTTTTGCACAACACTTACAGAGTTTTGCCAGCAAGTTGAGTAGAATCCTGGATATGTCTGCTCCAGAAGCGCTTGAGGTCGGTTCCAATGCCCTATCCCCTCCCCAGGCTGCTGCAGGTAAATCTGTTTGCTCCGCTCACAGAATGTTGAGTGCGTTATCTGCCAGAAAAGCTGTTGTTACAGGCTACGTCCTGCAAAACACAACAGAACAAAACCCAAACATTGTCACAGCAGTTCACATCTCCTGGAATACAGTGACCTTGAGAATCCTCAGGACTCTAAAGCCTTGGGATGGGATCAGATATATGAGGTCCAGAGCAAAACACCACAGAAAATACAGTCTGTAATAAGAATCACAGATACCCGTGCAGGAAGTAAATCTGGGATCAAGAGATAAAGCTGCCACCCAAAGTATTTTCTCATGAAGTTGTTGGTCAGTTGTGGAGGGAACCATAGGATCATCAAGATGATTTGTTCTGAATTATTTTTTCATTCATCAATTAAGGCATTCAAGATGTAAATTGGCCACCAATCACACGCAATTACTATGTGAGGAGCTGGGAATACAGGGATGAAATACAATGAAATGCTCATATGTTCATGAAGAGAGGGAAATGTCTTTTTATTTGTTTACCTCTGTGCCGATCCTGGGCATCTTGGTCTTCAGATCCATTCTGCACTCTTCCACTGCTCTGCGTTGCACGGGGAGCTGAGCCTACTTCGTTTCTCATGCTCCTGCGTCAGCCGCCTTCCAGGTGGACTTGGACAGTGCGAAGCAAAACAGGAGACTGGCAAACCGGAGAAGGGAGAAGATGGGGTATTCCTCCCTCCATTTGTTCCTCTGGTGGCCTCTCTAGCAGAAGCTGTTTCTCCTTCGTGCCTCCAGCTAGCTCCTGCAGTGCACGCTAACTGATATTAGGAACCTCTGGGCCGTTTCCTCAGGCCCTGTTTGGATTCTAATCTCCTCCATCACCCGAGTAACCAATATCCTGCATTGAATCCCCTCTGTTATAAATACTCAAAGTGCTTTCTATTCCAGACCCTGACTACAGATGTGTATTCCCTATGCATAGAACGAGCCTCACACATATTTATTGCTCAATATTCGTTAAGTGAACAAATAAATTAATACAGGGAGACAAACAAACATATACATGATTATAACATACACATTAGGAATGATAAAATGGATATATACCACAGGAATACAAAAGACAAAGAAGTTCTCGGTGTATTTGAGAGTTTAGGGAAATTGAATTTTGAAGGAGAAATTTTCAGGTCAACGGTAGGTAACGTGCTTTCCAAGAATCGGAAACCACGTGAGTAAAGACAAGAAGATAAGAGACAGATATGAGTGCTCAGGGACCTACATAGTATTTCTCCATGGGTTGGACATAAGATTACTGCCTGAGAATTGTGGAAATTGAATTAAAAAATGGTGAGATTTAGACTACAAAGGGCCTCATATCCAAACTAAGGAATTGGATTTATCCTGCAGAATTACTGAAAAATTACAAGCAAGGAAATTACATACACACACACACACGAATTTGCTGCCCATGATATACCTATTCCAAAACCAAAGCGAGCATTTTATGATTACTTAATTTCTACCTTCTTTGTTTGTCTGTTGTTTATTTTTGTTTCAAAAAGCAACGGTTGCTGAAATATTTCATCTAGTTAAAAATGATTTTCAGTAACAGTGGGTGCTTCAGTCTGAAGATGCCTTTGTGAATACTGATTAGTTAATCCCCTCAGGGTTTGTGCTGTTCCATTACAATAAACATCAACCACCTTTCGGTTTGTTTTTAATCACTGATGCATCATCTTATAATGTCAAAAGTGTGCTTCTCCACTGCCTGCCAGATGGCCGCAATGTGCCAATTGCCTAAAACTCCACAAAAAAAATGTTATGTACAGACTAGAATTATGCAGAAATGGCAAAAGAAACTGCAGGGTATCAGGAAGCCGTGGTTTTACAAGCATGTTAATCTGGAACCTTTGCTAAGAATACTAATACTTATAGCCCCAATTGCTGGAAGCAGCATCTGAGCCATTTTACTTGTGCATCTGGAAGAGTAAAAGCAAATCATGATGACTTGGGTCTGTGAAGCACAAAGATTCTGTGGTCCCACGTGCTTTGAAAGGATTTTTACAAATATCTTATTTCCTCCATACTCCTTGAACTTTTTTAAAAAATTAATTTAATTAATTAATTTATTTATTGGCTGCGTTGGGTCTTCGTTGCTGCATGCGGGCTTTCTCTAGTTGCAGCGAGCAGGGGCTACTTTTCATTGCGGTACGCAGGCTTCTCATCATGGTGGCTTCTCTTGTTGCGGAGCACGGGCTCTAGGCGTGCAGGCTTCAGTAGTTGTGGCACCCAGGCTCAGTAGTTGTGGCTCGCGGGCCTAGAGCGCAGGCTCAGTAGTTGTGGTGCACAGGCTTAGTTGCTCTGCGGCATGTGGGATCTTCCCAGACCAGGGCTCGAACCCGTGTCCCCTGCATCGGCAGGCGGATTCTTAACCACTGCGCCACCAGAGAAGCCCTCCTTGAACTTTACATACGATTGGCTTAAATGCCTAGGTCAAAACCTTATGGAAATCCGAAGCCTGACTCAAGATTTCTGTGGACTGTTCATGTGAGCAGGTCACCTTCACCTCCTAGATTCTGACAATGTACTGTTTCTGTGTCATACATGCTTACGTTCAGACATGGAACTCAGTCATTTCCTCATTTTCCACACTTGCATTGGGGCAGGTGCTTCATTGCGATGCAAATGATTTCCATGTCAACATCAGCAAGTTCTTTCATCCTTTCAGCCACTTTGTCATTGGAATTTTCTCACTGGCTCTTCACCAGCTACCTGGACACTATATATCAGCTCTCTCACCAGGATACTTAACAAAGAATTTAAATGATAAAGTGTTCATCTTCTTAAATGATTACCTCTTTATTCTAGTTTATCCACCAAAGGAAGAAACTCCTTGAAGAAGTTAACCCAGCTTAAGGGGTTAATATGAGTGATTTTATCATTGAAGATACTGCTATGGTTTAAACATCTTTGGGTCCTGGGGCCCTAGAGAATGTGATGAAAATGTTGGACTGTCATCTCATTACTACCAGGTGCGAGTGGAAGTCCAGGTTCCCCACTCAGCCTCCTAGGCACCTGAGCAATTGGACTTCTCCTTGCTGTTGGATAGAGTGGGAGTTCTGACTCCACACTGGGCCTCCACTAACGCCTCCCTGGCTGGCAGATGTAGGAGTGCCTTGTAACTGCTCCTTATAAGACCACCACCAAACCCACAGAGGGAGGCTGTCCACACTCCCTGGGCAATGATGAAAGCTCTGACAACTGGGTATCCTCAGACAACACCCCACTTGGGGAGTGGAAGGGATACTTCATGACTGCCAGGTGGGAATGGAAGTCCAGACTCTCCACTAGGCCTTTGCTGGTGTGGGCAGGGTGGAACCAGACGGTTTTGTTTTTTTTTGCTTTTGTGTGTGTGTGTATGTGTGTGTGTGTGTGTGTGTGTGTGTGTGTGTGTGTGTGTGTTTTCTGTGATGCTTAGGATGGAGCGATTATTATCTAAAACTTCTCTTTTTTGTTAGGCTGCCCCCTTCTTGGTCCTTTGGCTAGAGAGAGAGGGCTTTTTTTGGGGCTTCATTTGTCTGCATCTGTTGACACTTCTGGGTTGCTAGCTTCTTCAGCTCTGTGGTATATGAGGGAAAAAGACAAAAAACCCCAGAGAACTCACCACTCTTTTGTCCCTTGGATCCTCAGGTCTCTAGTGAGTCTTTCTTCTGTTCACCTTCCATAGACTTCTTATATTTGTCTCATATAAAATGTTTAATGTTTTCATTTGTACTTAGTCGAGGAATAGGGAAAATATATCTACTCCATCTCCTGGGAAATAGAAGTTGATTTGATCCTCATTTTTTTTGGTGAGATTTTTGGTCCTATTCTTTCATAAATTTTCTGTTTATTATCTTTATGTATTCAATTATTGAATTATCATTGCTATTTTTATTTCATTACCTATCTATAGTTAAGGTTATTAACAATGTCATTTGGTTGCAAATACTTTAACCAGCTTTTCGATGGACTTTTAATTTTGTCCATAATGTTGAAATATAAAAGTTTTAATATTTATGGAGTTAAATCCATTGGTAATTTTCCATATTTTTCCCCTTACATAAAACATAAACAGTCTTTCTCTATCCAAATATCGGTAAATATTTGTACATAATTCCTTTTAGAGTTTTTAAATGACTTTATCATTTTATTTTACTTTGAACTCTTTTAGCCACCTCAAATTAATATTTTTCTTTTTTTATTAATGTATACTTGATTTACAATGTTGTGTTAATTTTTGCCGTACAGCAAAGTGATTCAGTTATATATATACATATATTCTTTTTAATATTCTTTTCCATTATGGTTTATCACAGGATATTGAATCTTGTTCCCTGTGCTATACAGTAGGACCTTGTCGTCTATCCATTCTGTATATACTAGTTTGCATCTGCTAACACCAGCGTCCCAGTCCATCCCTCTCCCTTCCCTCCTCCCCCTTGGCAACCATACATCTGTTCTCCATGTCTGTGAGTCTGTTTCTGTTTTGTAGATAAGTTCATTTGTGTGATATTTTAGATATTAATATTTAGATTTAATATTTTTCTATAGACTTAGAGGAGAAATTCTTGGAACTATGTTTTTAGGGGAAGAATTGTTGACTGTGTTGAAGACTTGAAAATGTTTCCAAATATTCTCTAAGCCAGTACAAAATCTTGCTGCAAAAATGTCAGACTGTATCATCTCTTTACTCCATGGATGAGCAGTACCAGCCTTCGTAACAATGTGTCTGCATTCACCTCAGTTCATGTTGAGGATGATGGGAAGGGAACTTTGCCTGCACTGTTACACCCAGGAAAATGGCCGTGCTGAAAAACCTATGTGGGTGATGATGGATTCCTTGACTGGGCTGTCAGAGGATACTGGTTGAACCATCTTACCAGGTCTCCTATCATGTAACACACCGTTGGAAGCTTAGCAACAGAAATTAACTCTGCTGAAATATCAATGAAGTTAATACTTCAAGCGTCTTGACTCGAATTTAGGTAAGTTTTGAAAGACAAACAAGTGTGCACTATGGCTCCTTCAGTTTGCCTCACAAGTGTTAGTCTTTGTTAGGCACTCTAGGGCTGTACCAAGGTCATTTTTTGCTACTTTTTAGGAGGCCAGGAACTCTGTAATCATCTCTGAGAATACAAATGTGTCAGTGTGGTATTGCCGTCTTGAAACACCAGGAAAGGATTCTGTGGTAGTGGGCATAAAGCCTTTAGAGCTCTCTGCCATTGCTCCATTGTTGTTTGTTTGTTTTTGGTCTGTGCTTCTAAGTCTTCATCAAAGCCATAGACTGAATAAAATAACAATTCTTCTTTGCTTAATACATCAGAGAGAGAACTCACAATTGTATATTAACTAGGGTAACTCAAAAATGGAGTCACAAAAGGGAATCCTGTTCCCGAAGTGAGAAAAACAGTTGTGTTACTATTAAACATGACAATCATAAAGACTTCATAGAAATGTGGAAAATATTTTGGGGGTAAATTAAGTGGAAAAAAAAGCAAGACGAGAAATAGTATGCTCACCATATTAGGAATAATACAAATTATGATAGTAGTAGCTTCCAGGTGTTTTTTTCCCCCTCAGTCTTACGTAATGTTGCCTATTTATGAGACAGCCTAAAAATCACATTTTAATTAATTAAGGAAGAGGAATTATGTAAATATGGGAGTTTCCTTGGTGTACTTTGTTGTTGGTTCCCTAGAGTTACAGACTTCAGAGGAAGGCTCCCATTGGCTAGCTTTATAGCAATAAAATGCTGTTTTATTGAATGTTGCCTCATCACTGCCTGTATTTTTATTGCTACACAAGCAATGATAGATTAAAAATAACTCAAATATTACAGCATTTTATAAATTTCAGCGTTATTTTATAAACAATGCCCAGATAGAAGAGAGTATGAGACAAAAAGAGCAGCGTCCTGAAGTAGCCCTATTGCTTCTGTCTCTGAGCTGTGAGAGGAATGTTTGAAACCAATGAAACCAGAAAGTTCCAGCAGAGCAGGTTTGTCTCCTGGAGGGTGTGCTTTACACAGAGGCCTTTTGCCAGGAAGCCCAGACAACAGAACTTCTTTAGGGACAACTAGAGCCTTCAGCTCTGCCAGGAATTACTTGGGAAGAAAACCCCAGAAGCATTCCGTTCTCCAGAGGGCAGGTTTTGGTGCAGATTGGGGCAGATCTATGACTGTGTGTGTCACTCCAGGGCAAGTGAGTTTCATGCTTCACAATAGAAATGGTGAGCCAAGCTCAAGAGTTATTTGCAAACTGAGAACAGAAACTCACATAAATGGTTACAAGATAAAAAATGGAAACTTCATCAGCTATACAGAAAAAATAAAAGAGAACACAGTTGCTGGCCCAAACATACACACACACACACACACACACACACACACACACACACACCCCTCAAGGGCTGAGTGCTGTTAAAAGTATTTGTCAAAGAGAAGAGGAAAGCCCTCTGGAGCCAGAAGAGGGAAAAACTCTCTAAAAAGAAAACAGAATGGGAAACAGAATGGGAAGTCAAGAGAAATTAGGTCCTTAGGTCCCAGTCATGTCCCCATGACTCCGGAGAGAGAACATTGATCAATTCTCTCTGAAAAACAGCTAAACACTCAGACTTTTCTAGTAGCCCATGAAAATGTACTAGAGTGAATCTGAAATATGAGGGCTCTCTATTAGCTTTATATTTATGAAGCAGATCCTTTTATTTGTTATGTCTTGGCTAAGGATTCTAATAAAATTCTATAAAAACCTGTGAAACTTGGTGTGCAAACAAACATGTCACTGAACCGATGCCCAGAGAAGACCAGATAGCCCTTAGAGAAGAAAGGGAAGTTAGGAGACTGGCATCTCAGAAAGAAAGACTTTACATCCTGTGCTTTATCTCGATGCTCCTGGGTGTGTTATTATCATACATAAAATAAGGATGTTCACAGACTTGCCCAAGGCCACATGGCTAGAACTACTCAGTTTGAGATTAGTACGTGAGTTGTTGCCTCCCTGCCCTCCTGTCAGGTTTAATGTATTTATACTCACATTTTCTCAGTTGCTTAAATAGCCCCCAGAAAGACCATTCAGGGGCCATTGGTGTAGGCACTAACCAGGAAGGGGAGAGGGTTCTGCTACTGCCCAGTGGGCACCAATAACAGAACACAGCAAATCCTCACCTCTGTCGTGTGTAGCCTCCATGAGGTCATTTTAACTCTATAGCTGATCCTTTTTTCTGTGTTGCCTGATGGGTCATTTACATGGCACACCAGTGCCTCCTATTAAAAATAAACACACACATTTTTCCAGTCAAACCACACCGTGTATTTTTAGTTTAGAAAAATGAAAAGGGGAATGTAAATTTTCCAGACTAGCATTTCTCTAGGACACATTCACCTAACCTATTTTTTTCCTGCATGCCTCACTATTTTTTCCATATTACACTAGTCCTGAAATGCCATCAATATTCTGGTATATGTCACTATTCACCTGACGCTTTCCTCCTGTGGGGACATTTTATTTGTGCACAGTTGTGTTATTTCACTCTTGGTATCTCTATCAGATTCTGCAAATGTTAATGTTGTATCTGTCACAGTAACATTCAAATCATAGAAATAAGTACTGGAGGCTGGAAACTTCAAAAGTAATCAGAGAGATAATTCTCATAACTTTCTTTCAACTTTAAGATCATTTTTCTTTATTGGCTGATTGGGTTTTACAAAGAGAGGGTAGAAGCAAGAGAAATGATTGTATTTTTTTTAAAGTTTTTATCTATGCAGTTTCTCCTACTCCTACTTTTATTTTTCTTCTCTTCTTTTTATTTGCCCTAACAAGGTATTATTTGTAATATACTGAAGATGTATTATTTGCAGTGCCTTGAAAAGGAAAATTTGAAAAATGTGTGTGGTTTCACATGATTGATTTTTTCTTACCTAGGGTTGTATGAGTTGAATTTCTAATACAGTGTCATTCCTTATATTTATCATTTTCTTAGCCATTGGTGCAGAAAAAAATATGGCTACATTTCAGATTTTAAAATGCATTACGGTTATTCTCCTGAACAGAGTGAAATTTTGGAAAGCATCCTTCTCACAAAACAAAAACATCCTGAGGCTAAGTCTGGGGTGTGTGTGTGTGTGTGTGTGTGTGTGTGTGTGTGTGTGTGTGTGTATTGATCCAGCATTCCTGGGCTGAGCTATTCATCCTTGTGCCCTACAGAGACCTGGGTTGTTTTGTGGACACCTGTCTTTGTACAGCTTTGAGAGTTTGCTGTGGAGAGCACACAAAGGAAACATTAGGAGAATGGTGGCAGGTGGATCAGCTCAGCATGCAATTCATTTTCGAAAGGAAAGAGAATGGTAGAAGGTTTGACGTTCAGAGACTACGGTGGGAAGATTCCTAAGTCACTCTAAAGTTGATTATGGAATTTAACATGCCTGGCATGGAGCACATAAGAATAATCCGGTCTGGTATTTTTGTCATAGCATCTTTGCTGTAAACATTTTTTGCTGTAAAAGATAAAATAATGAAAAATAAAAGAGGGACATTAAAAAAGACATACTGGAATATGAAAAGTGAATAACAAAGTTAAAAAGACTTTACTGCAAAATACAAAATATTTGAATACACTTAAAATGTGTGTAGACTCATGGCAATACTGTGCAAATAACTGATTTTATTTTGTGGGTTGAACCTAAGCACTTGTCTTCCAAGTATTTTTGTTCATTTTCTTTTTGCTGTTGATTCATCTCCTTGTTCAGCATCACACTTTTTCTTTGTTGTTAAAATTTCTTTGTTAAGAGAGGTAGCAGTTTCCAAACAGCAGGATGCACATTTGTAACTGAGCTTTGCGTTGCGTTGTGAGAGCCTGTACATATTGTTTGTTCTTGGCGTGTTGTCACCTGTCCGTTGATGGATGTTCCAAAGTCCTATGGGAAATGTGGGTTCAACTCTGTGCCTTCAAGTCAACTGAAGGATTTGCGAACTGGTATGTTATCATTTTTTTGTAAGGTATGCAGTCTGGCTTTACACTCTTATTTCGCACTTCCGTTTTATCACCGTGTTTCCTATCAAGTTGACATACACGGTTGTTATCTACTATTTTAAGACCACCATGTTTACTCATCACCGTAGAGACCATTATGAGGTCTCAGGTCCATGTAATACAAAAATGGGAGCACTGGGTCAATGGAGAAAGGAAACCAAACTGTCAGTTATTTTATCTTTTACAGTAAAATTGCCTTATGGCAATTCGTTATGCAGTGAAAATGATCCCAGTGAAGATATCTACCGCAAAGATGCTTATGGTGAAGGTACCTAGAACCCCAAATAATCACAGATTGTAACAAATTACAAGAACTTTTAAAGAGCTTAGTTTCTCTCTAAGTAAAATAGATTTCTTACAATACTGTATTTGTTCACAGCAATTCCATGTAGGAATCATAGAAACTTTGCCTGTTCTAGGGAACTAAGATGTGCAAAGACTGTGAAATCTTTCTGCTGGTTTTTCTTTCATGTCATAACGACCTTCTTTTGTATTTTGCAAGTAGAGTGTTGGCAGTAAGTTCTACCTCTTTGCCTGGTTTTTGCTTATTTACTTGAAATGATATTTATCGCTTCTCAGTTTTACTTGTTATAGCAGTAAACATCAAAGAGATGTTTAACTACATGAACTACAAGTTTTTGGAGTCCTTAATGACTGAACATCTTGAAGTGAAATCAGAAGTTTGAGAACGGCTGTTCTGAGTTTCTTCTACCCTAATTTAGTCTCCTCTTTCTTTAATTTACCTTTGGGTGGCTAACTCTTATATACGAGCTACACTTTACATTTTTCTGTTCTACTTTGTCCACAAACCTTGACTCTCCCCCTACGCCCAGGTTCCCCAAGTGTGTGGAACAGACACACAGAGGTAACCAACTCAATTATGCTGTGGGAAATAAGAAACTAGAGGAAAACGGAAAACATCAAAAGGGGTAGTGTAATAAAAAAGAGCACAGGTGTTTAATAGATGTGTTCAAGAGATGTGGGCTCTGATCCTCTCACCATGGGAGCAAATTAACGTTCCTTGTCTGAAAAATGAAAGAGGAGATCAGTTGTTTTCAAAATACATTCCACAGACTTTTATGGTTCTGAAGAGGTGACGGTGGTTCCAGGTGGAATGAGAGACAGGGTGGGTAGACTTCCTCCTTCCCTGTCTCAACCAAGACAGAGCCACTTCTAGATCATCTTATAGATCAGAGTTTGGGATAAGACTTCATTTGATAAAAGAGCCCTTTTGCATGAAAAAGTTTGGAAACCACTGGACTAGATGATTTAAAGGCCTTTCCAGCCCTAACTTGACAGAAGAGAAAGGGATCCTGACAGGAAAATATGTCTACTTCGACTAAGACAATATAATTTTGGTTTTTGTTCTAAACTTTATGAGCTGAAGAGGTTGTCTCAAATGAATCTGAGATGAAAACTGTGCACCGATCCTAAGTGAAGAGGTTGTGAAGAGAATTTTCCTGTGTTCTACTGGTGGTCCTTGTGGCTTTGATATATGAACACAACCCTCCAGCCAACACTTGGTTACACTTTCTTTAACAGGATCCCTAACACCAGAGAAGCAAGTTTGCCTTGATCTGATAAAACATGATTCAGTAGAAAATCCAGGAACCTGACAGAGAAGTTTCTTTACTCCATCGGAGTTTATGGAACATTTGCCTTGCTATTGAGGTAAGAAAAAAAAAAAAGAAGAAGAACTGCAAGGTCTAAATAAGGTGGAGGACATTTAATAGATGAATCAAAGCAATAAAATATTGCAACAAAGTAGTATGTTTTAACTTTGAGATCTTATATGTCCTGTTTTCTTTTCCTCTGCTTAATAAATATTTGGACAAGAGACTTTCTACCTTGCCAATGTAAATATTGAAGGATAGATGTGTGAAACAACCTGTGTGAGTATACGAACAAAGAGCACAATAAAAGAGACAGAGCTTCAATGCAAGGGTTTTGATTCATCACCTGAATTCTTGGTTTTACATTCCAGAGAATGGATTTCTTCTTTGTTACTGACTACACCAATACTAGTAAGTGCCCTAGGAATATGTTTTTACAACACAAGATATTTCCTGAAGGAACAATTCTCTTGGGAGGAGAGAGCCCTTCTGTTTTCATCTCTGGTCCAGCTTCCACTCCAAGAATCTAGCCCACCCCCAACTTTTGCTGTGTAAGCATCTTATACATTCTAATTGAAAGAGTTTCAAGTAACCTAAATTATCATTTTCATGAGAGGGAGGTTGTGATTTTTTTAACTTCCATTATGGTATTATATCTACTTAGAAAAGCTCTAGCATTTTCAAATGTTTATAGTTTAAAACATAACGAGGGATTCCCTGGTGGCGCAGTGGTTGAGAGTCCGCCTGCCGATGCAGGGGACGCGGGTTCGTGCCCCGGTCCACGAGGATCCCACATGCCGCGGAGCCTGCGCGTCTGGAGCCTGTGCTCCGCATACGGGAGAGGCCAAAACAGTGAGATGCCCGCGTACCACAAAAAAAAACCAAAAAACAAAAAAAACATAACGAAATGCATGACCCTACTGTCTTAGGTTCTCCTAGGAAGGAGGCAAAATATGCTCATTTCAATTCCAGATAAAATAGTGTTTGAATTCAATTTCTCTGGAATTTGAAAATTGCTGTTCAAATTTCTCTTCTCTGAGACCTTTTAAAACACAGTAGCACTTTTGTTTAAAACAAAATCACAAAGTTTAAAATCTTTAATGAAGAACTGTTATAAACGTAAGAGATTTTTCTCATTAGTCATAGCTGTGTCACTTTCAAGATGTATCTTCCGATATAGCTCTCTATAAATTTATGACATTCTCTAGCTTGATTTTCTTCTCATGTGATGAGTACTTAAGTTTTCACTTGGATCATGAAAAAAAACCTTGAAAGTTAAACAGCATTTTGCAATTTTGATACTATACTCTTCGCTGATCCACAAAAGTTATGAATGGGTTAGTCATTTCCTGCAATTATAAATGACCTTAATGTGATCACGTGATGAACGTCATGCTATCTTAGTCAGTTATTTTGGGGGTCTTTGGGGAGTTTTTTGTGTTTCTTTGGACCAGTTCTGTAGGGAGCTAAATTAGTAAATTTATGTCTGCTATTTCAGCTCTAAGTTACACATGACCCAGTTTTGTATGCTTATCTGGGAACAATCCATTATTGACTTAGTTTGGAGTAGACATAATGTACTAATCTTAGTCATCAGAAATATGCCCTACTTAGAGAAGTATTCCATTCACTTTATTTCTCAAATGCACAGACCACTTTGAACAGCCCTTATCTACAAACAACAGAGAGGAGTAGTTTCACACTCCAAGAATTTATCATAAGTCACTGGAGAATTTGACATATTCCTTGTGCTTCTAACTTTTCTGCCTGAAGCTAATTTCAGCATAAACTCTTACATGATTAAATGAATTTCACCCAACCATTTACTCGCATGGTTTGAAGATCATAACAAAACTGATGGTTATATTTTGGGAAGAAACAATATGGCCTCAACTGCTTGGTCTGACACAAAACCAAACAAAATTACTTCAAGGTTTTCAAATGCTTATAGGCTTCTGGATTTAGAATGGTGATGAGTTTTTGCTTTTCTGTTCCACCTTTATCTTAATTTCTTAATTTCTTTCCACCCCTCCTCTTCATCCATATAATCCCCATCTCCCTTTGGTCAATCTGCTACTATATGTCATGTACTACATTTCTGTGGGTGACTTCAAAACTTTTTGGAACTGGGCATCATCCCCTTCTTTCCACATTCCTCTTCTTCCTTGTTATTCTGAAGAAATGTAATCAAAGAATGAAAAGACCAGATTTATCTGACTCAATAGTCTACCATCTGAAAAGACTGTCAGGACTCTATCAGAAAAAACATTGTATGTCTTTGTGGGGAAAAAAAAGCAAGAGAAGTATTTCTTGCTCTATAGAAGTTAGAGTTTTAAATATGACTTTTGATTTTCCATTGTATTAGTTTGCTTGGGCTGCCATAACAAAACACCAAAGACCAGGTAGCTTAAACAACAGAAATTTATTTTCTTACTGTTCTGGAGACAAGAAGTCTGAGCTCAAGGTGCTGGCAGGTTTGGTTTGTTCTGAGGCCTCTCTCCTTGGCTTGCAGACGGCCTCCTTCTCACGAGTTCATGCATGGTCTCGCCTCTGGGTGCATGCGCCCCTAATGTTTCTCTGTGTGTCCAAATTTCTTCTTATAAGGATATCAGTCATATTAGATTGGGGCCCTTTCTAATGGCCTCCTTTTAATTTAATCACATCTTTAAAGGTCCTATCTCCAAATACAGTCACATTCTGAAATAATGGGGGTTATGGCTTCAATATATATATTTTTGGAGAACTTGGTTCAGCCCCTAACACCAGTGTTTTGGTAAAACCCTCCTCAGGTAGCCACAGTAGATCTTTTCTAGCATGATCTGGTTTTCTATCCACATAAATATGAAAATGCCCATTAGCCATCTCATTACATCTGAGATGTAATGAGTAGCATTATTTTTGGAAATTGGAAGAGCTTTTCTCTTTGTCTTAGGATGGATTAATATATTTATGTATCCTAGAGGGCACTGTAGGTGCAGTGTTACTGTTCTGACTTTTTTGATTTACTTTAAATAAATACTATGCTATTTCGGAATGGAGTTAACCCAGGAGGTAAGACTGCTAAAGGTCAAGTTTTAAACACTTGTGGTCATCTAGCTTCTATACTTGAAAAGGAAGATCCACACTTAACCAGAGAGAGAAGCTAGATTAGAAGTAATCAGGGCCCTCCAGAGAAACAGAACCAAGAGGAAATGTATCTCTATCTCTATCTATTATCTACCTACCTATCTATCTATCTATCTATCTATCTGCCATCTATCTATCATCTATCTATTTTAAAGAATTGGCTCATGTGATTGTGGGCACTGGCAAGTCCAAAATCTGCATGGCAGCCTGGCTGGCTGGTGATCCAGAGAAGAGTTGATGTTGCAGTATTGCATCCAAAGGCAGTCTAAGACAGAATTACTTTCTCTTGCAGGGACCTCAGTCTTTGCACTTAAGGCCTTCAGCCTACTGGATGAGGCCCATCCAGATTATGGACGGTAATCTGTTTTACTCAAAGTCTACTGATTTAATTGTTAATCACATCCAAAAATACCTTCACAGCAACACCTAAACTGGTGTTTGACCAAACAACTATGTACCATAGCCTAACTAAGTTGACATATAAAAGTAACCATCACAGGTGGATTTTAAAATACAGTGGTGACAGTTCATTGTGACACTATGTCCAAGAGCAAGGCTCATGTTCTCGCTGTAAGTTAACCACTCTTAGTCCTCCAATGAAGGTAATGTTTTCAGCTGATCTGCCAGACAGCCATGCGAATGTGGGAATAGTCAGTGTTATAATGACCTCTTCCACATGTGCCAGCTATATAATGCATGCAAGAAGGCCACCCAGAGACTGGCTATGTACTGTGAAAGTTTGCCTTCTTGGAGGCACAGAACCATACCACATGACCTCTTGCCATTAGTTTGGTTTTTTGAATCCATCATGTACCACGTATGATTCTATCCCAATGCCATTTTATGGAAGTGATTCACATTTTGGAGGGGGGAGCTTCTTGAACCCTTTCTTCAAATGAAATCTGGAAGCGTAAACAAACAATGAAATGGAGCAACAACACTATGTGGGTGCAAGTGGATTCTTCACTACTGGCCCCTACCTGTGCCGATTTTACATCTTATTGTAAGTGTAAGGAAAGGGCTTGTTTCTCTGTAGTTCACATATGGGGGATATCAGATCTTCAGAATACACTCCAAAGTATGAGAAAAGCTAATATTTTCTCTGATAACTTGAGATAGCTATTGCAAATCCCTGACCTATAACTGGTGCTTTATTATTTCAGCCATTGTGTGTGGCCTCATTGGTCCTAATTTGTTATTTTGCTCTTCACTAAGCCCAGGTATATGCCTTCTCAGGCCGTAGTATATTGTGTTGGTGAACAGACTCTTACTTGAAAGGAGAGGCTACATACTAGGTAGCTTGTAGGCCTTCTCCCTGTGATTTAAAGGGAGAGAGTTCCAGGGAGAAACAATGACAGACAAGACAAAGGCGGGGAGTGATGTCTGTATTGGTAATATTGAGTCAAACTAGTTTAATTTATATTTGGTAGCCTCTAAGAGAGCAGAGGAGTATTTTAGAGAAGTATTTAGAAAGTATTTCAGAAATACTTCAGAGGAATATTTTAGAAAACTTCCAAATAGATTGATTTCCTTTTTTTTTAAGTTTCAGCATACATATGGGTTAAAGTCAGTTTTGAGAAAACTTCATTTACATAAAACTCTGAGAATACTGATTAAATAATGCATTTATTTACATGACTATTTTACAATAATCTGTGGAAAGATCAGGATGGTGCTAATGCCTGCCCTAATCTGAGAACCTGGGTTAAGGTTTACATAAAATTTCTTGCAACCCATGAAAGCCACATTTCCCACACTATTTACTACAGGGCCCCAAGGCACCTCAGGTAACTCACAGGGTCACAGCAGGATATTTTAAATTTTCAAGGAAAACACAGCAATGCTTATTATCTGTCAGACACAAGTAAATTATTAATTTAAGGACTTTCACAGTTTCAAGATTAAATTGTACTACATTCCTTTTAATGATGTCATATCTAAGAAGCTGAGTGTTCTGAAGTTGCTGTGATTAAAAGCAAGTAGCATGCAGGAATGAATATACAAGAGGAAATAAAAGTGGCAGTGTTCAGTCTGATTGCAAGGTTTGAGATGCAATGCAGTACCCAAGAGGCACATACATCCAATGCATTAGTACATAATTCTAGTCATTTAAGGATGAAATAAAGTTTTTCTTCCAGTTTATGTGTATATGTTTGTGTGTATTTTTGTGTGTGTGTGTGTGTGTGTGTGTGTGTGTACTTAAGTGTCTATTAAGTTGCTGGAACAAAAATACTAATTTGTTTGGACTAAACTACTTAAAAAACTATTAGGGGGCTTCCCTGGTGGCGCAGTGGTTGAGAGTCCGCCTGCCTATGCAGGGGACGCGGGTTCGTGCCCCGGTCCGGGAAGATCCCACATGCCGCGGAGAGGCTGGGCCCGTGAGCCATGGCCGCTGAGCCTGCGCATCCGGAGCCTGTGTTCCGCAACGAGAGAGGTCACAACAGTGAGAAGCCCGCATACCGCAAAACAAACAAACAAACAAAAACTATTAGGTAATCCTTTTGGCCTTGCTGCTGCCATGAAAACATCACACCAAGGGCACAATGAACTGAGAAAGTTTGCAAACCTTTATGCTAGAGATTATGGCTGCATTTGGTGCCTGCTACCAATTGAAGAACAGGTTTCAAAATATTCTAAATATGTAGTTTTTCACAGGTAATTGTGTATGAAAGACAGAAAGTGCGTGGGAGAGAGGGAAAGGAGAGAGAGAGGAGCTTTACATGAACGTTGTCCATATTATGCTTTTTCTGTTTATAAAAAAGGACTATATATAAAATAGATAATCAACAAGGACCTACTGTATAGCATAGGGAACTCTACTCAATATTCTGTAATAACCTATATGGGAAGAGAACCTGAAAAATAATGGGTATATGTATATGTATAACTGAATCACTTTGCTATACACCTAAACCTAACACAACATTGTAAATCAACTATACTCCAATATAAAATAAAAATAACATTTAAAAAAAGCATTGTGATGTTTAATCTCACATCAGAATCTCCTGCTCAGGACTTCCCTGGTGGCGCAGTGGTTAAGAATGTGCCTGCCAATGCAGAGGACATGAGTTCGAGCCCTGGTCCAGGAAGACTCCACATGCCGCAGAGCAACTAAGCCAGCGTGCCACAACTACTGAGCCTGTGCTCTAGAGCCCGCGAGCCACAACTACTGAGCCCAGGAGCCACAACTACTGAATCCCGCCCACCCAGAGCCTGTGCTCTGCAACAAGAGAAGCCATCGTAATGAGAAGCCTGCACAGCCCAATGAAGAGTAGCCCTCGCTGGCCACAACTAGAGAAAGCCCACACACAGCAACGAAGACCCAATGCAACCAAAAATAAATAAATTAATAAAAAAAAATATCTCCTACCCATTCCTTACCTAGTTTGCCCCACCTTGGCAAAAATGGTGTCACCATCCAATCAGAAACCTAAGCAGCATCCTTTATTCTTTCCTCTCTATTACCCTCCACAGTGGCTTTATCACTGAGTTTTGTTGTTTCTACCTTCGTCATATAGCTCCTGCCCACCCATTTCTCTCTGGCCTCACTGCCAACCCCTTGCGCAGACCACCCTCCTTCCCCCTATAGACCTTGATGATGGCAACAGCTCTCAACAGGTCTTCCTGCATCCACTCTTCCCCTGTTCTCAGCAAAAGAGCTTCTATAATCTTTAGAAAATATAAATGGAATCATAATTCCCCCTTACTTAAAACCTTCAGTAACGTCTCATTTCACTTTATGAAAAAAAAATATATCAAAGCTCCTTACATGACTTAAACAAATCCTACATAATTTGTCTCTCTTTTGCCTCTCTGACCTCATCTCCACGTCAGGCCCTCAGACTCCATGCCCCAGCGCACTGGCTTCTTTCCGTTTCCCAGGCACTAAACTTTTCTCCAACGCAAGGCTTTCTTGCCTCTCTCTGCCCGGAACGCTCCCAACCATCACCACCGATATGACTGACTCCTTTCGTTTTTCAGTAAAAACTGTGATTTTCTCTGCAAAATGTTCTCTAACCGCACGGCCCTAAGTTAAACCTCTCTACATAATCTCACAAGGAGAAACCTTCTCACGGCCTGAACTGATTGTGGTTTTTATTTGCAGTTGTCTGTTGATTATTTTATTGCCTGACTGGCCTCACTAAACTAGAAGCTCTGCTAGGGTACCTTGTGGTCTTTGTACTTATCGGTGTAGACCTAGTACCTAGCAGTGTCTCTGGTTGTGTACTCAGTGATAATCGGGAATAAATGAATGAGTGAATGCATGAATGAATGGGAGGATACCCTCCATTCTACCAGATGTGTGGGTTGGGATCTGGGATTGGTCTCCTTGATCTTTTCTACTCTGCTGGCCATTCCATCTAGTCTGGTCTCCTTGCCCTTGGCCCCTGCATCATCTGTAGATGAAATTTAAAGTGATTCAACAGTGTACCAGCTGAAGACAAATTTACAGACACAAACAAGGAAGCAGAGCCCCCCTTTCCCCTAAAATAACTCTAAATTCCCTAACTTTGCAAGTACAAATAAAGATTTCAGATTGTTTTTCTTGAATCACTCTTTCTTTTCCCTGTTAAGAACATGGCTATTTTAAATCTTTTCAAATCTGAAAAGATTTGAGTAATTACCATATGTAAGAGATTTCTCGAGCAACTGTTTTTTTTGTGCTAAAAATTCTACCCTGGCTTTTCTCTTTATAGAAGTCCCAGTAATGTTGTTCATATGAACAACATAGGAGCAAAACTTCTTGGGATGTCTGCTTGTGGCAAAGCAATATTTCAGTTTTCTAAAAATAAATCTTATCTCTAACTTTCCACTGTATTAAAAATGGTCCAAAATCCTAGGAAAAAAACTTTATTTGGTTCCTGAAAATGATGGGAAATTTGTGCAAAGTTGCACTGTAACTATAAGAAAAGGA
This sequence comes from Delphinus delphis, assembly GCF_949987515.2. Lineage (NCBI taxonomy): Eukaryota > Metazoa > Chordata > Mammalia > Artiodactyla > Delphinidae > Delphinus > Delphinus delphis. Next base: position 134,595,177 of record NC_082685.1, on the reverse strand, counting down.
TTTTGAGAGAACGTGCATTTGCATTCTATGTATGAAGCTGTTTTATTAGTTTTAGTTTTTTAATCTTAGTAAAGCATATGTGTATGTATTTCTATTAATTAAACATTTTATAAGTATGTAAATATTTACTTCCTAAATACTAGGGGTAAAGCTCTAGAGTAAACCCTAATCGACAAATAAAATGCATATATTTAAGGTGTACAAAATGATGTTCTGATATATATATGCATTGTGAAGTGATTACCACAATCAAGCTAATTAACACACCCATTCCCTTACATAGTTACCTTTGTGTGTGTGTGTGTGTGTGTGTGTGTGTGTTTGTGATGAGAACACCTAAGATCTACTCTCTTAGCTAATTTCAAGGATTACTAACTAGAGTCACCATGCTGTACACTAGATCCCCAGAACTTACTCATATTACGTCTGAAAGTTTGTATCCTTTGACCAACACCTTCCCATTTCCCTCACCCCCCTGCCAGGCCCTGGAAACCACCATTCTACTCTCTGCTTCTCTGAGTTCATCCTTTTTAGATTCTACATATGAGATCATGCAGAATTTGTCTTTCTGTGTCTGGCTTATTTCACGGGGCATAATGTCTTCCAGGTTCATCCACGTGGTTGCAGATGGAGGATTTCCTTCTTTTCCATGGCTAAGTAATATTCCATTGTACACAAATACCACATTTTAAAAAATCCATTCATCTGTTGACTGACACTTTGTTTCCATATTTCTTTCAATTCTTTTAATTAATGAAAATGCTGTGGAAAAGATGGGATGCTTACTGGAGCTTGAAGGGTAGATTTCTTTATAAGCATATTTTTAAAAAGTATTCTATAAGGAAGGACTGGACAAAGAAATAGCTGTCTTGGGAAAGTATTAGTAATAGATGAAGAAAGGCAGAAAATTTCAGAGGTCTCTGTTAAGTGACGTAGGCTGCAGTCATTGATGACCCAAATAATGATCAGTTACTTGTGCTGACATCCACTTCACGTATCAGGGGTACATTCAGTGCAAAATATGCCCTGGTAGCAATGGCCCTCTCATCTTTCCCACCTCTGCTTAGCAGAAGAATGCTGGGCTCTTCCCTGGCACTCATTCTTCTGCTCAGAAAAAAAAAAAAAAAAGGAAGAAGTTGAGTAGGTAGATGCATCCTCAGTAACTTCCAAGAATGTTCCAATGATGTTGCAGCGGGAAGACACTGGTTCTCCCTTCTGACTCTTGCCTTAGACTGTGACCTGGTCCAGGTTGCTCTGTGATGATGAAAGACCCAAGACGAGAATGTCCCTGAGCAGATAACGAGAGTTTCAGTGACATAGTCTCTACCAAGTGTTTACCTTAATAGCATTTACCAGAAGAATCCTGATCAGTATCTCTCAGCAGGAGATGCTACTTATCCTCTTAGAAGATTGTTCTGATTAGGGAGAATTGTTTCAGAGGAAGGGATAAATTCAGGTGAAGCTGGCGACAGAACCTAAGATTGCTGACGGCAAATTTTACCCGAGGCATGGCATAATTTTGTCTTCTGTTTCACTTAAAATATTTTAAATGTTGTAGAAATATGGAGGTTTAGCATTTTATAAAGATCATTCAAAATTCAAACTAGACTCCCACAAAATAAGGAATGGTGACTAGCATTGTGTTTGTGCCCTTCAGTGTTTGGCTGGAAGATTCAATTTAATCTAAAAAATGCAATTAAAATGTTAAGTCCCCCCCCCCACCGAAAAAAAAAAAAGTTAAGTGCTTTGTGTTTCAGTCAACAGGCAATAGATGTTACTATGTATCAGGTACCACAAAAATAGCTGTGGAAGATTTGAAAAGTTTAATGCAGGGTCTCTACCATCACTGGGAAGAAGAGACACAATCACAGGAAATACAAAATGTGTAAGGCAATGTGTAAGCAGCAAGCTAAGTAATTCAGCAATTGAAATTTATAGACTGAAAGCCTCATTTTAATTGCAAATTACATAATTGCATTTTCATGTTTTACAATAAATGAGATGAATTTCTCTCCAAATTGTTCTTCTCTTGGAGAGTCGATTTGGCCTGCATAGTCCACATTGAAAGCCAGAAAGCAGCACGCCCGGCACAAACATTGTTTTTCTGGAGCTACGCAGCCCCACACACACTCGCTGGGTTGGGCAGGCTGAAAAAGGTCTGCCTTAAATAAAAAGTGAAATATACAGTTATTATGGACATCTGAATTTTGAGATAAAAAATTTCCTCTTCTCTGGCACTATGAAAACGAGTTAAGATGTTCTCCCAGTAAACACCCAGGAGAATTCATTTGGAGATAATTACACTCTGGTGTTTAAAATTATACTTGGAATTTTGAAGTATTTGGATATGAGGAGAAGCTGTGGTTCAAATGTAGGGTTCAAGACTAAGAATCTCGGGGTAGATTTTGCAGAGTGGAGAAACTGTGACTATAGGATAATTTTCATTAGCTAACATACAATGTGTATTGGCTTTGGATATTTTCTCTGATAATCAAGAGAGCTAGACAGTGCATGTTAGTCCTATACCTGTTATTATATTGGATGAGACTTTCTGGGTGAACTATTCAGCTATTATTTTAAATATTAGGAGGCTAATTTATGTAAGCTTGAGCCGAAGGTCAGCTCACTCCTGGGATTCAGTAATGTTGAGGAATGTCTGATAAGTTGGTAAAATAGGCAGCACACATATATTCACTCACAGTCTTTGATTCACATGGGGAAAAATATTTGTGTAGAAAAAGTGGAAAAGAACTGGGATGGGCATCACGGTATCTGACTCAGGTAGGGGGTTCCATGGTAGACCCATTGGCTATCTGTTCAGTCCACCGGTCTTTTCCCCTTCTTTCAGATTTACTGCCGCCCCCTAGGGGCTGATGCCCTGCAAATATACTTGTATTATATAATCCCAGCCATGGCTGATTGGACCTGGACAGGACATTCTACTCAAGATAGGTCAGTCTGATTTTCTTTCTTGAGAATCTGAAATTGAAATTCCAGGATGACCAGGAAGTCTCTCCATGGGACTGAATCATATAAACCATTGTAATCACAACAATAGAGTCTGTCTTGTGAAAGGGAAGCAAAGAGAGCTGAAGAGTGAAGTAGATGTACCAGAAACTTGAGTTCCCAAGTTGTGCTCCAGTGGTTCTCAGTGACAAAGCGCAGCTCAGAGAGGAGAAAGGCATTTACACATTAACATGGAACCATCCTTGGCATAGACAGCAGTGCTCTGATGGAGGGGACAGTGAGCAATGGCAGTGCAAGGACACTGGGAATTGACTCTTGAGGGTCAGGTCAGTAGTTACCAAAAGGAAAATGGTGCAGGCAGATGAATTTAGGAGCAATACCTGGAGACCTCAAACTACAACAGTGTAAGATTGGCATCAATGAGATGAGTAGTGACTCACTGAACTTCGGGTAAATAGCATTAAAGTGACCCCTTTAGTACCCGTGATTGGTTAGGTGTAAGGAAACTTGCAACCATATGAGCAAGGGCTCTATTTCCAGAGCAGTCACTTTGCAAATAGTAACCAAAGGATACAGCATGGTGTTTATTTTTCATCCCAGGTGGACTTGTCCACTTGAATAAGTGTCACTCAATGGCTAGGTGGCTTTCGTCATATCTGTTACCTTCTCAGGACCTCACCTGCATTTGTAAAATGAGGCATCTGGACAAGATGCAATGTTTCTGGGTCTGAAACATATTTCTGTGAAACTAGAAATATCTTACATTTGTTCTCTTCCTTCGTGAAAAGCATTCACACACAAAAAAATTGTGGTAGCTAATTCATTTATTTTGTTTTTCCCCTACTCATAGAATTTATTGTCTGTATGTTTTTTTTATTATAAATCGACATTCGTTAACAATCTTTCTTATAAGCTGAAATGCAAATGGGCAGTTTTCTTAAGATACTGTTTTCAAAACAGTAGGTTTTTTACTATGGATTAAAAAAAAAAAGACTGTGCTGAAATGAATCTTTCCTCTATGAGGTATGGGACCCAAAATCTATTATAAACTTTCCTCTGGTATATATCAGTGACTGAACATTGGAAAGACATAATTCAGCTGTTGAAAATCTGATTTGTGTTTGCTGAAGTGTTCCAGGAGCCCCTCGAATGGAGACTTTCTTGAAGTTCTTACCAGTGGTGGAAGTCCCCTCACAGAGAAATGAAAGGTGGGTAGGAACACTAGGAAAGAGAGGATGATAAATACACCTACATCTTTGATAGCCTGTGCAAGGTTACATCAATCATAAATCCAAGCTTGCTAGATGAGTCAAAAAAAAAAAAAAAAAAAGGCAGAGACACAAGAATGCAGAACAAAAGATTTCCGCTGGAGAAACAAAGAGAATCAGAAATAGTGTAAAAGGTTACCTTACATGGAATTAGTAGGATAGCTTAGGACCAGCCTTAGGAGAACTTTGAAGGAGACAAAGAGTGTTGGGGAATAGCTCCATTGTTCTAAAAACTAGAGGACTTCTTTTCCAAGATACAATTTGTGTGTGTGTGTCTGTGTGTGTTAAAGCGCCAAGCTGGATGTATGGATATGACTTGAAAATGAATTGCAAAATCACCACCTCTACTGTGGGATGAGAGTTCCTCCGTATTTTTTAATTACTCTCTTTGCTGGAGTCACAATGTCCCTGTGTTCTGTAGAAATACATAGACATAATGACAGTTTAAGAGCTAGGTGCATTAAAGGAGTAGAAGAAGAAAGAGGGGGAGACAGAAGGAAAGAGAAGGGGAAGGAAGGAAAATTCAGAATGCCATAGCATATCAGGCAGTCTGCTGGAATATTCGTAAATGTGATATAATTTTTACCATGAAGGAGACCATGTTGAATGCTGAGAATCGTGTGGGATAAATGTCCTTCCTCTGGGGAAGAATGGAGATTTTTAAATAATGTATCAAGTGTCAAGGAGACAATATTATATACCAGTTAAGGACATGGATGTAGGAGTCTGGGAGATGTGGGTTTGAATCCGAGATGCTGCATTTGCCAGTTGTTCTAAGCATCAGTTTCCTTTTCTCCAAAGTGAGCCCACCCTCGAAGGGTTACAGTGACAATTACTGATCATAAATGCTTAAGGTTTCCTACACTGCTGCTCCCTGAGTAGGCATTCTTTACCCATTATCTCATTTAATCCTTACAACTAACATCTGAAATGGATATTATGCCCATTTTACCGAGGAAGTCCCTGATGGACAGAAAGGTTAGGACTTTTTCCCAAAGGTCAAAGCTGGCCCGTGGCAGCAAACCCAGGCTTTATGACTCCAAGTCTAAAGCATTTTGACTTACCTGGGATTTTGACCAGGGAAGCCAGAGCACAAGGAGGCAGAATGAAATTGGCATGGCACTGCTATACCTCTCCTGTCTTCACCGTCCCTTCTAAGGTCTGATTGTTCTCATGGGGCCGATGTTTATCTGGACTGTCCCCTTGGTAATGGCCCATGAGTGACCCTTCTCAAGGGTCACTGTAAGCAGTAACACAGAAACAAACACAGTGACTTTCTCCCCCAAGTTAATTAAATCAGCAGAGTCCCATTTAAATGCTCTTTACCTGAAGTTCTGTCTTTAAGAACTGAGCTTCTCTAAGATGTGGCCTCACTAGCAACTCAAAGCTCACCTCAAACACGTCTGTTAACAGCTGTTAAAGTTACAAAAGCTCTTCTTCTGGTTCCATTCAAACTCACCTGTGCGTGAATGCTGTCCCTCAAGGAAACTTGGAGAGGAACTTTATGTTTGGACCCTCTCCCATGATAATGATTAGAGGGCCGCCACCCCTGCTTTGTCTCAGGTTTTTACAATGATTCAAAATAAATTTGGAAGTTCCTGAAAACTCCCAAGTTTTGCATCCTCATAATGCATCCTCATGTTCCACTCACAGGTTTATTTACCAAACCACACGGTCATCAGGAGAGATGGTTAACCTCCTGCATTTACCGCCGCTGTTGTCAGTTTGCAGCTCATAGCTTTGGGAAGCCAGCCTTTGGACCGGGCTGGATTACTCTATATAACTGTTTTCCAACACTGGGTTACTCAGAGTGGTTTTCTCCTCCTCAATGGATAAGTTCGTGTTTATTGAGTACCTCCTATAAACTCAGCATTAAGGTCATAGAGAAACATAAAATGCCATGATTTGACCTCAAGGACTTTTGAGAGTACCCTAAGGAAGGTCAGGTCAGGTCAGGGGACAGTGGATTTTTTCCGGCCATCTATTACTGTTTGTTGCTCTATGTAACTAACTCTTCTTCTACGAGACTGATTTGAGCCAATCAATCAGAAAATGATAATGTTTTTTGTTTGTATTAGAACTTGCAGCCACATAGAATGCTATTAGACTGAGGGAAATTTAAGATATCAATAAAGAATGATTCCGGATTCATTTTCTGACTTTCCCAACCTTCTCACAGAATAATCTGAATTTTTAAAGGCTCATTATTGAAACCACAACTTAAAATAGAAGACCTAGATTCTAGTCTTGGATCCACCAGTGAGTGGCTGTGTACTCTTAGACGAGTCACTTGACCTCTCCAGATCTCAGATCTTCATGTTTTATAAAATGAAGGGGCTACCATGTGTGAGAAATTATATGCCTATAAGATCTTTTTTCAGCTATAATTATGAGCTCCTGGGGCCACTCTCCACAAAAGGTATTTTAAAATAAAATATTTAATTATCATCATGACAGATGTGTGGACTTGGCTGCAGGTGCAACCTCTGGTCTTAAAGTTTCAGGTCTTTGCAAGTAAAGGGGCACCTGTGGGATCCACAACACACAAGGACTGAAAGGTGGGTCCCTCTGACCAAGGATCATCTGGCTCCACCAGCAGCCTGTGAGACACCCCTTAAACTGACAGGCCCCAGACTACACTTAACCATAATCACAGCTTAATGAAAAGAGATTGAGAACTAAAGAGTTTTACTCCCTGCTCTGACGCTAATTTGAATTATTACTCTAGACAAGCTACTTACACTGTCAATTTCACATTTTCCCCCTTGGCCAAGAGGGAAGAATAGCACTGATTCTAATCATTTCATCAGATTGTTGTGAAGACACCCCTACACCTCCTGCACTGTACCCAGATACAAAACTACTTTCAACATCTCTGGTACGTGGTGGTCACAGTGCAGTTTGTGATGACAGATCTCATTGGTTCAGAATATATATGTCACTCACTGGCTTACCCACAGGATGAATCTTAAAGGACCATTCTTAGCTTGCCATGTCCCTGCTCAAAAACCTTCTATAGCTCCCACTCCTTGACACAGGTAGTCTGAAGGTCAAGGTCATAGATACTGTTTAGACTCAACATCTGCCTCTCAGCGGTCGTCAGCTGTTTATGCCAAAGTCTTTTGCACTCTTTTTTCTCCACTCTTTCTTTAGGCACTTCCATGAGGCTGTCCAATGACCTGACAGATCAGCCTGGGTTTCTGATCCCTTCCTATTGCCGGTCTGTGTCTGTCTTCCACTGAAGGGCCGACCACCTCACGCTGGTGCAGCTTCTGCTGCCAAGAGTCATCAGGTCCCTTCTCCAGCCTCCACTCCCATTGCTTCTGCCTCTGCTGCCTCAGGCGCTCACTTCTTTTTCCTGTTGGGGCTGCAGTCACAATGCCCGAAGTCCTAGGCTGCCATCCAAGGTCAAGAGTCTGACCCCAATCTCCTCCAGGCTTGTTTGCCTACCTCTCCTCACGGGAATGTTTTGTTCAGGCTAAATTTATTCCTTAACCCAACACGTCTTCCCCGCTTAGAATAACCTCTGCCCTTCTTACCTTTCCACAAGTCTCAAATGTTGCCATCTTGAACGGTTTAATCAAAACCTCACCTGCTCCAAGAAGCCTCCCTTACGGCCTCATGGAGACTCAGTAACCTTGTTTTCTCTCAACATCAATAACTTTTATTCTTTGTACTCTGCTTCTGACACTGCAATACTGTCCTAGGTGACTTTTAAAGGCAGAACTTCAGTCCTGCTACAAACTTTGTAAATCCTACCATTTAAAGAAGTGTTTTGGACTCTTAAAGTCCAGCTGAAATCTGTATTACTTGGGACAAAAGGTTGGGCAGAGTAAAAATACAGAATAATTTTATCTTAATTGATAATTTAAAAAATCAGACCTAGAGATGATGAAGTGATGGACTAAATAGAGTCACGATCTATTTCCAAATCGTTGACAACACTCTTTTCCCAACTACTTCAAAAGATTCTTCAAAAGCCTAAGCAAGGAGAGTGGGAAATAAGGCAAAAGCAATGACAGCAGTAAGTGATGGCTGGGCTTCTGCTTCTTCTTTCAATGCCTAGGAGACCAACACGGGTATGGATTACTCAACTGCTTCCTTTCAGGGACAAGGCCAGGGATGTACCAAATTATTTGACACATCCCTCCCCTTGTATCTAGGGGATGCTGTAACTGCCTTGATGTCTTAGTCTATTTGGGCTGCTATAACAGAAGTTTTATAGGTCTTAAACAACAGAGATTTATCTCTCACAGCTCTGGAGGCTGCAGAGTTCAAGACCAAGGTGACAGTAGATTGGGTGTTTGGTAAAGGCCACATCCTGGTTCATAGACTGACATTTTTTCTCTGTGTGCTCACACGGCAGGAGTGAGGGAGCTCTCTGGAGTCTCTTTTATAAGGACATTAATCTCATTGATGAGGACTCTGCCCTTATGACCGAATCATCTCCAATGGGCCCCACCTTCAAATACCATCACACGGGGGATCAGGTTTCAACATGAGTTTTGGGAGACACAAACATTCAGTCTTTATCACTGACCAATGGAATCCAGCAGAAGTAACCCTGTGTCACTTTCCAGGCCGATGCTGTAAGAGACTGGCAGTTTCCACTGCCTCTTACGTTCACATCTGAGATTGAGCCACCCTATTTGAAGAAGCCCAAGCAGTCCCACGGAGAGGCCCACAGGAGAGGAGTGAAGACCCCTGGCTGAGAGCCCCAGCGGAGTTCCCAGATGACAGCCAGCACAACTGCCTCCATGCAAACGAGCCATCACAGAGGTGGAAACTCCAACCCTGGTCAGGCCACTCCAGCTTATGCTTTGAGGATCAGAGATGAGTGGTCCACAGACAAATTTTTTATCAAAATGAATACTTGTTGTTTTAAGCCACTAAGCTTTAGGTAGTTTGTTAGGTGGTTATAAACAACCAGAATATAGTTAGAATTAGCTTCTGTCATTCTGCTTGAAAACAGAGTTGGCTGAGTTGACCTGACACACTTCATAATTATACGTTGAGTAGAAAAATCTACCAAAAATGTGGACGTTCTCACATTCGGATTTTTTTGGCCAAAAGAACAATTAAACAACACAAAAAGCATCGGCTCAAATTCTCAGTGAAACGATTACAAAATAACACTGCTTTAATTTCTCATATATATTCTGTAAGTTGGAAGAAGAATACGAATGCCATTTAAATAATGTCCGGTCTAAATTTTCCACTCTCCTGTAATGACAGAGAATACCAGCCATTAGAAATAAGGTCTAGGGAGTTCAGTGCTTACTTTGGAGAGGATGTGTGGATGTTAAGAGTATCCTATTTGGGGGGACCTACTAGGCTATGTAAGGATTTGGTGCCATTCTACATTCACCAGATACTTAGTGAGCTTTGATTACGTATGAAGCACCGTGCTGAGCTTTGGGGGTACAGTGTGACAGAGAAGATGTTGTTCCTGCTCTTATGGGGCTTACATGAGGTAGGAGAGAGAAACAGTAAACAAAGAATTATATATCAAATCACTGTATCACAACAATTTTGTTAAATGCCATGGAGGAAAAATACAGAGGGTATAGAGGGCATATTAGCAGAATTGAATCGAACTTGGCGGTAAAAACATCCTCCTTGGGAAGTGGCATAGGCTGACATATAAAGGTGAGTCAGAATTAGCCAGGTGGAAACGGGGCGGGAAGGAGCTCGGGGGTCTGGCCAGAGCAGACTGACCAACGTGGGGAGTGATGGGGGATGAGGCTGCCCCGGGGGTTTAGTGGTTGGATTGTGTGGCTCTTTTAGCCCAAAATAATAATTTTGAATTTTAATCTAAAAAAATGACACTCATGACAAGCTTTAAAAATGGAAATGATTATATTGATTTTTTTTTTTGAAATTGATGTAAAAAGTGACCCGATACATCTTTAATTTAACGAAGGAAGGTTTGGTGGGAGAAGAAGTTGGGGGGATGTTGATACCTGACTTCTCTACCCAACACATCTGCCCAGGACTTGCCTTCCCCGTAGCTTGCTCCCAGGTCCCTCCAATCTATAAAACTCCAAGTGGCTCTGCAGCTGAGGTCAGTGAGGACCTGCTGGAGGCAGCAGATGTTGCAGTCCACTGGTTCTTTCTGGAGGTGGGGGAAGAGCGTGACGTGGGTCCAGCAGGAGGAACAGACCGTGAGATGGCTTTCTTCTCCACATGAAGCCGGACGAGGAGCAGATAACCTCTTGCCACCGATAAAGAAATAGAACTGATTATTCCGTAGGTGGCATTTTCTTTTTCAGTATCGAACTAATCAAGGTCCTGCTGTGGTGGCAAGAGACACTGAATTGCTGAGGTTGCTGCCTTCAGATGAGAAAAAAATTGAGCACCTGAACTTAGCTCCATAAATAACTGACAGTTATTTGCCCTGGGGATGACGTTGCTCTGAATATTCCTACCAAATGCTAACTTAGAGATTACACTGTGTCTGTCAAGATGGCCATTGTAATTTCAGGAGAAAAGCTTCTCTTTGGCTAGGGCAAAAATGTATTTTAAGAAGCATAAGTTTATACCTGAAATAGGACTTTTGCCTGAATGTCTCCAAATGCACAAAACCCAAGGCAAAATCTTCTCTATAGTTGTTCACCCTTTTTTGTACTTGAATATGCCTAACCTCAAATCTGTTTTGTTGTTGTAAAACCAGTGTAAGTCTATAATTATTCTCAAGTTCATTTTATTCATAATCAAATAAGCATTATAATAATAACTACACGTCTAAAACTATACTAGCAATCAATCCTCTTACACCAGGTAGCATTTTAGGAATTAACTTTGCCCATCCAAACCTACTTTTCTAATAAAGTAATTTCAGCATCACTTCTATGCCAGGCACATGGGATGCATTTAGGAACTCTTTTTGCATATGGAAAGATGACCTTTAGGTTATAAAGGTTTCTCTTCTAAAGCTATGAAGTATTCTCTCTTCTCGTGGACTTTGGCTTAAGTATTTATAAACCTACTATTATCATAAGTGTGTAATGTTTTGTTCATCTTTCAAATCTTCCCTAGATGCTTGTTCCCAGATATATTTGAATAACACTTTACTTTCCATGCAGATATTCCAGAATCATAAAGCCAAACCTGGGATCCTTCAATCTTACTCTTCATTTTAAAGAAACCTTACAATAACAGGGTGATGCCTACGCTGTAGCAATTAGAAGTGGGGTTCCTGACAGCATCCCCCAATAGCATTCTTTCACCTTTCATATCCAGTTCATTTGGGATTTCCCAGTTGTACTTTGGCTCTCAAATGGTTTACAGAAAAGGCGCTTCCCTCTAGCCTCCCTATCCAATCACATGAAACATTCACTCCAAATCAGTCGTCAATGGCTCCCTCCTGCCTTTTGTATTTATTTCAAATCTTGCAGCTCAGCCTTCAAGGCCCCCTTCAAGGCCCCCAGTGGCTCCCACTGAATCCCTGTTCCTCAAAGGAACTCTTCCTTTTTCATCATTTTGGTTTTCCCATTGCATCTGCCCCCTACACGCCCAACGCATACATATAACCCCAGTTCATTTCAGCTCCGTGACTCTAGTCAAGATATTTCCCTGCAGGCAATGCTCTTTTTCTCCTCATTCCATTATTTCAGGTGTTGAACTTAGGCTCCTGTCTTGCTAAAGGCCCACCTCCTATATAAAACATTATCAGGTGTGTTAAACCCATGTAAGTAGTGAAGGAAAACATACTGTGCAAGGAGTTAACAGAGGGAAGCAAGCCAATCCCCATCGCAGGCTCAGAAGAGGCTCAGGATGTGTCATCACATTTGGCTGAAGGTAGAGCCAGGCAGGCGGCAGAACACAGGGACCTTGTTGGGCAGTTTGCTTGGAGCTCCGTGCGGGTCCCACGCTGTAGAGCCAGGTGATCCTTCCCCCACCCCAGCAGGGTATTTGGGATTCTGCAGAAAAATCGAACTAGAGGGGCTCAGCACCAGGGGACACCTGGGACACTGAAGGGAAGGAAGAGACACTATCCTGGAAAGAGGAGAATTAATTGAAATTCTACAAACTGAAATGAAACTCTTCAGCAACGTTGCACTCTTCAGTTTCAAGAATACTGTGAACCAGGCACATATTCCAGCCAGAGGACTGGAAGATTCTTCTCTGGAGAAAACAAATACTCTCAAAGGAAAAAAAAGATCGAATGCTACTGGCATTTGGAAACAATCCCCTGATGAAATGGCCAGATTTCTACCCAGTCCCTCTGTGCTGAAGTCTACCAATTGCAAAGTTTTGCCAAAGCACAAGAGATTCTGAATTAGTATTTTATTAATTTTAGGAAGGTCCCTTCTTGAGAGACAGAGATGAAAACAACCACAGAGAGGAAAAGGAATTTGAAGGAAACAGAGGTAATGCTGGGAATATAAAGAAACATCAGAACTCTGATCAGTTTCCTTGGAGACAAAAGAAAGTATTATATCTATGGAATGATAGAAGACTATTAAAAATTAGCAAATAAGAGTAAAAAAGAACTTTTGAAAAATAAAAATGATTCCTCATGTAAACAAATTGAATATAATTTTGGAATATAATATTGAAGATATATTTCGAAAAAGTAAAACCAAAAACATTGAAAATAGAAGAGTCCAAATAAATGAAAATTTGATCAATACGAGATGGATCAATATGAGATATTCAACTCTCAAATAATAGGAGTTCCAAAATAAAAGAGAATAAGGAAAAGTTAATAATGATGATGATAATAATATCATTATTTCTTATTTGAAAGGCGTGAGTTTCCAACTTGAATGAGCCCAGCATCATAAGTGAGAAAAGACCCACACCAACTCATGTTATGGTGACATTTCAGATAATGGGAATAAAAAAAATATTAAAAGCTTTGAAAGAAAATAAAAATATTCCCCATAGAAAGGATAAAGAATCAAAATGTTAATAGACTTTTCAGCAGCAACACTGGAAGCTAGAATATAATGGGGCAAAGGAATCAAAATTTTGAAAGGAAATGAATTGCAACCTAAAATTCTAAAATCAACTAAGTTATCAGTCAGGTATAAATTTAAAGAAATAAATTTTAAGATCCTTTCCCACGCATAGCTATTGGAAGAGTTTCTCCAACAAAATAAGGAAATAAACCAAAATGAGACAAAAATAGATCTAAGAAACATGGAATAGTGTCTCAGAAGTACAGTTCCAGCAGGCCTTCCAGGCAACCAGACCAAAGTAATGAGAAGGTTATTTAGGAAGATCTTAACTTTAAAGACCAATATGCATCTGGCTATATTTACTTTTAAAGATGAAATGCATACAACTAGAACCAGCTTCTATTTCTATTGCTTTGTAAACTAGGCTGAGTCTACCCACTCACTGTGAACACATCTATAAATAAAATGTGGCCAATGGCAAACTCTAAACACAAGAAAAAAAACAAACAATGTAGGTTGGTGATGTTACAAATACAAGTTTCCTCAGTCCAACGTAGAGACTGTGTTTGTTTGTTTCCCCTAACAGGTTTGCCTGTGTATCCAGTCCACAACTGTAGGCCCATAGTTAGTGCTGTGACATGACCCCAGTGGGCCTTTGGCACATACTTACACGGTCTCTCCATTGAAGTCCTGTCTCTGATTCTCTCCTGCCTCCTCCTACTATTAGTGTCCACTGACCTCTCCCTCTGTTAAAATGTGCCCTCTGCAATTCCTCTAGCCCTGGGAAAAGTACCTGGAATGCTAACAATTTACCCATCCTTAGGAGCATGTCTTTGACAAGAACCAGACTATTCTCTCCTACTCCCTTCTCCCCAAAGAAGACAGACAAATTCTTCCCCAAACTGGCACCACTACTTAAATTTTCATCTAGTTCTTCTAGCTGTTATTCTCAAAACCCTTGGGAGAGCAGAGATGTGAGCGTGATTAGAAATCTTGTCAATAGAAATTACATCAGTTTCTTTTAATCTCTTGATCAGTGAAGAAACAAACAAATAATGCAAAGCATTGTGGGTTTTCTGTCTGCAAGAGGAGTTAATGTGCACAGATCCGATTATCTTAAAAATCAGTGTCTCTTACCTTTTAGTGAGTTTGTCATGTTGATCCATCAGGTGAATTTAGCCAAAGGCTGCACCACCAATTTAATTTCATTTCGTTATACTGTCAGTTTAGAAGTGTCTTTACTTTTTAAATAAATCAAGGTTAGTATGGTTTTATTTTAGATTTCAATTGGTTAGGATTAGTTATACCTGTTTATGTACCCAAAAGGTAGGGATTTATAAACTCTTGCCATATGGGGACACATTAAACGGTATCAGGTGCTAGTGCTGTACTTAATTGTCAATTGGTAAATTCAATGAAATATTCTTTCTTGGTAGAACTAAGTAAAAAAAATTTGGAAGTTCAACACTATGTGGTTCAATATAATACATGTTAGTATTATTTTGAAGGGTTACTGCCTTCAATGACTACTGGACTGGAATCAAAAAGCCTTGGTTCGTTATGAACTAAATATGTAATATTAAGAAAGCCCCTTAACCTTTCTGGATATCAGTGTTCTCATCAGCAAATTGAAAGGGCTGAACAAAATTATCTCTAATATCAACCTCTAGAAACATATGATTCTTTTCGTCTGCGTTGGGTCTTCGTTGCTGCATGCAGCCTTTCTCTAGTTGCAGTGAGTGTGGGCTACTCTTCGTTGCTTTTTTTTTTTTTGAACATATGATTTTATAATTACTATTTTTGTGATAGAAAATTACCAATAAAAATAAGAGAATACAGGTTGAGAAATTTTACTTCAGGAGTGAATACAAGTGACTGGCTTCAAGTTGATAATCTAGGTAAAAAGGATGTATGTGTTTCTTGAACAAATTATTCTAATTCAGAAGGAAATGTGAAATGAGAGTTCCAAATTGTTGTTTTCTTTTTGAGTATCATCACAAGTTTTGAATGTTATAGTTCTTTATTAATATCATAATATTGGGCTCATATTTACATAGTAATTTAATTTTCCAACTCTCATCCTTTATTTAATAACAAGAGCTATCATAGACAGAGGGCTTATTATGAGCTAGGTATTTATTATGAGCATTTTATACACATTTTCTAATTTAATTCTCACAGTATGCATATAAGGTTAGTATTATCATAATAATACATAATAATACAAATGTACTGAGCAATAAACTGAAGCCCAGTGAGGTAGGATAATTGTTCAAGGTCATAAATTAGCAAATGACAGACTTTTTACTCTGAATCCATCAGTCTCCAAAGGCATCTCTTAGTCACTGTGGTACCTTGTTTATAATTCTTCATAAATATTTTAGCAAATAAATGTGCTACATTTATTTAATTTTCTCCAATTTCTAGTCAGTCTTTAAAATGTTGGAGATCACTTTTTTTTTTTGCTGAGCAAGATTCTCACCATTACAAAAATTAAGTGTCATTTACGCATAAATGAAAATGTTAACAATAGAAGAGGCTTCTTAGGCTTTATGTAAATCCAAGATCTTGTGAAACAAGCAGAAAATTAACACAAGACTTTCTTGCCAAAGTCAATGACAAGTTAGAGATGAGCAAATTTTCATGAGGCAAACTGTTAACTAAATGTAATACCTAGTTCCAAAAGTAATGATGTTATGGCCACCTGACAATTTCACTTTCAAGTGAAAAAAGTAAAAGTTAAATCTTTCTTTTTACGTAACCCATGTATTATGGATTGAATCATATCCTCCAAAATGGTATGTTGGAGTCCAAATGCCCAGTACTTCAGATGTGACCTTATTTTGAAACAGGGTCTTTGCAGATGTAATTAAATTAAAATGAGGTCATTAGTGTGGGCCCTAATGCAAATGACTGGTGTCCTTAAATAAAAAGGGGAAATTTGGTCACAGACACAAAGGGAAATGATGAGAAGAGACAAAAGGAGAAAATGGCCATCTAAAGCCGAAGAGAGAGGCCTGAAACAAATCTTTCCCTCACAAATCTCAGAAGAAACCAACACCTTGAATTTAGACTTCCAGCCTCCAGAACCGTGAGACAAATTTCTGTTTTTTAAGTCACCCAGCTTATGGTACTTTGCTACAACAAGCCTAGCAAATTAACACACCATGTTTTCTAGGCCATATCAACTGTGCATTAAGAACTTGAAGGTAGAATATCAGTGTTTTTCTGGCTCTACCCCTTTTTAGAAAAACCAGACATCAATTTACTCACAAATAGTTATCAATCCTGTGCACTCTGAAGCCTTTCCACTTTTTTCTCCTTACATTTTCATTGTCCGATTGTAGTCCCTGTTTTATGAATACTGCTCTTGGCTTCCTGCATTTCACTGGTGGAAATCAAGATGAAGACTGACAATAGAGGGCACAGGACAGGCCACAGGGATGAGGGATGCTCGGGACTTGGGCATGGTCCAGCACACTTCATAAGGAGACTACAGTGGAGTTTGAATCCAAAGAACACAGTATCCTCAGGGCGTATAACCCTTGGTGATCTCAGAGCTGGTAGGTGGCTGCTCTCAGACTCAGAGACCCTAATCTTGACCATAATGGTTACAAATACCGTGTTATGAAATTAATAATTAAAGAGTACTATGTTTTCAAGAAATCTTAATATGCAGACTGGCATTACTTGCTATTTGGCTATGCATAATCAGATATTTAATACAAGGCTAAAGCACTTATGTATATATTAAGTCAGCAAATATTTACTAATGATCTCCTGAGTTCCAGGCATTTAAATCACTTGTAGAAAGTCATGATTGTAAAGGTTTTCTGCTATGTGCTTTTGAGCATGTCATGTAATCTCTTGGGCCATGTTTTCTCTACTTGTATGAAAAGGGAATTGTATGATATTACCTGTAAAGTCTTCCTAGCTCTAAACTTCTATGACGTTAATGATTCCATTCATTCCATACTTTAATAATCCTTTGTTTCCACCTTTTGATATCTTCAATTTGTGCAGAATTCATTATCCTCATTATAAATTCCAAATGCGTGGCTGATTCTTCGATCTGCTTAAGGCTGCTCACGGGCTTCGGGCTGTTAAAATTTTTTAGGTCATAGACTAAATTTGGAAAATGGCAAGATTTTAAGCAGCTACTGCTTTAAGATTTAGTATCATACTTTCTATTATCCCCAAATAGCCCTTCTTAACATTTACCTTCTACTTCTGAATATGCTATAAACAGTCTACTTACCTTGTCAAAATTAACAGCTATCTTGAGCACATTAAAAGGGCACCATTGTGAAGTTTGTTTTATGTTTCTTTCCATTAAACGTATTATTCTCAACATCTCGCTGTTTTACATCTTTTCCCTGGTGTTGAGCACAATTACCACTATATTCTTATGACTCTGCTCTAAAGCTCTCCTTCTAGCTGAAAGCCACACTACATCGTTAACTCCACAAGGTCCAATAACATTTTCCCAAACATGTTGTGACTGTCACCACTGGAGAGCAATGCTTTTAGGGGAAAACATAGAGTTGGTATGCAGCACGTTCCTTTCTTTTATGCTTTCCTAATTTCAGATAATTATTGAGTTGAAGTTTATTAGCTAATTGTGTACATGCTGCGGTATTCAAGTACTTTCATTTATGTAGTTGACAGTAACTAGAGTTTTCTTCAATACAGGTATTTTTCTTCAGATTTGGGAGGTGAAACTGCACTCTACTAATTGTGGTTATTGGAAGCCCAGTATGGCTCTAACTAGAATTTAATCAGTTGTAGTTATTAGGGAATTATTCCATGCACCTTGGGGAATTATACTAATTTTTCTCTACCAAGATATCATCCAATTGGCGCTCCACTGATATGTCCACAAATCATGGGCATTGTTTTACCTGTAACAAGGGGAGCAAGGTCAGGGGCAGGAACTTGAACCACTTGAGCTAAATAAACTTAAGTTCAAGTTCAGTACTGTGGTAACATTTTAACATTTCTAGTTCTGCTCTTCTCAGTGGTTTCAGAAAACACATAACTTTTATATCAATTAAAATTAAGTTATTGGGTATATACTTAGAAAGCTCTTAGCTTAGTTAGAATTGATTTATTGGTCACTATAAAATACATTTTAGAAATTGAGTTTGATTTCACTGCTACCTTTAGCAAAGATTTGTAGCATACACTCTATGTTTACACAAGGTGCCTCTTGACTTACAGGTATGAAAAGGTCTCTTTGGTAAGGATGAAAATTTGCCAGACATGTTTAAAAACATGTTCTTCCTTTCTTCAAATTGTCCTCAGGCTCCATACTTGCCAGTGTTCTAATTGGGAATTCATATAATGGTTGGTCATCTGGTAGCCTTGAGTACCCCCAAGATCATGTCTCAAAAGATACTCAAAGAAGACCTAGGTTCCTGACCAAGATCAAATGAGAGAAAGCAAAGTGATTTAAGGCATAAAGACATCCTATGGTGGTGGTGATGATGATGATGACTCTTTTTTATAGCCTTATGGAGGAATAATTGACACATAATACACACCACATATTTAAAGCTTACAATTTCATCATGAACCCATCATCACTCCCAAACATTTCCTCTTGCCCATCTGTAACTCTCCTTCCCACTTCCATCAGCTCCATCCCCAAACAACCACCAATCTGCTTTCTGCCATGATGGACTACATTTTCTAGATGTTTATATAAATAAAATCTTATAGTATGTATTCTTTATTTGTCTGGCTTTTTTCTCTCAGAATAGATAGCTTGAGTTTCACTCATATTATTGTGTGTACTAATAGCTCACTGCTTTTGTGGCTGAATTGCATTCAGCTGTATAGATATACCATGATATGTTTACCCATTCACTTATTGATGATAACCAGCAAGAAAATGAGCACCTCAGCCTTATAACAACAAGGAAATTAATTCTGCCAATAACATGAATGATCTTGGAATAGGATCTTGAGCCTTAGGTGAGGCTGTACATATCAACACTTTAATTTCAGTCTAGAGAAACTCTATAAAAAGGACCCAGCTAACCTGAACCCAGACTCCTGACCCATGGGAACAGTGAGATAATGTTTGGGTTATTTTAAGGCTCTGTGTTTATCATAATTTGTTACATAGCAGAGGTCAGGAAATGCTTCCGTGAGGAAGTAGCATATGAAGAAATCAGAGTCTGCTACGGGGGTGATAGGAAAGAAGATTGCTGACAGAGGTTGCATCCTGCCCAAATGCCTGGGGGTGGAAGGAAAGGGGGAGGATTCAAGGAACTGAAAGAATATGATTGGCTAGAGTGTAGCTATTCAGAAAGGGAATGAATTGAGATGAGCCTGGAGAGGTAATCAGGCCCTGTAAATGTTTGGTCTTTTTGTTAAGAGCGCTGAGACCTCAGGAAGGTTTTTAATGTGTTGTAGGGTGAAGAGGTGGAATGACTGATGTGATCAGATTTGCTTTTTTGGAAAGATTATTCAACCTGCAATTTGGAGGCTGGGCTTGGAGAGGGCAACAGTGAATGTGGAAACCAGTTAGGAATGCAATGCCATATTCCTGGAGAGAGAAGTGGGCAGTACACAGTTGAGTATTAGCAGTGGAGGCCAAAAGTGAACAAATTTGAGTTAAGAAAAGCCTTAGACAACCACATGGAGATATCAGGTAGAGAGTTGCATGTACTGATTTGAAGCTAAAAATGTGGGTCTACACAGAGACAGACTCATTGACCTGTAGAAGGTAATTGAAGCCATGGGCATGTACGAAACAACCTAAGATATCAGATTCTTCAATGCTTAGTTCTGCAGGATAATATTGCAAAGAAGACTTTTAGTAGCCAGAGATACTGAAAGAAAAAAGTGTGGCAAGGAGGCCAAGAAAAGAGTATTCTGAAAAGAAGGGAACGGTTCACAGTATAAATAAATACTAAGAAGCCAAAAAAGTATGAGCTCTGAAGATGTCTGCTGTGTTCTGAAGGTCTTACAAAGAACTGTTTGGGTGAGATAATAAGGGTGGTGAGGAAATAGAAATATGGTAATATAGACAGCATTTTGGAAAGTTTGTGAAAAAGAGGATGAAGAAAGGACTCTAGCTTCAGGAGAAAGGAGGTCAATGAGATTTTTAAAATTTGTTTTGCTTGTTTGTTTAAAAATAGGAAAGATTTAAATACCACAGGAAATATCCAGTGAAGGAGTGAACCACTGTCATTTATTACTACTGTGCTTTTATTACTTAGTGTGACTATTTGTCCTATGGAAAATGAGAAAGATTTTATTTTTTTTATTTTATTTTTATTTTATTTATTTATTTATTTTATTTATTTATTTTTATTTATTTTTATTATTTTATTTTTTTTATTTAACAGCCTAGGTAGTCTTCCAAGACTTTAGAGCTATTCTTTTTCTTTAGGATCCTGGCTTAAATTTTAATTACAAAGAAGTCCAGAGGAAGTTTGTGCAATAAGTAAGCAAACACAGGAGCTCATTCAGAGCTCAGTGTTTGTTGTTATAGTTGTTCTATGACCTGGGTTAATCAATTAATGAGGCAGTACCTTTAATAGCAGCCCCTGTCTTCTGAATACTGTCTAAGCATCTGTGATAATTATTCAGGCTCTAAAAGAGTACTGTTACTCACCAGGAGCTCAAGCTCTAATGGATGAACAAATAAAAGCACTGGAAGGTTTGTGGAATACTAATAGGAGGAGAAACTGGAGGAGAATTCCTATTTCCTATAGTATTATTAAATCTTTCTCTTAAAATTAAATTCTTGTTCAAAGAAGTCTCTACAAGGTTGTTGGGTTTTATGTTTGCTTGTTTGTTTTGTTTTTTGTTTTTCTGATACACATAAGAGTGAGCCAAAATTCCATCATCGCCATCCTTAAAATAAGGCTGTATCCATGCCACACAACATTTATAAGAAAGTTGTGGCAGTCATTGTTCGTTGATTAGCGAATATTATGAAGTCAGCTTTAGCCGTCCTACATTTTTGTTCCAGTCTTTACTTTCCCAAGCTTCTATTTTCCTCCTGAACTTCCTATGACTATTCAGGAAACAGTCAAGGCTTTGTTATATGCCCTGCCCTCGGGGCATTGTTGACATTGCAAAACTACTGAGTAATTGCTCACTGTGAGGTCTCAAAATAAACTACTGACAAGGACGACAGAACCTATAGCTTTCAAATAAATGAACCTGGATATTTTGAGTGCCAAAAGTCTGAACTTTATATCATAGAGGAAGAATATATGAAGAGATCCAAAGGTCCCCAGTCAGCTCTGGGAGACTGCCTAAGAGCTACCGCGTAAAGCACCATCTTTGCCAATGCTAGGAAGCCCAGTGGGAGTCACATCAGCTTGTAGGTGGTTCAGTGACCATTCGAGGATGCACTGAACAATGATTGTGCAAGGAAAACCTTCTCGTGGCTACCCTGAAAAGTAGGCTCCAAACAAGGTGATCGGGGTATTGTCCAAAGAAAGTAGAATTCATTTGTACATGGTCTCCGATGTTAGAACGTAATTAGTGAGAGGAGGTTCTGCATGTGACCTTGAAATGAGAAGCCCCACCTCTACCAGAAAGTGCCATTTTTTTAAATTAAGAAAGAATAGCATGCATGGTGCAGATAACATATTAGAGGAGATAGAAGACTGGGGCTATCACTGTTGGATAAAATTAACAATTGTGGATGATCACTGATATCCTCTTACCCACTGTCAAATTATCAATCTGTAAAACCAATCTGATTTTGAAAATCTGTACAAATTACCTTAAAATTCTTTTGTTTATTCCATCATACATGTATCTAAGAACATTATGTGGATATTTCACTTGGCAAGTGACAAAAGTAGGTCTTTTTTAACTCTTGATGTCCTCAAACTGTCAGGGCAATGGGAGTTCCTGATGTGTTTTAAGGTGCGTTGCCAAGCCATGTCCTCTGTGATTATTGAAGTAATGAGCACTTAGAATGGATTCCTGTGGCATAACTTATTCTATGTAATTCTTCAGCGTGTAGATTTTGATAAATTTTGTTCATGTAGGAAAAAAAAAGTTATTTTTGATAATTGAATCCTGTCAGGTAGCATTGCTCATAAGTTACTGCTGCTTTCTTTTGAAAAATGATGGATATAATATACAAGTTGCTTAATTATTTGACTGACTTGGTTTCTGAAGTCTGCCAAAACATTTTCTTTATTTGGCTTAAGAATTGTTTGGGAGTAGCTTTCATGTGAGATAGCATAAAATCATCTATTAAAAAATATATATAGAAAAAGTTCTAGAAGATTCTAGGATGTTATATATAAATACATAGAAAAGGTTCTAGAATGTTCTAGAAGGGTGTATATATTTTTATATATAATATATAAAAAAGGTTCTAGAAGGGTATACAGAAACTGTATATAGTAGTTAGCTCTGGAGAAAGAAGTTGAGTGGCAGACATGGGGATGGCGACAGGGGTTGAGAAGGAAATTTTTAATTTTTTCTATGTATAATTCTGTATTGTTCTTTTTGGTTTTTAAACAATGACCTGGTATTAACTTCGTAATTGAAAAAATGTCTGTGCCTTGAGAAACTCATCTGGCTTCTTTTGCACATTCTTCACTTTGGGTTTTAGAATGCATTTTCCCCTTTTCTAGGTTGTCGCTGTTTGCTGTTTTGCATATAAAACACGCTAAAAGAGATACCTCTCTGACTAGACTATAGAACGCTTTTGTTTTTTTCCCTTCTTTTCCTGTGGAAAAGATTTGTAAAATGAGATCAATAGAACACTGGGATTAAATAAAAATCAGTCATGGCACTAAATTCTCAAGGTAGACATTCAGTAGCATCTATTTATCATAGATTCTGTGTATCTTATCTATATATCATCTGCAAATAAACTTATTTTAGTAGAGTGAGTGGATTTGTTTTGGTAAATGTTTAGAGCAGTATGTTTCCAGAATAGGCATTTCAGCAGTGTGATAATTGTGCATTCATGTTTTGTATACAGTATGACAAATCCAATCAATGCTTATTTCGCTTTTCATGATTCCTATAATAAAAAATACAATAAAATGGAATATGAATGTCCTGAGGCACTCACTGCTCTGTATAAATAGAATTTTTAGTTAAGGAAGAAAACACATGATTACTTATTTTATTAATTTAATCTTAGTTTTTGCCATTGTATGTCTTTAAATCAGCTCCTATAAATTTGTGTCTGAAGTACCACCGTACTGAATAAAAGTCTAGAGATGGTGAAGTGAATATTGCTGAAGAACTTAAGATATTACTTATTTCAAGACAGTCTTCTGGTAGAAATCTCATTTATTTTATTTTAGATGATGGCCCTAGAACCACCGATTTTTTTCAGCAAAAGAAGCCTTTTTTCTTTTAATTTCACATAACAACATTGCTATGTCTAAGTGATTTTAATACAGCTTCTAGCTTTTATAATCCTTTTTTTAAAAAAAAATTTTATTGGAGTATAGCTGACTTACATTTTTGTGTTAGTTTCAGGTGTACAGCCAAGTGAATCAGTTATGCATATGTATATATATATATCCATTCCTTTTCAGAGTCTCTTGCCATATAGGTTATTACCGAATATTGAGTAGAGTTCCCTGTGCTATACAGTAGGTCCTTATTAGTCATCTATTCTGTATATAGTAGTATGTATATGTTAGCCCAGTCTCCCAGTTTATCACTTCCCCCACGTTTCCCCTTTGGTAACCATAAGTTTGATTTAGAGATCTGTGAGTTGGTTTCTTTTGTGTAAATGAATTCACTTGTATCATTTTTTAAATTAGATTCTACATATAAGTGATATCATATGATATTTGTCTTTCTCTGCCTGACTTACTTCACTTTATAATAATTTTCTTGATAGTTAAATTCTGACGGTATTGATTGCTTAGAAAAGAGAAATACCATCATTCTAATTTTGGAGACAAATCAAAATAATAGAGAGTAAAACCACCTAGAATAATTTTTTTTAAATATTCAGACAACTTTTTAAGGAAATAATTATTTAATTAAGTAAAATCAAAATTTTATTTTGGAAAACCTTTAATAACTCAAGAAACATTTATCAAATTATTACCAAGTGCAAGACAATGCAATGGGTATTTTAGGATATTCATTTATTCATTCAAAAATATTTATTTGGCATCTACTATGTGTCAGGCTTTATTCTAAATTCTGAGGATATGTTGGTGAATAAAACAGACCATTCAAAATAATTTTTTAACACTACTATGTCCAAGACATTATTTTTGGAGCTGGGAAACGGTAATGGACTAAAAAGAAAACATTCCTTGTCCTCATTTTAGCTGATAAAGCAGAAATATGTAAGATAAATAAAATATATAGCATGCCACACAGTAATAATTGCTAAGAGGAAGTATAATAAAGCAGAATTGGGGGTATGAAATGTTGGGGAGTGTGTGTGAATTTTTAGATAGGGTGTCAGGGTAAAATGAACTGAGATCATGATATTGTAGTAAGCACCTGAAGAAAGCAGACCGCTATATCTGGGAAATAGCTGATATCTTGATAAGTAGAATCCTAAGCAAAAGCAATAGAAAATGCAAAGGCCCTGAGGTAGGGTTGTTTCTGAAGTGTTCCAGGAATAGCAAGGAGATCAATATGACTGTTGTGGAGAGAAAAAGATGGAGTGAATAAAAGAGATTAGAGGGGCAATGAGGCATCAATTACCTTTGCAATTGATTTTGCATGGCCTTATAGGTCATTGTAAGAATTTGGACTTTTACACTAAAAGACATGGAAAGTCACTGGAATTTTTTGAGCAGCAAGATGACATGACTTGTGTCTCGATAGGATCACTTTGTTGTCTTTAAAATATACTGCAGTATGGCAAGGGAAAGTGTAGGGAGACTAGTTGAGAGGCTGTCCCAGTGACTGATATATGTCAGATATGATGCTGGGGAAGTGGTAAACAGCCCAGCTTTTTTTGCAGTTGGAGTCAACAAGATAGTGTGACCATGTATATATGGAGTGTGTAAGAAATATAGGCGTCAAGAATGACCCCAAGGTTTTGGGTTAATTGTGTTGGAGTAACAGTTTTCATTGAACTAAAGTAGGGGAAATTTAACCAAAGCAGGGAAAGATTCCCCTCCCCCAGTCCCACGCCTAGGAGTGGTGGTGAGTTTAGTAATTCAGTTTCGTATGTGTTAAATTTGAGATGTCTTTGGACATTTGAGTGAAGATGTTAGACTATGTAGTGAAAGAGTCAGGCTCATGAAGTAGTTGAGCATCATTAGCATATAGATGATATTTAATGCCATGAGGTGGGATAAGGTCATTTGATCGGGATAAACCTAGAGTGGGCTCAAAAGAGTGGAGGGCATGAGAAGTTGCAGACACTGAGTATAGACAACTCCCCAAGGAGTTTTGTTTTAAAGGGAAGGAGAAATAAGATGGTAGCTGGAGATGGAAATAAAGATATAAAATATAACTAGAAAAATGACTATAAATAATATTTGAAAAGTATGTTTTTGAACTTCTTATTACATTATTTTGATTACAGCATCTCATATAATTCATATTATAACTGTTACTTAAAGAAACTAGCACCTCAAAGAGGTCACAGTTTGAGTGGGCTGTAGAAAAGGGAAGACAATTACTGAAGAGACTTCATACCTAAGAGGCTCACCTGGCCAGTGAGCATGATTTTTCCAGGTGTGTTATGAGCTGAAAGAAAAAGCACTGGGGCTTCCCTGGTGGCACAGTGGTTGAGAATCCGCCTGCCGATGCAGGGGACACGGGTTCGTGCCCTGGTCCGGGAGGATCCCACATGCCGCGGAGCGGCTGGGCCCGTGAGCCATGGCCGCTGAGCCTGCGAGGCCGGAGCCTGTGCTCTGCAGCAGGAGAGGCCACGACAGTGAGAGGCCCGCGTACAGCAAAAAAAAAAAAAAAAAAAAAGAAAAAGCACTGATTGTAATAATGAATTGATAGTGCTCAGAAAAGGGTCAAGTGATTCTACACAACTTATAAGAAAATCAACTAGCAAGAGGCTTTTGTATTAGAAGAGAAGTGGCAACAGACTGCAAAGTCATAATGTGATTTTGCTTTAAATTGGAATTAAAACTTTAGGGAAAAAATGCCCTTTATGGGAGGAAAGTTTTTCCAGAAGGAATTGGACGAAGGGATATGTATATTATTCTTAAAGTAAGAGATAGGTATCATAAAACTTAAATATTTTATATAATAGGTTTATTATTATCTGTTATGGGTTGAACTGTATTTCCCCCCAAAATACGGTGAAATCATAACTCCCAGTATCTCAAAATGTGACCTTATTTGGAAATAAGGCTGTTGCAGAGGTAATTATTTAAGATGAAGTCTTAATGGAGTAGATTGGGCCCTTAACCCTCTATAAATGGTGTCCTTAGAGGAGGAGAAGAGACTCAGAAACATAGACACCGAAGGGGAGAAAGCCATTTGACAACACAGGCGGAGACTGAAGTATTGCAGTTACAAGCCAAGGGGCACCAAGGGTTACAGGCACCCACCAGCTTTCAGAGGAATCATGGCTCTGCTGACACCTTGATTTCAGACTTCCGGCCTCTAGAACTGTGAGACAGTAAGTTTCTGTTGTTTTAAGCCACCCAGTTTGTGGTGTTTTGTTACGGTAGCCTTAGGAAATGAATACACTGTCTATTCCCCAAAACAGTAGTTGCCCCTTTCTCCATGGTTTTGCTTTCTGTGGGTTCAGTTGCCCATGGTCAACCATGGTTCAAAAATATTAAATGGAAAATTCTAGAAATAAAAAATTCATAACTTTTAAATTGCATGCTGTTCTGAGTAGGGTGATGATATCTCGAGCCATCCTGCTCTGTCCTGCCCAGGATGTGAGAACCACCTCTTTGCCCAGCATATTCCGCTGTTAGTCATGTTAGTCACTTAGCAGCCATCTTAGTTATCAGACTGAGGATCCCAAAAAGCAAGAGTAGCGATAGTGGCAATTTGGATATTCTCTTACTGTGCCTAATTTATAAATTAAACTTTATCATAGGTATGTATACAAAGGAAAATTCATAGTGTATATAGGATTCAATACCATCTGTGGTTTCAGTCATCACCTTGGGGTCCTGGAGCATATCCTCTGTGGATAAGTGGGGGACACCTGTAAGAAAATATAACTTTAAAAGTCTTGCCTAGAGTTTGGGTTCCATTCTGAAAAAAATTTTTTTTAAATGTAGCAATGGGGCAGCTATGGATGAGTATGCAAAACGAAGTATCCGTAGTATTACTACTATTAAGCATTGACTATGTGACACTTTACCTACATTATCCCAAATCTCTAAAGTAGCCTTTCTGCAACATAGGTATCATAGCCAGAATTCTACAGATGGGGAGTCAGCAGCTTAAAGGTGTTAGAATAATGATTCTGTCAGATCTGAGCCCTTCCTCACTGTTATATGCCTTCCTTCCATTAAGCTACAAAGAAAATAACACATGGGAAAATTATGAAGATGAAAAAAAATATGTAGCTTCTGTGTTTGTAATTTCCTAACACTTCAGTTTTTCACACATAAGAACTTTTGCTGCATGGTTTATATATTTCAAGATAAAGAGATTCAACCAATAGAACCATCAAATAAGTGTTCCATGGTGCATGGCTTGTATGAACAGATGCTAACATAAAAAGTAACTATGTGACTCTCAAAATAAGAATTTTTTAAAAAGATGCCATAATTTCTGGTAAGATTGCTCAAAGGAATAAAAGTAATTTGCCCCTACCTCAAACAAGCAAAGGAAACAAAAACCTGACAGAGTTCTTTGCTATAATGATCATCTCAAGTAAGAAAATGCAAAATGTGTCAAAATTAGAATACATGAACAATGAAAAATGAGTAAGCTAAGCATGATTTTTAACAGGCTTAAGTAGAATATCTGGGAATAATTATACCCTAAAACATGGAGGAAAGATAATATATATTGTGACTTTTGTTACAAAGTCAGAGGCTTGTGATTTGAAGAAAATAGAAAAAAATAGATATAATTATAAGAGAAAATGTTGTGTTAAATGATAAATGGAAAAACCGGAGAAAGTATTTGTGGCTATCTACCAGTCCCATATACCTGTATATATGTTTTAGTGTTTAGCTTATTGACATTTTGCCTTATCTTCTGCATCTTACATGGATCAACGCTTAGTGAAAGAAAAGTATTTTTGAAAAATAACACACTGGATCAGATAACAGGCTCCAGCTTTGATGGATAAATTTCCCTACTGTCCAATTCTTCAAGAGAGCCTGTTTATATTGGCCTCACATGGCTAAGTTCTTGACCATAACCTTAGCTGAATTTCATTCTGTCTTGTCAGAAAGTATCTTTGTCTTTTTGTTAGGCTGGGGAAAGTTCAAAGGTCAGGCAGCTGGAGAGAGCTGTGGCCATGGAGGCGCCATTTTCCTGGACTCCAGTCCTCCTCTCTGGCTCTTCCTTTGTTGTACTATTGCTATCTTATCCCAAAGCAAACTGCTCAGTGGGGCAACTGACATTTTCAGGAACATATTGCAGTGGGATCCACAAAGCTTATTTGTGTTGAGAAATGGAAAGACTGTGATTCATACACCAGCCCCATAACATATTCCTCTGTGAGCTCAAGATGAAACTGCCATTTCCTGTTCTTATATCAGCAAAATCATCTGCAATAATTTTGTACATTATTGTGAAACAGCATAGTAATTAGTAGGATAAATTTAGGTACCAAACAGAGCTGGTGTCTGCTTTCAGTCTTTTCTACTTACAAGGTGATGTTGGACAAACGATTTAATCTCCCTAAGTCTCCAGTGCTTTCTGATCAGGTTTGTGAGAACAAAAGGCATGATGCAAAAGACATGGAAAGCACTAACATTAGTGCCTGTAGAAAGTGGACAAGAAGAGCAAAATATTTTCATCATTAACTGTGTGACCTTAGACAACTTACTTAACTACCCTGTGCCTCAATTTCTTTATTTGTAAAAAAGGGGATAGTTATATTATCTGATTCAGAGAGCTGTTGTGAAGATTAAAAACAAAAGAGTATTTCGAAAGCACTCAGAACAGTGCTTGACACAAAGTAAGTGATTAATATATATAAGCTTCTATCGTCATCATCATCATCATTATCATCAGTAGTATTAACATGATCAGTGACATTATTCATTAATGTGATAGTAGTAAAGTGAGATTCTAGCTAGGTTCATTTACAAGTGGTTTACGTTAAGTGTGGCTAGCTTTGTATAGATGGAGTGTGATTTTAGGCTTGCTTGAAAAAAAATCTCCATCCCACTCCACCTCATCGATACATACCTTTCCCATAGAGTTCCCCATGACTAAAAGCTTGCCATGAGACTCTGAGTTTAGAAATCTCCTCTCCAATGGATCACCTTTAAATTGGAAGGGAGTTTAAAATATGTAAACATCTTTATTTGAAGAATAATAATACCCAAAGCTAATTATAATATGGAACAATTTATCATGTCATTTTCCTGCTTGGTAGCAAGAACGTGGTAATATTCAAGAGCAGTTGGATTCCCAAAGTGGTAGAGTAGATCTATAGGCAGAATAAAATCAGAATATGAGGCAAAGCAAACATGTGAGAATTGTCAAAGAGGAACGCGGCTACTTTAAAGTTAGAATGGGTTTTATCCAAATTACTGAAGATATTGAAGCTGCTGTTCTTGTCCCTGTTTTTCCCTGGGTGCAAACACAGCTCCAGGAAGGTTTGGACAGGGAATTAGTGGCAGCTTTTGATTTATAAAAAGTGTCCTCAGAATGCCACAGGGGGCAATGCTCAAGGGAGAGTGTCTTCCCTCAGAAACAGTGAAACAAATGGATGTAGTCATTCAACTCTTCCATAACAGGAAAAGAAGCTGTTGATAAGAAATGGCTGCCTGATTAGTCTTCTGGGCAATAAAAATGCAATAGAAAATGTGCATGAAAAGAAAGAATTTGAGAACTTTAGGCTTATGAAGAAAATGTTCTCTGCAAAAATGTCACCAAATTATAAAATTGCTTGTGAACTAAAATGAAAGATAAATTAGAAATTTAACAAGGGGTGTATTAAGTATTGAAGTATTAACATTTGGATTGAATTGCTGATTTTAGTGACTTTTAGCAGCACCAAATTTATGTAGGGTCATGAATAACGAGGTGAGCCAACATTGTATAGACAATAAATGTGAACATTTTAGAGAAAGTACTCCCATCACACTGACTTTCTGAAGTTCACTAACCTTGGAAATTTCTTTTCTGGCACAGGTACAAAATTATCCAGATTGACTCTTTATGTATTCACATTCACCACATTATAAGCAATCAGGAGATAATTAACAGTCC
This sequence comes from Delphinus delphis, assembly GCF_949987515.2. NCBI lineage: Eukaryota > Metazoa > Chordata > Mammalia > Artiodactyla > Delphinidae > Delphinus > Delphinus delphis. The sequence continues at coordinate 134,564,726 of NC_082685.1, read as the reverse complement.
TTGAATTCACTTTTAACTTTAAAGACTGAGCCAAAGTAACAGCAATTTCATTTTGTAAGACTGTGGCCTTTCAAAAAATGACTGTAAATAATGTAATATGTAATCAAACTAGTATCATTCTGATCAAATCAAGAATAAGTGCCTTTCGTGGTGAATGTACAGATGAAAGTAAAGTTCATTCTATATTAGAACACCAGGACCAGGCTGAAGCAAAGTCAAACAATGGGTACCCCCCAAAAAGAGGGGTTTCAGAACTATCACAGAGCTGACTGACCCCAAACTTATCTTCCCATCAACTTACACAGCGTCTGAAATTTCTACCATTAAATTCCCATTTTGAGTTGACATCATGTCCAGAAGATAGGGTTTGTTTAGCTAGAGATAAATTAGCTAAATGGGGTAATAAACATCAACACATTCATTTCTATTAGTTATCAGATCAGTTTGCTTTCATCTACGACAGAGAAGAGCCAGGAGAGAAGTGGATACACTGTGTGAAATGTCTGGAATAAGGACCTGCCTGTGGAGACCTAATCCACATAGATGACCACACAGGGCAAGAGTTTGAGAGGAAGACTTTAAAGGTTGGGGATAGAAAACCAAATTGGGGGATGAAGAGGGAGTTAATGCAAATTCCATGGAAATCATCACTAACTTGACAATTTTTCGTAAATATGGTTATTTTATAACATTTCTGAGAAGAGATTTTACTAATACAATTAAACTTTGTTCAAAAAACTATTGAAATTTTTTAACATTACCTTAGGGACTCTGAAGACAATGTTATGTTCCTTGCTGTATCTAGGGTCAAAACACACAAAAAAGAGACCTAAGCTTGTAAACCCAGCATTAAATCATTATCATCCTTATTTGTGTGGAAAAAAAATAAAACTTGATCTCTTAATCCATACCCAAAAGTTAAGTGAAGGTGGATCACAGACATAAATGTAAATCCCAGCGCCATAATACATAACACGTAGAGGAAAAATTTGGGTAGATAGGGATTTCTTGAACAGAACACTAAAATCAATAACTATAGAAGAAAAAAAGATAAGTTTGATTTCATTGAACCTAAATGCTCTCATCAAAAATCTTATGAAGAAAACATACAAACCACAGATTGGGGGAAATATTTGAAGTATATATATGACAAAGGACTTGCATCTGGAATATATAAAGTCAACAACAAAAGTATGAACAACCCAGGAAAAAGAAAGCAATATAAATACTTCATAAAGTAAAATATACAAAAGGCCAATAAACATACAAGAAGGTGTTTACTATTATCAGTTATCAAGGAAATTCAAAGTAAAACTACAATGAGATACCATTTCATACACATTGGAATGGATACAATCAAAAAGATTGATAACACTAAATATTGGCAAAGCTGTAGGGTATCTGAAACTCTCATACATTGCGAGTAGGAGTATAAAATGGTCCAACCATTTTAGACAGCTGTTTGGTAATTTATTTTAAAGTTAAATATACGTCTACCCTATGACCCAGCAGTTTTACTTCTAGGTATTCACTAAAGAGAAATGAAAACGTAAGTCCATGAAAACTCAAATGTCCATTACACATGAGGGGATAAAAAAAACTGTGGTATAGTTGTGCAATGGAACACTATACAGCAATGAAAAACACTAACTACTACATGAAACGGCATGACTAAATCTCAAAAAGCATTAAATTAAGCAAAGGATTCCAGGCACAGAAGAGTATATACTCTGTGATTCAACTTATATGAAGTCCAAAATCAGGCAAGTGTATGATGACAGAAGTCAGAAAGTGGTTGCTTAAATGGGGGTGGGGGGAGGGGGGAGGATGTGAATGACTGGAAAGGGGCTTGAAGGAACATCCTGGTGTGATAGAAATGCTCTAAATCTTGTTTTGGGTGATGGTTTCATGGATGTATAGATTATCACAATCTTAAAATCTGTGCTTTTTTTTTTTTTTTTTTTTTTTTTTTTTTGCGGTACGCGGGCCTCTCACTGTTGTGGCCTCTCCCGTTGCGGAGCACAGGCTTCGGACGCGCAGGCTCAGCGGCCATGGCTCACGGGCCCAGCTGCTCTGCGGCATGTGGGATCTTCGCAGACCGGGGCACGAACCTGTGTCCCCTGCGTCGGCAGGCGGACTCTCAACCACTGCGCCACCAGGGAAGCCCAAATCTGTGCATTTTTGACATTAATTATGTATCTTTAGAGAATAATTCTCAAATGGATTCTTGTATGTTGAATTTCTATTATCTAGCAGGCAGTGTGCTAGTGGCTTTATAAGTAGTATCTATAAACAAATCTAACAATCCTTATGGGATAGTATTTTTCCCCCTTATTAACATACAAAGAAATTGAAACTCTAGGTTTACTCCATGAAACTTATACGGCTAGTAAATGACAGAATGATATTTAAGCCAAGGTTTGATGCCAAAAGCCATGCTCTTTCCAAACTGCCACACTTTCAGAGTCAATATTTCTTACAGTCCCTAATGACAAAATAAACAGACTTGGGAATTTGTGGATGCAGCTGAAATGGATGGAGCTATGGAGAAAACAACTCAAAAACTGTAACCTGCTGCCTGAAATTTGTTTGTAAGAACCTAGGTGTCATAGAGAGAAGCACAAAAGGATTCTCAGTACAATAGTGAACTCACACAATGCCTATTATCTAAATGATTTCATTGTGAACTATTTTAAGAAGCTAAGTTATTTGGTGCATGTACCTGTTAGAATAAATCACTTTATAATCTTTTCTTTTGATAGAATTATAACTGTTCAAAATGTTTGGACAAAAAGATATTCTTTCTTCTTCTATTTTTCCCTGCTAAAATAGCACTTTACTGACTAGGAGAAAGCAACTATAGAAACATGAAAACCAAATATGACTTTTAAAAGGACAGTCTAAATAATATTGTCCATTACTCCATTTACTGGAGTAAATGATATAGCTGGAAAACTCAATGGTTTTACACAAGGTTTATTTCTCACTCACAAGATTGCCAAGGTAGATCAGGTGACTCTCGAGACACCTTTTGTCCATGTGGTAGCAGAAGGATCCAGGTTGCTTCCACCTTGTTTTGCCTTCTCAGAAGCGGCATCCGTGATCTGTGCCAAAGGACACGGCGTGCGCCACCACTGTGCACATCCCGTTGGTCAGAACTCAGTCTCGCTGTCTACCTTACTACAAAGAGGAGGAGGAAGTATCTCCCAGGCATAGGAAATGCTGTAAATGAACACAGCACTGCCTATTCCACAGCAGAGTTATCATTCGTAGTGAGAAAACACTGAAAGAGAAGTCAGCAAATTTCACCATTTTAGGAAACACCCAGGATGGTCCACCTTGTATAAAAACGCAACAATTAGAAACGACAGTTAACTCATTCCACAGACATATTCTCCCAGTGTGAACTATGTCATCCCCACAGGGGCTCACTGACCTTTGGATTGCTCCATTTTATGAACTTTGGAAACTTATCCTCAAGGAAGATCTGATGTGTTCTTTTCTACTAAGGCAGAGGGTTGTCATTGGAAATGTGATCAAATGTAGTTTTCTACCTTCTTTACATCCCTAAGAATTTCATAGCCGGAATTATGTGCCATTCACCCCCTCAAGTAACATGCACTTAAGAGAATGTCACTTTTAAATCTGTTGAAAGAAAAGAAAGAAAAGAAAAGAAACATTCGATTTGCAGATTCAGTATGTCTATAAATCTCGTGCTCATAGCAAATCCTTTGGAATATGGAGTTGGACTTCCAGGAGAAAGTGATGTAAAGAAAAGACCAAATAAGACTCGTTGTGAATAAATTACAATCTTAATTGACACTCATTTTATTTAAATATTCTTTATAGGAGAGGGATTTCCACATCTTATCATCATTTGCATTTATGATGAAATGCACTGCTGAGAAGTTAAGAGGTAGAAAATGAAATTTTGTTTTTGTTTGAAAACCATCTTTGTAGGAATCATTTTATCACTAAGGAGAAAGATTTAGCAAATACTTCTACCTAGCACTGAAATTTCTTTTCATCAAGATAAGGAGATAAAAAGTAAACTCTTTATAGAAACTTATTTCAAAAGACTTTGCCATTCTTTCACAGAAAATACTCTTTCACATATTATGTAATAAAAATTGATCGTCATGAGCTCAGTTCAGTAAGATGTTTGCAGTAATTACTCCTGACATTGTCACAAACATTAAAGTGTTTCACAAATATTTCATAAATATAATGAAGATATTTATAATAAGCGATTCCTCATTATATTTCTTTGCAATTTGTTAAGACAGCAAAATGCCAGATGATTCCTATTACTGCAGAAATCAATTGGCAGGTGATAAATAATTTTTCACAGAATGATTAAATCAATATCAGCCTCAGAGTGAAAAAATGTGTTGGGCACATTATAAGTAGGGCAACACTGATTGTTCCTGAAGTCATTGCTTTCTTAGCATGAGGTTGAAATAAATACTGGATTTATTGAGGGCTAGAGAAATGGCCTCACAATAAAAAGACGAGGTTGGGAGTTATTATGAATGAAAACCAAAGCAAACAGCAAATCACCACCACCACAACAGCAACATTTAACTTCGGATTTCTTATAATCATATGCATTTGACTGCCAAGTATTTGGTAGAAAGCATCTTCTACGTCCTGTCAATTAGATAAAAAATTCCGGTCACGTTGAGTATTTCTTTCAGGACACATGATTTTGATGATTTTCGATGCCCTTTCTCTCTTTTTGTCTTGGTGGCCATGATGGAATAATCTATAAGAATAGGGAGATGATGAGGCTGAATAGAGCAGCTGTGTGATTGACCATTGCAGTGGTCACAATCCAGAGGACCAAATCAGCTAACTGGGGTGAGGATTAGCTCACAGAAAGTGCTGATTGGCGAGCACCGCCTCTTCTCAGCTCCAACACAACATGACACGTCCTCCAGCCAAGGCATCTGAAATCTGAGATTGTGGAATGAACTCGACTTGAAGTGAGGGTGCTTTCCTGAAGGAAAGAGAAAATTAGAGAAAAAAAGGCTTGATTATAAGCACTATGATTAGGACCATGATAACCACAGTTCAAGCTGAAGTATAAAAGGGATTGGGGTTTTTTTTAAAAACAGACATCAGTGAACATGGCAGATGTAGCTTTGACTGTCCTCAGCAGTAATCCTTGTTCATTCTAAATCTAGTCTCCTTATGTTCTTAGCAATTTAAGTGTGTTAAATAAGATTTAAGAAAAAAAAGATACATGAGAATATTAATGGTTATGTTTTCTAAAGTTTATGGAAAAAATAAAAGATAATATGGCAATTATATTTTCAAAAATAGTATAAATTTAAAGTTAAGATAAATAAAGTGTTTTTTGTTGTTGTTAAGAAGTCAATGTTCAGCACATAATCAGGATATGTTGTATTATTTCAAGTCAGCACCTCCTTGGAAATCTTTCTTGCAGACCCACCGTCAAACACACAACCTTCTCTGTTCATGAATACCACACATTTCACAAATGGCGAACACTCTTACTCCAAATTAAATCAAACCGGTAAACACACAAAAATAGTATTTCTTTCTTTACTAATATTTCTTTCTAATAATTCTTTTCTAGCATGAACTTTTATATGTGGAAAGTAGGGATAAGGAAGGAGCTTAAATTTGAGAGTCAGTTGAGGAAGGAAGTGGAGTCAGCAAAACTAAATTTTGGGGTCTTTAATTTTTTCTAAGTATATGATTTTTTTGTGTTGTTTTAGAACTGAAAAGTATTGATCCCATAAAAGTCCATTTGAACATTTTAATCCTAAATATATAATTTCTGGATCTGGCCAAATTCTAATCTATGTTGAGCATAAATTCATAATGTAAGGGAGTAAACCTATAGAGGTTAGGATAATTTTTGGTGCAAAGGAGAATTAAAGGCAGAATTTGAAAATGTCTTCAATGCCATTTTTTTTAAAACTTGAGAAATGAAATTCTCTGGAATTGATAACAGAGGATCAGTTTGCATATGAATTAAGTCATGACTATTTCACAACAATTTTCTAAATATTATTTACAAATGAAACTCACAAATAAGAAGATGGTCCTTAGCTTCTCAGAGCAACTCCTCAGATACACCAACTCTTCCAACAGTAAAAAGCCATCCTATCTTTGTATTGTGCATTCCTCCCTCCAAAAAGCGTTCACTGAGGATTGATACGCTGATCTCATACTAAGCACCAAAATCAGTCTTTATGGCAATGAACCAAAATCCTCCATTTTCATAATATAAAATACAAATAAACCAAAATATGTGCACTGAATTTTGCCAAGACACTTGGCCTTTCAGTAATGCTCTCATTTCATTGCCAGAGAATAAAAAGTGGAATATTTTTAATTTAAATAAATCTTGACATGATCAATTGAATGGGTGTTTTCAAGGGCTATATTTTAATCTATGCTTCTAAGTTATTTTGAATAAAATTCAAATAGAAAATATTCATACTAATATGGCAATTAGCTTCAAAATCATCCTTAAATTTTTAGGGAACACTCTCGATAGTGACAGTGTTTAGAAATCCAGCCAATAACTTTGCCTCTGATAAAAATAAGCCAATTATTAGGTGTTTAATGAAATTACCTATTTATTTATCTTAATAGAAGACTAAAGTTATCATATGTTACAGAGCATAAAGAAGATGGCAAATGTGGAGGAAAAAATAAGAGTGAGAAAGGAAGGATTTAACATCATGATTTTGAAAGCATATATTTGAAAACTATCATATGGAGAAAGGAATAGAATAATTTTATACGTTCACAGAGGAAAGAATGAACTGATAGATTGAGCCTAAATATAGGAAAGAATTTTCCATCAAAACTGTCCCGAAGGATAAAAGAAAAAAGATGAACTGACTCAGGAGGCTGTGATTTCTCTCTCACTGGGAATATTCAAGAACAGGAAGGAATTCCTTTATGTGCTCAACAAATATTTATCGCCTGCCTCTAACCTGTGCATCAGATGCTGTGTGGACACTGGAATAAAATGGTGAATAAATCCAGATGAAATATCTGCCCTCATGGAACATCTAAGCTAATGGAGGAGACAGACCCGAATTGAATAGATGTTCTAATTACCTCTTTGCAGTAGTAGAAAGAGGTGGGACCAGATGAGCACATGACACAAGGGCCATCTAAGTCTGGAATGTCAAGGGAAGGAGGTGACAGTTGAGTTGAGATGCAAGGCTAAGAAAGTGCTAATTGGGTATAGAGGAAATATAGGCAAAGCAACAGAAGTAGAAGCAAGTATGGCCTATTCAAGAAACTGAAAGAATCCAATACAGGAGCAGGGAGAATGAGGGGGAGTGCAGTGTGAAGCGGGCAATCAGTGGTGAGACTTGGTATGATCTTGCAGGCTATGTTAAGCATTATCTGGTGTTTGTTTTTGTTTTTTATCCCTAGAACACTGGGACAGACTTAAAAAAAAGTTTTTTTTTAAAGGGAGTACTATGATCAGATTTGGGTTTTGAAAAGATCACTCTGGGAATGATGAGGTAGAGAATTTATTGGACTGGAGCAAGAGTGGCTGTGGGGTGTGGATACAATATTTTAAATAATAAAATAATCAAAGAGAGAGGTGTTGCCTACTTGGATTAAGCTGGTGGCAGTGGAGATGGACAGAAGGGGATAGAACTGAAAAGTACTTGAGAAGCCAACCAAGAGGCTCTGGTGTCAGTGTGGGAGAACTTCAGGGTGACTGAGGTGCTTGCAACTCAGATAGAGGGACTGTTAGATGAAGTGTGAGGGTGTGGGGGGGAGAGAAGATCATGAGTTTGGATGCAGACACCTTGGCTTTGAGGTGCCTTTAAAGGAGTAAAGAAGAGATATAAAGCAGGGATTTGTTTATACTCATCTGGAACTGAGAGGAGTAATACAGACCAAAGATAATGTTTGTGAATCAAATCATATAGATTGTAATCACAGCAGTGGGAATGAATTATACAGTCTATGGAGTGAGAAGAGGACCAAGTCTTGAGAAGTTTCACTATTTTGTGACTGGGCAAAAGAGTATAAACTTGCTAAGAAATCTGAAGAGAAGCCATCAGAGACAAAGGGGAAACCTATTATTTACCAGAAATCAAGAGAAAAGAGTATTTTAAGAAGTGGCAAGAAGTCAACAATGTTGCATGCATCTGAGAAGTCAAGACTCTGTAATGTCTGCTGGGTTTAGAGACATGTAGTTCACGCATGACCTTGGGGGGAGACAGAGGGGATTCATATATGAGATAGGTTGTTGGGTGAGATAAATTCTAAGGTTCCTTTCAGCTGTAAGATTCTTCCAATTTTTGTCATGGCAAAATACATTTCTAAATTATTTTATAATGAGATTGTACTTCACCTGGCCCCTTAAAAATGTTTTCTAAATTTAGGAAAATATTGGAAAAAATACAGTGCAAATTTGTGTAGTAATGTGTATAACTTTTGAAAGGTCAAATATTTTGAAAGAAAATATTTATATCTTTTCTTTTTATTTTAATAAAAATCTCTTTAGCTGGGCTGCTTCCTGAACTTCCTCTCCACAGCAATTCACACAATGTTGGAATTGTAATCTCAAGACTGATTTCAAACATCTTCATTCTTTTCTTAATCTGGGAAACCAATGGGACATAATCAAATTCTAGTCACCGTACTAAATTACAGTTCCTCAGAAGTGCAAGATACTTCTCTGATGATAAATTTATCTGAAGCTGGGAAAATCCTAATAGCCTTTAGGATGTTGTCAGAGATGGTCTTCCACTGCTAAACAACACCGGGGTCTATTCTTAGCTCTGTAACCGATTCAAGGCCTGATTCACAATATGGCTCCCACTGTGCTCTGTGCTGTCATTTCCCTGCCTATAAAATGTGTTACTTGCACTGATCTCCTTACAGAGTTCTGTGGGTATATTGATTGTCAGATACAAACTGTTGTAACTGTGCAGTCTTTCTTAAAATGCAATTGTCTATAATCCTCTTTTCCAGGTTGCATTTCTCTCACAGTGTTAGATGGTTGGATTTTAGCTGTTCTTTCTATGGATGGTTCAAACTACTCCCAGAATTTCTGGATCTCCAGCTCAATTCGGTAACCTTATAAGTAAATGATTACTCTGTCTTCCGAGTGAGCAATACTTTAACATCACATCGTGTACGTACTTTATGATTAACAAGCAAATAATGGAGTTGCTTTTCGCCCCTCCCTCTGTCCCATTGCTAGTCTCTCTCCAAGAAGCTTTGGTTGAGAGGACGGAGAGGCCCACTTCTGGGAGTCTCCACTCTCTCTCAGGTGCTCCCTCGATTCCTCCCATAAGTGGTATCTTCCTCTTATGTACTCTCAGCAGTTTTTCCTCCCACTATTTCCAGAGGAGCCTCTCGACAACTCTCTGTGGCAGTGGCTGCCCTGCTTTTAGTGATTTCTCAAATTAGTAGTCTGCTCTCAGAATCAGCTTCTCTCAGCAGTGAGATTCAGTGACCCTGACTCCTGGCGTCTTTCTGCAGCTCTTAGGAGGGGGAACTGTTTAAACCTGTAATGTTTACTGTTCTTGGCTTGTGACCAGTAGCCACTCTTTACTGCCAGCCTGTGCAGAGTCTCCAGCATCCCTTGTTCTTTTCTTGGCAATTCTTAGCTAAATCCTTAACCAGTTAGGTAATTGTGAATCACTCTCAGTCATATCTGAAGGTGATTACAAAAAGGTCCTTCTGGAGCTCTTGAAGTGGCTTTTTAAAATAATTAATTAATTAATTAATTTTTGGCTGTGTTGGGTCTTCGTTGCTGCACGCAGGCTTTCTCTAGCTGCAGCGAGTGGGGGCTACTCTTCGTTGTGGCGCGCCGGCTTCTCATTGCGGTGGCTTCTCTTGTTGCGGAGCATGGGCTCTAGGAGTGTGGGCTTCAGTAGTTGTGGCACGTGGGCTCAGTAGTTGTGGCTCGCAGGCTCTACAGTGCAGGCTCAGTAGTTGGGTGGCACACGGGCTTAGTTGCTCTGCGACATGTGGGATCTTCCCGGACCAGGGTTTGAACCCATGTCCCCTGCATGGCAGGTGGATTCTTAACCACTGCACCACCAGGGAAGTCCCTTGAAGTGGCTTTGATGGTTACATTCTCTCAAAGAAAGCCTTTCCAAGTTATTTTAAATCAACCTAGAGTTAGGGAGAAAAAAAGTTTTCAACAATTGCTACAAAGTCACTCTCTTGATTTCTATTATATTTATTTGTGCCCTAGAATTAATTTACTCAGGGCAAGTATTCTTAATCATTAATATTCTTCAAAAGGTAGAATCCATACAACTTACAGGCAGTGACCTAACTCAACATAGAGGACACTTAGGCATTATCTCTTCAAGAGCCTCTACTTCACAGATCACTCAATAATAATACATGGCATGGCTTAAGAATAGCTCTGGGTACCCCATGGTATACTTCAAGGAAGACAATATAGCATGATAGCTATTGAGTATGAGCTCTGACATTAAAATAGCCTGTACTAAAATCCTGCCTCTTCCACTTACTGATTATGTAACTCTGGGCTAGGGACTTTATTTTCCCAGGTCCTAGTATCCTTGTGTGTTAAATGAGGATGATAATTACATCTATCTTTTATGGATGCCTGGCACATAGTTAACAGTCCATAAAGTTTAATGTTGTAAGTTTTTCCACACCTCTCAGATGTAGAGAGAAAATAGATTTCTTTTCATTCTAAAATAGTTTTGGTCTTCCTCATGAACTAAAAAAGGAACCCCAAGAACTAACCTGGTAACTTTAGTTCATTGCAACTTGAACAATCCCTTTAGGTAATGCTTGGCCTTCTTAGATAAAAATAATCAGTCTTCCAGATTTCCATCCCCCTTCCCCTGCAGCTCTCCAAGATGGCATCAGACATATGAAGGATGTGTGAAATTAACTGTGTCCTCACTGCATCAGGGAGGAAATCATCCAGAGATCTATGTGATATCCTTGTACTTTTCTCTCATCTCCATGGTGATGACTTTCTCTACGCTGCTTGCCCTGCTGGCATCTCAGCTCAGGTCCAGGCATTGACTGGTCTTTCTCTCGGTTTCATTAGTTCCCTGTGAAGCATCCCAATGACTCAGCCTTCTGTTGGATGTTACTGGCACTCTGGATCCCTCCCACTCCCCATCAAATTACTTCTGGGCTTAAACCTAGAAAAGGGATATCAGCACCTGCATGTCTTCCTTCTCTCTGTTATCTCCCAAGATAGAAAGTATAGGCTCCTTCTTCATCCCTCTAGATCCTATCTTCCTTGGTCCCAGCTTCAGCTTCAGCCTTATGACTAAAGTTTAATGTTGGATTGGATGTAGATATAAAAGTGAGATTTAATTACTGATAAGAGAACCCAAATTTGGAGGTACGTTAAAATACTATACCTGTTTTACTCTCTTCCTGTTAAACCTTGTACTCTCTTCCCATTTCCAACACTAAATTTCTAAGAAGGTAGATGTTAGGTATCAGAGTCATATTTTTCTCTATTCATCCTGGAGTTCTCCAAATTTGACCAGCTGATCCTGGGCATCATGAGGCAAGTCCTGTTCCCTCTCTTACGGATCCCTGCATCCCAAGATCTTAGTTCTCTCCTAGTACTGGGACCATTCCTCTTCCAGCTGCGCAACTGCAGAGTCTGGAAGAAATCTCCTGGAAGGTTGGGAATCACCAAAAGAGAAGGTGAGTTTTGTCTCTCTCTGCCTGAAGACAGCGGGAACTGTAGTATGGCTCTTAGCTCCTGCCAGGCCCTCCTTTCACGCTCAATCTCTGGATTAAGAGAGGAGCCATTGAACTGAGCTGCCTCCTCTAGACCACATGGTACTGGCCTTGGCTTCAGAAAACTGTGGGTTTTCTTTCTGGCTTATCTAAGAAGTCTCTTTACATTTTTACTGGTCTTAATTTTATGTCCCAAGTTTTCACTGGTAGAATTTGGCTTCTCTCTCTTGAGTCAAAGAAGAGAGCTTAAAGATAATTTTCATTGCCCTACCCTTTCTGCCTTCAGCTGACCATTTCGTATCTACCTGAGCATTAGATTTTTTTTTTTTAAGCAGAGTTGCTGTCCTGATCTCAAGATGACTAAGTATAGATTTAAAATTGGCCCAAAGTGCATATTTTTGCTGCATACAAATCTTTTGAAAAGAACAATCCTGACAAGTTTACCCACTCTGCAGTCCTCTGCAGAGTCCTCTCCCCAGGTACTAAGTTTTTTCTTCCTTACTCACCCTCATTGGGTTTTTTCCTTATGTTCAAATGTATACGCTTGAGATTCAAAGTCAAATATAGCTGTTTAGTACGTGGACAAATGAGCACCTCATTTGGTTTCCTAGCAAAAATACACTCAGCTCAGGGATGGAGTTCTGAGAACTACCTGCTACAGGAATACTCCCTTGAGGTTATTTGCAAAAGTCCAAGGAGCTCACCGAGAAATTTAACAACAGCTTCTAAAAATTTGGAGGAATTTTGGGAACCGACCTCAACATAATGAAGACCATATATGACAAACCCACAGCAAACATCATTCTCAATGGTGAAAACCTGAAAGCATTTCCTCTAAGATCAGGAACAAGACAAGATTGTGCACTCTCGCCACTATTATTCAACATAGTTTTGGAAGTCCTAGCCACGGCAATCAGAGAAGAAAAAGAAATAAAAGGAATACAAATTGGAAAAGAAGAAGTAAAACTGTCACTGTTTGCAGATGACATGATACTTACTATACATAGAAAATCCTAAAGATGCCACCAGAAAACTACTGGAGCTAATCAGTGAATTTGGTAAAGTTGCAGGATACAAAATTAATGCACAGAAATCTCTTGCATTCCTCTACACTAACAATGAAAGATCAGAAAGAGAAATTAAGGAAACAATCCCATTCACTATTGCAACAAAAAGAATAAAATACCTAGGAATAAACCTACCTAAGGAGGTAAAAAACATGTATTCAGAAAACTATAAAATACTGATGAAAGAAATCGAAGATGACACAAACAGATGGAGATACATACCATGTTCTTGGATTAGAATAATCAATACTGTGAAAATGACTATACTACCCAAAGCAATCTACAGATTCAATGTAATCCCTATCAAATTACCGATGGCATTTTTTACAGAACTAGAACAAAAAATCTTAAAACTTGTATGGAGACACAAGAGATCCCAAATAGCCAAAACAGTCTTGAGGGAAAAAAAATGGAGCTGGAGGAATCAGACTCCCTGACTTCAGACTATACTACCAAGCTACAGTAATCAAGACAATATGGTACTGGAACAGAAACAGAAATATAGATCAATGGAACAGGATAGAGAGCCCAGAGTTAAACCCATGCACCTATGGTCAACTAATCTATGACAAAGGAGGCAAGGATATACAATGGAGAAAAGAAAGTCTCTTCAATAAGTGCTGCTGGGAAAGCTGGACAGCTACATGTAAAAGAATGAAATTAGAACACTCCCTAACACCATACACAAAAATAAATTCAAAATGGATTAGACACCTAAATGTAAGACTGGACACTATAAAACTCTTAGTGGAAAACATAGAAAGAACACTCTTTGACATAAATCTCAGCAAAATCTTTTTTGACCCACCTCATAGAGTGATGGAAATAAAAACAAAAATAAACAAATGGGACCTAATGAAACTTAAAAGCTTTTGCACAGCAAAGGAAACTACAAACAAGATGAAAAGACAACCCTCAGAATGGGAGAAAATATTTGCCAACGAATCAACGGACAAAGGATTAATCTCCAACATATATAAACAACTCATGCAGCTCAATATTAAAAAAAACAAACAACCCAATCAAAAAATGGTCAGAAGACCTAAATAGACATTTCACCAAAGAAGACATACATGGACAAGAGGCACATGAAAAGTTGCTCAACATCACTAATTATTAGGGAAATACAAATCAAAACTACAATGAGGTATCACCTCATACCAGTTAGAATGGGCATCATCAGAAAATCTACAAACAATAAATGCTGGAGAGGGTGTGGAGAAAAGGGAACCCTCTTGCACTGTTGGTAGTAATGTAAATTGATACAGTCCCTATGGAGAACAGTATGGAGGTTCCTTAAAAAACTAAAAATAGAATTATCATATGACCCAGCAATCCCACTACTGGGCATGTACCCAGAGAAAACCATAATTCAAAAAGACACATGCCCCTCAATGTTCATTTACAATAACCAGGTCATGGAAGCAACCTAAATGCCCACTGACAGATGCATGGATAAAGAAGATGTGGTACATATATACAATGGAATATTACTCAGCCATAAAAAGGAATGGAATTGGGTCATGTGTAGAGACATGGATGGACGTAGAGACTGTCATACAGAGTGAAGTAAGTCAGAAAGAGAAAAACAAATATTGTATATTAACGCATATATTGTGGAATCTAGAAAAATGGTACAGATGAACCAGTTTGCAAGGCAGAAATAGAGACACAGATGTAGAGAACAAACGTATGGACACTAAGTGGGGAAAGCCGGGTGTTTGGGGGATGAATTGGGAGATTGGGATTGTCTTATATACACTAATATGTATAAAATAGATAACTAATAAGAAACTGCTATATAAAATAAAATTCAAAAAAAATTTGGAGGAATTTTAATTAGAACATATAATGGAGAAGTCAACTTGCAGCATTCCTAGCATATGCCTAAAAAGTTCACAAGAAATGATACACTGGCTTTTTCTCCTTCTTTCTTGATGTTTGGGCAGGAACACTCTGGGTTCCACTTTGGTTGGGTTAAGGCGATGAGGTATAGAGGAACCTCCTCACGGCACAGTTAACCTTGGGCCTAGTAGTGACCCTGAGGCCACATTAATGAAAAGGTCACCTGATTTCCATGACCTCCCTTAGTCCACATTTGGGGACCTAGTATAGTATGGGTCTCACAGCCAAAAGTACCCGGAACATGCAGAGCAACTCTTGGAGGTATAAATTCTGGACAGAATTCTGGTTTCCTCCCCAATCCCCATCTCTATTTCAAGGGCTGAGGGATGGTCAGATGAAACATGTGGATGAAAGTGAAAGTACCTTTCATGAATATAAAAGTTCATTGCTGGGGGTGGCATGTGTTATACCTTGACATAATGTATGTGCTTTCCCTGTCTACTACCTAGTCAGAGCTATCCACAGTGACCCCAGGACAAGTATAAACAAAAATGAATAATATATAGACTTGAAATAAAAGAATCAAAAAACAAGATCTAGTCTAAGTCGAGTTTTTCTTTCTTCAAAAATAAACTTCTTCATTTCCCTTGGAGCAAAGTTACAGGTCATCTGGGAGAAGGAGTCTCTTTAGCTGTTCTCATTACTGGGCTATCGACCTCCCATCTACTTCTGCCTGTATGTCACCTGAGGTGGACATGAGTAGCCTTAATACCCAATGGGCTCTTATATCCTGCAGCATCTGACTGACAGGGGAAACCAACTTCCTTAATGTAGATGATTATTATTTTATTGACATTATTATTATAGACAAGCAAAACTAGTTATCTTACAGGATGCACCAACACATACTTCAGAGAGGAACCAAACTAATTGAATGATAAATTCTTAAATATTCATTTTTAATTTTTTAAAATAAATTTTAAAATATTCATTTAAAATTAATTTTTGCAATATAACTAAGTGATAATGGAAATATGGCCAAGCAACTAACAACAAATAACCATGAAGGTTAGTTGTTATTATTATTATTTGCTATTTCAACAAGAGATAGTTGTTTCGATATTATAAAGATCCAGATCATCTGATATTTAAACTGATGCAAAAAAAACAGTCCCCCCCCCCCGCTTCTTACTCCAGATATTTTAGATGTTGATATATTGATATTGGATAAGAAAATGATATATCTGCGAGCAGAGACTTTGATTTTTTTCAGGCTCATGGCACATGAGATCAAAATAAAGATTTTATTAGAAATACATCTATTTAGTTCAGTTGCTTAAGGATGCAAAGGAATTGATGTGGTAATCGTGTGACTCCAAGCTAATAAAATTTGGGAACTATTTCGCTCAGGAGCAGCTAAAGAATGTCCGCTCTGGTTTGAATACACCTACAGCCTAGCTGTGGGAGAGAATGCCTTTATGTAAGGAAGCTGAAACCCATCTTCTATGGATGATTCTTTACAAAACCAAATGTGCAGTAGCACCAAGTCAGCACACTGGCCTCTCAGTGCAGGCTGGCGAGCGGCCAGGGCCAGCCTGCTGAGAGAGAAAATTAAAGAATACAGCAGCTGCACAAGGTGAAGTCTGGTGGTGGCTGTGGAGACTCTTCGGGGCAAGCGAGGAGAAAAAGGTCAAGGTTTTGCTCGTGTGGTACCTTCAGAGCTGAACCCACGGCTGGGGCAGAACTACTGTGTGTTGCTTCTTGAAGTTATCTCTTGGGTTTAACAGAAAACGCTGTACTTAGTAGTTGCTCAGAAAATGAAAGCATATTCATATATCAGTGATGATTTTAGTGAATTTATCTCCTCTGAGGAAAGAATCTAGTATATGCATAGACTGTTCAAGTTGTTTGGTCCCTGAATATTCAGCAGTAAGTGCTCTTTCATGACCACCTTATACTTATTCCTCATCTTGAGAATGTTATCAGACTGGGGAGAGATTTCATTGTGATTGACTTTTATCAACGAAAAGAATCGAGTTTAAATCAAACAGAGCTCAAATGATCTGGCTATAGATTTGCATGGTTTATTTTAGCCACAGACAAGATACACCTTTGCTTTTGCCCCACTATTCAAACTGGTTTTATAGTAAATGAAATAGAAGTATTAACTTTATCCTCATGCACACGATTATAGTTCTTTATGTATGCTTTATTACCATCAAGATTGCTAAAACTTAGGACTTCCCTGGTGGTGCGGTGGTTAAGAATCTGCCTGCCAATTTAGGGGACATGGGTTCTAGCCCTCATCCAGGAAGATCACACATGCCGTGGAGCAACTAAGCCTGTGCGCCACAACTACTGAGCCTGCGCTCTAGAGCCCACGAGCCACAACTACTGAGCCCGAGTGCCACAACTACTGAAGTCCGTGCGCCTATAGCCTGTGCTCCGCAACAAGAGAAGCCAACGCAATGAGAAACCCGTGTACTGCAATGAAGAGTAGCCCCCGCTCGCCGTAACTAGAGAAAGCCTGCGTGCAGCAAGGAAGACCCAATGCAGCCAAAAATAAATGAATTAATTAATTTAAAAAAAATTGCTAAAACTCACTTGGGGGTCCCTGAACAAGCCTGTGCCCCATTGTTTACTGAGATCACTTGGAAATGATTTAGCACTTTTTGTCCCAGTGTCTAAGTTGATTTTGTATTCCATGATGATATTTTTAGTTTTCTCATAGATATGAGACAGTTTCACAAGTCATATTTGGAAACTGCGTATAATTTTCACACGTTAAACTTTACTATTTATTTAACTTCCAGAGATAGTTTCAAACTAGTATAATTGGAAACTACA
Organism: Delphinus delphis; assembly: GCF_949987515.2. Classification (NCBI taxonomy): domain Eukaryota; kingdom Metazoa; phylum Chordata; class Mammalia; order Artiodactyla; family Delphinidae; genus Delphinus; species Delphinus delphis. The sequence continues at coordinate 134,547,252 of NC_082685.1, read as the reverse complement.
AACAAATGCAAGGAAAAAAAAATCAATCAAAGACCCAATTTGAAAGTATATGTTGTTCAACAACGTGTTAGACCTTGGACTGGGACATGGAGGATTTTAAACTATGGCTCTTGTGCTCAAAGAACATACAATCTGAAGATTGATGGAGAAAATTACAAATGGTTGAAAACAATATACTGATATAATGGCTGTATTTTGGATTTAATGTTAAAGGATGCCAGAAATCCCAGAAGAATGGTGTAGAAGGGGTTGAACTGGGATTTTTAAAGTGAGTTGAAATTGAATGCTCAAGGATAAGTAGTCAGGTACAACTCTCAGTCTCCATGATTACTGGAACGGCCAAATATTTAACATGCACAAACATCTGTCCAACTCACAGCACATACGCATGCATTTCCTCTGCTTGAAAGCTTTTTCCTTAGGCTTCAAATTAAAGTTTTCTACCTCAGCCCTCTGTCGACCCAGATCTGGTTAATTCTCTATTTTACTTCCTTCCTTTGTTGCATTTATCAGCTCTGAAATCAAATAATTACTTGTGTAATTATATTTTTACGTTTACCTCGATGATCAAAACGCAGGTTCTAAAGAGTGAGGATCAGTTATACTTTGTTCATTACGCAGTGCCTAACACATCCTAGGTACTTGATGCCTAATACGTATGAATGAATGAGCCAAGCAGAGTAGAAGCTGGGGGAATAAAGATGAACAAAGCTTGGAGTCAGACTTGAAGAACACAGCATGTAACAAAGAAGAGGAGGTGCCCATAAAGGAGTTCAGATTTTTAGGGACAGCTTTTCCAGAAAGGTTTTACAATAAAGAATATTGAACGTGGAGAGGATTTATAGTGTTCCTGACTTGTGAAGATCACTTTGTCCCACAATATATAATTCAAGCTACCTAATATAAGCCTGAATGGGTACACTACAAGATCTACCTGCAGATTTTAAAGAATTATGAGACAAATGCCTTTGAGAGAGTAAATGCATTTGAAGCACAGGACTTTTAAAATAAATTACAACCTGAAATGGTACTCTAGGGAGAGTGGAGAGATTCAAAATGCTCTTTGTTCTTTGATTTTTTGCTCATTCATATGTAATTACTCTTTTCTTTTGTCTTTGGAATTATTGTTTTATGCTTCACGTTTCAACTTGTTTATTATATGACAAGGTTAATAACTGTCACACAAAAATAACCAGTAATTATATGCATTTACTATTTTATGAAGCAAAAGAGATGGCAATTAGCAGGATTTAGAACACTGGAGATTTTATTTTTAGACATATTTTGCCTAATATTAATTACTATACGTAAATCATCACACTACTCGGTTATAGTGGTTATAATTATGTTGGATGAAAGAAATGATAATTCAGAAGTGCATATGTATGTGTATAAATATAAGACCAGCATAGAAATTGTCCTTAGTGAAGGCTTAAGAGGAATACAACTGATTCAAACAAAGCTAAACATTTTAGTACAAAGTGAATTAAGAGAATTGATGTTTTCTCTTGTTTAAAAGAAAAATTAAAAATGTATTATTCTGGTGGTAAATGTCAATGATGGGGGAGGCTATGCATGTGTGAGGGCAGGGGACACAGGGAAAAAATCTCTGTATCTTCTCAATTTTGCTGTGAATTTAAAACTGCTCTAAAAATGAGGTCTTAATAAAAAGAAAAATACAAAACTGACTGAAATGTTAACCATGATTGTAACAGGAAATAAAGATATGTTCAAGGAAGACAATCATATTGGAGAATTTAAGTCCATAAAATATTTGGTTATTTCTATGTCATCATACTAGAAACAACCTTGCTCTGAACGAGCTTGATGGTAGCACCAATACTGCTGGTCTAGGAAAAGAAGCTCAGTCATCAAGTGCTCTCCCTCCATGTAAATCTTATGCCTGGGTTTTAGGTATGTGATTAAAGAATATGCTCTTCCTTTTGTGTGTGTGTGTGTGTGTGTTTTTTGGTTTAGGTGCAAATACATGTCTTTCCTCTTCAGTTCAAATGTATAAATATCACATATTGGGTATGCGTAATGTAATATATAATATTATGCATAGCTGGATCATTCAAGGATACGTTCATCAATGAGTTATATAATACCTGACAAATAATGGCTTTAAAAAAGTTAAGTTAATTTGCCTTTGGAACAATAATTCTGGAGGAAGGCAACACCTGAAGCACAGGGTGAGTGTAGCTGCTCCAGGAAGTCATCAAGGAACCAAGCTGCTTCTCTCTTTGTGCTCAACCACAGTATGTGGCTTTCATCCTCATGGTCTCAAGATGGCTGTCACACTTCCAAGTAACACATCCACATTCCAGGTGGGAGGAAGGGGGCAAATAAGGGATTTTCCCCCCATTAAGCCTTTATTAGGGAAGGGCAGCTTTATCCAGGGACTGTTTTCTATATCTTATTGGCCAGAACTGTGTCATAAGGCCACCTCCAACCACAAGATAGGCTTGGAGTTTGAGAATTTAACTCTCCAGCCTGTTGGAGAAGAAGACAAAAGAGAAGGGGGGTTGGAATGGATGTTGATTGAGCTAACTTAAGAAGTTTTTAAACTCCAAAGAAGTTCACTTAAAAAGCTCTGCCTAAGAAGTCTAACCTCCTTTCAAGAGATCCTTATAACACAGATACTTAGTAAATGCAGGTGGAGGACAACTGCTTTGGTTACTCCAGCTGTGTAACAAACTACCCCAACTTAATGGTAAAACAGTAACTTTTGTATAGGCTCATGCATTGTGTTGGTCAGTAATTCAGACAGGGCACAATGGAGATAGTTTGTCTCTGCTCCATGGTGTCTGGGGTCTCAGCTGATATGATTATGCAGAGGGTTGGGGGTGACTTTCATCATGGGGGGACTGGAATCATTTGGAGGCTGCTTCACTCAAATGCCAGGCGTCCTGCCTGGGATGACTTGAAGGCTGTGCTCAGCTGAGGGATCAGCTAGAACCTACACATGGCCTTCTCATGTTGCCTGGACTTGTCTCAGCACGGGGGCTAGAGTCCCAGAGAGAACATCACAAGAGCAAGTGTGTCAAGTGACCCAGGCAGAAGCAACATGGCCTTTTCTGACCTAGCCTTGGAATCCCATAGTGACTTGTAGAAGCAGTCACAAGCCCACCCAGATTCATGGGGAACAGACAAAGACCCCCTTCTCTCAATGGGAGGAGGTCCAAGGAATTTGCAACCATTAAAAAAAACCTGCCACAGTAACAAGGATGGGACTAAACGTGGAGCACGATTCTCTAAGAATAACTTTCTTCAACTTTCTTTTCCATGTTTGCCGTTCTTACTGCACATTGAGAAAAGGCAGTGTTAAATCTATTAGGAAAAAGCCCCTTTACAGAATTTCTGAAGTATGGTGAGCTGTTTAACCCATTAGGCAGGAGACAGAGCCCAGAGGTGAGGCTGTTTTCCAGCTGCCGAGTCTGATTATCCAGAGCATGGCTGGCACAGGGCTGCAGCCACGTAATTAAGCAGCCCCATCTTCACTTTCCTCTAAAGTACTGTCAGGGGTTTTTCTGTGTGTGAATTCTCTGAGAGTCGAAAATCTCTTTTCTATTTTCCATGCAGTGTGGAATGTATGACCTGTGTTTGTACAAAGGCAGCCAGCTATAAAGTTAGATCACTGAACGGACAGTGAAGTGGAACCAGAGAAGGCTCCTCTTTATCTGAAGCGAGGAGTGGCATGTTGTTATATTCTGTACAGCAGAGGAAAAGTATCACAGCAACATTTCTGAGTGAATTAGGTCCATGAAGAACAATTTCAGGCATTAGATACCATTTCTGATTTCAAGGCCCTTATAGTAATATCCTTCGCAGCTAAGTGCAGTGGAATGATTTAATTCTGGCTCTGACACTTACTAACTCTGGGACTCTGGGCATGTTTCTATAGCTGTCTCTCCACTTCTTTGTCTCACCTCAGGAAATGGGGATAAAAAGGCCCATCTTAGTCACTGTGAGGATTAAATGCATATTCTTGCTGGGATACTACTCTGGTCTCTCTGAAGTGCCCCACCCTTGCCTCTGTCACTGGTGATGGACAGTCTGCAGGTCCCTGAAGGGTGTCAGCTCCCCGTGATACTATGAGAAAGTGGGTCAACTGTCTCACCTTCATACTCCCAAAGAGAGCTCTGGGCTTACCCCTATCAGAGCTCTTAACATTCAACAATGCACTTCACAAATTCTAACTGAAAAACAATTATGTGCCAGGGACTGTGCTGGGGTCTGGAAATGCAGCAATGAATATAATCAGAGTGACCTCTGCTCTGGTGCTTTGTATACTCTAGTGGAGCAAAAGAGGCGACAAACAAGCAAGCAAAAGGATAAAAAGAATTCCACATAGTGATAAGGGCTATAGGGAACCAAGGAACGTGGTAAGAATGAGTGACTCTTGAGGACCCCCTGTGGGCAGATGGGAAAATCCTAGTCAAGGACATGGTATTTGCATTTTGAAATCTAAATATTGTGAAGTAGTCAGACATATAAACTCAGCACCGATACTCTTATGAGCACTCTCTGTGTATTAATGCCCTTAATTCTCACAACAACCTCTTAAAGTAGATACTCTTCTTATTTCCACTTTATAGATGAGGAGACCAATGTGGAAAGGTGAATGAAGTATTGTAACTTGCACAAGATTATACAGCTAGTAAATGGCAGAGCTCAGATTCAAACCCAGACAATCTGCTTTCGAAAGCCCATACTCTCACCACTCTGTCTCTCCAAAGGCATTTGATATTGCATTGATATTTACTTTTTACTTGTATGTTTTTCCTACTAGACCATGAATAAATTGATGGTTAGAGTTCAGTCCCATGAATAATGCCCAGCTCTTAGTCCATTCTCAATAAACGTTTATCAAATGAATGCATGCCTGCAATGAGCAAATCTAGATGAAATAAAGCACTCATTCCGTGCTTAGCATCATATAAGTAATTAAAATGTTAGTTCTCCCTCTCTGCCTTACTCCCTAACTCCCTGTCTTAGACTCATATAGCCTGCTGCTGAACTTGAAGTAACTAGAAGATTTATAGGGGAAGGGAGTCACCTTCATAATGTATCAAAAAATAAATTAAGAAAACAAAGTCTTTTAATTTGTTAGCAAAAGATGAAAAGGAGTAACTTTGGTGAGTTTTAAAGAAAAACACATGGAAGCAAGGAACCTGTAAAATAATAAATTTCCTCCCTCCAACATAAAAATGATGGCCCCTGTGTTTTAGAGGAAAGCAATTTGGAAAACTTCCACACGTACACATTTTGGGGAAAATGTAGGGAGAAATATGAAGTTAGGTAAATGTCTTTAATAGGTACTTCAAAGTCTTGGATCATTAAATCATTTCCACAGCTTTTTGACTGTTATCACCCCCTGAGCCATTGCCAAAACCACTCCTTGAAATGTTGCAATAAATTTGAAAGACAAATCAGATTTGGAAATTTTGCATGAAAGAGAACTGTATCTTGTACTTTAGAAACGGTTTTCAATGTCAGCACATAGTTGCCTCCTGCCAAAGATGAGCTTGGGAGCGGTGACCTTTGTGGATGACTTCTCTTTCTTAGATTTTTGCCCTACAGGATTTTGGAAGCCTGGTCACGGGAATATTTAAGGATACCAGGTGGTTTTGAAATGCTTGGTTGGACTGGGTGACTTAACTAGGCCTGAATGTAACAATTGAAAAAAAATATTTTTCCATGAGGAAAGTGAACGTTTATATAAGTTGAATCAGTCACAGCGTTCTAGAAGTAACTGTAAGGTACTTGCTGCTGCTGATGAGCTTGATAGAAAGGGTGATGCTTAGACTGGATGTTTGTGTCCCTCTAAAATTCATATGTTGACATTTGAAACCTCAAGGTGATGGTATTAGGAGGTGGGGCATTTGGAAGGTGACTAGGTAATGAGGATGGAGTCCTCATGAATAGGATTAGTGCCCTTATAAAAGAGAACTCCCTTGACCTTCTGCTTCATGAGGTTACAACAAGAAGACTGTCATCTATGGACCAGGGAGCCAGTCCTCACCACACACTGAATCTGGGAGCATGATATCTTGCACTTTCCTGCCTGCAGGACTGTGAGAAATAAATGTCTGCTGCTTATAAGCCACTCAGTCTACAGTATTTTTTATAGCAGTCTGAATGGACTAAGACGATGATAAGCCTAAGAAGAAAGCAAGAGATCATTTCCTATATATATTTTTATTTTTATTTATTTTTTTTGCAGTAAGTGGGCCTCTCACTGTTGTGGCCTCTCCTGTTGCGGAGCACAGGCTCTGGACGCGCAGGCTCAGCGGCCATGGCTCATGGGCCCAGCCGCTCCGCGGCATGCGGGATCTTCCCGGACTGGGGTACGAACCCATGTCCCCTGCATTGGCAGGCGGACTGTCAACCACTGAGCCACCAGGGAAGCCCATACTTAGTCTCTATTTTCAAGCTAATTTATAACTCCAGAGTTAGAGAACTGAACTTACTAAGTAGTAATGTAGCACAAAGGGAGAAGAAGAGACAGCAAGGAAGCAATATTTACTGCAGTCCAACATCTCCTGTCAAAGAGTTGACAGCCAGGAGTATAAGCAACCATGAGTACCAAGTCAAGATAGGGTAGCTGGATGCAGCGGATACAAAAGAAATGCTACTAATTAGTGGTTTACTATTATAAATGGTGGTCTGAGCTTATAGTTATGGCCTTTCACATCATAGATACTCAAAAAATTTTAAAGACTAATTGCCTTTTAAAGACTAATGAGCATCCTGATGTACTTGAAAAGAAAAAGAAATGGGGTTTCTCGTGTTATCTTGCTATTAATTTGGAAGAGAGGGTATGACAAAGGAATTCAATGAATGAAAATATTAAATGCAATAAGAGGTTCAAAGATCATCTTGAAGTGTGATCATGTGAAAGAGTCCAGGATGAATCAGCTTTTTTCTTTGCACCCATCCCTTAGGTCAGCAAATACACCATCAACCATAGGTAGAATTTACAACGTTCATAAATGCAGAATGAACAGCAGGTGGCAGCAAAGGATGCTGTAAGAGAAAGTGACTTCGGCGAGTATATTTGTGAGAATTCTGAAAAACTTATTTTGACAGGTTGCAGGTAGAGAAGGCACTCAAATGTGATTGCTTTCTTACCTTTGAGTAAAGCATCTGATACAAAAAAGAAAGCATGTGGGAAGGTTGATCATGATAATTAAGTTTAGATAATTTTGTGTCGTTTTAATCACCTTTTGACTAAATGAAAGGATTGAAAGAGCTTACTGAAAATACAAGTATCTCACAACAAAGCCCAACTAATCCTCTTACAAAATGGACATTTATGCTGAAGAGAGATTTTTGTAATAAGACATGACATGCAATATTTATTACAAAAATTATCATTCAGACCAGTGTGGAAATGTGCCAGTTGGTAGGTGATTCGTCTCCTGGCTCAGAAGAGATATTAATGGAAGGATATTAATATCGTTCAAAGAAAGGATATAAGTAAAGAAAACATGAAAGAATATTAGGTATAGATGGGCTCTCTGAAAATGTGACAATGGCATGAGAAAAAAGAGCACAGAACCTCTGGGTCTTCTTAAAGTATCTAAAAATAGGAATGATGAAAATACACAAACATGTGCATCAATTTGTTGAAGCTAGTCGGGAAGGAAGAAATGTGACAGTCTGTGAATATTTATAATACAAGGGATCTACTTACAAGTAAAACTCAGGGGGACTCAAATATTAAGAAACAGCTTCTAGGTTCCCAAGAAAACCAAAGTGATGGTCCTAGTAGATCAGTTTTTGCAAAAGACTAGACTTTATTTCTTTACATTTCAGCTGTCATATCATTTGTTGCAGTTGGTGTCCAATAGGCCGATGGGTAATGGATAGAGTTGAGTGCTTCCCAAGACATTTAAAACGACTGGCAGAAGGAAAGGCTCATAGTAGAATGATTTTAGGTCATGGCCTCATCCCCACTGGGCTCCAAATGCCATTTCAGCCCTGGAATTACTGTGTGATGTTGTCCAAGTTATGAAATTCCCTGAGTCAGTGTCTCTTGAATGTGAAGTGGGCATTTAGCATACCCCCTTTTACCAGGCCATGTGAGGATTAAATATGACAATGTATCAAAATACTTGCCTCATATTAGTTACTTAATAAATTCTATATCTCTTCTCTCTTCAGGAGCATTCCCAAAGATGTTGAGGTATTTTGGGGACTGTCTCCAAAACATCTCCCTTACCGACAGCCTCAGTGTCAAAAATTCCTAGTTATAACATTCTGCCTTCAGATGGCGCAAAGCCCCTTGGAGAATTAACAAGGTATGACTATGGGCAGACACCAGCGGTAGAGCATAGTAGGTGAAGCAGAGATGGTCACGCTGCAGCTGCCAGTTGGCTACAGTTCTCTGTTCTAGCTGCAAAGACTATCTAGTTAAATTTATATGAATTCAATGTCATATTCTTGAAAGAGAGACTCTGATTTCTCTCTGCATCCTTGAAAAAGAGATTCATTCTTTTCTGGTCAGTGGTGGGGAGGTGGAGAGTAGGGGTATTTGGAGTCAGATTGGCTTCCGGAGTGAAAATATGGCTGCCCAGGTTCAAGTCTGTGGCTGGAAGTGGAGTTCTCAGAGTGGGTGTCATTTTACCCCCAGATATGTATATTACTACCACTACTATTGCCACACACACACATTCATACACACTCACATTCTCTTCTATATTTCTCTTATATTATCAGAAAAATTATTACAGAAATAAAGAAAATTATGGATGCTTGTTATTTTGCTTAAACATGACAGATGAGAGGTGGTTATTTTTTGTTTTTTTTTTTAAAGCAACCATGAAAAACAACATTTTTTTAACCAAGTTGCCAGGGATACCGTGAAAGTCTTAGATATCAACAAGACTTCAAAGCAAGCACCTTGATCAAACTGGTACTTATTTACTAGGAAAAAATTCACAGAGCTGGGAAGCGTAATACAGATAAGCCAGTTCTGAAGTTGCTATCATGAATGAGGTATGGGGTGTGAACAGTTTCAGTGCTGTGTCTTTGAAATGTTCGTTCTTATGGTAACCTTAGAAAAATGCCTCTCACGATTAAAAACATATCTGCATTTTACATGCTTGATGTTTTATATTATACTTAAAAGATCTTAACAAAATGAATGTTGGTGGAACTACAGATCATCTAAATGCAAAATTATGTTACGATTCTTGGTGAGAATAGATGAAGTGAGAACCTCCATTCTGTTGCTGTTTACAATTTTTTTCTATTTCTTGTGAGATATTTCATCTCTAGTTGCTTCCTCCCAACACACCCTTCTGTTGTTACTAATAATGTCAGGCTCTTCTGCTAAAGTTTCCATCAGTGGCATTGATCTGATTCTAGAGGAAGGAAGCTAAGAAAAAGCTTCAAAGATTTTACGCAGAAGCCCCTCAAAGGGCAATCGCAAATCTTGGCTCACCACTTAGCCAGAAGCTCAAAATTCAGCTGTTTATTCCCTCCTTTATATCAATTCATTTGTGGAGATCATTACAAAACTGTCAAAAACAGTATTCTTGGATTGCAGGACTAGGGATTAGGTTGGGTGAATGGAGGTAATAATAAGTTGACTAATTTTATTTTGGTACATTAAGTTAGTGGTATATTTTCCTTAACATATATATGTGATTTTGTTTTGGTACCATGCAAACATTTCTAATTGTACTGTGACTACTGAAAAGGCCACATCTCAAGAATCTGCATTGACAACAATTGTCATTTAGGAGAACGAATACAACAAATAGTGACACACACACACACACACACACACACACACACACACACATATATATATACAGCTTTTTCATCGACAGAATCCTGTTTTTTTTCTGGTGTGTTTATAAATTCACTAGGTCTAGCAAGTGCCTTAAAATTATCCAGTGGGATTGCTCTATTTTTTAAAAATTAATTAATTAATTTTTGGCTGCTTTGGGTCTTCGTTGCGGTGCGCCGACTTCTCATAGCGGTGGCTTATCGCGCTGTGGAGCACGGACTCCAGGCGCGCGGGCTTCAGTAGTTGTGGCTCGTGGGCTCTAGAGCACAGGCTCAGCGGCCATGGCTCACGGGCCCAGCCGCTGCGCGGCATGTGGGATCCTCCAGGACCAGGGCTCGAATCCGTGTCCCCTGCATTGGCAGGCGGATTCTCAACCACCGCACCACCAGGGAAGTCCCTGCTCTGTTTGTTGAAGAGAAAATTGAGATACAGCTTGACTAAAAGATTTGCCCAATGTGAGACAGCAACTTACTGCAGTGTGGACACTGGTATCCAGTCTCTAGCTTTGAACCAACTGCTATTTATAGTCTTTCTCACAATTACAATTTTATATTAACATTATTTTCATCGTTATTGAAGCTCTCACTACCTATGTTTACCCCAAGAAAGGAAGAAAACAAGAATCTCGTCTCAAAAATCTTAAATTATTTAAAGATACAATCTGACATTAAAATTCTGAGCAAGGCGTTCTAATAATCTGAAAAAAAAAAAATCTTTGCAGTAACATCTCCCAGGTAGTCTGGGGAGAGTGATGAGCCATGGTTTCTGAGTAGAATTTTTAGTGGATATCAGAGGATATATAGAAAAGTTTAGTGTTAAGCCAGTGAACTTTTCCACTAGCACTCTAACCAGTAATTATTTTGGAAAGACACTGAAATTCTCCAGTATGTTGTCTACCCTGATTGCACATTAAATGATCTGGGGTGGGGGAAAGGTGCCTACCTTCAGGATCCCTGAAGGTAGACCGGGGCGTGCGTGTGTGTGTGTGTGTATATTTTAGGCTAGAATATATTAAACTCCCTAGATGTTTCTAGTATGAGCCTCAGCTCCCGTCCCTATCCCACTTTAGCCCGCTAAGGGACAGCATCAGACCGCTGAAACTGAGGCGTTCCTCCACGGCGTCTCTTCCTCTTTGGGCGCAGTAGGGGGCGCTCCGGCACCGGGTTTACTCGTTGGCCACCTTATGCCCCCACCCCCCTAAAACGACAGCACCGCAGAAAAGGCGTTATTTGGAAGCCAACAGAGAGGGGAAAGACAGGGAATTGCACCTTATGAATTTACATATCCGAGAGCCGGCAAGTGGTCGTTTAAACAATATCCCCCTTTTGGCTTTTCGGAACATCTGGTCCAACGGCAGCCCCCCTTGTTTTCAGCCTTTGGACTTGGAAAAACTTAACTTCCCGCAGGGGTAGAGTCCCGGCCCGGCGGCGGGGCGGGATGGTTTACGACTTTGGATCTTGAAGAGTTCACTGTTTAAATAAATCTTGGTGAGCAATGGAGAACAATCTCCACATTAATCTTGTGTAATTAGCGTTATAACCCTCAGCAGCCTAAGAAGCACGAAAGACAAAGCTTTATGCAAATGTCCCTTCCCTCGCCTGCCGCCCCTCTGCCTAGCGGGGTCCCTCTCCCCCCAGCTCTCCCTACCCTCTCAATTCTGGCTCTGGCGCCCGCGAGCCTCCTTTTAATGACACGGTCCACTAGATACCTTAAAGTTAATGACAAAGTTCTTGACTTTAAAAAATAAAAGTACATAAAAAGGATTATCAGTAGCAACCTAAGGAGGGAGGGGTTTGTGCAGGCCGAGGCTATTAGAAGGATTTAGCCTATAGGGAATGGGCGCTTGCTTTTGTCAGCCAGTATTGTCCAGGTAAGGACAGGACCTGCTGTGTGGGGCGAATTAGGGGCTGGGAGGCGGCATTTTCTCCAACCGGTAGCTCTTGGGGTGCACACCCAGGGTGGGCGCTCTTTCGGCAGGAAGGAGCGGCTAACCAAGTTCACCCCCAAGGATCCCACTCTGCCCTCCAGACGCGCACATTTCCCAGGCATTAGTCTGGAACTGAGCCCTCGGCTGAGAGTCGTTGCGAAAACGAGATACGGCCCCCAAATGAGGAGGAGAGTGTGGGGAATCTCAACACACAAGTCTTTACCTGCAATTGTGGGGATGTAGGGGGAGCGGCGCGCACAGAGGCCGAGATGCGCGCACTGCCGCGCGCACACGCCCGCACAGACGCCGAGCCAAGGTCGGGCAGATCCCCTGCTTGGCTCCGGATTACCTGCTCTGTGTTTACTGTTTCGGAGGGCTTTACGTGAAACGAATAAATTTTTACTTGCTCCAAGGACTGGCTTGTTGTTTTATGGCATGTACTTATTTAAAGCCTCTTTTGTCGGTGTTGAAATGGTCCAAGCTCCCAAATACTGTGCAGGGCTATGAGCATGGAACAAGCCGGAACGCAATGAGTATCAGTGGCTCAGCAAAACGCCGTGGAGAGGCGAGCCTTACTCTTTTCTTACACACACACACACACACACACACACACACGGCTTGCTTTTCTTTTTCACAAACCAGAACCTAATGCTTTTTAATGTCTTATGCAGAGGGTGAAGGGAATGCAGTCTGGAGAATTACACCTGAAATACTGCAGGCGTTGAAGAATTTCCACAGAAACTGTATTCTGATTAGAAACAAACCTCAGTACAAATCTATTTATCCTCCTTCCATCTGTATCCGCTTAGGGCTTATTCCTCCCTTTTCCGACCCCAGCCCCCCAACGTCGTACCTAAAGGTAAGCACAATGCTAAGCAAAAGCTAAGACTTTGCTCTTTTAACCGTAATAACTGTCCTGTCTACACTTTGTTTATGAAATGGAATAAGAATGGGAGGGGGCCGTAATGTAACGGCACAACCGGGCTGTATAAATACAATACTCACTTTTTAAAAGTGAAGTGGATTTGGTTTACTCTGAAAAACAGTAATTCAAACAGCACCTATCTGCTCCAGATAGAGTAGCTATGCACATCTATACAGGCAAGTTTGAAATTTAGAACCAGGCTTTGATTTATTCCCTTTCTATCAGTGATTAATGCCCCTTAATTAGCTAATCTCAAAGCCATTATTTACAACCAGGGCAGACAAAGGGAAAACTGATGATCCAACACTTATGTCAGTTTAAAATTTTGAAACAACAAAAAAATGCTTTATTCCGAGTGCAGTCCCGAGTCTTTCAAATGAACCTCAGAATAACAAAGAAACCCACAAGAAAAATATTTAAAGCCAAACCAAAAAAATAAAGACCAAATCAAACTCCACCCCCCCCAAACAATCCCAACTGTATCCCTCCAGAAAATTCCTCCTTTTCCTTCAGAAATTGCCTGGAGCAATTTGAGAATGTAGATATTTAAACGGAAAAGGAATAAATCATTTGTATCTTTCTTTCACTTAAAATCTATGAAAGTTCTTCATTTTGGTAGGCGAGGCGGGGGAGGGGTCTGTGGTTGAGTTTTCGAAAATCGTTGACGGGGAAAGAGTTTTTGGATTTGAAAGCAGTTTTCTCTTTGTACTTTTCCAAGGCAAGCGTTCAGGACTTGGGGAACAGGCTTGCACCTCAAAACCGGGTGCTTCAGAACCCTTCCCGTCTTGGGGTCGTAAGGTGCCTCTTAGCACCCGGGCAGGGCCTAGGGGGTTGAGAATTTCTGTTTTAACCCTGCTCCCCAAAGCGCCGCGCTCTCAGAGGCTCAATTTCAAGTGACCCTTAAAACTCATTTCTGGAGAGAGCTGCAGTTGCTCGGCCCTTTCTTGGTAGAAAACCAGATAGCTCGGGTATCCTGGGGGTTCTTGGAGCCTCCTTCTTGGGGGCTTGAGGGGGTCTCCTCGGGAACAGGCTGGGTCGCGGAAAGCCGCCTTGTAAAGGGGCGGAGCGGGCCAAGCCTGAGCTGGGACCTTGGATCTCCAGTGGGAACAAGCTGCAGGTAGTCGCAGGCCACTTGGGTCATCACGGCTGTGTATCCTTCTTTGTCCCTCTTCAGAACCCACAATGAGGAGAGCACCCCTCATCCCCATCACTTTTCTCCAGGAAAAACCGTTCCTGCACTGCTTCTCGAGTCCTTTGTGCGCTTTGGCATGTTCAGAAATAGAAAATATCTAAAGAACAAGACCCCGGGAAATGTTTCTAAGCCGATGTAGGCAAGGCAAGCAAGAGTGGGACTGAGGGGGGGCCCTTGAAAGGCGCCCAATCCGAAAGGTCCGGAGAGAAGCTGTAGATCTTTTCATGGACTCCTGAATCCAAGTCCAGAACGGGAACAGCAAACATCTCCGGAAATCGGAGCGTGCCCTTCAGGCAGCAATATAATAGATTTAGCAATCCCGTCTGGAAAGTAGCCGGCCAAGGAGTGGGAAATAGCCCAGTACTGGAACGTAGGGAGGGGGAAGGGAGAGCTTTAGATCGAGGAGTGTGTGTGTGCGTGCGTGTGTGTATTTGGTGGGGAGGGGGGGGAGTTCCTTGGGGCGGGAGGGAGGAAAAGGAAAAAGGAAAAAGAAGCTAGGGGAGCGAACGAGGAAAAGCAAGAGGACCCGTATCCTTTGTTTGAAGGTACCCGCGTCCTAAATCGTAGGAACGAGGTCGTCATTAGCGCTCTGACCCGGAGGAGAGATGCATTAGAGAGAGAAATGAACAGAGAACCCGCACCTCCCCGCCTGGTTTATTTCTCCTTCCATGAAATCCCTCGGCCTCGAGGTTCGCGTCGCCTAAGCTTTCTCCCTCTCTCCCTTCTCCGCCCCTTCAACGCACAAAGCACCGTGGCTGAGAGGGGAGGGAAGGAGGGAGTCAGGGAGAGAAAACCAACAAGCTTTTCAGGGTAAAAAAAATAAACCTGCGCATCCAGATTACCAACATGTTTTTCCCCTTTTGCATCGACTTATTTGGAAACAGTTGTTGGAGTGATAATTTAGCCTGAGAGATTATTAAAGTCTCAAAGTTCCCAATGATTGTGGAATCCTGCTTGTAAAAATACCGATTTTTTTTTTACTGTTTCTTTTTTCCCTCTTTCCCAGATGAAACACCGAGAATGCGCTTTGGTCTTGGGGACAGAAGGCGTGGTGGGCAGACAGCTGTTGAATGCAAACAAAGACTATACTGGACTCCACGCTGTTTGGGGTTCCATCTAGGAAGATTTTTCCTCTCTTTCCCATTGCAGTGGAAAGAAACGGATTAGGAATGGGCTCTTCAAAATTGTGCGTTTGTGGCAGACAGATGAAACAGGAAAGAATGAACCTTAAGCAACAAAAGGATGATTGAGATTTGGTTTCTAGGTGTACAAATTTGGAAACAAACAAAATAACTAAGGAAGCGATAAAAGTACCAACACTCCGGAGATACCTACAATGTTGACTCGTAAATGAATTATCTCTTTCCTTCTCTACCTTCCTCTCACGGATCAAGAATTATGGTCCCATCTAGTAAGCTGCCTAAGAAGCCAAAACTGCAGGATGTCTTGGGAAATAAGGCTTTACATCTGCCTGAAACTAACAAAGCAACCCTCTAGTCAGCCAGATCGCCTCTTTCTCTTCCCTCTTCTCCTCTCTTTCTCCCTCTCACCCTTCCTTCTCCCATCTTTCTCCTGCTAGCCTTGCCCAAATTGCCCCCAACAGCAAGTCAGCCTTACACCTGCTGGGGGGATCTTGGTGGGGGTGGAGGGAAGTCGTGGGTTTGGTTTTCAGCAGAGCGTGGAGGCACCCTGTCAAACGTGCCTATAACCCCTGTAGGATCCTCTTCAGGAATATGTTGGAGCCAGAAACAAGACAGGCTTTCCTCTGCCTGAGTCATTGCCCATGGCCACTTTCAGTTTCTCTTATCAACCAATGCCTGCCACCTCTTTCCTCTGTCCTCTCTCCGAGCAGTTCTACGCTTCACGGAGTTTGCAAAGCTCTCCTGCTGACTTAGGGTGCCAGGTTTAAAAAGGGGAGAATAGAGTGGCTTGAAAGAGGAGAGATCCACTGGGCTCTTCTTTTTAAATTTTTAATCTTATTGACACATCTTTGAAAGGTTTGTTTTGGTATAAGGCAAAGCTGCCAATTCTAAACACAAACAGACAGACATACACCGTGTGTATCAGATGTTGGGAATAAAAATGGTTTATCGATTGAAATAATAGAGGCATTATTTTGATTTGCCTTGACATAAATGCTGATTTATAAAGCTCTTCCCCCATTGATTTCTTCTTGTAGTCCAGACACATGGAAATGATAAAAATAAAAAGCTCACCTTGGTGCTAATCAAGAGTGCTCGATGCACATTATAAACCTGATATTATATTTATTGCCTATCTTTATTTGAGGGGTTAGTCCCCATCCTAAGATTGTCCCCTTTCAAAAAAAATGTTGGGGGGGGGATGCATCTGTTTTCACTTTGCACTTTCAATGGGCTGGAGCAGACAATAGTGTGAAAAACATCTGAAAATATGAGGCGACAGAGCTGCATGTGTGTTTCATTTCTGCAGTGTTAGGGGAGAAAATAACAAAAGAAACACACTACACACATGCACACTGGTCCAAGACCATAGCACAAAAGGCTCGTTGACCCAGGGCTAACATACAAGACAAATTAAAGAGAGGAGCAAATCGTAGGAGGGGCTAGGGCAACCAGGGGCGGGACAATTTGGAAAAAGATCAAGGACAAACTATAGTTAAGAAATTGGACACAGGCAGGGAAAGAGCAGAGGAAGAAAGTAAAGTGTCCAGGATTGGAACTCGTGTCCCTGAGGAGGAGAATAATTAGCTTTCTTAAAACACTGAGAGTTTTCCTTTGCTGCACGATAAAAGAAAACAAATATCATAAAATATACACATATCCCTCAAACAAAAGCAACCAGCGAACCGAAACCTAGTTGTTTCTGTTTAATTGTTGCAGGGACACAAGAGACCCCCATCTGGCCTGAGGTTGGCTCAGGACAGGTTGCGGTAGACTGAGGAACGCCTTTTCCGTGAGCGGGCACCAATGTTTGTGGGGTTTGAGGAGGCAGGAATACAAAGGCGGGAGGGAGGCTAGCTGATTATCAACGGATACGGGAGGTCCTCACTGTTGCCCCCAACAGCTGACTACGTAAAAATTAATAAAGCATAGTTGGCAAAGGGGGAAAAAGTATCAGGGAGAGCATCAGAGGGAATGAGATTGAGCGCGGCTGCTCCGGAGCTGGACCACAGCTGCGAGATGCAGCCAATCCCCGGGCCTGCGGGAGCGGGGGACAGAGCCCCGGGGCCACGCGAGTGCTAGCTGGAGCCTTCCCGCCGCAGAGACGCGAGCACCGGGACTCGCCGTGTCCCCAGCGAGCGCGCACGTGCCAAGGGCTTCTGGGCCAAGGGGGTTCCTGGGGAAAAGAGGTGGCGCTCGATTTCTCCGTGCCGAGTCTCTGCCTCTGTTTCCCCCCAGGACCGGAGGACGCGCCTTCAGAAGAGACGTCGCCGCGGGTGGGGGAGGATCGCATCCCTGGGACCCTGAACGCCCCGCACCCCGGCATCAAAGAGCGAACGCCGGTTCTGCCTGCTCTGCAGACCATTTTATTTTTCTTACTAGTATCTTAATTCATTGTTCAGCCTGTGGCTACCGCAGAGCCCCGGGGGCTCCCCCGTTCTCCTGCGGGGAGTCTTTGCCGGGACGCCGGCCCGCCGACCCAGCGAGGGGCACGGGCGGGTTTTCCTGTTAAAAACAGTCTCCGACTTGGCGTGGCCGGTCCCCTCTAGAAGCTCACCTCAGGCGGTCGCAGGAAGTTCCAGCCCAGTCGTTAGCTTTCCTCTGGCAGGGACGGGATCGCCTTCAACTCCCGACGCCGCCTTCTCCGGGCGAGTTCCACGATAATTGCGCATTTCTGTACATTTAGCTCTTCGGAGATTTAGAGAGCACGTTTTCGTTTGTACATCGTCTGCCGACAGCCTCTTCGTGTTAGGGAATCTTGTCCCCCCTCCCCACACGTACGCACACTCATTTTTATTTTTCATAAATGATTTAAAGAATCAAAACAAACCTCTGAATCAGTCCGCCCAATTTTATGCTCCATCTCCTTTGTGTATGTGTTACATTCTCTCTGCCAATCGATGAGAAAGAGTGTTTAGGGGCATTTGCAATTTCCTTTGTCACTTGCCACTCTCAGTGTATAGATTTTACATATCATTTGTTTACCAAATCAGTTTGTACGTTTTCAGCCCAGGATTCATGATTTGCGTTCCTGCATTAATTAATTGCCCAGTACTCAAAGGACAGGACGCTTAGAGGAGCCACCTGATGCAGAAAGGGTCGGCCCGCATTAGGGCGCTACAAGGAGGCTGTTGTGACAGATCGGACCCTCTGCAGGCTCTGAATTAACTCAAATAGCCCTCTGCCTTCGTTGGATTTTTAAAAAATACCATAGTTGGAGGGGGGGGGGTGCCTGGGTGCCTAACGTTGCCCAGCCTCTACCTCCAGGCATTACAAGATACTTCTCGCCCAGCGCAGAGATACTGTGTAGTTTCATTCCCCTGACTGCAGATAATATGTAGTCACTTCAGTTCTCCTGGCCATATGGTGCTTACCTGAATTCTGGTCTCGAATAGCCTCAGGTTCCTTATTGGGTCTCACTGGTTTATTTATTGATTTCTTTACTAGACTAAATCATGATTCAATATGGCTGAGTGATGTGGAGTTTGTGGCTGATCCCATTATTACCCCCAATTAAAATTCACACAGAAAAAATTTAAAGGTAGTTTGGTGATGGTGGCTTCCTCAGAAAGCATCCTCTAGTTTCATTTAATTTTATTTATTTATTGTTTTATTCCACAAAATGAACTTTAAATTATAAGGCTCTCAAAATTACTCTTTAAATTTTTGGCTGCCAATTTTAGGTTTTCATAGCCACACTACCCTAGGCCAGGTGATGGCAAACTGGACCAGATGACCACTTGTCCACTTAAGAAAATCTTGTAAAAAAACTTCATCACAATTCACCCACCAGTCAAACAATGGGTATCTCAAAATGGATCAAGAGTTTTGTCTATTTCAGCAGATATCAGATTCCATGGCATTTGAAATTTATAAAAATGAACTAGTTATGAGATATATTTTGGAGACAAATTTAATTTTTGCCTGGACCATTTGGTTTATCATTTATAAAGTTATCCTTGGGTGCAGTATCTCTTTATACCAAGCTTTCGGTGGTAACTACGGACACTAAGGTGAGGTGGCGGGTGCTGTCTGAGATGCTAAGGGCAACAAGCCCGTGGGTAAACAAAAGAAAGCCCTGAGACAACAGCCTTACTTCAGGGCACAGCTGTTCCACTGGGTTCAAGGTGGCTTCTTTTACTCTTGTCTTTACCATTGAACACAAGTTGCCCTTATCTAAGATTATAATAAAAACCCTGGCACACCAATGCTACATCTGGACCAGGATATAGTCTCTTTCTTTGGAATAAAAGGATAAATTGATAGAAAACCCTCTTGGTTTTCCGTGATGTTGTCTTTGTATCATGGGAGCAGAGTGAGTTAATAAATGGGATTTGGAATAAACTACGAATGTTTGTCCTCTAAATATTAAGCTACAGATCAATATAGAATAAATCAGAGAAAAGAGGTAGAATGTCTTCCCGGATGACAAAAGTTATATTGTAACCTGATTGAAGGGTTGGCCAAGAAAGAGTAATAGGCACAAATGATAGCTTGTTCTCATCCGATCATCAGCTAGGTCAGAAGAGGTTTGGGCCAAGGAAATTCCAGCCCAATTCCCATTATTATAATTCTATGTTTACTAAGCAATTTCCTAATTATAATTTAGCTTGCTGTATGTATCTGCTGAGTTATGAGAATATGATTATTGAGGTCTCTGGGATACATATCTATCTATCTATCTATCTATCTATCTATCTATCTATCTATCTATCATCCATCTATCTATCTATCAATCTCCATGGTCATTCTGATTTTAACATTAGTCTTAATGACTTTGGTCAAAGTGATTCTATGCTGAGTGACACAGTTGCTCTTGGTTTGCTAAGAAATAAGTTTTTCAGGCCTGCAAAACTGAGGATTAACCCTGGACGCTGAAGAGCTTTCTGGGAAAGGCATCCAGCCATGTCTTTTGGCAATGGCCAGTTACATCTTCTTGGTAACAGTAGCCACTCAATGGCCATCTGCTCAAACATTTCCACAGACAGCAACTTTGCCACTGTATCCCGTATCTAGACTCTAGAAGTGACTGAGAATTATTTTCTAAATGAACAAATCAAAATACTACAAATGTCCCCATCTTTTATCAAAAATTAATTCATCTAAGCTATTCTTGAAATTAATTATAGTTTTGATTCAACACCCTTTAATGTATTGTGTCCTTTTGTGTATCAGTCCAATTTAGTTGCATATTCTTTAGATGCTGTATTCTGCTACTTGGTGAGAACGTGTATTTTATTATTTTATAGTCTTTGTTCCTAATTCTATTAACTGTCATTTTTCCCTAGTGAAAAGAACTACCAAATTTATTTAGCTGACCCCACAGAAAAAATTTTAATCTCTTGATTATAACAGTTGCCCACCACTTAAGATTTTATGTTAGGTTTTCCTGGTATGGTGGACAGGATTACATCCACTACTTCAGAGATGGATTCATCTAAATTTTGTAAAAGTTTAGTTCCTACCTCTAGAGCTATTGGAGGATTAAATCAGATAAAACAATCCGAAGATTTAGCACAGTGTCTGGCACTTGGTGTTAAAAAATACATTAGTTGCTACCATTTTTAGCATAGACGTCCTCTGGCTGAAACTTTTAGGGGATGGAGTATAGAGACACCTGTTCCTTTTTTCTTTGCTTGTAGCTAAGCGCTTAGAATTCTTCCTCTTATAAATACATTCGAAGTTATTTTTCCCTAAATACATTTCATTAAAGTTGTTTATGCTCAGGGATTTAATATAAACGTAGAGATTGGCACTTGCACTGTGCAACTCTCTTTACAAATTATTTTAAACAAAGTTAAAATAAGGTACAATCCATCACTGATCTCTTGGTGACCTCATTTTTCACACGTCTCTGCTTATAGATAGTTTACTTACCCTTCCCATTTCTCTGAATTGTGGAGTTGGAAGAAAACTTGAAGATCAAAGAATTGTGGAATCATTGAGTTTTCGACTAGATATGAATTTAGAGATATCTGGTTTCTAGAATCTAAGGCAATTCTTCATTCATCCATGGTAACAAAGCTGTTTATTTTTAATGCTCTTACAAATGTCCCTTTAAACATCTACCTAAATTATATCTCCTAATTTCCTCTTCTTCACACAGACTCTTCCAGACCTCTTAAAAACGCTTTTCTATTACTGGGTCATGATTTTTTTTATATATTCCATGCTGCCTTTCCTCTAATAGCTGATGTTTTTTTAAAAAGGATCCTTTGCATTTAAATATTTTTTTCTCTAATTGCTAGGAATTGAAACAGAGCTCCCTGGTTATCTCTCTTAATTTTTTTATAGATGGCATTTTGCTAGCAACTCATCAGAACTAGAGTGCATGAGGATTTGCATGAGAAATTATTATATTGTCACTCCAAATTTCTCAATTTCACATTTAAGGTGCTTTTTAAAAACAATACTTGAATATCATTCCATCCGCGTTTATGACCTACTTGTTACTTAACTCTTGACTATGCTGTCCTGCTATAACTATGATGACTCAGACACTCTCCAAAGCCTTCAGTAAATTTCAAAGCAAAGAAATTCTTCAGTTTTACCATCATTTTTCTTCCATTTTAAGTGCAATTTTTACAGATTATTTAATGTATATGAAAGGATGGAAAAAGGCCAACGATCTGGGCCAAGCTCTGTCGTTATAACTTGCTGTGTGACTGTAATAAAGCACTCTAAGTTGTTCCTTGTCTATTTCTTCATCTGTTAAATGGAGATAATTCTTTCTTCCTTATTATAAATGTTACGTTGTGTGTGTGTGTGTGTGTGTGTGTGTGTGTGTGTGAGAGAGAGAGAGAGAGAGAGAGAGAGAGAGAGAGACTCATGTTAGACCATGTAATTTAAAGGTCCAAGGAAGGACCACCTCCTGTGGGCCATACCTTGTGTCAGGCATGCTATATATACTATTCCATTCAATAGTATTATCAGTCATATTCATGAAGTACATTTTTGGGGAAATTATTCAGCTCAAATTTCCAGCTTGCTACTTTCTTCTCTATCTGGCTCCGTGTTGCCAATCAGGGTACAAGATCTTGATTTTGTTCTTTTCTCATTAATAGCCTGTGCTTGCTTTAGGGATGTGGTCGCCTCTCTTATCTCCAGTAAGAAATTGATCACACAGATATTTTGAAAGCTCTATTTGTTTTGGAAACTTTTTTTTCCCCCTACAGATTCTTCAGACTTTGGAGTTGGGAACTTTGCTTTCAAGGTTTTGGCTTTGCCCAAATTCATGTTGAATTTTGGCTATGTGTTTGTCTTTGTAGTTGAGTTTCCCTATGCGTGTGTGGACATACCTTGCCTTCACTGGTTGCAAGGAAGGTTTAGGCTATGCTGCAGGGTGGGGCGTGTAAGTAGTCCATCGTCTGAGCTCAAAACATCACCGTTGTGTTTGGGCTCATCTGTCAGCGGATGCAGCACTGTTTCTACAACTCACGCATCCACAGCCACTGGTGACAAACGTTTCTGCTGTCCCCTCTTGCCGCAAGGAGGAGAGGAGGAGGTTTCCGACTGCCTAGCTACCTGGCACTCAAATGCCCTGGGCACCACAATAAACTCGCAGGGGCACCATGGGATATTTTGAGAGAAAGAGTGATATTCCCCATCTGATAGACACCGCAAAAACTACTAGATCACATTCTCAACATTAGATCATGCTACATCCCTTTAGATGATACCATGTTTTTGTGAAGCTGGCATTTTGGAGTTTACTGTAACAAAGAGGGAGTACCATGTGAAAATCAATGTGGGACAGGAAATACAGGTGACAGTGTCCAATATGTTTCCAGATTTGAAGAGTTGCATAGTGCCCAATACAGATACACATCCTATTAGTAAATATGTGTGGTTATTTAGGAATGAAATACAAATATTTTTTCTTTCAGTCATACTATTCGAGTGGCTTTTAAGTTGTTAAGACACAAATACTTAAGTTGTTTGTATCCAACTACCTAATAAATACAACTGTACTTATTAAGTTGTGTATTTTTTTTGACCTCGGGGTATGCTGAAAAAACATTACTGAGACGGGAAGAGTGGTGTGAATAGAAAAGGTTTGGGAAGCTCTGGTCTTGAATTTTTCATTGTGGTTTCTAGAGCAACTCTTCTAATGGTCTGCCCAGAACTTTTTCCTGAGTCTCGCCTCTCTTGTTGCTGAAACGGAAACAGCCCTGAAACTGCTCTCAACACTTGCAACAGTTTTAAGCTGTGGTTCCCCCCATTTTCTTTTCCCATATTTTTCTGTCTTTTAGGGATTCCTAAAAATTTCTGACCCCCTAGCATTAGTCCTTTGTTTTCCAGTGATGTTAAGGATTTTCAGGGTGGGATGGGGTGAGATGGCAGGGGCGGGTTGGGCAGGATATAGTGCTTTGTGTTTAGCCTCCCATTTCTATCCCATAAACCACATTGGAGTCTTTAGGTAACATTGGGTTTACAGAAATTTTAAAAACTTTTTTTTCCTTCATTATTTTGCTAGGTACTCCCTCAATTATTTCTCAGCTATCTATTCTTTTATTGCACCCGATATGTCATATTTTGGAGTATTTCCTCTTCGCTTTACTTACAGATACTTGCTGCCTTACTAAACATACCATTTTGTATAGAAGAAATTATTTTTCTTT
This sequence comes from Delphinus delphis, assembly GCF_949987515.2. Classification (NCBI taxonomy): domain Eukaryota; kingdom Metazoa; phylum Chordata; class Mammalia; order Artiodactyla; family Delphinidae; genus Delphinus; species Delphinus delphis. Next base: position 134,523,643 of record NC_082685.1, on the reverse strand, counting down.
GCCAGCTAGGAAGGCAGAAATATCATTTTGTTTCCTTGAAATTTTAGTTTTCTTTTTTTTTTACGATGTTTTCCAGATTATTTTTATAACTGGCATTTTATTTTAGGTACTTTGCTAAAATTAATTGCATGAAGAATTATTTGGCCTTTTGTCTCCACCTTGGATGTTGAAATCACTCTTTTTTTTTTTTTTGCGGTACGCGGGCCTCTCACTGTTGTGGTCTCTCCCGTTGCGGAGCACAGCCTCCGGACGCGCAGGCTCAGTGGCCATGGCTCACGGGCCCAGCCGCTCCGCGGCATGTGGGATCTTCCCGGACCGGGGCACGAACCCGTGTCCCCTGCATCGGCAGGCAGACTCTCAACCATCTGTGCCACCAGGGAAGCCCTGAAATCACTCTTGCAATCACTATTACATATTGATTTACTCATGAATATATCTCATTCTAACTTTTGGTCACATTTCATTTAAAAAATGGAATGTTTTCCTTTCTGGTATATCTTTAGTAGAGATTTGCAATCATAAACATTGACATATGATTAATGATCCAGTTTGGAAGTTTGAAGTTTTCATGAAGTCATTACTCTTTTCTGAATTGAACTTTTTAATAAAATAACTCTCATTTTCATACTTGGGACAGCACTGAAGATTTCTCTTAGTCAGTAAAAGAGAAAAAAATCATCCCTGTATTTTAGTCATTTTGAGCTGTTATAACAGAATACCATAGTCTGGGTGGCTTAAACAACAAACATTTATTTCTCACAGTTCTAGAGGCTAGGAAATCCAAGATTCAGGTGCCAGTAGATCTGGTGTCTGGTGAGGGTATTCTTCCTGGATTGGACAGCCACTTTCTTGCTGTATCTGCACGTGGTGGAGAGAAGGGAAGAAAGCTCTCCTATCTCTTCTTTTAAGGACACTAATCCCATTATGAGGGCTCCACCCTCAGGACCCAATTACCTCCCAAAGGCCCCATCTCCAAATATCATCACATTGGGTGTTAGGATTTCAACCTATGAATTTGGGGTGTCACTTTCCATCTTTGTTTCTAGATTTCCTCAGTTGGCTAGCACTAAGCATAGAAAAAGCCAAAGAACTCTTTTGCCGCTTATCCGCTTCTGCGTATTGAGCAGTTGAGAGAAGGTCAAATGAGGCTCTATTTACATGACATAAAATAACTGATTCAAAACTTCAATCAAACTGGCTATTAGTCCACACACACACACACACACACACACACACACACACACACACACCACATTCCGTCAGGCAGGTGTGCACACTTAAACACAACCTGATCCACCTGCAATTAAGAGAAAATAGTGTGGATCAAAGCTGCCCTAGCATGTGCCACCTGGAAAATTTCAGTGGATCGTACAAAACTCGGGACAGCTCTCTGTCTCTGCCCTTGACTGTAGCCTCGTTCCTCACCAGGATGCTTCAGTGCCTAAAATTACCTCCACTTCTTTTGCCAAGTTGTCTAGCTGTACTATTGATACATTACTTTCCAGGAATCATTCGTTTAGTTTACCAGATGAGCTTTAACGGAGAAAGCTCTGAAGCAAAGGGGCACTGAGTAGGTCGGTTTAGTGGATGGGCAGGATGGCAGAAAAGTCTCATGGCTTTTTCAGTGTCAGGAAGGTAGTGAAGTTGTCATGGACTGTGTGAAGCCTGGAGGTCCCAGGTTAATAGACGAGAACCCAGCCATCCAGGAAGTGGTTTTATAAAAATGGAAGCAAAGTACAAACCTTAGCTATGTTAAGACTTTGCCTAGTGTCAGCTCTGTTGTGTCTCTCTGGGTTTGTTTCTCCATACTACATTCCTTAGATCACCATCCAAACTGAATAGGCTGATAGAATCTGAGCTTTGGCCAGAACCCTATGCCCCAAAGTGTCATGAGGTGAAAGATCTCTTCAGTACCTCTCAGAACTTTTAGGAGAATGACTCCAAATCCTTTGTATCGACAATCTCCTTAATTTCCAGGAGTTTTGCAAAGAAAATAATATACAGTAAAACCCCATTGTAGAAATTGGACCCACTATCTTGGAATTTGTATTAATTCAAATAGGAGCTTCTCTGAGTTGACCCATTACTAGCAAATGATGCAAATTAGAATAATTGTCTACATAAGGCTTCAATGAGAAAAATGTGGGAAACTTAAAAAACAAATTGCTTGGGAATATCCTTAAATTCTTTATTCTGCATTTTGTTGGTCAATTAAAGTTCGTATGCTAATTCAGAAATAACTTTAAAATTTTTAAATTAAAATTTCACGATTTCCACTCTTTCCTGGAAGGCAGATTGCTACCCTATTGCTCCAAAAGTAGTGGTGCATGTTGGCTGATAAGAATTCTCAATTTTTTAGCATAGTTTTGTCCACAACTACTTCAGAGATGGAAAACTTGAACATATTTATTTAAGGGAATTTAAATCAAACTTAAGTTTCCTAATTTGGTTTGTATGATTGGTCATGTGTCTGTAAACTGGAAATATAAACCAGTGAATAAGTTCAAAATTTTCCAGGTAATGCTAGCTGAAGTGTTCCCAAACTGAGATAGTAATCTTGACCATAAGCTCAGCTTGGCAGGTGAAGTTCCATATGTCCCATTTCTTGTTTAAATATTTGATTTTTTAGAGGATTGCTTAGAATGGGGCCACTATAACCTGGGAGAGAGAAAACACTCACTCAAAATGTAGTTATTAGAACAAAGACCTCTTTGTAAAGAAATCCTGTTTTGGGTATGCTTGAGTTGTCAGTGGGTTGAGGTATGTAAGACTGAGGGCATTGCTGTGTTTGATCTTGTGATTCACTATTTAACCAACAGAAACCATGTCCCTATCATTGCAGCATTACAGAAAAATAACTGTTCAGAGCGGAGAAAATCCTGCTTTTTACTCTGAGGTAATTTTCTTTTTCAGAAATATGGGTCTGAATAATGTAAGTAGTGAGTCAGTAGCAAATCAAAGATGACTGAAGTACTGCTTTCTTTTTTGTAAAAAAAGATATATTTTGGTGGGTCTTTCTGGTCATTCTTTTTTTTTTTTTTTTTTGCGGTAAGTGGACCTCTCACTGCTGTGGCCTCTCCCGCCGCGGAGCACAGGCTCCGGACGCGCAGGCTCAGTGGCCATGGCTCACGGGCCCAGCCGCTCCGCGGCATGTGAGATCCTCCCGGACTGGGACACGAACCCGTGTCCCCTGCATCGGCAGGTGGACTGTCAACCACTGCGCCACCAGGGAAGCGCTCTGGTCATTCTTTAGCACGTCTATTTTCTTTGCCACGTGCATGCCTTCTGGTCTCTGCAAATGGCAGTTCATCCCCATTACCATGGATGTTTATTTAGTCAACGCACAACAGCACATTATATTGGTAACTCTTGTTTCTGAGACGAGGAAGCTGGGACTCAGAGAAGGAAAGTGAATTACTCACAGTCACACAGAGTTGGTTGGTTAGAATCACAGCAGAAACAAGAACCCCGTTCTTCTGGCTCCTAATCAAATTCTCCCTCCTCCCTTCAAAGCCCTGTTCCTCCTCATATCATTTCAAAATGCCTAGCTATTGCTTAAGTTTCACTTCCAGCTTTTGATATAATTTGACCCTGGAAGGGCAAGTTAGATTGAGTTGATTCATGAGCAAACAGTGTAGAGAAAGTGATAAATGTATTTCAGAGATAAATATGTTTAATTAGAAAACAAGTATGAATACCTATAATACGAACCTCACTTACTACTTCCAAAGGAAGGTAAAGCATAAGTGTAATTTTTCATGCTCTATTGTTTAGGAAATGAATTATGTATAAATTGTTCTTAAAATAGCATGGTAATTTATTAACATACTTTCAATGACTTCTGGGAGAATGTTCTAAGACACAAAGGCCATGCCTGTATGCAATCATGGAATTTACCATTTTAATGTAGATTGAGTTTTTGGCGGGACATCTCATCAGACCAGTCTGGAATGACAGTGGTGCAGATGAACTATCTTCTTTATCTGTTGTTTTGTTCTATAGGAACAAACAAAATTAAAAAAAAAGATAAAAACCATTGAATTGACTAAACATCCTCTCTGGAACTGGTTTGCCTTTGTTTTGTTTTTTTTCAATCTCTCTGTCTCTGTCTTATCTTCTTTTTAGTAAATGTGAACGATGACGTAAAACGTGAAATTTTTATGAGGTTTCCATTTATGTGAACTCATTCCAATCCATTCATTATTTATTTGGCAATTAAGAGAATCTGTACTGCTATTCAGTTTATTGTGTCAACAAGCATTTGTTACAAAGCTACTAATGTTCCTGGCTTCAAAAAAGTAGAAGTCCTGGAATATTCTAGAGAACCATAACATTTAAGAACTCAAAATACTTAGTAAATAATATTCTGTTATTTAAATTGCTCTGGGTGGATATGGGAAGGTACAGTTTTATTAGCAACGTTGAGTTCAGAATGAAAGCGGGATGGAAGATGCATATATTATACCATCACTGTACAACACATTTAACATTGAAAATTTGACTCCATATCACTGTTTTTTTTTTTTTTGGTACGCGGGCCTCTCACTGTTGTGGCCTCTCCGGTTGCGGAGCACAGGCTCCGGACACGCAGGCTCAGCAGCCATGGCTCACGGGCCCAGCCACTCCGCGGCATGTGGGATCTTCCCGGACCGGGGCACGAACCCGTGTCCCCTGCATCGGCAGGCGGACTCTCAACCACTGCGCCACCAGGGAAGCCCCATATCACTGTTTTTGAATATCCAGTGGATAGGTTTTGCTTAGCCAGGCTCCAGCCTTCATTTAGATGTTAAGACAAGAGTACAATTTTTCACACTGCTCTTTATAAAAGACTATTTCAGATATGAATTCATCCATAAAAACCCAAAATGTAAGATTTGATTCCTTTTCAAAACCATAAAACCTAGTTCATACAAATTAATTTCATATTTCACATTATGTATGTGTTAAATCCTCTAATATCTCTAACGTTCTAATAACCTAAATTCTGTGTCCCTCAGCTTTCTAAGGTAACATCTTGTATTCAGAATGACAAGACTGAAGAACATTTGATAAAATAAGTTTTATGTGTTATTTATGAGAAAGACACTTAAAGATTTAAATAAGACTTTAAAATATTTACATTTTTACTTCTGACTTTTTGTTTTATACTTTTTTTTTAAAATGGGCTTTCCTCCTATATTTGATGTGGATTTCAAACTTTAGATTTATAGTTCAACACCTTGCAACAAATTTTGTAAATATTCGGTGGGGGCTTAGTCTTGAAATGTAAACACTTCTTGCTATTGAAGCACTGAGGAAAAGCAGAGCCTCTCATTTATTATGAGACATCCAGAAGACTAAAGAGATTTTGAACTTTTTTTTCTTTTTTCTGGAACATCTTCTTCAACAAGAAAAATGAAATGTCATCATGCTAAGGTGAATCATAATAAATGTTATGTCTTGTCTGACACTGAAAATAAATCCAAGTAAGTCTGGAGAAATATTGGTGGCTTTTTCCCCCATAGAGGTTTAGATCAGCTTTATAAATTAAACAGTATGCGTTGACAGCTCAGGGGCAGTAAGTAAACTATTCAGTAGATAATCGCCATAGAAACCAAAAATGTTTAGCCATCTCAATCTAAAATTGCACTGATGGATATAAAAATAGTGAATCTTTGTCTTCAAATTAATGATTAGGAAAAAGAAGTGCCATTAAAAAAAGGTTTGCTATCAAATAACTTAGAAGAAACACACAGGTATTAATGGTTGTGATGGTGATCTCTGTGTGAGTGTTTTCCCCTGAAGTTTTCTAGTAATCTTTGCTAACTTTTGGAGAGCGTTGCTTGTTTGTCAGCCATTGTTCTGAACACTTCATATATATCAACTCACTAAATGCTATACCAATATGAGGAGATTCTGTTACCCCCATTTCACAGATGAGGAAACTGAGGCACAGAGAGTCAGTTAATTCCCACCCCCCTCCCCCGACCCAGTGTAAGTGGTGGAGGTTGAACTTGACCCTGGGCTCTGTGGTCTGTCGTATTTCCTAGTTAAACTACATAGCTTCTCTATAGCACAAACCTACATGAACATTTGTAGCAATTGATTTGGTGACAAGAAGAAATATTAATTATTTTGAATGATAACATCTTGAATCAGATTTCGTTATCCACCAATCTCTGGCAATGTAATCTGACAGATATTAAAAGGCAAATTTTCCAAGATTTGCCTGCTCTACAGTCTGCAACTGCCTTAAATGTACATTATTTCCCCTTTCTTTGGTGATAAAGGCATTGTAGAATATAACAGAAAATCTTGTAAATTGTGAAGGCCAACAGCTAAGCATAGATTAGTTTCTATATTTGTTTAGCTACTATGCTAGTATCCCTCCAGTATTTACATCCACCTGCAACCTGTGAATGTGACTTTATTTGGAAATAGGGTCTTCGTAGATGTAATCAAATTAAGATAAGGATGGGCCTTAAATCCAATGTGACTGCCCTCCTTATAAGAAGAGGAAAATTTGGACACAGAGACATTGACACACAGGGGAGAAGGCCATGTAAAGATAGAGGCAGAGATTAGAGTGATGCAGCTACAAGACAAGGAACACCAAGAACTGCCAGCAACTGCCAGAAGCTAGAAGAAGCAAGGAAAGTCTTTCCCTTAGAGCCTTTGTGGGGAGCAAGACCCCACTGTACTACTGAATTCTAGGAGCCTTCACTGAAGGCTATCTATTCTGGGTGGGCCAAGACACTGTTGTCAACTTTGCAATGTCTTCTCTCTTTTTCTTTCATTCTCTCATCACCTACAATGGCTACCTCCCTTTGTCTAGAATTGTACCCTTGGTATTTAATATGTATTTATTAAATAATTAATTAACAACTATGTTGGTTAAATTTATGTATCAACTTGACTGGGCTAAGTGATGCCCAGATAGCTGGTAAAACATTATTCCTGGGTGTGTCTGTAAGGGTGTTTCTAGAAGTGATTAGCATTGAATTAAACTGAGAAAGAATATCCACCCTCACCAGTGCAAGCGGGCGTCATTCAATCTGCTGAGGGCCTAAATAGAACAAAAAGGTGGAGGAAGGGCATCTTCTCTCTCTGCTTGAGTTGGGATATCCATCTTCTCCTGTCCTTGAACATCAGCGCTCTTGGTTCTCAGGCCTTTGGGCTTGGACTGAATTCACAACTGGCTGTCCTGGCTCTCCAGCTCGCAGACAGCAGATTGAGTGAGACAATCCTATCATCAGTATCTTACCCCTCTCTCGGTCTCACGTATATATCTATATCTCCTATTGGTTCTATGTTTCTGGAGAACCCTAATACAGCATCAAAAATATGGTTTTAAATAAGGAATACAGCAATGAACAAGATGGCATGGGCTTTCAAAGCCTTACTGCTTACTGTCAGTTGGCCATAAGCAGTCTGACACGTAAATAGATAATTACTATTCAGTGGGATAGTGCTTGGATGGGATGGAGGACATAGGTTAGGAGTGACTTCCCTCTTGGAGGAGCTGAGTTTTAAGTACAAGTGGACCCTCTCTGTCTGTTTCTGTCTCTAAACTGCCATAGGTAGGCATATTGAGAGCCCTCCTTACAAGGAGATACAAATGGTTATCAGGCCCGTTGTCTTATTGGATGTAGAATTTTAATAGTTGTGAGCCCATAATTATAAAAATTTAGTCCTTATTTCTGGTCATAAGAGATATGGTTTTTTGAGGAGTGGAACTTTTTCAGTGCTCCTAAATAGCTTGAAATCAGTAACCTCTGACTTTACCTTTTGTGTGGCCAAAACTTTGTCCATCTCTTTGTCTAGAACTCATTTCCTTTACGGGTTTGGTAAGAAGCCATCCTGGTAGAATGTTAGCAAATATCTAGTGAATATCACTCTGTGCTGAATTCAGCATCGTCACTGGGAATACACCAGTCAACAAGAGAGACAGGTTCTCCATCCTCATCCCCAGCTTGCTGTCATGGGAAAAGAAGGAACTGTGTTTCCCTGAGTTACTTAGATCTTCCTTCGAAGTTTCCAAGCTTTGCTAGAGGTGATATCACTAGAGCTATGAACTTTTTAAAGATTATTCTACAACAACTTCAATAATGGTTGACAAGGGAGCATTCTGCATCATTTGTCTATTTAAATTAAGAAGCACTTGGCCTGAGGTACTCCTCCCACCTCCAACAGAATTTAAACCAAGTAAAGAACTTGGTTTAGCGTGTAGATATTTGTACCTTCGTAGCTGCAAAAAATGAGACCCCCAATTAAATGCTCAAAAGCATTTAATTACTTTCCTTTGAGACTTTAAATTTAACCCCATTTATTACTCTTAAACTACTCCAGAGGGAAATATTTTTTATTGGTGACAGACTGCCCAAACTGTTGCCAGTGACCTAATCTCTCTCTGCAGACATGACTGCATTTTGCTGAGCAGTGTTCTCTGGAAGGAGGGAAAGGTGTGTGTCTATATTAAGGCAAGTGCTCTGCTCCTTGTTACTCCAAATCTGGATGTGGTTTCATACAGATCCATTATGTAGACATCACAATTTTCACTTGAAATTAAGCACTGGATACCGTGAAACATGCACAGTTGTATGGCTTAATTCTCTGCAACATTTCCTCCTTGTGTTGGTAGAAATTTGGTATTTGCTGTCTGAAGTTAATCCTAATGCAATTTTTGGAGGCTAGGAGGAAGGGTCTGCTTAGGATGCCTGGATTCAAAACCAAGTGTCAGAAAAAAGGGGCCTATTTTTAACTTTGCTAATCAACTTTAGACACATAACTGACCTTTGCACCTCAATTTTTTACATATATTAAACAGTACTATTCACAGTTGTGTCTATGTATGGAGTTTTGATGAGCAGCAGCCCATATAAGATAAGGGTTAGTTATTGCTATCAAAGGTAGTGGCAGTATCTCCTGGCTTAATAATCACATTTTATTATCTCTACCTTTCCCAGTACTTCATGAGTTAGTGTTCGTTGGTTTAAATTGCTTGAGTCAGAATAAAATTAGTTTAATGTGTTGCATCAGTTAAGAAGCATGTAATGACAGATTTGGATAAAAAAATAATATTAAAGATGTGAGATCTTTTCTGCCTTATCTCCTTGTATATAATATATGTAGTCATATGTGTATAAGTACATAATTTCTTAATTATTAACATTTCAAAAGATTATTTGGCCCTTGCTATCAATGAGTCCTTGCAGGCACCTGGCACAAGAATGTATATAGAGATAACAGATGATTTGACAAAGCATTTTCGAGGCAATATGCCCAGTTCTGGCACATAAACCTCAATTACCCCCCATCACCACCATTATTGAATATGGGTTAAAAGGAAGAGGAAAAGAAGGAAAGAAAAACATAGAAATCTTCTGTATCTAAACCATTGTAATTTTCAGTCTCAAACATTATGATGTTTCAATGGCACATTTACTAGGAAAATAATTGGCCTTAAATTATGCATACTTAATTTCAGAGCGTCTGGAGAGATTTTCTAGGTAAGCATGGCCTGTGGTACTATGAGACTGCAGGAATGCTTATGTACTAAAGAACATAGGAAGGTGAATTCATTCCTTTATAACTGAGAGACTAATAAGTTATGATTCTTATGCAAGCTAGATCAGACTCAATCAAATGTTTGCACAGGGTTGCGTTTTGTGAATAGGATATAATTCTGGATGCCATGAATTTTACTTGCATCTGTCAGTGCTTTGCTGATATATATACTTTGTTAGAAGTTCAACTACAAGAAGCCAGTGGGTTAGATAAATTTCACATGACATCTAAAGCATGGATGATGAGAACTAACTCTCTCTCTCTTTCCACATATACGCACGCATGCACACACTCACTCACTCCCTCATACAAAGATTATGTATTTGACATCGTCACAATCACAAGTTAGGAAAGAGTCGTTGCTCCTTTTTAGGAAAAATGTAAACATATTTAAAGATGTATATGCATATATAAATAATAATACATATATTTAAAGGTCTACTAATATTATCAACTATGTTCTAGATTTTTAAAGATATATAACATGATATACTCAAGGATTGTGCTTAAGTTTTCAGTAACAAAAGAAAACAAACATAATCTCCAAACTGAAATATTCCTGTAGTATAAAAGAAAATATAATCAAATCCGGGCTCTCACTCTAATTATCTAAACTGAGAATTTGTTTACTTTACTTTGGGAACAGATGTGATCCATCACAGTAGCCCATAAATAAGGTGTCAAACTGTTCAGCTGATCAATGAATATAAATTATTGAAAAATAATGCAATTCCGAGGTCACTTAGGAATCAAGCTTACTGTTATTTTAAAAGAAAGACTTTCTATTCTTAAAAATATATGTGCATATTTAAGAATCAGTGTTATTTTTCCAAATGGAATTTCTGGCCCTTAAAGGCAGATTTGTGTTTGCTCATAGAAGTAAGTGAAATTCTTAGGCTCTCTTATCTGAGTTTCAGCATTGTCCTCATTAGGGACAATTGTTTTGGAATTCTTACATAAGCTCCAATGGTAGTTAAAATATGTCCACAAATCAATTCCTCCTCTTAAAAACGTGGAGCTTAATTTCACTCCCCTTAAACGTGGGCTGTTATTAAGTTCAGTGACTTACTTTTGACACATAGAATATGGTGGAAGTGATGGGTGTGACCCAGGACTAATCCTAAAAGATGTTGTACTTCTGCCTTGCTCTCTCTTGCATCCTCCTATCTCTGGAAAAACACAAAGGTAGGCAATGAATGGAAGAATGTGGATTTTAGTTCTTGTGCTGGTTGTTGGAGAGACCTCAGTTCTCTGCCACATGAACCTTCACAGGCTGCTCGAGTGTCAGCTTGAGGTCCCTTGCAGGCCCTTTGGCCAAACAAAATGGGTGCCAAGGCAGCAAAACCATGGAGTAGTTTAGCTAAAATTTTGACCCTATAGAAAAAAGAATATAGAAAAGATATTCTGGGGACAAATAGCACCAGTATTCTTTTCTAATTAGATATGATTAGAACAGATGATCAATAAATACAATTGAATAAATGAAGGAGGTGGAGGAACATTTGGTTTTGGTCTAATGTTAAGTGTTCAAGACCACTGTTTCTGTCCCAGGTATGAATTAACTATGAACTCAGTTATACATGATTTTTGGCAAGACGGTATATTTTGTAAGGTAATGAGGTGAAGGAAGAATCAATATGTAGTAGGCAGAATTCTAAGATGGCTCCTAAGATTCCTGGCCTCTGGGGTATATGCACTTTCTCTCAATTATTCAAACACTAACCTACATTTGCTATGAGGAGATTCTGCAGGTGTAATTTAGGTCCCAATCAGTTAGCTTTAAGATAAGATTATCAAGATGGCCTGATAATCATATGGGCCCTTTAAATATGGATTTCAAGTTCAAAGCCAGGAACCAGAGATTTGAAGCATGAAACCAAGCATTACTGGCTTGAATGTGGAAAGGGTTACATGGAAAGGAATATGGTAGCCAGTGGGAGCTTAGAGCAGTCCCTGCTTCCTTGGAAGTTGTTGGACGTCTGACCAATAACTGCAAGGAACTCAATTCTGCCAATAATAAAACTTAGTATGGAAGTAGATTTTTCCTCAAAGACTCCAGATGAGAATGGCCTGGCTGACACCTTGCTTTCCATCCTGTGATACCCTAAGCAGAGAACCCAGTCTGACCGTATCGGAAATTCCCACATACAGAACTGAGCTATAAATGGGTGTTGGCTTAAGCTGGTAAATTTGTGGTAACTTCTTACACAGCAGTAGAAACTAATACATGATAAAATTAGTGTCACATTCATATTTGATCTTGGTTAATGGCCACAGCAAGAAAGAACAATGAACTAATTCTTGAGATGGGCTGTTTTTAATACACTAGAACACAATCATTTTTATTTATATGTGTCAGTCATGCTCCAAGCTTCACTAGCTAGTAAGAACAATGTATGTGGCATTTTGAACAATACATTAATCTGAATTATCTGTTAAATTAGGGAGAAAAGAGGCTTAACAATGAAAGGACAAATTTCAAGACGGTGTACTTCCCTAAGTGCTTTTGTGGGAAAAATAAATATTATAGGAAAAAGAGATAAAAATGAATTATGGCAGAAAATAATACAAAAACCACAAGTGACTCTTCAACTCTCAAAAGGTCTCTGGTTTAAGAAACATGGAACTATCTGTTTAATGTGTCCACTGTCTTGAAAGCATTTTAAAAATACATACATTTGATAGATTATTTTGGTCAATTGAACCTATCATTGTAAATGTTACCATTAAAAACAACTAAGAGACTTAGATTCTCTATATAGTTGTTTACCTTTTCCCTGGAAGATTTTGTGCAAGGAAAGGCTTTTAAATCTTGTAATCACATCAGGAAAACACAGAAAATATTTAAGCAAATATCAATTCCTTGACACAGCTATGGTAGAATAATGTCCTGTATTTTCAATTATTTATTAGGTTAGAAACGTTTAAAAACTGAGTATTAAATACCTAGTGACATTGTTATTCTTCTATTGTTATTGTTGGAAAAAATCTTGTGAAGAATTTTTCTTGGCTCCTTTTGAGGTTTCCTTTCTCCCTCAAAATGTAGGTTATAATTCATACACACACACATCCATATATGTTATCAGTTTGAACTGATTGCATATGTGCAACCTCCCAAATTGTGCTGGTCTCATCATATCACACATGCCGCTTTATCTCACTTATTACTCAACATCCTGGCCCAAGAAACTGGAATCTCTCTCTCTCTCTCTCTCTCTCTCTCTCTTTCTCTCTCACACACACACACACACACACATGCACGCACGTGCAATAGAGCTAACAAATGGCTGCATAGGAGCCAAGAGAAATGGGGATGAGGTTCAGAGCTGTCATGTAAACTTCTGCATCCACCATTACCCCAGACGGTCCTAACACTTTGAGAAAACAAAAGTACTATGTCTGATTCCTGCCTTAGGGGCTCAGTTAGATAAAAATAAATCTTCAAATCTTACAGTTCCACTGAAAGTATAAGGGGAAAAAAATGAGCTTTTTCTTTTCTACCAATCGTGAATCCAAGAATATTAGAGAGTGGAGTTCTGAGATAAACCTTTTTTGTCATAAGTTCCAGAGCCTGCTCAATGTAAAAATAATTCTCTAAGTCATGTGACTATTGTCTTAAGCAATTACATCATCTGCAAGGTGTTTTAAAAAACACTTAGACCTGATTTCTAAGCCATCGAGACATAGAGGAGAATTTATTTTGTATGGTTTCAGGCTGCCAATGTCTCTTTTCTTGTTTTACACAGTGTTGGAATGGCATTACTGAATTGGACCGGAAATGAAAGATCTATTGCTGTAATCAGTGTCTTGCCATTAATCACTTCCTTTGTCCCTTTGCTCCACCATCACTCCTTCTTGGCAATAGCTCAGAGGCTATTTCAATCGTCCACATCCACTGAAGGATCTCACAACCAAAGCGCTTAGTGCTGGATGAGTCAGGGTCCAGCCAGAAGTTAGAAACCAATTTGAGAATTTAAAACAAGGAATTTCATGTGGGAATTGGTTACCAAGAACTGAAAGCCCACCTGAAACTGCAGGTAAACTCAGAGATAAGCAAAAGCAGGAAGCTGCTTTGCCCCTAGTCTGGAGAGACAGAGGCAGAAGGACTATTGACAAAAGAAGAGAATGCCTAGGAATAGATCTGAGACTAAATGGAGTTTGGGTAGACACAGAAACCATTAAATCTTTAGTAATGGCAACTGGAACTTCAACCCTCCCATCTTTCTTTGTTAGTCTACTCTCATTCTGGAGAAAGGCTCTTGCAAATATTCTCCAGATGTCTAAAACCCCCTACTCTACCATGTGCCTCCCCAAACACTCAACTTGAAACTCTTCACTTTCAATACAAACTCTGTCCTTTCTCTCACCATGGATGCACAGTCTCTCTCTCTCTTCTCCTAACATAGTCACCCTCCCTGGGCTTTGAATTCTATCTTCCTTCCTTTCATCAGGGAATTTAGATCATCGATTTTAAACTCTCTTCTGTGTCTTCAAACCATTCTGCTAGTCATTGCCAGCAACATTTTAACATGTTCAAGTCTCTGCTATTCCCCCACCCCCATAAAGAGAGAGAGAGAGAGAGAGATCACGGTCAAGATTTTGAAAACATTGTTTATACTCACTGTCTACTACCTCCTTACCTTCCATTCACTTGTTAATTCATTGGAATCTGCCTTTTGCTCCCTCTTTCTAATGAACTGGCACTCTCCAAAGCCACAAAGGACCTTTTGTCTTGCTGTAATGGAGAGAAATCTTTGGACTATTACAAAAATATATTTTCATCTTTGGTAATCCCTAACTTCCATCCTTTAGCTCCCATAAGGAGAGCCACCATTGAAGGTTTCAGAAAATAGTTTTCTTCACTGTTTAGAGAGAATGTCTCTTCCAAATTTAACACTGAGTTGCCTTGAGACTTAATTCAACCCCCTTCCCCTCAATCTGCAACCAATCAGCTGTAGAACAGTAGTAGTTCTCTAAGTGTGGTTTGGGGACCAGCATTATCAACAGCACCTGGAAACTTGTTAGAAATGCAAATTGTCCGAATCCAACCCAAACCTACTGAATCAGAAACTCCAGGGGGTGGGACCTAGAAAATTGGATTTTAATAAATCCACCAGGTTATTCTGATGTGTGCTGAAGTTTGATAACCACTGAGGAAAGAAGGAAGGAAGAGAAAATGGAAAATAGAAAAGAGGTAGGGGTGAATGAAGTTTGTAGGTTCTAAAATCTTTGATTTGCTCTATTTCTGCTGATGGGATGGGAGTAGGGAACATCGAGAGCTAAGGGGTGTAGCAGAAACCTCCAGAGAACATTGCGGGGGAAGGTGAGTGAATGAGTCGGGTGCTTCTCCAGGCAAGACCTGGGGAGATTCATGCTTCATGACAAATTGTGGTTCTGAAGGGGCTAAAGCCTCAAGTTCATTGTGGCCAATTTATAAATCCCACTCCACCTTGGTGACCTGAGAGCACAGCTGGATTTCTAGACCAGGTGAATCTTGAGGACAAGAAGAGCAGGACACTGAGGGCACAGACCTTAGTAACTGGAAGCAGTTTTTGTGTCAAGCAGTGGTGGTTGCTGGGGCTTGTCTAGAAGTCCACATGCAATCAATTGTACCTTGGCAGTGACCAGTCCCAGTGTGGAATAAAGTAGACCCTCACCACAGTCACGAGTATAGAGTATAGGGCCAAGATCCCACTTTCTACTCCACTGTGAGGACCCAGTAAGCTCTTGTGCACTCGCACTTTCTGAAGGATAAAGATCGGGAGGGAAGTATTTTGAAAGACTGAGAACTTAGTTGAAAGGAACTTTTATAAAAATAAGAAATTTTGAACTAGAAGAGCTGGTGATATCATTAATTGGAAAGTGTAAATTTCCCTTTTTCTCAGCAGGGTGAGGGCTCATGGAAAAGTTTAGATCATTGATGAAAAAACAGAGAAGAGAAACATCTCCTTTTTTTTTTGTACTCCTGAGGATCCCTGTTCATGACCCTTCTTGATGTCTGTCACTTTTCATGCTATTCACCACTACCTTTTTCCTGAATGTTCTCTTCCTTTGACCTCAATAGCACTGCGCTTTCACTGTCTTCTTACCTCTATGACAGCTCCTTCTCTATGTACATAGTAGGCTGGAGTTCCTCCATTCATTCCTAAAACATTGATATTCTACAAAGAATTATATCTCCATCTTTTATCTTTCTGTAATCTTTAATTGTGTTTTGTATCCACATGAATGCAAGATGGTTCCAATATCCTCAGAATCACATACATCTCAGAAAAGAAGAAGGAAGGGAGAAAGAGGAAAGGCAAAAATCCCCCTACTTTGGAAGCTTTGTTATTTTAATTAGCAAGGGAAGCCCTCTCCAAGGGAACTCTGCCTACATCTGATTAGTTAAAATGTTGGAAGGCGGAGATATTGAATATCTTCTGAACTGAGAAGCAACCGTAAAGTACAAATGTGAATTTTATTGTGGGTAATTTACATATAGGGTAGTGTGGGGGGTAGGGGATGACCATTCAGAAGCATTTGAAGCTGCACTCTGCTCCACTGAAAATGGTACAGGGGGATTTAAAGAGGCCAAAGCTAAAGATAGAATCTGACTACTAAGGAAGAAGCAAATCCAAACTCATGCGGACCAGGGGTTTTTCCTCCCCTTGGAGGTGTCATAACCATTATTCCTTGCTGATCATTATTAACCATCTGTGTCAGAAAACGGCATTCTTCCAGTTTTCATATCAGATGAAGGCAAGGGTTAAAGTTGATATGGAACTTATCTGGCTTGGGCGAATTCCTTGTGAGTAGGATAGTCACATAGAAAGGGGAGGGGGTAGGACTGCAGGCCTAAGATGGAGCTGACAAAATGGAGTCAGTGTGGTTCAGCTACACACAAAATTGCATCACATGGCCATTTCTAGCTGCAAGAGAGTCTTGGAAGCTGTTTTAGTTCAGTTCATTTACCTTAAAACAAAAGTGCGAGAAAGGATTTTAGGTAGGAAACTACTAGTGTCTGCCTCAATCTCTTTTAATTCGTGTTTCATAAACAAGTCACCAAAATGAGAATCTTCTTTTAATCCCCAGAAAAAAATCCTTCGATCACTTCAATAATGTTACTCAGGATAAAAATCAAAATTCTTTATTAACAGCATGTAAATACCTTCCTGATCTGGCCTTTGCTTTGTACTCCTTTCTTGTCTCACCACATACTCCTGCCATCATTTGATGCTTTAATCCATTTGAAGTGTTCCCAACATTATTTGTGTATTTGTCTATATTGTTTCCTCTGTGAAGAACATTGTTCCCTGCATTTTCATCTGGATAACTCATATTTTTTCATAGGGGATCCAATTAAATGGCAGGAAGCTTTCCCTCACACCTGAGGCTGGGTGTCTATGTCTCTCTTATCCATGGAAGCACAAATGCACTCTCTCGAAGCCTTCTGTTTACTCATCTGCCTTCCCAAGAGACTTGATAAAAGGCGTTATGTTTTATTTATGGTTATATATCCATCCTGGCACATAGTATGCGCTCAATGCATATTTGTTGATTGAATAAATAAATAAAGTAGAATCAAAGTTCAGGTTTGAGTCAGTGAATTATATACAATCAATTCAAATATATAACGATGACTGTAAGTGCTTAAACTACAATTTGCATTTGACCTCTATTTTTTTTTTTTTTTTTGCGGTACTTGGGCCTCTCACTGTTGTGGCCTCTCCCGTTGCGGAGCACAGGCTCCGGACGCGCAGGCTCAGCGGCCATGGCTCACGGGCCCAGCCACTCCACAGCATGTGGGATCTTCCCGGACCAGGGCACGAACCCGCGTCCCTTGCATCGGCAGGCGGACTCCCAACCACTGCGCCACCAGGGAAGCCCTGACCTCTATTTTAATGCTAGGGAAGCCTAGTAAGAACTACTTGGAACTTGTCTGGAGAAAGAGGATCATCAGTGAATAATTTTGATTCTAGTTGAAAGCGTCACTTTTAACCAACTTTTAACTTTCATTCTTGTTTAGTAGAGCTTTCACGATTCTGATTTCTTACAGTGAAAAATCTCTCAAGTAAACTTAATATAATCAAATTCAACAGCCACTAGCTGGTTAAGATATAATAAGTTTGGGGATACTTTAATACAGTTTAGATTGTCTAATAATCATTTTTTTCAACAAGGTTGAAAGCATTTCAGTTGTTAATAGGGACAAAATGTGAACCAAACAAAAAGATTTGGTTTAGAGAGGATATAGTATAAAGACTATGATATTAAACCTCCCTATTGTTTCCATATTACATATAAACCCACACATGACACTCATACATTTAGGAACTCATGTTCATGTATAAATAACTGTACTAACATGCAAAAGTACAAAACTCACATAAGCTCAGCCATTTACCCAAGAAGCTATAGAAATGTTATCAAGAACATTGTTCACTGTATCAGTCAATATTGACAAATTTTCATTTTCTTAACAAGTTGAGAAGATTCCTTCTGATTTTTCTTCTTCTTCCTCTTCTTTAAAGACATTGTGCATTACATACCTGACTCTTTAGTGCCTACAGTGATCAGGGCCAACTTTGAAATTCTATTATTGTGTTTACATTGGCTTTTACACTCTAATTTTTTTTTTTTTGTCTTCTAAGTTTACATGGTCTTGAATTTTTGCCTCAGCTTACATAAGTTTTAATACATTTTTCATATTTCTATTTTATCGTAATTTTATTGTATTCAGTCTGTTGTAATTTTTCATAAATCCTTTGTGTAATGAGTCATGGTATAAACAAATAAATATTCTTTCCCATGTATATTCACACTTACATGAGACTGAAAATACTTAACGGAGATACTTGTCTATGCTTGTGCTGAGAATGTTTCACAGAATCATCCTAAATGCAACTAATCAGGAGAGTATACTTCTTTGGTTGCATATTTTCTTAGTCAATATTCTCTTGCCTTACTGATATATCACCATGCTGACTGATCCGACCAAAACTTACACTTGCCTGAAATTATTCTGCTGGTTTAAGTATCAACACAATAGGAGAGAATTGAGGTTTAGTGAAAAGCAATGACATATTAAAAATTTAGATCTGTGAGAATTGATTTCAGATTTATTATAGCAGGAGAATAGAAAATACATTTATCAGGCATCTAAAAATCTTCTATGGTTGAGGAACTATAATAAACTTTACATATCACCATCTCTCATTGTATAGATGAAGAAATTGAGGCTGAGAGAGGTTAAAGAACCTGTCACTGTCACAGAGATGGTAAGAGACACCCTTCAAAAATGTAATGAGATAAAAAGTCTCTTGTTACCATTCCTCTGGAGGTTAGAATCACCATTAAAAGAATGGCCTTTTGTTCCAGATACAGCTGTGAATCCTTTCACCTAATCCAGCTGTGTGACCCTGGACAATTGTTTAATTCTCTGTGCTAGGGCAACTTTATCAGAGTTTGATTACAATTTTATTTATCTTTATTAAATTATTTTGAAGAATAAATGAAATAATAAATATAGAATTAATAGCACAGAGCCTGGCATATAGGTAGTGTTTAATAATTGTTAACTCATAAATGAAAGGAAAGGTGAATATTTTCTTTCTATATAAAGCAGTGAACTATGTATACCTTAAAAGATTTCCATAGAAAAGAGGTATAATCATAAGGTCTAAGTGGTAGGTTATTTTAAGTATGAGTTACTTTATTTTCCCCTTCAGTAAACTGAGTATATTCTTAACTTGATTTTAATGTCCTAGAACATCCAGTGTTATGTAAGAGAGTATACTCTTCCCCCGGTTTTTATGTGAGCTTCTTTTTTTTTTTTTTTTTTTTTTGTGGTATGCGGGCCTCTCACTGTTGTGGCCTCTCCCGTTGCGGAGCACAGGCTCCGGACGTGCAGGCCCAGCGGCCATGGCTCATGGGCCCAGCCACTCCGTGGCATGTGGGATCTTCCCGGACCGGGGCACGAACCCGTATCCCCTGCATCAGCAGGCAGACTCTCAACCACTGCGCCACCAGGGAAGCCCTATGTGAACTTCTTGATTCATTTAAACAGGATCTGATAGCCTTGTGTGTGCTCACGGACATATTAATGGACATTCATATTGAGAGAAAAAACATCTCCAGCCAACGTGTATTCCTATGCTTCTTTGATTATCATCATCATCATCATCGTCCTTGTCATCATTGTCATCAACAACAAGTACTGATTAATCATCACCATGATATAATAATAATCTAAGATGGATTGATACAGATCTATGAATAGCAAGAACAAACTGATATAGTATGGTCCTTTTGGGAAAGGGAGCAGGAAGAGGGGAATAAACTGAACTGGGATTTGAATGAAGTAGAATTCTGGTAAGTAAAGTTGGAGTGGGAGAGGCGTTGGAAGAATGACCAAGAACAATGAGGGGATTAAGTCAGTTAGGTGTGGTATGTGTATGCATGGGTGGGTGGCCCTGTAGGGCAGTGGTGGGAAATAAGAACAGTAGGACTGAAATGATAGGGATGGATTTGAACATCATTTCAGGGAGAATGATTGAAGAATTTTGAACAGGATCCTACTGAATCAGAATCAATAAAATTCTGTCCAAAATGAGAATCATCTGACTGTAAAAGAGACTTCCTAATTAGCTTAAGTTTGATATCTAAGTAGTCAGCATTCTAGGATGATTTTCAGCTTGATGGAAGTTTACTTTCTCAGTTCATTAAGAAAAAAGTTTCCAACCCCAAATAGCCAAAACAATTTTGACAAAAAAGAACAAAGCTGGATATATATAGCCTCATCCACCAGAGGGCAGACAGCAGAAGCAAGAAGAACTACAATACTGCAGCCTGTGGAACAAAAACCACATTCACAGAAAGATAGACAAGATGAAAAGGCAGAGGGCTGTGTACCAGATGAAGGAAGAAGATAAAACCCCAGAAAAACAACTAAATGAAGTGGAGATAGGCAGCCTTCCAGAAAAAGAATTCAGAATAATGAAAGTGAAGATGATCCAGGACCTTGGAAAAAGATTGGAGGCAAAAATTGAGAAGATACAAGAAATGTTTAACAAAGATGTAGAAGAATTAGAGAACAAACACCTAGAAGAATTAAAGAACAAACAAACAGAGATGAACAATACAATAACTGAAAAGAAGAATACACTAGAAGGAATCAACAGCAGGATAACTGAGGCAGAAGAACAGATAAGTGACCTGGAAGACAAAATGGTGGAATTCACTACTGTGGAACAGAATAAAGAAAAAAGAATGGAAAGAAATGAAGACAGCCTAAGAGACCTCTGAGACAAGATTAAACACAGCAACATTCGCATTATAGGGGTCCCAGAAGGAGAAGAGAGAGAGAAAGGATCCGAGAAAACATTTGAAGAGATTATAGTCGAAATCTTCCCTAACTAGGGAAAGGAAATAGCCACCCAAGTCCAGGAAGTGCAGAGAGTCCCAGGCAGGATAAACCCAAGGAGAAACACACACACATAGTAATCAAACTGACAAAAATTAAAGACAAAGAAAAATTACTGAAAGCAACAAGGGAAAAATGACAAGTAATATACAAGGGAACTCCCATAAGGTTAACAGCTGATTTCTTAGCAGAAACTCTACAGGCCAGAAGGGAGTGGCATGACATATTTAAAGTGATGAAAGGGAAGAACCTACAACTAAGATTACACTACCCGGCAAGGATCTCATTCAGATTTGATGGAGAAATCAAAAGCTTTACGGACAAGCAAAAGCTAAGAGAATTCAGCACCACCAAACCAGCTCTACAACAAATGCTAAAGGAACTTTTCTAAGTGGGAAACACAAGAGAAGAAAACGACCTACAAAAACAAACCCATAAAAATTAAGAAAATGGTAATAGGAACATACATATCGATAATTACTTTAAATGTGAATGGGTTAAATGCTCCAAGCAAAAGACACAGGCTCGCTGAATCGATACAAAAACAAGGCCTATGTATATGCTGTCTACAAGAGACCCACTTCAGACCTAGGGAAACATATAGACTGAAAGTGAGGGGATGGAAAACGATATTCCATGCAAATGGAAATCAAGAGAAAGCTGGGGTAGCAATACTCATATCAGATAAAATAGACTTTAAAATAAAGAATGTTACAAGAGACAAGGAGGACACTACATAATGATCAAGGGATCAATCCAAGAAGATATAACAATAATAACTATGTATGCACCCAAGATAGGAGCACCTCAATACATAAGGCAACTGCTAACAGCTATAAAAGAGGAAATTGACAGTAACACAAAAATAATGGGGGAGTTTAACACGTCACTTACACCAATGGACAGATCATCAAAACAGAAAATTAATAAGGAAACACAAGCTTTAAATGACACAATAGACCAGATAGATTTAATTGATATTTATAGGACATTCCATCAAAAAATAGCAGATTACACTTTCTTCTCAAGTGTGCATGGACATTCTCCAGGACAGATCACATCTTGGGTCACAAATAAATCCTCAGTAAATTTATGAAAATTGAAATCATATCAAGCATCTTTTCTGAACAAAATGTGATGAGATTAGAAATCAATTACAGGGGGAAAAAACGTAAAAACGCACAAACATGTGGAGGCTAAGCAATATGTTACTAAATAACCAAGAGGTCACTGAAGAAATCAAAGAGGAAATCAAAAAATACCTAGAGACAAATGACAATGAAAACACGATGATCAAAAATCTAGGGGATGCAGCAAAAGCAGTTCTAAGAGGGAAGTTTATAGCAATACAAGCCTACCTCAAGAGACAAGAAAAATCTCAAATAAACAATCTAACCTTACACCAAAAGGAACTAGAGAAAGAAGAAGAAACAAAACCCAAAGCTGGTAGAAGGAAAGAAATCATAAATATCAGAGCAGAAATAAATGAAATAGAAACAGAGAAGACAACAGCAAAGATCAGGAAAACTAAAAGCTGGTTCTTTGAGAAGATGAACAAAACTGATAACCCATTAGCCAGACTCATCAAGAAAAAGAGGGAGAGGACTAAAATCAATAACATAAGGAATGAAAAAGAAGTTACAACAGACACTGCAGAAATATAAAGAATTCTAAGAGACTACTACAGGCAACTCCATGTCAATAAAATGGACAACCTGGAAGAAATGGACAAATTCTTAGAAAGGTGTAACCTTCCAAGATCAGACCAGGAAGAAATAGAAAATATGAACAGACCAGTCACAAGTAATGAAGTTGAAACTCTGATTAAAAATCTTCCAACAAACAAAAGTCCAGGACCAGATGGCTTCACAGGTGAATTCTATCAAACATTTAGAGAAGAGCTAACACCCATCCTTCTCAAAGTCTTCCAAAAAATTGCAGAGGAAGGAAGGAAAACTCCCAAACTCATTTTATGAGGCCACCATCACCCTGATACCAAAACCAGACAAAAATATTACAAAAACAGAAAATCACACCCAATATCACTGATGAATATAGATGCAAAAATCCTCAACAAAATACTAGCAAACAGAATCCAACAACACATTAAAAGGATCATACACCATGATCAAGTGGGATTTATCCCAGGAATGCACGGATTCCTCAATATGCACAAATCAATCAATGTGATACACCATATTAACAAATTGAAGAATAAAAACCATATGATCATCTCAATACATGCAGAAAAAGCATTTGACAAAATTCACCACCCATTTATGATAAAAATTCTCCAGAAAGTGGGCATAGAGGGAACCTACCTCAGCATAATAAAGGTCATATACAATAACACACAGCAAACATCATTCTCAATGGTGAAAAACTGAGAGCATTTCCTCTAAGATCAGGAATAAGACAAGGATATCCACTCTCACCACTATTATTCAACATAGTTTTGGAAATTTTAGCCATGGCAATCAGAGAAGTGAAAGAAATAAAAGGAATACAAATTGGAAAAGAAGAAGTAAAACTGTCACTGTTTGCAGATGACATGATACTATACATAGAGAGTCCTAAATATGCTACCAGAAAACTACTAGAGCTAATCAATGAATTTGGTAAAGTTTCAGGATACAAAATTAATGCCCAGAAATCTCTTGCATTCCTATACACTAATGATGAAAAATCTGAAAGAGAAATTAATGAAACAGTCCCATTTACCACTGCAACAAAAAGAATAAAATACCTAGGAATAAACCTACCTAAGGGGACAAAAGACCTGTATGCAGAAAACTATAAGACACTGATGAAAGAAATTAAAGATGATACAAACAGATGGAGAGATATACCATACTCTTAAATTGGAAGAATCAATATTGTGAAAATGACTATAATACCCAAAGCAATCTACTGATTCAGCACAATCCTTATCAAATAACCAATGGCATTTTTTACAGAACTAGAACAAAATAATCTTAAAATTTGTATGGAGACACAAAAGGCCCTGAATAGCCAAAGCATTCTTGAGGGAAAACAGAGCTGGAGGAATCAGATTCCCTGACTTCAGACTATACTACAAAGCTACAATAATCAAGACAATAGGGTACTGGCCCCAAAACAGAAATATAGATCAATGGAACAGGATAGAAAGCCCAGAGATAAACCCATGCACATATGATCAACTAATCTATGACAAAGGAGGCAAGGATATACAATGAAGAAAAGACAGTCTTTTCAATAACTGGTGCTGGGAAAACTGGACAGCTACACATAAAAGAATGAAATTAGAGCACTCCCTAACACCATACACAAAAAAGAAACTCAAAATGGATTAGGGACCTAAATGTAAGACTGGACACTATGAAACTCTTAGAGGAAAACATAGGAAGAACAATCTTTGACATAAATCACAGCAAGATCTTTTTTCATCCACCGCCTAGAGTAAAGGAAATAAAAACAAAAATAAACAAATGGGACCTAATGAAACTTAAAAGCTTTTGCAAAACAAAGGAAACTACAAACAAGACAAAAAGACAACCCTCAGAATGGGAGAAAATATTTGCCAACGAATCAATGGACAAAGGATTAATCTCCAAAATATATAAACAGCTCATTCAGGTCAATATTAAATAAACAAACAACCCAATGAAAAAATGGTCAGAAGACCTAAATAGACAACGTTTCTCCAAAGAAGACACAGATGGCCAAGAATCACATGAAAACCTGCTTAACATCACTAATTATTAGAGAAATGTAAATCAAAACTAGAATGAGGTATCACCTCACACCAGTTAGAATGGGAATCATCAGAATATCTACAAACAACAAATGCTGGAGAGGGTGTGGAGAAAAGGGAACCCTCTTGCCCTGTTGGTGGGAATGTAAATTGATATAGCCACTATAAAGAACAGTATGGAGGTTCCTCAAAAAACTAAAAATAGAATTATCATATGACCCAGCAATCCCACTATTGGGCATATACCCTGAGAAGACCATAATTCAAAAAGACACATGCACCCAAATGTTCATTGCAGCACTATTTACAATAGCCAGGTCATGGAAGCAACCTAAATGCCCATTGACAGACGAATGGATAAAGAAAGTGTGGTACATATATAGAATGGAATATTTTTTTTTTTTTTTTTTTTTATAAATTTATTTATTTTAGGCTGTGCTGGGTCTTTGTTGTGGTGCGTGGGCTTCTCACTGCGGTGGCTTCTCTTGTTGCAGAGCACAGGCTCTAGGCACACAGGCTTCAGTAGTTGTGGCACATGGGCTCAGCAGTTGTGGCTCGCGGGCTCTAGAGTGCAGGCTCAGTAGTTTTGGTGCACGGGTTTAGTTGCTCTGCGGCATGTGAGATCTTCCCAGACCAGGGCTCGAACCCGTGTCCCCTGCATTGGCAGGCGGGTTCTTAACCACTGCGCCACCAGGGAAGCCCCTATAGAATGGAATATTAATCAGCCATAAAAAGGAACAAAATTGGGTCATTTGTAGAGACGTGGATAGATATAGAGACTGTCATACAGAGAGAATTAAGTCAGAAAGAGAAAAACAAATATCGTATATTAATGCATATATGTGGAACCTAGAGTAATGGTACAGATGAACTGACTTGCAAGGCAGAAATTGAGACACAGATGTAGAGAACAAACGTATGGACACAAAGGGGGAAATGTGGTGGTGTGTGTGTGTGATGAATTGGGAGATTGGGATTGATATATATACACTAATATGTATAAAATGGATAACTAATAAGAACCTGCTGTATAAAAAAATAAATAAAATATAATTCAAAAAAAAATCTGGATATATCACACTCCCTGACTTATACTACAAAGGTACAGTAATCAAAACAGTATGGTACTGGTACAAAAACAGACTCATAGATCAATGAAACAGAATAAAAAGCCCAGAAATAAACCAACGTACTTATGGTCAATCAATCTATGACAAAGGAGATAAGAATATAGAATGGGGAAAAGACAGTCTCTTCAATAAGTGTTGCTGGGAAAACTGGACAGCTACAAGCAAAAGAATGAAATTAGAACATTTTCTCACACCATGTACCAAAATAAACTCAAAATGGATTAAAGACTTAAATGTAAGACTGGAAACCATAGAACTCTTACAAAAAATATAGTTGGAACACTCTTTGACATAAATCATAGCAATATTTTTTTTGGACCTGTTTCATAAGTCAAAGGAAACAAGAGCAAAAAAAAAATATGGGACCTAATTATACATAAAAGCTTTTGCACAGCTAAGGAAACCATCCCATCAATAAAGCAAAAAGACAACCTACAGAATGGGAGAAAGTATTTGTGAATAATATGGTCAATAAGGGGTTAATATTCAAAATATATAAACAGCTCATATGGCTCAGTGTCAAAAAACCCCAAAAAACCTGGTTAAAAAAATGGACAGAAGATCTGAGTAGACATTTTTCCAAAGAAAATATGCAGAGGGCCAACAGGCATGTGAAAAGATGCTCAAAATCACTAAACATCAGAGAAATGCAAATCAAAACCACAGTGGAATATCACCTCACACCTGTTAGAATGGTTATCATCAAAAAAGACCACAAATAACAAATGTTGGCAAGGAGGTGGGGAAAAGGGAAACCTGGTGCACTGTTGGTGGGAATGTAAATTGATTCAGCCACTATGGAGAGCAGTATGGAGGTTCCTTAAAAAACTAAAAATAGAACTACCAGCAATTCCACTCCTGGGTATATATCTGAAGAAAAAGAAAACACTAACTCGAAAAGATACATGCACCCCAATGTTTATAGCAGCACTACTTATGATAGCCAGGATATGGAAGCCACCTAA
This sequence comes from Delphinus delphis, assembly GCF_949987515.2. Lineage (NCBI taxonomy): Eukaryota > Metazoa > Chordata > Mammalia > Artiodactyla > Delphinidae > Delphinus > Delphinus delphis. Next base: position 134,496,862 of record NC_082685.1, on the reverse strand, counting down.
ATGTCCATTAACAGATTAATGGATAAAGAAGATGTGGTATACATACACAATGGAAAATTACCCAGCCACAAAAAAGAATGAATTTCTGCCATTTGTAACAACACAGATGGACTTAGAGGGTATTAGGCTTAGTGTAATAAGTCAGACAAAGACAAATACTGTATGTTGTCACATATTTGGAGTCTGAAAAGGAAAACGAATGAATCAGTATAACAAGACAAACCGACTCACAGATATAGAGAAAAAATGAGTGGTTACCAGTGAGGAGAGGGAAAGGGAAGAGGCACGATAGGGGTAGGATATTAAGAGGCACAAACTACTATGTATAAAGTAAATAAGCTACAAGGATATATTGTACAGCACAGGGAATATAGGCAATATTTTGTGATAACTTTAAATGGAGTATAATCTATAAAAATATTGAATCACCGGAGACAAATATATTGTAAATCAATTTATACTTCAATAAAAAAGATTCCAATTCCACCTTCTTTCAAATTTTATGTCAAAAATTTGGAAAGTCAAACTGCATGATGATTGGGGTGGGAGAATGTAGAAAATTTCTAGATTATAAAAGAATATCTTTTCAATTTACAGTTGGTATAAGATCTGAAATATCAGCTCTGGAATAAGAATTCAGACAATAAAAGACTATGTTCAGGTTTAACTCTGCAAAGTTGTTCACATTTTTCATATAGGAAATGTTATAATCCTGTACGGCTGTTTTGGCTCTATTGTTTATATGCATTTACCAATTAGCTTAAGATGTTTGGAATGTGGGATAATAGAACATGCTAGAGATTAATCTTCTCATCATGCAAGAGTATCTTAAACTTTTCTTTAAAATATTCTTCCCGACCGCCTCAATACCCTTGTTCCTATGACAGACAAAAACACAGATAAGACATCTGGTGGTCTACTTATTTATTAATGGGAACTTGGACCAGTAGAGTAAATACTGTGCAAACATGCCCTACTTGGGCCCATGTGGGTGGAGAAGAAGTAAGTAAACCGTGCTATGTCTGCCAAACATCTCTGATGATAATGGAAATGGGACTATTATATTTCTCTTCCAAATGGCTGGTTATTGCCCATCTTCATAGCAGAGATAAATGGATATACTCAAAGAATCCTGACTATGTGGGTGGCCCCATTTAACTGGTGAAAAGAGTCCTATCAATGAATATGCTCAACTTCTAAATTAAGCATGGGCACACACACACACACACACACTCACACAACTTTCAAGAGCAAAAAGTCCATGGTTAACTAGTTCAAATTATTTCAGCATGGAATAGTTAATGTCTATTAACCCTTTCAATCTGTGAATATGAGATTTATAATTTTAGGCCTAGCATAATACAAATATTGTGTATGCCTTTGGTGTTCCATCCATGGGTTGCAAAAGTAATCACTTGTATACACATCCATTAACACAAATTCATTTACACTTGTATACACATTCTTATCATGCGTAGAATACTGCTCTTTCTGACTGAACAAAAAGCACAGCACATTTAAATGAAAATCTCTGCAAGGTCAGACATACAAAAATAGCAGTGATACATCACACTTTGAAAGAGCATTTCATTAATAGATGGATCAGAACACACTTCTTGTTGTATATCATTTAATTGTTATGTATTTAAAATGAGACATATTTCTAATATTCTTTCCAAGCTTTCATATACTTCAAATTTATTGTAACAGTTGTTAGCGGCAATGACATCACAAGATGAATTCAAAGCAATGATTGCTTTAACATTTAAAAAGCTTAGAGTGTACCGATAATTCAGGCTGCTAAGTGAAAGTACAAATGTCAGTTTAGCTATCTATAATCTCATACTGTTTAAAGGTTCATGAATTACACATGCAGTGGATAGAAATGGAGGAACCGAATTTGACTAAAAGACCTGTTTCACAAAAAATTTGCTGAAACGGTTTCTTCTAATGTATTTTAGTGATTAATCAATGTGATTTAAAATGTTAGAATTATTTAAGGTCTGTACTTTGGATTTACTGTGAACTCAAGGCATGTTTATATTTATTGCATCAACTAAGTAAACAGCATATGCTTAATGCTTTTAAAATGCTCTCCAGTAAAATTTAGGTCAGTACTGGCTTGTTAGCTATCAGCCATGAAGATACATTGACATATTTGATTAACAGTGTGTTTCTCCCACAGTGCTTGGTGTAATTTCTGCACTTTTATGTCACTGGCAAAAATTCAGTGTCAGCTGCTATCATATATTAAAGATGTTTTACTTACATTAATTTTCTGTATTTTTCAATGTTTACTAACTTCCTTTTCTAAATTATGTTTATCTTGTTTGAAGAACAAACAATTCTACTAAGGAAATTCCTAGAGTATAAAAATAGAAATACTCAGGATGCATTGATTTCTTATTAATACAGTGTGCTGGTAGACATGGTGTCAAAAGCAGTGAGGACAAATAATGACTGAAAATTAGGATTATTTGAAATTTTAACTACTATCTGACCCTATTAGGTACTACTCCTATTATGATGTAGCTATAGCAATGTGGCCACAAAACCAGATTCTCCAGCAAACAATAACTGGTTTTGAGCCAGATTACTCCTAGAAATAGTAATGGTAAGTGCTACAGTGGACACAGAAAAATAAAACGAGATAACTCAGCTAGAGATTGAGGAGGAAAAATGGTTTGATTATATGTTGGCTTCTACCAAATACCACATCTCTCTACTCAAGATGTTTCATGTTATTAATCTTCCTACTCACCAGGGAAAGAAAAAAGGAAAATGATGAATGTTAGTCCAAAACATTTCAATCTGTCAAATGAAAGAGAGAATGAATATATAAATAATTATATCAGTTTGGGCATTGAAAAACCCTGGTGGCTACATTTACCCAGCTAGCAAGATGCCCTGAGGGACTGTGGACATTTGGTTTAAGGTAATGAAGTGTAGAACCATGAGCTGAAAAATGGGAATTACAAGGCTGAGTTCACTTAATTAAAAAATTGAGGCCACCGGAAACCCCTTGCATGGGTGCAAAGTCTCTTTAGGGTGAATGCTACTGGTCTACATTGGCCAGATATGCCAGTACTGGTATCTAAGGGAGACCAAGCAGAAATTATCATAGGATCCTTTCACTTTTAGTTTTTGGAGAGGTAGTGGAATCAATGGACTGAATTCATTTATATCCTGGTAGAGGAGAAGGACACAGGCAGGATTCAAGGATTCTGTCTCATGTTTTGGAATCGTCCCCATTATCCCTATGTTTCTAAATCATTCACATTGCTCACTTGGAGTTATTTGGGTCAGCACATCCTTAATCTTCACCCAGATATCTTCCATGCACATATTAAAAAATCTTCAGGGTATTTCCTTTTGGAGGTCACTTCAAATTTGGCATATTCAACTCAGAACTCACTTTGTTTCCACCCAAGTCAACCGTCCTTCTCAGAGTGTCCCTTTGTTGGATTGCTGTTACTAGTTTTCTAAGTCATGGAGATGTTCCCAATAACTCACAACAACATTTACCCCTCCATTCCATCTTTCCAATCTGCCATCAGCCCAGCATCCTGCTGTCATTTCTACCTTACCTGGCTTTCAATATTTCAAATTTGCTTTAGTAACTGGCCATCTTTTTCAGGCAATTCGGCTACTACTGAGCCTTTAAATTGCCATACATTTCATATAACTAAAATATTTTCATGTTCAGAAGTTGAAATAATATAACACTTGGGATTAGCTCCAATTTTGACAAAGTCTAGTTTTCAAAGATCTCTTCAGTCTGGCTCCTTGCGTCTTACATTAGTGTCCCTTGGTTCCAACCATATCACTTTCTCTCCTGAGCCCTGTACACATAATTCCAATTTCTGATCGGAATTCAGATTTCATACCCAGAAATAACCCATATGTTTTCTTGCCCTATCCAAAACCTATCTATTCTTCCAAGTCCCTTCAGGTCTCCCAAACTTACCTTAGATGTCCCTGAGTCCAGTCCTCTTCAATGTGCACTTGTCTTCGACAATCATTCTCCCCGCCTGAAGCCATCAGGAGTATCTAGAACAATGATTATGTTTCCTAGAACCCACTCCCCATATCTCTTAGCAATCCCTTTTCCTTTTCCCTTCTAGCAACTGTGTTCTAAGCTTCCCAGGAGCTTCAAACTCCCAGAACTGATTTTAAAAGCCCTTATTCAATTGTTGAACTTTCCCATGTTAATTTGATTGAGCACTCACTTGTGAGGTTCAAAGGTATCTTTGACTTCGAGTTCCACCAAATTTAAAAAGCTTTCCTAAAAAACTTAGTCAAGACCTTTACTCCCTAGAAATCAACAACGCTATTCTGGGTAGGATTTGAGTATGGAATTTCTCAGTACTTTACAATAATTTTCTAAATTCTTGCAATAAGATCCAACTTTCCTAGGATGTAGGGATTTTGGTTCTCCTAATTCCTCCGTGGTACGTGTCAGGCAGCTAATCAGTACATATGTGTTTGAACTGAATTGAAAACCAGTAGAGGGAGAGGAATGATGTAACAGAGAGTAAGAAACTGTGTGTTGATTTGACCAAGTACCAGAGAGTGGGAAGAGGGATTTAGTAACTTGGTATGAAGACTTGGCAGCTGGTGGAATGGGGCAGATAAATGAGGAAAATTTGATTTCACTAACATTAGGATATAGACCAGTGGGTCTCAAACATAGATACACATTTTAATCACCTAGGGAGCTTTTACAAAGTTTTATTACTTGCTCCACTCACTACATCCCTCTCCCCTGTTCTGATTTAACTGATTTGGGAAAGAGCACTAGTTGTTTTTAAAAAGCTTTGTAGGTAATTTTAAGGTGCAGAGAGGGTTGAGAGCCACTGATACAGGACTTTGCTACTCAATGTGTGGTCCCAGGGCCAATATCATAGACGTCATCTGGGAGATTGAATTTCCAGCCCCACTCCAAACTTCCAGAATCAGAATCTGCATCTTAATGAGATTTCCCAGACGCCTCTTAGGCACACTAAAGTTTGAGATGTACTGCTTTATGGGATCCATGCTGATTTCAACATAGGGGACCACCTTGACAAGCCAAAATTCTAGTTTTAAAAAAAAAGAAGAATCTAGTTTAGAGTTACCTTAGACACGTTCACTGCACCTGGCTCAGACACAGCCCATCAACTTCCTGTGGCTGCTCACAGGCTGAATGGGTCTAAGAGAGGCAGGAAGGGTGGAAGAGAGAAAATGGGACCAATAGGGAGGCAGGGCTGGCAATTACTTCAATTATCCCTGCCTTGTTTTCAAGATCAATTTTGTGTACTGTGACTCAGCACTTCTGCCTCCTTCCTGCCTTCTCTTCTAACAATTTCACCCTCCCCCCAAGAAAATCTATTTCTTCGTTGATTATCCACAGTTTTAAAGCTACTTATCCAAAGCTTCTTAAGAGGAGTATTAATGCTAATGGATTTAGTGCTAACCACACCGATCAAGATGGGAACCACATCCATGAAAGGATATTCCTGTTTCCTGACTCTTTCATGCTGGGGAAGTAATCAATAGGAAATTTGGAAACGATGTGTGTGTGGGGGAGAAGACATAATCTCTCAGTGTTGACAAAGGCTCTCTGTCTTTCAATAACTAACCCAAAGTTTGTTGTTAAACTTTGAAAATTTAACATGTTACCTCCTCTATCTAAGGAGATCGGCCCTGGTTCACCCCCAAAGTCATCAGGTGGAATGGTCCAGTACCGCACTGTCCAAAAGATAGCCATTAGCAACTGATACAGGACTACTGAGCATTCTGAATGTGGCTAATCCAATCTGAGCTGTGCACACTGCAGTTTGAATGTAAAACAACTGATTAATAATTTATGTTGATTACATCTGATTGCGTATGTCGAAACCATAATATTTTGGATATATTGGACAAAATAAAATGTTATTAAATTAATTTCAACTGTAATTTTTTAGTTTATAAAAATGGGACTACTAGAAAATTAAAAATACACATGAGGTTTGTGTTATATTTCTATTGGATAGCACCAATCTAAAAGAACTAAACAGCCCTTTCAGACAGTAAAAGTCTAGGTCAGTATTTACTCTTACCCTAACTTAATTATAAAGCTAATTTACAATGAAGCAGGAAACTCATAGACTTAAGCTACAGTTTAGGAGGCAGCTATGGCTTGGGTGGCATGGGCAGGGACGGGAAATGGCAGAAATATTAAATTATAGATAATTTGGTTTGAACCCATTTTTCCTGTCTACACCAGACTATCCAGAAAATTTATAAGCTTTCATAGTCTCAGGGTGATTTTCACTAGTTCAAGAGAAAATTTTGGAGATGGTTTTGCATGTGCTGACATGATGAGATTTAGTGTTTGAGAACACATTCAGGAGATAAATCATATCTAAATAACAAGTATTTATTGAACACCTATTATGTGCAAGGCACTGTACTATGTGATGCTCCAGCTGAAAAGAGTTCATATTGTATAGGGGAGATGGCAAATAGGAGACAATGAAGATATTCAGTCTATTAGACCCAGTATGTCCAAGCAAAACCGGAGGGGCAATGTCAAGAACATGTAACACTACAGAAGTTGTGTTTTTATGAATTAGGTGAGTTAAATGCTCCACACCTGCATCCAGTTTGTTCTTACTGACACTTTCAAATCAATTCTCGGAATTATTTCCTTTTCTTTTCTTTTCTCCTTCTCTATTGCTGAGAGTATTAGCTACATTCCTTCTTGGGCTTAGGTGGGCCAAGTATCAGGCTAGCCTTGTGTCAAATCTTATTGCTTAGAATAGATGAATTGTCAATAGTTGGAACAAATATGCTATATATTTGTTTTTTCTTGGGGAAGAATGTGATGATGAAATTAGACTCATATTTTTCTGTGGTTGCCAAGTACTAAATTCTTAGGGTATCACAGGTAGGTCATTTATTTCTCTGTAGATTATTATTTTATTTATTTATTTATTTTTTTGCGGGACGCGGGCCTCTCACTGTTGTGGCCTCTCCCGTTGCGGAGCACAGGCTCCGGACGCGCAGGCTCAGTGGCCATGGCTCAGCGGCCATGGCTCACGGGCCCAGCCGCTCCGCGGCATGTGGGATCTTCCCGGACCGGGGCACGAACCCGTGTCCCCTGCATCGGCAGGCAGACTCTCAACCACTGAGCCACCAGGGAAGCCCCTCTGTAGATTATTAAGTGAAATAATTTTTCCATGATATAAACACTTTTCAACATCTATAATAACTTTCTTTTGACATTTTAAAGGGAATATTAAAAAACACAATATAAGCTATCAATTCTATATAAAGAAATGATACACTGTGAATAGAGACCAATAACTGTCAGCCTTGACCAGGTAGTTATAATGCTAAGACAGATAAATTCTAAATAGAAAAATAGGAAATGCATCCTGAGCCCAAAGAGAATTGATACAGTGTAGTGCCATTCATGGCAAAAGCGAGCAAATATATTATCAGAAACAGCACGTTCACATAGACCATTGCCAGGAGGGTGGCGATGGACTGTGCTTTAGATATCATTAGGCCAGTGTTTTTCAACACTAAGAGCAAAACTTAATAGGATTTAAGTTTTAAATCCTATTTAAGTTAACCAGAATTAAAATAAATAGCATAGCAAGTTATAAGAGTAAGTACTGTTTTATGAAAATATTGCTTTAGTTGTATGTGGGCTGTGTGTGTGTGTGTGTGTGTGTGTGTGTGTGTGTGTGTTCTGGGTCACCAGGTAAAATGTATCTCTTGTTGTGGACAGTAGTCAAAAATATTTATAGATCACTATAAAACACATTTTAATGGATGGCCATTAAAATGATAAGTCAGAAGTCTAGGAAAACTACATCTTTCCCCAAAGCCACAGAACTAATGAGAAGTGGACATAGAAATTTAATGACTCCCTGTAAACTTTACTGTACTATACTGCTGCTTCACTTCAATCTTAAATATTTTACAGTTGAATATGGAGATAAGATTCTGCTTCAACTTCAAAAATAGTTGAAGAGCTTACTACCTCATAGATTCTTGTGTACATGACTTTACAGATGAGACAAATAAGAAAGTATACTCGTAGAAAGTTTTCTTCTAGTCATATTGTAGGTTTAAGTAACGGCAACTATTTTCACATTGAAGAAAAGGGTGGCTGCTGACTTTCTCTCTTCTGAACAGATTCTAGTTGACAGAAACAAGTGGACAGACAGGAATTACCAGACAGTGAATTTGGTGAGATACCATAAAAGCATCTGCTGCTCTTCTGCAGCTCTTTAGGATTATTGGACCCAGTGGCAAGCACAATCATGAATTTTAACCAACTGCCAAGGGGTTTATTCAATAGATTTAGGGGCAGGATTCAGTAAGCTTGGCGTGGAAGCTGCAAAAAGTCTGAATGAAAGTGCTTAAAGACAGTAAGTCATTTTAAGCCACTGTAAGCTATTGTAAACCACTATTAGTCATTGTAACAATTTAAATGGAAGAGAAAAAACATTTTGTAACCGTAAAGATGTGTGTTCTAAATGGAAAAATAGTTGAACATATGTCTTCAAAAATGGGGATATAAGATATTCATCAACTTTTTACCATATTATAAAGACACATTTGTATGCATCCTTAAAATCATTAGCATCCACTTTAAGTGTATATTAAGAATGCAGTGACTGGCTGCTTTAAAATCCCTGTAGAGATAAAACTCAGGCTGAGACAAAATGAAGAACTTTGAACAAATCTGGATTCATTCTCTTCCTTTTCTCAATCCACCCTGAACCACTGAATCTTAGTAAGTTCCACACAAAAGTAACTATCATTTCTAGCAACCGTAGCATTTTGCTAGTTTCTTTTCAGTAATTAGCATGAAAACATGAATCTCTTTCTAGGAAAGTATTCTCTTACTCTTTGATGTCTTAAGTATTTTAGGACTGACTTGGCAATTTTTTCCAAAGCATTTATGGATGGTTTATATACATGTATAGGTGCATACACACATAATATAGACAGTTATATTAGAATATTTATAGAATTACTTTTAAATTACTGGTAGAATAAATATTTTTCAGTGCAGCTGTATTAACCTCACCGGTATTTTTACTGACATCTTAATTGTTGTAAAAACATGTATTTTCATATAATTATCATTAACCTACAAACAATGACCTTTCTGCATGTTTAAAGTGGTTACAGAGCTTGTTATTATAGACTGCTTTCACTACTGTTCATTTAGTATGCTGTGTTTTTAACACAAATGTAATCCACTCTGCATTTTCCATTTAAAATGCATAAGGCAAAGTGCATCATAACAGGATGTAACTACGTATTAATCAAATTAGCACAACACTTCAAAGGCTTGGGCTTTTTGCTGGGTTACTCTTAGATCACAATTCATGAAGGAGAGAAACAGCATAATGAATGGCTTGGCAAGGGAGCAGTTTATTTTCCTTCCAGAAAGATATAGAGTGGGTTAATTTTCATGATGGGAAAACATGTCAAGAAAGGGTAACAGTAAGCATTAAGCTAAAGGACAATAAGTAGAATTTAGGATACTCTGTGGTTTTGCCACTGATAAAACATAAATTCTATAATTATTTGATGACACAACAAAACTCCAATGACCTACTGTTAAATTATTAAATCTTCATGACCCAAGCAAATACAAGCCAGTATCATCAATATTAATATTAAGAAGATGGCAGATTAGATGATTCTTTGCCATTGTGAGCAGCATGCTCTATAGCAATGGAAAATATAAAACATAGTGCATCAAAATACAGAACTCAGTGCAAACATAACATATACCATGTAGTTTGGTATAATTCTAATTAAATAATCACTGATCTTTATCAGTGTTTGGCTTTGCATAATTTTAAATATACATTCAGCACAGTGGACCAAAAAAAAAGGGAAAATACCTGGATGGAACTTAGCTGGGACTAATGATAAAGAAGAAAACAGATAGCCAAAAAATGGAAGTCAAATACTTTGTTGAACATTCAACTGATTGTTATCATTAGATGTCTGGCACATGCAAACTGCCTCCTCTCTGTTACTGACAAATAACAAATGAACCGCTAATTTCCCTTTTTTTTTTTTTTTTTTTGCAGTACACGGGCCTCTCACTGTCGTCGACTCTCCCGTTGCGTAGCACAGGCTCTGGACGTGCAGGCTCAGCGGCCATGGCTCATGGGCTCAGCCGCTCCGCGGCATGTGGGATCTTCCTGGACCGGGGCACGAACCCGTGTCCCCTGCATCGGCAGGCGGACTCCCAACCACTGCACCACCAGGGAAGCCCCACTAATTTCCTTTTAATCTAAAACTTTTTTTTCTTGCCATGGGGATTAGGATGAGGGGAGCTCACTGAGAAGCACCCATCTACCTCCTGATTTTTTTCCTAAAACAAGCGTACAAGGTTATTTTAATGCTAAGCTCGGATTTTCTTTTTCCCATGTACAAAGTCCAGGATAGTAGCCTACTTGGAGCAAGAGAGCAAACAGAGAATTTTCAAAGCCAGAGCTACATGAAAGTAATTGTCATTTCTGAGTGATTCCGAGTTATGTGCAAGTCTATGCAAAGAAGAACTCTGCTTCCATTACACAAATCTGGATATCTGCACATATACAAAGGTGCCTGGTTTTAAGAGTGAGAAGTGCAGAAGAAAAGAATAACGGTTGAAAGTGTGTTGGAAACTGGGCAAAGGGGGAGAGACAAGAGAGAGGAAAGAAATGGGAAAGGAGACCACTGAAGCGAGGTAGAGGGGAAATAATAAGAATATACACATGGCACTCTGCATCCACGGTTCCACATCCGCGGATATGGAGGGCCGACTAAGGGGCTTGAGCATCTGTGAATTTTGGTATCCATGGACAGGGGGAGGGAGGGTTGGTATCCTCAGTCCCCAGAGGATACCAAGGGATGACTATAATGGCAAGAAGAGACAAATTGGTGAGGGAGGGAGAGGAACATAGAGACGATGGAGAGACCTGAGTGACCCATCACCAGGGCAAGCAGTTTAACTGGACATCTTACCTCTGTTCTCAATCTATAAAATGATGGTGGTGGTGGTGATGGATTACAGGAGCTCTGAAGAGTTTATAATTCAAAAGTTCTGTGACCTGGTGGCTTTATGACTAAAAAGTTCTACTGCCAATTATTTCCACAAGTGTCTGGCAATAATTCTCTTCTTTTTCCCCCATTTTTTTTTTTTTAATAAGAGAAAGGATTTTCATTTTAAAAGGGAGGTTGCTAGGCACAACAAAAGTCTCAGAAAAGAACCCCTGAAAATTCAGGTGCATTCACATTGCTAAATCCTACCACATACTTTTTGTGTGTGTGTGTGATTGTTCACTTTTCTCTTTTATACAGAGTGGAATCCAAGTAAACCAGAGTTTCTCTACCTCCACACAACTGACATTTGGGGAAGAGAACAGTTTGTGTGTCATGCGGATTGTAGGATGTTTAGTAGCATCCTGATCTCCAGCCACTAGATGCCAGTGCCACCAGCCCCAAGCTGTGATAACTAAAAATGTTTCCAGACATTGCCAAATGTCCCTGAGGATCAAAAACTGTACCTGATGGGGCTTCCCTGGTGGCGCAGTGGTTGGGAGTCCGCCTGCCGATGCAGGGGAAACGGGTTCGTGCCCCGGTCTGGGAGGATCCCACATGCCGTGGAGCAGCTGGGCCCATGGGCCATGGCCGCCAGGCCTGCGTGTCCGGAGCCTCTGCTCCGCAACGGGAGAGGCCGCAGCAGTGAGAGGCCCGCGTACCGCAAAAAAAAAAAAAAAAAAAAAAAAAAAAAAAAAATTGTACTGATTGAGAACCAGTGGCTTAAACCAAAAATAGATCATATACTCAGGACATTCAAAGGACAAAGATAAAGTAAATGAGAAACTTTTTATATTTCATAGCACATAATCACCAAATGGTTCAGGTAAATTGAAAACATCTCCAGGTCAAAAGAGAAATTTGTGATATCCTGATTCCATTAAAAAAAAAGACTTTTTTTTTTTTAACATCTTATTGGGGTATAATTGCTTTACAATGGTGTGTTAGTTTCTGCTTTATAACAAAGTGAATCAGTTATACATATACATATGTTCCCATATCTCTTCCCTCTTGCATCTCCCTCCCTCCCACCCTCCCTATCCCACCCCTCCAGGCTGTCACAAAGCACCGAGCCGATATCCCTGTGCCATGCGGCTGCTTCCCACTAGCTATCTACCTGACGTTTGTTAGTGTATATATGTCCGTGCCTCTGTCTCGCCCTGTCACAGCTCATCCTTCCCCCTAGCCATATCCTCAAGTCCGTTCTCCAGTAGGTCTGTGTCTTTATTCCTGACTTACCCCTAGGTTCTTCATGACATTTTTTTTTCTTAAATTCCATATATATGTGTTAGCATATGGTATTTGTCTTTCTCTTTCTGACTTACTTCACTCTGTATGACAGACTCTAGGTCTATCCACCTCATTGCAAATAGCTCAATTTCGTTTCTTTTAATGGCTGAGTAATATTCCATTGTATATATGTGCCACATTTTCTTTATCCATTCATCCGACGATGGGCACTTAGGTTGTCTCCATCTCCGGGCTATTGTAAATAGAGCTGCAATGAACATTTTGGTACATGACTCTTTTTGAATTTTGCTTTTCTCAGGGTATATGCCCAGTAGTGGGATTACTGGGTCATATGGTAGTTCTATTTGTAGTTTTTTAAGGAACCTTCATACTGTTCTCCATAGTGGCTGAACCAATTCACATTCCCGCCAGCAGTGGAAGAGTGTTCCCTTTTCTCCATACCCTCTCCAGCATTTATTGTTTCTAGATTTTTTGATGATGGCCATTCTGACTGGTGTGAGATGATATCTCACTGTAGTTTTGATTTGCATTTCTCTAATGATTAATGATGTTGAGCATTCTTTCATGTACTTGTTGGCAGTCTGTATATCTTCTTTGGAGAAATGTCTATTTAGGTCTTCTGCCCATTTTTGGATTGGGTTGTTTGTTTTTTTGTTATTGAGCTGCATGAGCTGCTTGTAAATTTTGGAAATTAATCCTTTGTCAGTTGCTTCATTTGCAAATATTTTCTCCCATTCTGAGGGTTGTCTTGTGGTCTTGTTTATGATATCCTTTGCTGTGCAAAAGCTTTTAAGTTTCATTAGGTCCCATTTCTTTATTTTTGTTTTTATTTCCATTCCTCTAGGAGGTGGGTTAAAAAGGATCTTGCTGTGATTTATGTAATAGAGTGTTCAGCCTATGTTTTCCTCTAAGAGTTTGATAGTTTCTGGTCTTACATTTAGGGCTTTAATACATTTTGAGCTTATTTTTGTGTATGGTGTTAGGGAGTGATCTAATCTCATACTTTTAAATGTACCTGTCCAGTTTTCCCAGCAACACTTATTGAAGAGGCTGTCCTTTCTCCACTGTACATTCCTGCCACCTTTATCAAAGATAAGGTGTCCATATGTGTGTGGGTTTATCTCTGGGCTTTCTGTCCTGTTCTATTGACCTATATTTCTATTTTTGTGCCAGTACCATACTGTCTTTATTACTGTAGCTTTGTAGTATAGTCTGAAGTCAGGGAGCCTGATTCCTGCAGCTCCGTTTTTCATTCTCAAGATTGCTTTGACTATTCGGGGTCTTTTGTGTTTCCATACAAATTGTGAAATTTTTTGTTCTAGTTCTGTGAAAAATGCCAGTGGTAGTTTGATAGGGATTGCATTGAATCTATAGATTGCTTTGGGTAGTAGAGTCATTTTCACAATGTTGATTCTTCCAATCCAATAACATGGTATATCTCTCCATCTATTTGTATCATCTTTAATTTCTTTCATCAGTGTCTTATAGTTTTCTGCATACAGGTCTTTTGTCTCCTTAGGTAGGTTTATTCCTAGATATTTTATTCTTTTTGTTGCAATGGTAAATGGGAGTGTTTTCTTGATTTCACTTTCAGATTTTTCATCACTAGTATATAGGAATGCCAGAGATTTCTGTGCATTAATTTTATATCCTGCTACTTTACCAAATTCATTGATTAGCTCTAGTAGTTTTCTGGTAGCATCTTTAGGATTCTCTATGTATAGTATCATGTCATCTGCAAACAGAGACAGCTTTACTTCTTCTTTTCCAATTTGGATTCCTTTTATTTCCTTTTCTTCTCTGATTGCTGTGGCTAAAACTTCCAAAACTATGTTGAATAACAGTGGTGAGAGTGGGCAACCTTGTCTTGTTCCTGATCTTAGTGGAAATGCTTTCAGTTTTTCACCATTGAGGATGATGTTGGCTGTGGGCTTGTCATATATGGCCTTTATTATGTTGAGGAAAGTTCCCTCTAGGCCTACTTTCTGCAGGGTTTTTATCATAAATGGGTGTTAAATTTTGTCAAAAGCTTTCTCTGCATCTATTGAGATGATCATATGGTTTTTCTCCTTCAATTTGTTAATATGGTTTATCACATTGATAGATTTGCATACATTGAAGAATCCTTGCATTCCTGGAATAAACCCCACTTGATCATGGTGTGTGATCCTTTTAATGTGCTGTTGGATTCTGTTTGCTAGTATTTTGTTGAGGATTTTTGCATCTATGTGCATCAGTGATATTGGCCTGTAGTTTTCTTTCTTTGTGACATCCTTGTCTGGTTTTGGTATCAAGGTGATGGTGGCCTCGTAGAAGGAATTTGGAAGTGTTACTCCCTCTGCTATATTTTGGAAGAGTTTGAGAAGGATAGGTGTTAGCTCTTCTCTAAATGTTTGATATAGTTCACCTGTGAAGCCATCTGGTCCTGGGCTTTTGTTTGTTGGAAGACTTTTAATCACAGTTTCAATTTTAGTGCTTGTGATTGGTCTGTTCATATTTTCTGTTCTTCCTGATTCAGTCTTGTCAGTGTGCATTTCTAAGAATTTGTCCATTTCTTCCAGATTGTCCATTTTATTGGCATAGAGTTGCTTGTAGTAATCTCTCAGGATCTTTTTTATTTCTGCAATGTCAGTTGTTACTTCTCCTTTTTCATTTCTAATTCTATTGATTTGAGTCTTCTCCCTTTTTTTCTTGATGAGTCTGGCTAATGGTTTATCTATTTTATTTATCTTCTCAAAGAACAAGCTTTTAATTTTATTGATCTTTGCTATTGTTTCCTTCATTTCTTTTTCATTTCTTTCTGATCTGAATTTTATGATTTCTTTCCTTCTGCTAACTTTGGGGTTTTTTTGTTCTTCTTTCTCTAATTGCTTGAGGTGCAAGTTTGATTTGTTTATTCGAGATGTTTCCTGCTTCTTAAGGTGGGCTTCTATTGCTATAAACTTCCCTCTTAGAACTGCTTTTGATGCATCCCATAGGTTTTGGGTCGTTGTGTCTCCATTGTCATTTGTTTCTAGGTATTTTTTGATTTCCTCTTTGATTTCTTCAGTGATCACTTCGTTATTAAGTAGTGTATTGTTTAGCCTCCAAGTGTTCGTATTTTTTACAGATCTTTTTCTGTAATTGATATCTAGTCTCATGGCATTGTGGTCAGAAAAGATACTTGATACAATTTCAATTTTCTTAAATTTACCAAGGCTTGATTTGTGACCCAATATATTATCTATCCTGGAGAATGTTCCATGAGCACTTGAGAAACATGTGTATTCTGTTGTTTTTGGATGGAGTGTCCTATAAATATCAATTAAGTCCATCTTGTTTAATGTATCATTTAAAGCTTGTGTTTCCTTATTTATTTTCATTTTGGATGATCTGTCCATTGGTGAAAGTGGGGTGTTGAAGTCCCCTACTATGAATGTGTTACTGTCGATTTCCCCTTTTATGGCTGTTAGTTTTTGCCTTATGTATTGAGGTGCTCCTACGTTGGGTGCATAAATATTTACAATTGTTATATCTTCTTCTTGGATCGATCCCTTGATCATTATGTAGTGTCCTTCTTTGCCTCTTCTAATAGTCTTTATTTTGAAGTCTATTATGTATGATATGAAAATTGTTACTCCAGCTTTCTTTTGTTTTCCATTTTCATGGAATATCTTTTTCCATCCCCTTACTTTCAGTCTGTATGTGTCTCTAGGTCTGAAATGGGTCTCTTGTAGACAGCATATATATGGGTCTTGTTTTTGTATCCATTCATCCAATCTGTGTCTTTTGGTGGGAGCATTTAGTCCATTTACATTTAAGGTAATTATCGATATGTATGTTCCTATTCCCATTTTCTAAATTGTTTTGGGTTCGTTATTATAGGTCTTTTCCTTCTCTTGTGTTTCTTGTCTAGAGAATTTCCTTTAACATTTGTTGTAAAGCTGGTTTGGTGGTGCTGAACTCTCTCAGCTTTTGCTTGTCTGTAAAGGTTTTAATTTCTCCATCAAATCTGAATGAGATCCTTGCTGGGTAGAGTAATCTTGGTTGTAGGTTTTTCTCCTTCATCACTTTCAGTATGTCCTGCCACTCCCTTCTGGCTTGCAGAGTTTCTGCTGAGAGACCAGCTGTTAACCTTATGGGGATTCCCTTGTGTGTTATTTGTTGTTTTTCCCTTGCTGCTTTTAATATGCTTTCTTTGTATTTAATTTTTGACAGTTTGATTAACGTGTGTCTTGGCGTATTTCTCCTTGGATTTATCCTGTATGGGACTCTCTGTGCTTCCTGGACTTGATTAATTATTTCCTTTCCCATATTAGGGAAGTTTTCAACTATAATCTCTTCAAATATTTTCTCAGTCCCTTTCTTTTTCTCTTCTTCTTCTGGAACCCCTATAATTCGAATGTTGGTGTGTTTAATGTTGTCCCAGATGTCTCTGAGACTGTTCTCAGTTCTCTTCATTCTTTTTTCTTTATTCTGCTCTGCGATAGTTATTTCCACTATTTTATCTTCCAGGTCACTTATCCGTTCTTCTGTCTCAGTTATTCTGCTATTGATCCTATCTAGAGTACTTTTAATTTCATTTATTGTGTTGTTCATCATTGCTTGTTTCATCTTTATTACTTCTAGGTCCTTGTTAAATGTTTCTTGCATTTTGTCCATTCTATTTCCAAGATTTGGGATCATCTTTACTATCATTATTCTGAATTCTTTTTCAGGTAGACTGGCTATTTCCTCTTCATTTGTTAGGTCTGGTGAATTTTTATCTTGCTCCTTCATCTGCTGTGTGTTTTTCTGTCTTCTCATTTTGCTTATCTTACTGTGTTTGGGGTCTCCTTTTTGCAGGCTGCAGGTTCGTAGTTCTCGTTGTTTTTGATGTCTGTCTCCAGTGGCTAAGGTTGGTTCAGTGGGTTGTGTAGGCTTCCTGGTGGAGGAGACTAGTGCCTGTGTTGTGGTGGATGAGGCTAGATCTTGTCTCTCTAGTGGGCAGGTCCACGTCTGGTGGTGTGTTTTGGGGTGTCTGTGGACTTATTATGATTTTAGGCAGCCTCTCTGCTAATGGGTGGGGTTGTGTTCCTGTTTTGCTAGTTGTTTGGCATAGGTTGTCCAACACTGTAGCTTGCTGGTCACTGAGTGAAGCTGGGTGCTGGTGTTAAGATGGAGGTCTCTGGGAGATTTTCGCTGTTTGATATTATGTGGAGCTGGGAGGTCTCTTGTTGACCAGTGTCCTGAAGTTGGCTCTCCTACCTCAGAGGCAGAGCCCTGACTCCTGGCTGGAGCAGCAAGAGCCTTTCATCCACACGGCCGCTTGGCCAAGTCCAGGCACCAGCTGTTATCTCAACTACCCTTTAAACGCTTTTCTTGGTGGCTTTGTTCTTTGAGGATTATTGAACAATTCGGACCCACAGGTGCCCTCTGGAGACTCCACCTCACTGAGCAGCATGTGTCTCGCGCTCACGGGGAGACCCCACCCCACGGGGCAGCGTGCACCTTACCCTCACATGGAGGCCCCGCCCCACCAGAAAAAGACTCTTAAAGTACATAAAACTTCAGAATTCCAAGGAGAAAGTAAATCTGAGTTTTAAATAATATTTTGAGACTGAAAGAAGAAATGCAAGTATGGTGCAAATGGGTTTGAGAAAGAGACAGACAGACAGATAGACTCCGCCTTTAGGTCAAAGACCACATAATTTGAATGTGACACATTTTGAAAGAGCCCATATGAATTTAGTAGACACATCATGAGCTGCCTTGAAAACCTTCCCAGAGAGACTAAAATCTACAGTTGGGTCAATTTATACTCATATCAGTCACAGATGAGAATCCCAGAGTATTGGGGAGCAACATGGCGCTCAGCCTCATGACTTTCTGGGGAGGGAAAAACAATATTCTGTGCTGACCTTGCCTGAAGTCGGGTTTTCTTTGTAGCTGTGCTCAAGGACAGAAGGTTTAAGTGAAAGGACTTTGGTACTGAGGTTCTTCTGGAGATAATTTGGTTGAAGACCCTGTGTTTCCCTCACACTAGACATGTAATGGTGGCTCATGGCAGCCAAGGGGCAAGTGGGTGTCCCTCATGTGGAACTTCACCCTGCCATGGCTCTCTCCCTGAAGAGTGAGCTTCAGAGTCACCTGGAGGGCTTGCTAAAATACACGTTGCCGGACTCCAGCCCCAGTTTGACTCAGATCTGGGTGGCTCTCAAAATGTTCATTTCTGACAAGTTCCCATGTGATGTTGCTGTGGCTGGGCTGGTCCAAAGTCCACATGTTGGATTATGTCTGCCTTAATGTTTTCCTAGATGAACCACAAACCAAGGGATTATTCCTTTCAGCTGATATTTTTTATTGCTCAGGTGTTTAGTTAATTATGTCTATCTTACATTTGTTTATATGTTGCCTTTGACTATTTCACTAATTTTGGGGGGTGATAAAAGTCCTGTCTCCTTCTATAGAACAGTTACCCTGCATTTCACTTATCACATAGTGCTGAGTGCACAGTAGATTCCTAACAAATGAGTCCTAAATATAGAATGAATGAAGACCATGTAAAGTGTAAAGTTACGGTATATTTTATCCTTTTGATTTTTTTTTCATCACAAGTAGCTATGTTTTAGCTTGGCTTAATACCAACTCCATTTTCTTCTCACTTTAAATCTTTTTTTTCCCCCTGTATATAGACCTCATTTAGGAAGAACAGGAACACATATTATGGCTTACATATTTCAACATGAAAAGCATATAAAAGGACTTTATAGCCATACTTCTATTTTCATTATCTCAGTGTATTAGTAAAAGCAAACCTATTACATCTTCCTTCTGGGAAAGCCAAAAACATCTGGAATTTATGTTATGAGAAAGAGCTATGACAGACTTTATTTGACATGCATATCAACTGTAGAGAAAAAAAAAATCACTAGAGGAAATGTTAAAGTAAGTTATGATGCTGGCCTGCCCAGAGAAGATTTAAGCTGGCTGGTTGTCTGTGTCCTGAAGATGCATGAAAATATGAAGGCACAAAATGGACAGCTATTTCAGAGAGATCACCCCTGCATTATCCTAACTGATAAATAAATGTGCAATAGAATGTATAACTCTGGTTTGGGGCTGCAGATCCAAGATAATTCTTAAGAGCAAGGCTCAAGTGATTTGTTACCAGATCCTTGGAAGCAACGCTTTGTGTTACATTGTTGCACACTTTTCTTTTATTTAATGGGAGCTATATCATTTTTATTTGATTTCTTATTTATATTTCAGAATTCTTGAAAGGTTATTCTGCTATCAAAGTGAAACTATGTATATACGGCCAAGCCATTTGAGCTCATATATGTATAAATAAGAGATTTCCACTGCCCCCGACTCTTCAAGGTTTACTGAGAAGTTCCAATTTCCATACTATGATCTGTAAGAGGGAATGGACATAATATATCTGTCCTTTTTTCCCTCTTTGGTTCCAGAACATACCTTTACTCCTCTTATTTGTGTGTAAGATGCCATATATATGTATGTATGTATGTATATATATATATATATATATATATATATGTATTTGAACTTCAGATTTGGAAACATAATATAATATTTGAAATTAAGATTGCCTTAGAAAATCTATGACACACAACAATTTTAAGACTGTAAGTGTCATATTTAGAGACAGGGGTTTTCTAAGAAATGTATGTTTTCAGCATCACAGCTACCTACTAGGAAGAAATCTGGAGGTGTTTGCTCCCAGTTTTCTTAGCTTCTCTTCTGCACCTGTCCACTTCCCTTCACGGTCAGGTTGTATTCCCTCCAGGAAAGTCCATTGCTGCCCCAAAGGAGACACAGTGAGGCAATTCCCACTCATGTGACATAGGTACCTGGCTGTGCTGTGGGGCAGATATTCTGATGACATACTGCCTTCTCCTCCTTAAACAAATCTGCAAAGTGTTTTTCTCTATTGCTGTAAGTAAGTGTAACCTCTTCAATAGCATTGGGTCAGAAGATCCTGAATATAAAAAAATTGAGAAAAACCAACACAGGATTGAAAAAATTAAAGCATCTAGTATTAAAAGTTTACAATAGCCAAGACATTGTAAATATGAAAACAACCTAAATGTCTGTTGATAGATGCATGGATAAAGAAAACATGGTATTTACATACAATAGAATATTATTCAGCCTTAAAAAGGAAAGAAATCCTGCCATTTTCAACAACATGGATGGACCTGGAGGACATTTGCTAAGTGAAATAAGCCGGACACAGAAGAGCAAATACTACATGATCCCAATTATATGAGGAATCTGAAATAGTCAAACTCATAACAACACAGAGTAGAACGGTGGTGGCCAAGGGCTAGGGTGGAGGGGGGAACAGGGAGGTTTTAGTCAAAAGGCTTAAAGTTTCAGTTATGCAAGATGAAAAATCATAGAGATCTATGGTATAGCATAGTGCCTATACTGTAGTTAATGACACTCTACTGTATACTTGAAATTTTGCTAAGAGGGTAGATCTTACATTAGAGTGTTTTTATCACACACAAACATAAATAAATAAAAATAAAACAAATAAAGAGGGCAAGAAGAAATGGAGGTGATCAATATGTTTACAGCACAGATTGTGGTGATGGTTTCACAGGCACATATTAATAGTTATCAAGTTGTGCACATTAACTATGTACAGCTTTTTTTATGTCAATCATACCTCTACAAAATTTTTTTAAGTAAAAGTTTGTATTTGACAATACTTTCAACCACTCAAATTTAAGACAACATAATTAGGCTATGCACAAAATAATAATTATAAGTTTTATCTTTAAATATATTAATTTATAAAATGTAGTGGGTGGTATGATCTGGTAATGACATGCACATCTAAAGTTGTATGAAGAACATTAACTTCTTTCCATTTTAGCAGTTTGTCTCTGGGAATATTTGTGTAACTTTATGTGAAAATAATGTCAAAAGTCTGTATCTGAGACCCTTCATGTATGTGAGTTCATATGGATGACCGTATTGGCTCACATCGTATAGGCATATGCAAGATATTTCCCAACCCACTTTAGAGAATTAGGCTTATTATTTCACAGATTTAAAGCATCCTGTAAACATGGAAGAAACCAGGTCCCAAGGTTACTTGGATTTTACTTTTTATCTAGTGTAACTAAGCTAAACGTAGCCTTCATGCAAAGAAAAAAAAATACAAAAAAAAATCCACTACTGGTTGATGCAAGAGGAAATTCTGGTGCTCAGTACCTATGTGACTATGTATCAATGCACTTGAACACCAGTGAACGTTATGTCCAAGCTTTGGTCAAATGCTAGTTGCATCCAAGTAGGATACTTTTACTGGAGAGACTCAGAGGCTTAATCCATTTACACTCCATATAAAGAAATTTCCATCTTTCTATCTAATTATCACTGTCAAATTTACTCTGTAGATTTTTACATTTTAAATCAAGAGAATCTCTCTCCCCTTCTTTTTTCATTTTACTACTTCGTGTCACCTATTGTGGTGATCGTTTTGCAGTGTATACAAATGTGAAATCATCACGTTATACACTTGAAACTAATATGATGTATGTAATTATACTTCAATTAAAAATACTTCATCTCTAGAGGATGGGCAGAATGGGTCACAAATGAAGATCAAAGAAATGATACTCTTCCTGTCTTCAGCTAAAAAGATCGTACTGTTGACAATAACTTTAAAGGAACTTCTCTTTGTTACAACAAAGTCAAAAGAGGAAATGTATAAATTTCATCAAGTGTGGCTTTGCACCAGTTAATGCACTTCATAAAACCTTTATACAGTGGACCCCACTATACCTTCATTTAAAGGCAGTTCGCAGTGTATAATGTCGATTGTTCCAAGTCAAGGAGTGATACACACACGTGCTTCTATGGCTTTGCCTTTTCAGGATTTGGAAATGATTATCTTGAATAAGGTGATATGGCTTTGTTTTCAGATAGCATATGTTCTTGTAAGTTTAAACTATTTAGAGATTTTGTTACCAAGTCATTTCAGGTGAAAAAGTCAGATTTGCCTGGTTAAGCCATATTTTACATTGTAGATCCCATTGGATTGATGCATCAGGCTTTTTATATTCAACTCTACGTTCCGAGTCCTACTGCCCCTAATGTCTCTGTGTGGCTAGTTGAGACTCTCTAGTTATCGCTCTGGACAAGGTGGAGATAAAGTTATTTTTATCTGGAGCCCGATTCCAGCAGCTCTAGCCAGTTTGGGTAGCTTTCTCATATTCATCCTCCTAAATTTCCCTTACCTAGATGCCCCCTTTACTGCATATAACCTGAGGCATATCTCTAAGAACTGTTTCTTTATGCACACTATTCATCAAGTACTTGTGGTTTCTAACTCAAGTTCTCTAAAACTCCATATTTCTCATTTTTCTTTGGATTCTTATCCACTCTTATCTTTTGAAAGAGTTATTTCTTTACAAGTTTCCAATTTTGCATTTCCTATGTAAACACTAGAGGTCTAATCTGGAGACACAGATATCTGTTATTTTTTTCCTTCCCAGGGACTATTTCCCTTAGCTCTCTGTAACAGTCACTCAATTTGCCTTTGAGTAATCACCCTTCTTCACAGTGATCCTGTGATCTGGGCGAGGCTAATTTTCACCTTTGTTCTAGTTACAGACATGTACCCAACCTTGGCCAATGAAGATGAAAGCTGGGACTTCAGCTGCAACAATTGGTAAAGAAAAGCTTTCTTTCTACTAGGGTGACTTAGCTGGTAGGCAATAAACCCAGAGCTGCCGAGGGCCACTACATAAAAGGGTCTACCTAAGAGTGAAGCTAATTCTGAGGGAAGCAGAGCTGATGTGCCTGATTCTTTAGTTATACTGCCAAAACATACTTTCTTTTCCTCTCCCTTTCTCTCTTACTACACTGATTTTTCAGTGCCCATTATGGACCCATGAACATGGTAGGAAGCGGTGTGCATACAAAGAGGTATCTTACATGTTAATTTTATGGATAAGAACAGCACCCATGACCCAGAATGCAGCAAACACCAGTGTATATTTAAATCTTAAGTGCTGAGACACAGACCATAGATGTAGTGAGTCAGGAGAAGGAAGAGACCTTTGGGGTGATGCTAGCTGGAGGTGCCTTTGGAGAAGAGGTGTTAATTAAACCAGAATTTAAAGACTATGCAGAAGTTTGGTAGGTGTAGAGGAGTGGAGGGAAGTCCCTAGCTGGATGCTGGGGAGACCTCCTGACTGCAAGCAGGTTTGTGTTGGTAAGTTCTGTGTGATAAAGTTAGCTAGGTCATGTGATACTATACTATGAAAAGTCTTTAAGGTAAGTAGAGAATTTTACATGTATACAATGGAGTGTGAAGATGGAAGCAATTCTAGTTTGATAAGCAAGGAAGGATATACTGAAAGCAGTGATTTAAGATTGTTGAATCCTCAAAGTTGGTCTGCATTAAACTGCCTTAGGGGGTTGATAAAAATACAGATTTCAGCTGCCCATTTCAGATATACTGAATCAGAATTTCCAGGTGAGGAGACCAAGAATCTCCGTCTTCAACAAGCATCTCTAGGTGACTTTAATACACAACCAGATTGAACGGTCGGCAAATCGAACACAGATTACCTTCACAATCGTATTGAGTTTTAGGCTTCCCGCAATTTTTTCTCATCATCATTTCATTCAACCTCCCAATCATGAGATTCCTCCCCTGCCTCTTTTTCATCTTAATGTGTACTCCAAGGTGTATATTGAAAACAATAATGGCTACCTACCCTAATGTAACTTAATTTTCTCATTTGTGAAATGGGTTTAATTAGGCCAATGCAATTGCCTGGTACTTCATGGGGGCTGAGAATTATTATCTCTCTCCATCTTCTCCTCCTTATTTTCAATCTCATTGGAAGAAATTAATTTTCTCCTGCTCATTTCTCCTGTGCTGTGCCATCAACCTCATTCCCTGACTCTAGTCTCAAAATTTGTCCCTTCAATGATCTCACTCTGTTACTTCTTTTTTTTTTTTTTTTTTTTCCTTTTTCTGGGCAGGTGACTGCATCCTGAAGTCCCCACTGTTCTTTCTCATTATTTATATTTTTTTATGGCCAAAATAGCTCAAAAAATTATCCATACTTGTGTTCTTCATTTACTGAGAGTCTACTCATTAATTCCTTCTGCTGGTGTTTTGCAGAGCTAACAAATAGTTCCTCTCTCTCCTTTTCCTAGAACTTGGTGCCAATTAAGGGACAGAAATAGGAGTCAGGGTGAAAGAGATCAAAATGTCAGTTTTATTATCAGTAAAAACAATGTTGGACTATATGCTTACATATGAACTTTAACTTGATAGCGATATTGAATTAAACTTAGTCTCCCCAAATACCGACTTCGGTGTATGTGTGTCATGGGGAAGGTGATAGCGCCTATCCCACACTGCTTGTGGCCTGGCTGTGACACTGTCTGCAGGCAAATGGATACCAAGATATAATCTGTAAGTAGCTGAACTGAGCATGTCCATTTTATCTTCTGGACTCACCAGTCAGATTTTTCTCCCGACTTCCACCCCCGGAAGGAGAGAGTTAGGTGACAGGAAAAGGCCTGGAGTGATTTACAAATGAAAGCAATTCTCATGGACATGAGTGGGAAGCAGTGTGATCCAGCACTCAGTGGTCTTTACCTCTCCAATGAAACAGCATAATTGAATGACACAACTGCCAAACCTCTTCTGTTGCCTTCCTCTGTCATCTTTTTCATGGACTTCTCTGAAGTGTTGACTACACGTGGGCCACGTAGAGGTGCTGGTTTGCTCCCTTGCTCCAGCACCCCAGGTGTTCTCTAGAAGGAATGTGTCCACCCAGAGGAAGAGGCACCATTTTTTACTCACAAGGCAGAATGCACCTCAGGTGAAATCTGCCCAGAAAGGCCACCCTTTTATAATTTGTCTGCCTAGAGTGAGCATCTTTTCAAAATTGGTTAAAAAAAAAAGAACTCTGAGTACACACTCCTAAAAACTCTTCTATACTCCCCCTCCACCCCACAAAGGATATAAATCTCTATTTGTCTCCTTCTATTTCTTTGACCATTCCCTGAAATTTTTTTCTGACTATTTTCCATACCACCCCTCTGGTTACCATTGTTCAGTCTTCAGCCTCAGCTAAGTTTTATTTCACTGTGTCTAGACACTAAGACAAGGCTGATGTACTCGCAATAGTCTAGAATGATGGTCTCACTGCTCAGGGTGGAGTGAGACTATCAGTTCTGTTAAGATAAAATAGGCTTGTCTTGTCTTTGGGGTTAATCATGCCACACCATTGGCTTATATTAACTGATCATAGTGGAAAAAAACAAAAGCCCTGCAGTATTGCTCATATATGCTATGATTTCTAGCATCTCTCCTGCTGTCTTTGATTTTTAATCTTATTAGGTGTGATGTGCCATTAACTTCTGCAAACTCAATCCTGGAATGTGTTTCATCCAGGTCAAGTGATGAACTCAATTAGTCCAGGTAGAGTTCCCTTATGATCTCCTCTGCTCTGTTGATTTGGGTCTCTTGCCAAACTTTTCGCTCTGCTTTCTAGTCTGAGGACTATATCCTGGGTAAAGAATGTGAGCTATCTGAGCACAGGATCAGTGTCATTCTTTTGTATCCATAAGGCCTGGCTTAATGTTCGCTTGGTAAATTAGTGAATGAATGAGAAAATGGACACAGAATTGGAGTTGTGCTTCCTATTTGGCTCCAAATAGTGAATTTATCCTTTTATTATTCTTTTCTTAACTCAGCACAAAGCTAAATAGTCTTTTTTTTTCATTTTCTATGTCCCAGTTTATTCTTTATAATCCCTTAACTCTGAGCTCTTATTATTCTCGGTTGGGTGCTCTTCATTCTGTCTTTGTGCAACCCCTTTTAATACCTGCACCTGTAGAAGAGCTCCTTTCTTGCTACACTGGATTCTTAGGTGCTTGCTTGCCATCTTCTTTTAGGTAAATCAGAATTATCATGGTTTCTGTTTAAGAGTTTCTCTTGAACAACCCTTTTCAGGATCAGAGACTATTTTTCCTCTGGAATCTTTTGAAATCTGTTTTTCTGGAGTCTATAATCCATGTCTGACTTCCTGTCTATCACAAATTCTGAGATTATATTATACTATTATACTAATAGTAATAAACATAAGGTATTTCATTGTCATGAACTTTTAATTTAAGTCTATTTTTTAAAATTTGAGAATGACTCCTTTCAATAAAGATCACTGTTCCTTTTGCTTCACTTATACACTCCTCCTAACAAGTCAGAGTGGTGGCAATATCTTCTGCCACTTCTTCTACACTTTGAGATATTAAATTATCACCAAGAAACATTAAGAAACAGCTAGATATTCTTTTCATTGAAGGAGATGTCTAGCAAATGTATGAATGACCCAACTCCCTTCTCTTTATTTCTTGCATTTGATTTTTTACCAAGTCTTATAGTTTCTTCCCTTGCTACGTCTTTAGGATCTTTTTCTTCTTACTATCATTGCCCGAGTTGAGGGCACTTCAACCTGCATCAATGCCAAAGGCTTCTGACTGGCATCTCTGTCCTCAGGTTCTTTTCCTTTCAATTTATTCTGAAATCAACTAACAGATAAATCTGAAAACAGTGTGTATAACACATAATGCTCCTACTCAAAAACCTATACCATATTCCAAGTAACAATAGGATAATTCCTGAGCTTCTCAGCTTGACATTCAAGGTCTCAGCAAACAACTTTGCAGATTTATCTTCCTCTACTCACTGTTTCTTGACAGCAGTCCTCAGGCCCAGACACATTCACATGGCCCCATCTTTTAGATGCCTTCTCCATTCTGGCCTCTGTACATTCTAACTCCACTATCTTTGATACACCCTCTTGATTCAGCTAGCAACTATTTTTTAATACCTATTCTGTATAATGCATTCTGTATAATGCATATAACAGGCAAAATTTCTGCCCACAAAGAGACTTGTGACTTGCAATTTATTGAAGTAATATCTTTAATTCTGTAGTATGAAGAACCTATACTGATGCAGAAGGGAGACAATGACATGCTAACACAAATGCCTTTATGAAAGCTTTGGGAAGACAAAATGAGAAGCAATTTTTTTCTGATCACGGGGTTTGTGAAAGGCTTTACGGGAGAGAGGCCATTTCAGTTGGATTTTGACAGATGGGTAAGATACCAATATATTGGAGTATGAGCATCCTGGGTTAAAGGAATAGCCAATCGTTCAGGATGTTGGAGCGTAGCTTGTGTATTTGGTGGGTGTGGAGGAGAAAATATCTGAGCTAAGGCTGTAGAGTTAGAGAAGCAGGGCTAAAGGGTTTACAT
This sequence comes from Delphinus delphis, assembly GCF_949987515.2. NCBI lineage: Eukaryota > Metazoa > Chordata > Mammalia > Artiodactyla > Delphinidae > Delphinus > Delphinus delphis. Next base: position 134,469,232 of record NC_082685.1, on the reverse strand, counting down.
TTTGCCGTCTAGTCAATAGGAGACTTTGAAAGGGTACGAACCATGGAATAAAACCATAGAATCTGTTGTTAATCAAGATATCTCTGGAAGCAATATATAATGGATGGCTTCAAAAGCAAGAAAAACTAAGCTGGCGATCAAAGGAGGGGCTCTTGTAATAATCTACGTCAATGGTGATGAAGTTGTGAACTAGGTAAAGTAGTAAGATTGGAAAGGAAGGGTTAATAGGAAAAGCATTTTTGCAATAGATTCTATAAGCATAGAAAAAGACAGAGGTACATTTGGGAATTTGGGAGAAATAGTGATTTATTCAATAACATTTCATAGGACACTTAATATGTGTCAGAGCTCTGTTGTGGACTAGAAATACAAAAATGGATATCATTTCGCTGAACTGATAAAGCTCACAATCTAATCAAGAATAGAAATATAAACAAATAAATACCATGAAAAGTAATTAAGATCTATCTATCTATCTAACTATCATCTATCATTTTTTTCAGGGAATGGAGATACAAAAGTGATGCCTTACTAACATGCTATTTAAACTGGTGCTTAAAAGATAAATAGAAATTTGATAAATAACATGGGATAGATGAGATATTGAGACACAGAGAAGAGCTTTTGCAAACACTTGGGTGAGTTAAAGCCCATGGTGTGTTCTGAGAGTCCCTGAGCAGCTGGGGAAGGCAGCAGAGGTAACTATCGGAGGTAAGAAAGAAAATTACCTACATTGTGCTCAACAATGCAATTTCTTCTGAAGGTGATTAATAAAACAGAAAAGGGTTTAAGCTGATATCTGTGTTTAGAAAAGAACATTGAGCTGAAGATGAGCTGGGGGGTTAAGATGGAAGGCAGGCTGTTCACAAGGGAGCTATTGCAATACTTCAGGTGAGAGAGGATGAAGTTCTGGGCTTGGGCATCAGCAGAAGGAAAGAAAATGGAAGATTAAACCTTTATGTAGTTGGTAGAAACTGGATATAAAGCAAACTGAGTGTGGAAAGAGGTTAGAAGGTGACTGTGAGGCTTTTAGTACGGATGATTGAGCTGTTGCTGCTGCCATTAACTGAGAAGGAAAATACAACACAAAGAACAGGATTTATGCAAGAAAGGGTAAGTGATAATAACAACAGCTAATATTTACTGAGCATTTATACCAGGATCATTCTAGCACTTTGTGTGAATTAACTCTTTAACCTTCACAATAGAGTAATGATATAGGTACTCTCATTATCTCCATTTTACAGGTGAAGACATTAAGGGACAGAGAACTTAAGCAACTTGGCCAAGGTTGCACAGCTACTAAGAAGCAGAGTCAGAATTTGAACTCAGATAATATAGTTCAGGAAAATGTGTTCTTAACTTTATATTGCTTAACCTTGCATTTGATTTGGGACACATGGAACTTTCTGTATTGGTAGAGCTGGAATTCTGAGGGTGGGAGAGAGGTCCTAGGTAGAGATATGGAAATGAGAGTCAATAACGTGAATAATGGGTGGAGTGAAAGTAGAATGACAAAGGAAGAGGACTGAGGATTGAAACTTACAAAACATTCCTCATCAGTGCTTGGAAGTGGTGTGTGAGTCAAGGCAAGACTCAGGTGTGATCAGAGGTGCTGGTGGAGAGGAAGGTGAGTGTCTTGTCACAGAACTCAAGAGTGCAGATCCTGTCAATAAGAAAGATGTGTTCACCAGCACTGAGACCAAGATGGGCAAGGACTGATAACAGGCCAGGAGATTTGGCCTTTGAGAATGAATTCATATCTTTTGAGAAGGCAGTTTTCTATAAGTGTTACAGAGAAAAGCTAGCAGTCCATAGGTTGGGTTAGGCATTGCAGGGTGGGAGGAGGGCAAGCACAGGCTTTGCTTTTTTAAAAATTGTAGTAGAAAACACATAGCATGAGCTCTATTCTCGTAAATATTTCAGTGTACAGTACAGTATTGTTAACTATAGGCACAAAGTTGTACAGCAGATCTCTAGAATTTTTCATCTTTTTTTTTTTGGCCCCACCATGTGGCTTGCAAGATATTAGTTCCCCAACCAGGGATCTAACCTGGGCCCCTGCAACAAAAGTGTGAGTCCTAACCACTGGACTGCCAGAGAATTCCCTAAAAGTTTTTCATCTTGAATAACTGAAACTATATACCCATTGAATAGCAAGAAGAAGAGATAGGTAAGTAGCTGAGGAGTGCTGGGATTTTCAGTTTTGTTTTTCTTTTTAGTGTTTTGGAGACAAATAATACAGTAGGCCAACAAGGAGCAGCAAACAATGAACTAGACGAGGGTTCAACAGAAAGACAATGTGAAAGATAGAACGACTTTCTCCGTGGGGGGGGGGGGGCGGTGGAGATTGGCTCTAACATACAGATGGAAAGTGTTGGTTTTTTTAAAAAAAGATGAACACAGCTTCCTATGAAATATTAGGGACTGAGAATTTGTAAGACAGCCTCTAATCCTTTGAAATGAATTTAACTAATTTCACAGTCGTCATACAAGGGTACCGTTATATTAAAAACCTGTCTCAGGTCTTTGCAACGTTATCGATGGGATTCATCCAGACCGCCTCCCACTGGTGAAGCTCATCATCTTTCTCAGCATTCTTGGTCCATTGATTCCCTTGTACTGAGACTCAGCTTGGGTTTGCCCTCCGTTTTTGGTGTCTGTATTCTGTAACCCCATATAAGAAGAACTACTCTCCTTCCCTCCCCCATTCCTGGTGAAACGTAGTAGCTTGATCTGCCTCTAGTCTTATGCTCTGCATTAAGGGAAAGGGATCAGACGGAAAAAAATCTATGAAGAGAGCTTACAAAGTGTATGTTGGATGACTTCAATCTCCTGAGGGAAGTAGGAGGTGAGGTCATTTGCCGACAGTGGGTGAAAGGACGGACTTAAGGGCTTGAGGAGAATGGGGGTCGTTTGGAAGAATTTGAAGAATTCACTGTGAATAAAAGGATTTCTAAACAGTCCTGAGGGGCCAACTTAGATTAGATATCATAAATTTGTAGGGGAGCCAACTGGCAGTTTCTTGACTTTTTCCAGTATTACTTGGCACTAGGATGACAAGAGCAGAGAAAACATATGGCTGGATTTGTCCAACCCTGGGGATTGGCAGGACAGCTGCAGAGCAAGTGTAAGATGGGTTAGAGGATTCTTGGTTATCAGTGAGGGAGGAGAAATGGGTGACCACAGAGTTCAGGCGAGGCAGACAAACAAGTGAACCAATGAAAGCCAGAAGCTGGCTGAGGAACAGGGGAGGGCAGAGAGGAGGGAAGAGTCTAGAGACAAACTGAGAGTCTAAAGGACAAGGAACAGGGTTAGTAGGTGTGACAAGGAGTAGAAATGGCAGGCAGACTGGGCATTACTTTTAGAGTGGAGTGGTCAGCTTCGGCACCTGTGAGCATGCTGGCCAAAGAAGAAAATGTTCAGATGATGATAGGATGTGATGCATAGCTTCCAACATGTGGGTTTCCAGAGCAGAACAAAGAAACATGGAGGAAGTGAAGGTCTCATATGTTGAAAAAGTTATCTGCTTATAATGTTGAAATTAGCTATGGGATAGGTTGGAGAAGAAATCTGTGAGGCAAGTGTGAAATTCCTCAAAGGTGAGAAAATGAACAAGGTTGTGAGAGATTAAAAAGGCCTGGCATTAAAATCATACCAAACTGAATGTGCGTCAGCTGCATACCAGCCATGTGGAAAGATGGAGGATGAAAAAAAAAGAGAAACAAATAGTTTGTTTAGATCTTATTTCACTGGTATAAAAACATTTAAAATAAAACAACAAAAAAGCCACAATAGCACTTTAATGCCTCCAAAACAGTCATTGCCTCTCTTTTTCTGAATTAACAAATGTTAAAGAAAATGTAAAGAAGCTTCCTTTGTGATGTCTGCAGAAAGGTTCTTGGTCATATACGTGTGTCAAGCCTCTCAGCTCTATTATTGATTTATTCATTAAGTTTTATTTCTGGACCATGGACGTTATTTTTAAAATTCTGAAAATAGCAATAAAACTCCATATTTAACACAGGGATTTGCAGCCACACGACCAGCACATTTCAGGAATAATTCTGTCTTCTCTTTCAATTCTCTTCCTGAGGTGATTCCACCACATGGAAAGAATTATCAGGCAACAGTTTCGCAATGCTCAAAAGTGACTGGAAATGATCACTTTGTTGTCGGGGTATTGGATGATGTCATCTGCTTTCCCATCCAGTAAACAATTGCACACCTCAGTGCGGCCGCGGTGAGAACTGCAGCTCTGCTAACTGCCAAACAGAAAGACCTCTTAGGTTATCAAACCTTTCCTGGCCAATACAAAATTAGTCACATTTACATATTCCTGAGTGTTTTATCCACTGTCCTTTCAAATGCCTTAAGTCACTTGGCTCCAGCTCCTTAGATTATTCTGTCTCACTTTCTCCTTGTTCTCTGATAGTCTCCGAGGAAACACTTAAATATTCTCCTCAATTTTCTCTTATTCTGTCTCACTCGAATCAGTAAGACCTCCCCCCCCACCCCCCATCTTAAATGGCAATGCCTCAGTAAAGAAACGTTAGTATGAGTTATCTAGAAAAGCATTTTGAGGGTGGCACTGCAATAGTGAATACTTGGTGGGTTGATGTGAATATGCCATTAAGTAATTTATAGTGAGTAGGGGGTTCTTGTCATTGAAAGGATTATTCTTCATCTATTAGACTGGTTTGATTATCTCCCTGATACAATTTTGACCCAAATTGTGTATACTAAAACAACCACTAAAAAAATCTGGCTTTTAGATAGTTTACCCTAGTTGTCTCCACTTCACTTGTTTCCAATTCAGTTCTCAAAGTCATATTTCTGTCTTACCTTCATGTTTAAGAGTTAGCACTTCCTAAGCTGACCAATCTTTCAATATCCAGTTTTTAGTCTTTAAATTACTGGAAGTCTCTGATGCACTTGCTTTGCTGGTGTTCCCCTACACATCACTCTTTCTTATTATTCCTGTAATCCTTGACTCAAGTGCCATCGCCTTCCAGAAACCATTGTGTGTTACCTTCTCCCTACCTTTCTCTGAAAGGAAAAGTACCTCTCTTAGGTTCTTCTGCAATATTCAGTGTGTTATTCTATCCACGCACTGTCATGTTGAATTATAATTATGTGTTCATATCTCAATTTCTACTACTGAATTTTGAGTTTCTTGAGGGGAGAACAATGTCATATTCTTTGAATTTCTAGTGTTTAAAGAAAGACTAGGCAATCAGATCATGCATGTTGAGTGAAATAATGTACAAAAAAATAACAAAATCCAGAATTTATTTTTACCATGTGGTCAATGTATTTGGATTCTTAACAACTTCAATAAACAATAATTAGTAAAACAATGTATTTATTTTGATTAGAAAACAAGCAAGGCCAGATAAAGTTGGATGTTGCATATTATCGTATCTCTATGAGTGAGTGGACTGGTTTGCTCTACTATCCCTGTAAATGCCCCCTCCCAAAGTGGGGGTAGTGATAGTGGTGCTGGGGAGACAGAAAAACAATTCCAGATGTATGCATATTTTTATGATTAGATCCTCAATTCCAATTCCACCTCAGGGAATTAGTTGGATGACTTGTAAGACAAAAAAACTTTTGTTTTTCCCATTAAGGATCAAGAATTAGGCTAGATAGCACACCTATATTCATTGCAGCATTATTTACAATAAGCAAGAGGTGAAAACAACCCAAGCGACCATGGATGAATGAACAGATAAAGGAAATGTGGTGTATACATACAACGGAATATTATTCAGTGTCTAATGAAGAAGGAAACCCTGTCACAACCTACAACATGGATAAAACTTGACGACTTTGTGCAAAGTGTAAAAAGCCAGTAGCAAAAAGACAAATATGTGATTCCATGTGTGTGAGGTATCTAAAGTAGTAAAAAATCAGATCAAAACTACAACTACATGTGGAACAACTCCAGCAGAACACCTACTGAATGCTGGCAGAAGACCTCAGACTTCCCAAAAGATGCCCTCAGGTGACCTACATGCAGAGGCAGAGCCAAATCCAAAGCTGAATCCCAGGAGCTGTGTGAACAAAGAAGAAAAAGGGAAATTTCTCCCAGCAGCCTCAGGAACAGTGGATTAAATCTCCACAATCAACTTGATACACACCATATCTGTGGAATACTTGAATAGGCAACGAGTCATCCCAAAATTGAGGCAGTGGACTTTGGGAGCAAATGTAGATTTGGGGTTTACTTTCTGCATCTAATTTGTTTCTGGTTTTATGTTTATCTTAGTTTAGTATTTAGAGCTTATTATCATTGGTAGATTTGTTTATTGATTTGGTTGCTCTCTTCCTTTTTAAATTATATATATATATATATTTTTTTTTTTTTCGTTTTGCTCTTTTTGTGTATATGTGTATGCTTCTTTGTGTGATTTTATCTGTATAGTTTTGCTTTGACCATTTATCCTAAGGTTCTGACTGTCCCTTGTGTTTTCTTTTTTATTAGTATAGTTTTTAGTGCTTCTATCATTGGCGGATTAGTTTTTTGGTTTCGTCTCTTCTTCCTTTATTACTTTTTTATTTTTAATAATTTTTTTCTATTTTAATAACTTTATTTTATTTATGTTTTCTTTCTTTTTCTCACTTTTCTTCTGAGCCGTGTGGCTGAAGGGTCTTTGTGCTCTGGCCAGGTGTCAGGACTGAGCCTCTGAGGTGGGAGAGCTGAGATCAAGACATGGGTCCACCAGAGACCTCCTGGCCCCACGTAATATCAAACAGCAAATCTCTCCCAGAGACCTCCATCTCAACACTAAGACCCAGGTCCACTCAACGACCAGCAAGCTACAGTGCTGGACACCCTATGACAAACAACTAGGAACATAGGAACACAACCCCACCTATTAGCAAAGAGGTTGCCTAAAATCATAATAAGTTCACAGACACCCCAATACACACCAATGGTTGCAGTCCTGCCCACCAGAAACACAAGATCCAGCCTCATCCACCAGAACACAAGCACCAGTCCCCTCTACCAGGAAGCCTACACAACCCACTGGACTGGACTAACTTTACCCACTGGGAGCAGACACCAAAAACAAGGGGAACTATGAACCTGCAGCCTGCAAAATGGAGACCCCAAACACAGTAAGTTAAGCAAAATGAGAAGACAGAGAAATACACAGCAGACAAAGGAGCAAGGTAAAAACCCTCCAGGCCAAGCAAATGAAGAGGAAATAGGCAGTCTACCTGAAAAATAATTCAGATTAATGATAGTAAAGATGATCCAAAATCTTGGAAATAAAATGGAGAAAATACAAGAAACGTTTAACAAGGACCTAGAAGAACTAAGAGCAAAACAAACAATGATGAACAGCACAATAAATGAAATTAAAAATTCCCTAGAGGAATCAGTAACAGAATAACTGAGGCAGAAGAACGGATAAGTGACCTGGAAGATAAAATAGTGGAAATAAGTACTGCAGAGCAGAATAAAGAAAAAAGAATGAAAAGAATTTAGAACAGTCTCAGAGACCTCTGGGACAACATAAAATACACCAACATTCGAATTATAGGGGTTCCAGAAGAAGAAGAGAAAAAGAAAGGGACTGAGAAAATATTTGAAAAGATTATAGTTGAAAAATTTCGTAATATGGGTAAGGAAATAGTCAATCAAGTCCAATAAATGAAGAGTGCCCCATACAGGATAAATCGAGGAGAAACATGCCAAGACACATATTAATCAAATTATCAAAAATTAAATATAAAGAAAAAATATTAAAAACAGCAAGCGAAAAGCAACAAATAACATACAAGGGAATCCCCATAAGGTTAACAGCTGACCTTTCAGCAGAAAGTCTGCAAGCAAGAACATAGTAGCAGGACATATTTAAAGTGACGAAAGGAAAAAATCCCACAACCAAGATTACTCTACCCAGCAAGGATCTCATTCAGATTTGATGGAGAAATTAAAACGTTTGCAGACAAGCAAAAGCTAGGAGAATTCAGCACCACTAAACCAGCTTTACAACAAATGCTAAAGAAACTTCTCTGGGCAGGAAACACAAGAGAAGGAAAAGACCTACAATAACAAACCCAAAACAATTAAGAAAATGGTAATAAGGACATACATATCGATAACTACCTTAAATGTAAATGGATTAAATGCTCCAACTAAAAGACATAGACTGGCTGAATGGGTACAAAAAGAAGACCCATACATATGCTGTCTACAAGAGGCCCACTTCAGACATAGGGACACATACAGACTGAAAGTGAGGGGGTAGAAAAAGATATTCCATGCAAATGGAATTCAAAAGAAAGCTGGAGTAGCAATTCTCATATCAGACAAAATAGATTTTAAAATAAAGACTATTACAAGAGACAAAGAAGAACACTACATAATGATTAAGGGATCAATCCAAGAAGAAGATATAACAATTGTAAATACTTATGCACCTAACCTAGGAGCACCTTAGTACATAAGGCAAAGGCTAACAGCCATAAAAGGGGAAAGCGACAGTGACACATAATAGTAGGGGAATTTAACAACCCACATTCACCAATGAACATTATCCAAAATGAAAATAAATAAGGAAACACAAGCTTTAAATGATATATTAAACAAGATGGACTTAACTGATATTTATAGGACATTCCATCCAAAAACAGCAGATTACACTTTCCTCTCAAGTGCTTATGGAACATTCTCCAGGATAGATCATATCTTGAGTCACAAATCAAGCCGTGGTAAATTTAAGAAAATTGAAATTGTATCAAGTATCTTTTCTAATCACAATGCTATGAGACTAGATATCAATTACAGGGAAAAAATCTGTAAAAAATACAAATAAAGTGAGGATAAACAATACACTACTAAATAAGCAAGAGATCACTGAAGAAATCAAAGAGGAAATCAAAAAATACCTAGAAACAAATGACAATGAAAACATGACAGCCCAAAACCTACGGGATGCAACAAAAGCAGTTCTAAGAGGGAAGTTTATGGCAATACAATCCTACCTCAAGAAACAAGAACCATCTCAAATAAACAAACTAACCTTACACTTAAAGCAATTAGAGAAAGAAGAACAAAAAAACCCCAAAGTTAGCAGAAGGAAAGAAATCATAAAGATCAGATCAGAAATAAAGGAAGGAAAAGATAGCAAAGATCATAAAACTAAAAGCTAGTTCTTTGAGATGATAAACAAAATTGATAAACCATTAGCCAGACACATCAAGGAAAAAAAGGGAGAAGACTCAAATCAATAGAATTAAAAGTGAAAAAGGAGAAGTAACAACTGAAACTGCAGAAATACAAAGGATCATGAGAGATTACTACAAGCAACTCTATGCCAAGAAAATGGACAATCTGGAAGAAATGGACAAATTCTTAGAAAAGCACAACCTTCTGAGACTGAACCAGGAAGAAATAGAAAATATAAACAGACCAATCACAAGCACTGAAATTGAGACTGTGATTAAATATCTTCCAACAAACAAAAGCCCAGGACCAGATGGCTTCACAGGTGAAGTCTATCAAACATTTAGAGAAGAGCTAACACCTATCCTTCTCAAACTCTTCCAAAATATAGCACAGGGAGTAACACTTCCAAACTCATTCTACAAGGCCACCATCACCCTGTTACCAAAACCAGACAAAGATGTCACAAAGAAAGAAAACTACAGGCCAATATCATTGATGAAAATAGATGCAAAAATCCTCAACAAAATACTAGCAAACAGAATCCAACAGCACATTAAAAGGATCATACACCATGATCAAGTGGGGTTCATCCCAGGAATGCAAGGATTCTTCAATATATGCAAATCAATCAATGTGATAAACCGTATTAACAAACTGAAGGAAAAAAACAACATGATCATCTCAATAGATGCAGAAAAAGTTTTTGACAATATTTAACACCCCTTTATGATAAAACCCTCTGGTAAGCAGGCGTAGAGGGAACTTTCCTCAACATAATAAAGGCCATATATGAGAAGCCCATAGGCAACATCATTCTCAAATGTGAAAAACTGAAACTATTTCCACTAAGATCAGGAACAAGACAAGGTTGCCCACTCTCACCACTCTTATTCAACATAGTTTTGGAAATTTTAGCCACAGCAATCAGAGAAGAAAAAGAATCCAAATCAGAAAAGAAGAAGTAAAATTGTCACTGTTTGCAGATGACATGATACTATACATAGAGAATCCTAAAGATGCTACCAGAAAACTACTAGAGCTAATCAGTGAATTTGGTAAAGTAGCAGGATACAAAATTAAAACACAGAAGTCTCTTGCATTCCTATACACTAATGCTGAAATATCTGAAAGAGAAATTAAGGAAACACTTCCATTCACGATTGCAAAAAAAAGAATAAAATACCTAGGAATAAACCTACCTAAGAAGACAAAGACCTGTATGCAGAAAATTATAAGACACTGATGAAAGAATTTAAAGATGATACAAACAGATTTAGAGATATGCCATGTTCTGGATTGGAAGAATCAACATTGTGAAAGTGACTATACTCTCCAAAGCGATCTACAAATTCAATGCAATCCCTCTCAAACTACCAATGGCAGTTTTCACAGAACTAGAACAAAAAATTGCAGAATTTGTATGGAAACACAAAAGACCCACAATAGCCAAAGCAATCTTGAGAAAGAAAAGCAGAGCTGGAGGAATCAGGCTCCCTGACTTCAGACTATATTACAAAGCTTCAACATTCAAAACAGTATGATACTGGCACAAAAACAGAAATATAGATCAATGGAACAGGATAGAAAGCCCAGAGATATACCCATGCACATATGGTTACCTTATCTTTGATAAAGGAGGCAAGAATATACAGTGGAGAAAAGACAACCTCTTCAGTAAGTGGTGCTGGGAAAACTGGACAGCTACATGTAGCTGTAAAAGAATGAAATTAGAACACTCCCTAACACCATACACTGAAATAAACTCAAAATGGATTAAAGACTTAAATGTAAGGCCAGACATTATAAAATTCTTAGACGAAAACATAGGCAGAACTCTCTATGGTATAAATCAGAGCAAGATCGTTTTTGACCCACCTCCTAGAGAAATGGAAATAAAAACAAAAATAAGCCAATGGGACCTCATGAAACTTAAAAGCTTTTGGACAGCAAAGGAAACCATAAACAAGACAAAAATACAACCCTTAGTATGGGAGAAAATATTTGCAAACGAAGCAACTGACAAAGAATTAATCTCCAAAATATATAAGCAGTTCATGCAGCTCAATATCAAAAAAACAAACCACCCAATCCAAACATGGGCAGAAGACCTAAACAGACATTTCTCCAAAGAAGATATACAGATTGATAACAAACACATGAAAGGATGTTCAACGTCATTAATCACTAGAGAAATGCAAATCAAAACTACAATAAGGTATCACCTCACTCCGGTCAGAATGGCCATCATCAAAAAATCTACAAACAATGCTGGAGAAGGTGTGGAGAAAAGGGAACCCTCTTGCACTGCTGGTGGGAATGTAAATTGATACAGCCACTATGGAGAACAGTATGGAGGTTCCTCAAAAAACTAAAAGTAGAACCACCATATGACCCAGCAATCCCACTACTGGGCATTTACCTTGAGAAAACCATAATTCAAAAAGAGTCCTGTACCACAATGTTCATTGAAGCTCTCTTTACAATAGCCTGGACATGGAAGCAACCTAAGTGTCCATCAACAGAGGAATGGATGAAGAAGATGTTGCACATATATGCAATGGAATATTACTCAGCCGTAAAAAGAAACGAAATTGAGTTATTTGTAGTGAGGTGCATGGATCTGGAGTCTGTCATACAGAGTAAAGTAGTCAGAAAGAGAAAAACTACTACCCTATGCTAACACATATATATGGAATTAATTTTTAAAAAATGGTTCTGAAGAGCCCAGTGGCCGGACAGGAATGAAGACGCAGATGTAGAGAATGGACTTGAGGACACTGGGAGGGGGGAAGGGTAAGCTGGGACAAGGTGAGAGAGTGGCATGGACATATATACACTACCAAATATAAAATCGATAGCTAGTGGGAAGCAGCCACATAGCACATGGAGATCAGCTCGGTGCTTTGTGACCCGCTAGAGGGGTGGGATAGGGATGGTGAGAGGGAGACGCAAGAGGGAGGAGATATGGGGATGTATGTATATGTATAGCTGATTCACTTTGTTATACAGCAGAAACTAAAACCATTGTAAAGCAATTATACTCCAATAAAGATGTTAAAAAAAAAAGTAGTCAAAAATCAGAGAAACAGAAAGGATGGTGGTTGCTGGGAGCTGAAGGAAGGGGGAAATAAGGAGTTGTTGTTCAATGGGTATAGAATTCGGTTTTGTGAGATGAAAAAGTTCTAGAGATCCATTGTACAATGATGTGAATATAGTTAACACTACTGAACTATACACTTGAAAACGGTCGAGTTGGTGAATTTTACGTTATGTGATTTTTACCACAATTAAAAATAAAATAAAATAAAATATTCTTAAAGAAAAAAAATACTAGGCTAGATCCTAGTAAGGTGGGTAACTGGCCTTCTCCTTCATGCCCAAATCCTGATAACGATTGTCTGGTTCTGAAAGATCTAATGTTGACGAGAGGCGCAGAAGCATGAACCCAAGAGGAGAGAGTCTTCCCTGCTTCTGCACCAACAGCAAAATTAGTCTAGCATCACAGTCCATGAATCTTTTACCATTGGCCTCATATTGGTGTCTATAGTAAAATTTGAGGGTCCAGTTCTCTCTCTCTAAACTATGAGGTAATCTAAGAAAAGGCCCACCCATTGCAGCAGCTGCATAGAATAACCACAAATAATTATAAAGAAGTTAAACAAGCTACATGTTAAGGAATGTAAATTTTATACTGTGTCTAATATATGCTTCTGATAGTCTTTTAGCATAAAGTGAAATAATCAAATATGTAAATTAATGCAACTGCTCTGTTGGAGTGCTGTCTGGGATGCTAAGGGAAAAGAGACGAAGATGGAAAGTGTTTAAATGCACCAGTGTTCTTTGGCTTAGATGACTGGGTAATTATTAGAACAACAGATTTAATGTCATAATGGAGGTAAGATAACAAGCCTGGTGGCTTGAGAAGTGAATGGGGATTGAGAAATTGGAAAGAGTGAGTATAACTGGTGTCCTGTGAAGGGAGACAGGTAGAATATTATTTAGAGGTGAGACAGTGGAGTGGATTTTTTCTGCCGAGGATGGAAGAGACTTAAGCATGACTAGGCAAGGAGTTAACAGAGGGGGAATTAGAAGATACAGGAGACAAAGGGATAAACGTCAGATCAAGTTACAGAAGGGACCGTGAAGATCTAGAGCTAGGAAGAGGAATTAACATTTGGAAGGAGAGGGACACCTCTATTTTCAGAAGAGGGAGAGAGAGAAAGATACATGTGAGATATTGGACTTAAAGATTTCTGAGGCTGAACAAGTTAGCTTCACTTCTCAATTTGCAAAGTGACAGCTTAGAGTCAACTTTTTATAAGTATTATCGTGCTTAATTTTGATTGGGTTAATTTTGATGAATCATTTTCTAGCCAAGGAGAGTTTGACTAAAGCAATGGATGAAAGAGTCAAGGTGATTATTAAGGGCAAGTTATAGATGTTTCTTATCTTTACTGGAAAATAGGACAACTAAGGCACAGAGGTTTTCCAAAACTGTCCTTCGTTGTGTTGAGCATAATGCCTACTTGCCAGATGACCTGGCATCTCAGAGAAGCATCAGCCCAGGGCTCAGATCAGTGCAAGGAAAGCCAGTGAAGGAGATGTCCAGTGAAAAATAAACTTGTATAAATAATGCATAATGTGGCTTGGGCTGAAATTCAAATCATTTTCTTATTAGATGATTTCCCAATGGTCACTTTATAGGGAGACTGGAAGGTTGGCAATCTTTTTTTGATGTTTTTGAAGTTATTTCATGATGATTCAGTTTCTATTTCTGTTCAGAGTACTAAGATTATTTATAATCTTGTAACAGCTTTTTTCCCCAGCTATTTTTATATCATTACAAAAGAACTCCTTCAAAATGGTAAATTGCTGACACCCTTTTCATATTGCCTTAACGATTCCTCCTCATTTCATTATTTTTATTATATAAATAACTGTATCATAAAATTTTCAATGCAAGCTCCCATTGAGATGTGAAGGGCAAGCATTCCCGAGAAACACAGTCTTATTAAAATGCATTGCTTTATAGGGAACACTAAGGCCCATTGTGAACACAACAACGTGCAGCCGTAAAGTGATTAAAATGTCCCTGATAATAAAATTTTGACCCCAAGTTACTGACAGCAGATTGCCATCTTTTAACCATCGACCACTACCTGTTACTGTAGGAGGTGGAGAGGGGGAGGGAGAGTATTAGGAAGGTCTGTTGCAGACTAGATAAATTCCTGAGTGTAGAGGAATTTTCCATTATAAAATATAACACATTCTCCAAAACATCTGATTCTTCACATATACTTTGACTATCTTCTTTCACCACTGGACGAATATTGAGCATGACTGTATGTGGCTTCTATTGGGCATTTAATGATAAAACACTTTGTCAGTAAATGATCCTTTGTCATTCTCTTCTTCCTCAAGACAATTTCTTTTTGATCAGGAAGACTAAACTGTTTGAACTGAAATATATATGCATATATATACATATGCACATGTATACATATGTACACATGTGCATATATATTTTAAAATGTTAATGGATTTTTGTTACATAATCACTGTAACAGCTTGAAACAATTCTGGGAAATATGAAGACAAAAGTAATCATCTGAAATCCTGTTGTCTTTATGTTAATTAATTAATTAATTGCATCTTTTACTCAATAAACATCTATTGAGCACCTTCTAAACCCAAGGCATTATGGTTGGTTCTAGTGAGTTGGTACTTCACTAAAGCAGTGAGTAAAATTAGCATGGTACTTGCTGTTATGATAATGGCACTGTGTAATATGCGGGCTAACATCTTTCTATATATCTCTCTGTGAATACGGTTATATGTGAGTGTGTGCTCATATTTTAAATGCATACATACACACATTTATATTTTACATAAAGAGGTAAACTAATGACTCATTGTCCACAGCTTTCTTTTCTTGGGGAACAGTTGGTCGTGACTATCTTTGTCAGTAAATATAGGGTAGAGCATCACTTTCCTTGACTGCATAGTCATTTATTGACTGAATGTCTTAGGTGGGGTTCCCTGGTAAACAGAGTCTGAGACAGAGATGTGTCATGCAGGAAGATTACAGAGGAGCGGTCTTGTGAACATCTATGAGAGAGTGAGGGAAGAAGCATTGGTCACAGGGAAGGGCTGAACTGCAATGGAGTCACAACCAAGGTCTCATACAATCACAAAGGAAACTCAGGAGCTGGCATGGCCCTTCAAGGATGTCCCCAGTTGAGGCCAGGCCTTTGCATTCCCACATCAACCAATCATTGGATGAAGGTTGTCCTCAGGGAAAGGGCACACTTTTGGATGCAGGAGCCTAGGGCGATTACTGAAGAGGGACACCTATGTAAAGTGTTGGAACTGTTGCAAACGTTCTTTGCAAATGGGGGGAGAATGCACTGTATGATTTCTTTCTTTTTTTTTTTTTCCGATTAGTTAGGGTGTGTTTTATGAACCAGAATGCGGTCTATCTTGTTGAATATTCCATGTGAGCTTGTGAAGAATGCATATTCTGCTGTTGTTGGATGAAGTAATCTTTAGATATCAATTATATCTAGTTGATTGATGGTGTTGTTGAGTTCAACTATGTTGTTACTGATTTTCTGCCCTTTGAATCTGTCCATTCCTGAGAGAATGATGTTGAAGTCTCCAACTATGATAGAGGATTCATCTATTTCTCCTTGCAGTTCTATCAGTTTTTATCTCATGTAGTTTGACGCTCTGTTGTTAGGCACACACACACATTAACAAATACCATATGCTAACACATATATATGGAATCAAAAAAAAAAAGGTTATGAAAAACCTAATGGCAGGACAGGAATAAAGGCACAGACATAGAGAAGGGACTTGAGGACACAGGGAGGGGGAAAGGTAAGCTGGGACGAAGTGAGAGAGTGGCATGGACTTATATATACTACCAAATGTAAAATAGATAGCTAGTGGGAAGCAGACACATAGCACAAGGAGATCAGCTCAGTGCTTTGTGTCCACCTAGAGAGGTAAGATAGGGAGGATGGGAGGGAGATGCAAGAGGGAGGAGATATGGGGATATATGTATACTTATAGCTGATTCACTTTGTTATACAGCAGAAACTAACACACCATTGTAAAGCAATTATACTCCAATAAAGATGTTAAAAAAAGAATTTTTATGTCTTCTTGAAGAATTGACCTTTTATCATTATGTAATGCCCTTTGTTTGTGATAACTTCTACTCTTTTTCTACCTTTTGTGGTTTTAACTGAGCAGTTCAAATGATTCCATTTTCTCTCTTTTCTTTGCATATGAGTTATATTTCTTTTCTGACTTTTTTGAGTTGTTGGCTTAGAGTTTCCAATATACATTTACAACTAATCCCAGTCCACTTTCAAATAACATTATACCAGGTCATGGGTAGTGTGAGTAACTTATAATAATAACGAAATAATCATAATTCCTTTCTCCTGTGCCAATGTAGTAACTCAAAAATAATATCACATCCCAGGGAGAATGGTAGAGATTAGTGACACCTTTAAGGATATAAAGGGTGCAGAGGTGTTTCTCATCCTATACCTCTTTCATTTATCAGACTGGCTCCTACAAAACCAGATGGATTCTGGTGGATGACAGTGTCCTACCACAAATTTAGCCAGGTAATAGTCCTAATCGGAAAGGCTGTGGTTGATGTGTGAAATTTGCTGAAATATATTAATACAACCACAAACACATGGTATATAGTTCTCTTCCATCCCTGTAAGAAAGGAAATAGTTTGATCAGAGATCAGAAATAGTTTGTATCCATTTGGGGCTTCCAACAGTATATACATAAGGTCTTGCCCCATGGGTATGTTATTCCTCCTGCCCTTTGTCATGATATAGTCAAAAGGGGGCTGGACTCATTGGATATTCCACAGATGATCATATTGATTCACTGTATTGCTAACATTTTGTTAATTGGACAAAATGAACAAGTAGTAGGTACACCGGAGGCCTGGGTAAGACATGCTACACAGGGTGCTGATAGACATTCTGAATATCAGTAAAGTTTTTAGGGGGCCAGTGTTCTGGTAACTACGAGGACATCCCCTCTAAATTAAAGGAGGTGCATCTTGCCCCTCCCACCACTAAAAGGAAGCACAGGTCTCTGTAGGTTCTAGAGACCACATATTTTATTCTTGGGACTATTGCTCCAATCCATTTCCTGGATGAAAGGAAAATCTTCCAAGTTTGAGTGGGACCCAGAAAAGCAAAGGGCTCTGGTGCATGTCCAGGCTGCATTACAAGTGGCCCTGCATTTGGAGTCTTATAACCTGGTATTAGATATGCCCTTACTTAAGGCAGAGACTATTACAATAATCCAGGTAAGACTTGGCAGTAGCTTGGACCAAGATGGTAGAAGTCAAAGTGGTGAGAAGTGGCTGAATACAATTTGAAGGTAGAGATAACAGTGTTTTCTGATTAATTGGATGTAGCTTGTAAGAGAAAGAAATAAGTCACGGAGGACTACAGGTTACCTATCAGAGTAGTAGTGTAAATATTTGTTTAAGCATCACGTCCAGCAATGATACTGTAAATTCCTAGAGAGTAGAGATCATATCTTATTTCTCTTAAGTCTTCTGGACTTTGCTGAACGTCTGGTGCATAGTAGGCCCTCAAAGCAAGTGTCTAAGCCAGTTTAATACTCATGTGTGTTTGCAGTGCTGCCACTGCAAATATTGTGATGGATTTTATTCACTTAAAGATTACTTAATCAAAATATTTCATAATTATTTATAGTTGTAGAACATTAATATTCTCAGCTGGATTATTTTTTTGGTACAGAAATATAAGAGATAAATGAACAAGACATGACCCGGAATAGTTCAATGTTATTTTTCCTGATTCCAAAAGCACAATTATTGATTTTATTTTTATCATGGTTAGAATAACACTAAAATTTGTCACTCTGTCTTTTAGCACTCAGCTCATGTGGAACTATTAAAAGTTGCCCTTATAGATTGTGCCATAAATAAAACAGGGTTGCTGTATATGGTAAAACATACCCTTTTAGAAGGGTAGACAAATGCAATCTATATGCTGTAATGTTATTATGACTAGGACATTTGGGTATTGATCAGTAAAGATAATGATGAAGATGCTTTATGGATGAATTATGTATCAATTGTTTTTCTGAAAAAAAAATACAGTGGAGGAGAACTTTATTTATGACTGGATTTCTTTAAAAGGGTTAGAAAGGTTGCTGTTTTATTGTATGCTCTAGGTTCTCAAATCAATATTTATACTTTGTCCTATGTTAATGCAATCCTATCCATTTATTAAAATAAATAGTAAAATGTGACCTAGTTACAGTGCTCTCAAGTCAGTTTGCCTAAGGGTAGATATTGGAGAATTAGTAACGTAAGATCTCTTTTTCCAATGGTATTTTAGAGTTTCTCATGAATACATTACTCAGGCATTGTCACCCTTCCTTCTATATTTATTCTCTGGCCACTTGGTACTTCCAAGGATCCTTATCTATCATGTAATGATTCTTGAATTAGTGTCTGGAGTCCTTGTGAAGAAATATTTCTCTTTACAAAGTTATAAGATCTATTAATAAGCTCTAGATGTCAACTACACTTTGATCTGTGGATGCTTTGCCCCACCCTCGTCCCTTTCTTATGAATGAAGAAGGTATTTTTGCCCACTTGCACGTTTGTCTTTGGTGTTTTTTAGAGCTAAGATGACAGATTGTCATGGCCAGTATTCCCTTTGGATAAGATTAATTTAACTGGCTCAGAACTAAGCAGAAACTACTAACCTTTTTTTTAACCTGAGCTCTCTGTCTGGTATGAGAAAAATGATTCAAATGTGATTTGCACCCGGAGTAGCTATTAGGTGTGGCAGTTTGGTAAGAAATTCATCAGTTGAACCCACCATTTGTCTCATTTGATTGGGAATTATCTTAAATCATTCTTGTTTAACAATTTAATTCCAGGAAGTTCAGGTGTAATTCATCAGAACCCATTTACCAATAATGATTATAACCGCTTTTTTTTGGTTTTACTTTTAGGTGGCTCTCTAAAAGGGATATGAATCATGTAGATGCTTGATCAAGAGAACACGTAATAGATTTAGGTTTCAAATGTAAACTACACAACCTCTAAATCCCGCGGTGGGGGTTGTGCAGGGAAAGTTTGGCTTAGTAGGTACAGACTCATTATAAAGAACACTGGAGTTCTGTTTATGGCTAAATTTTCCATAAACAGTATCACTGAAAAAATGAATATGCTAAAGTAAAAGTCAAGACAGAAATTTTCATCCTGTCTACAATTGTAACACTTCACCATTTTGATTCAGTTTTGAGATTCTCCTAATTTACTGCTTCTAAAACCCTGTTAAAATATGGTAATTAATAATAGACTACCTGCTAACATTGGGGGAAATTAGACAATTTGATAATTTTTACAATGATGAAGCAACTGTTCATTGAAACACACAAAAAAATTTTATAATTAAGTAAACATTGGTACTTAAGTGATTGAAAGTAAATTAGGAAACACTGAATTTACATTTGTTCTAAAAATTAATCATTTTAAATGATTTCATAATTCTTTATAAGCATATACTGTTTATATTTGGATATTTTCTTAGATTTTACAAAGTGTAATTCTATACATAACTGAATGACATAAGACACAAATGAAACTACCTTTGAAGAGATTTTTTTGTTTTTCAAAAGAAAACTGTGGGGAAAGATTAGATGACTCATCCACCCAGTGATCAGATGTACTTTATTAAAAACCATAAATTTAGGGCTTGTTGTACTTACAACCAAAATAAGAAAAACAGGAGAGTAAACTATGTTATAATAATTATTTCACAGTGTCTACTTCTGATGTAAAACACAGCACCATGATCAGAGATTTCAAGCTGTTTCGTATATCCTATTAGAAAAACATGGAAGAATATAACGGAAAGAACATTATGCAACTTCAGAATAGTGCAATCAATTACATTTTTTAAAATTTTGGGCAAGATAAATTATGAAAGCTACTTTTTCCTAGACTCTTTTTTTCCAGTTACATTTGATTTGCAGTAGGGTCTCATGGAGTTGCTTAAGAAAATAAGGGAACATTAATTTTAACAAATCGTGTTTTGATGATGATCTTTAACTTTCTATCATAATGAGGGGTAGTGAGCAATACACAATGAAATCTCCCCAAATTTTCTGAATTTTTCCCTTTTCATTAGTGAACTTTGACTAAGTTAATCTTGGTTATGAAATACAAAACCAGACAAGTTTTGATTCGACTTTTTCCATTGGGAAAAAACATTGATAGTGTTTTAGGAAAGATATAAATCAAGTAAATTAGTATAATTACTACAGAAATAACAACAACTGAAATTACAAATACTGATATCTGTTTTGTGTTTTGTATCAGTTGATTCTTACAATAACCTACTGAGGTCCTTCAATAAGTTACTGTATCTTAATATAAAAATGTTTTTAAAGGCTTATTTATTATTTATTTCCAACCAGTTCAATTCAGCATATCAACTGTGATAATACGAATGATAGAAGTGAAATTACAGGTTCATTACTTGTAGAAGCCAGACTTTGTACTGGATAATATTACATATATACACATAACTTTCATTTGAAAAGTGTTTTAGAATTCACAACTTGCTTTCCCAAATTTTATCTGGTTTGATGTCCCAAACAACCTTGCTAGGAACTAAGGCAAATATTATAGTCCAATTTTTATGGGAGCAAACAGGCTAAGGAACGTTCAGTGATTTCACTAAGGCAAAAACTCAGATGAGGTCCAGCAGGTCCTCACTTCCGAGTCCTCTGACTTCAATAATGCAAAGTTCTGGGTGAGGAGAATTATAGGCACTCAAGGAAGCAAACTAACTCAGGCAAGGAGGTATCATTAAGGACATAATTATTGCTAGGAATGCAAAGAATAAGGATATATTCCTAAAGGTGTTTACAAATATTATCAAAATAAATCCAACCAAGTCCCCATATTGTCAATTCCATAGGCTTAGTGTGTCTCCTAACTTCCTACCATATTTAGAAAGTAGCACATATGAAGAAAATCACATCTACTTTAGAATCAATAATTCTTGCTTTTAATATATGTATACAATATTCATTTTGGCTTTCTGAGGAATAAAGCCAGATATATAACAGAAATTCTCTGAACTTCATGAAAAAAAGGTTGCTATATAAATACGGGTATTATTATCGTCATTAACATTTATAATGCTTGTCACCTCTCTGCCTCATAAAGGCACTGTAAACATTTGAATGAGGTAATGTCTGCGAAGCCTTATAAGTTTTCTAAATGAGAATTAAGATATAAATACAAAATGTTTTTATCAATAAAGTATTAGGTGAATCTGGTCTAGACAGAAAGTAATAAAATTTGGTTAGTGAAGTAGATGCTGACAGCTCTTTGCAAACAATGCCAGTGATTGGGTCCCACTGGTTTAGATTTTGAAATATAAATCTTTGTTTTCCTAAAATTGTATTAGCCTTAAATAAAATTTTAAATAAGATTCCTTTGAATATCCTATACAGAGTAAGTTATAGTTAACAATCCCATTTTTAAAAAATACAAACTTCATGTTATAAGAAAAAGCCAATTTCTGTATAAAGTAATGGTTATTGCCATTTAATACAATTGCATCCATCCACATTTTTTTGGTATCTTTTTCTTGACACTTGTGTCTATCCAATAGAAAGAGTCAACTGAGGTAACTAAGTGTGCAGATAGAACAGACAACGTTTTGTCATTTAATAAGATTATTTTCTTTTTCATTCATCATTCTTGTGATCATGCATCAATTTACAGGTAAGCTGAAATACATTTTCAGGATACATATACAGTAGTCATAATCTCCCTACTCAAGGAAGTTTGCAGTACTCCTTTGAAAATAGCATTTAGAGACACTGCTAATAGAACTAGGCAGACTATTTTAAGAAATATTGCCTGAAGAGCAATCCTTCGCTGCTTTTCACTAGTTCCTTTGCTGTTTATAGTTATCATTAGTGAAATGATCATCTCTTCACAGGGAGCCCTACAGAGTCACATTTAAGGAGTTTCATATTTACTGCTGTGATGTTATATTAGATTTATTCCAATTGACAATGGATTTCTAAACTAAATAAATTAATGAAATGGTTTGTTCCTTGTCAGAAAAAAAAAATCAAGACTTTGTAAGTTGAAGTCTTCATTACTATTTTAAAAGATTTATCCTTTTGGGTTTAGTATGTAAATCAAATTATATCTTTATCGGTAGAAGTTTTTAAATTAACCTCCATGATCAGACAAAGACAAAAGCACTACAGACACTTCTGTTCTAGCCTGTCATTACAGTAGCACAATGCCTATGGGAACAAAATGAGAGAACGAGGGTGTCTTTATGCCGAAGTAAATTCAGAACCAAATTGAGGGCAGAAGTTGAGGTACGCTTGTGGACAGCCTCTCACAGACACACACAATAAAAGGCATCATATTTGCTTGAATCATTGTGATAACTAAAAAGATTACTTAAGGAGTGACTAAATTATGGAGACTACAGCCCAAACTGTCTCACTGCGGTGCAGAAAAGCTTACTTTTTGATATCAGTTAGGTTGGAAGGCCATAATGTCTAATGGTCATTGGGAATCATAAACAACGTAGGAGAATCTGGGATTGAGTCCCTTTCTCTCCTACCTCACATGTGCTGCTTAGTTTATCTCCTGATTTCTTAAAATTTGAAAAGCTGGGGGCTGAACCAAGTCACCTGTTATTTCAAAGGGAACTTTAAAAGTATATGGAGATTATTTTAACAATTAATATTCACAGGAAGTTTCCTGAAGAGCTTCTTTGGCATCTATATATTGGATTCTTAATTTTCTATTATCCAATTCAAGCGTTGAATCTGGATTTCTTTCCACCCCACCCTCTTTCCTTATTGGAAGAATAATGACTGTTCTTTTCAAATCTCCTAGAATAGTCTTCTGCTCTGCAAAGTTGTAACGGGATGTGACATCCAGTCCTGGTTAATCAGTGTTCAGCCCAAACCCACAGTGGCAGTGAAGGAGGTGGCACTTACAATTTGCCCGTGACACTGACCAGGTTTCTAAGGAATAAGAGTGAGGGAAAATAGCATAAAATACTTAAATTTTTATGGAAAAGGTATAACTTGGTGAAAAAGCACCATCATAAATTCCCAAAAAGTGTATCTTAATGATACACTTAGAGTAAATCATTTGCCTTGAGAGACAGGAGGTCTCTGGTGACCTGCATTGCAGCCACATGAGACTCCTAGACTAGCTACTTTCAGCTAAATGTACTCTCATATTAATATTTTAAAATGCCATAATGCCTCTCTGAAAACCTCAGAGGACAGATACATCAATTTGCGAGGTCTTCACTCCAGGAAGTAGAAACAGGGATAATCTGCCATTAAAAGAAATAGTTCATTATGTCTGCTTCTAGGGAGCACATAAACTATGTCCCTCACATACTTAAGTTGCAAATCCTCACTTTAATGTGAAGGGAAACACCATGCCCCAGAGCTTTATTGTCTCACTGTTTATTAGTACAAAAAGGTTTGTTGTGGTATGAAATCTTAAGCTTGTTGCAGTAATCAATCAACTTCAAAGAGTCTTTACCCTGAGCTAGATTCATTACAAATAAATCAATTAAACATAAAGTTTCTATTTTCAGGAGGTTTCCAATGTAGAATAGAAGCAAATGCATCACAGTTAGAGAAAAGAATTTTCCTGGAGCAATGTCTCTTCACAAAGAGCCCTTTTGCCTTTATTGCACGATGGAGCACATACTGTAGTTTGCTCTTTTATTTTAGTTGATTGCAGACATTCTTCTTCTTAGCATATATTTTTCATTGGGGAAAAATCACATCCATATGAGAATGATACGTGGTAAGCTAAAAATATTGCTGGAGTCAGGAAAAAGTAAACAATTGGTTTGTGTCTTCTTGTCATTACAAGGCTGAACCTTCGTTAGGCATTTGGACAATTTTCACTCTTAAAGCGTTACTGTATTCTTTCAACCTCTGTGCTAAGATGGTTGACAGTGCAGGCAGCTCAGTGGCAGAAGCAACAAAACAAAACAAAACCCCCCAAAGAAAACAACTGACCAAGAAATGAATCAACCAAAAACCTCTCAATATAAGGCTTCCTCATTATTAAACTAAATAAAGAACTACACATTCTAAACCAGATGACCTCGTTCATTCACTTTGGGAGGGTAGTGATGAGGGAAAATAGGAGATGGAGAGACATCTTTCATTTTATCATCAAACTTGATGAGTGAAAATTGACAAGTTTGACTTATCAAGTGAACATCAAAAAATTACTAATCAGTGACTTTAAATTCTTGCCCACATATTTTGTCTCCATGTGTTTTTGATACCATTAGCTGTTTGCAGAAATTCCCAGAAAGAGAGAGACCTTGGCTGTGAGAGAGGCCAAACCCAAATGATTTCTTACAGAAATATAGTCAAAAGTCTTACGCTACAGGGCTGGGTTGGGTGGAGTGGGGGAATAGGATGTGGGGTGTAGGGAGGTGGGGTGGTGTGCATAGGAGCCAATCTGTCTTATGTATCATTCTGCTTATCTAAATAAAAGGCAGGCCAGTCCAAACTCAAAACAAACAGATGAAAAGGCCTCAGCACCCCAATCAAGTATCTTTCCCTCATCAACCAGGACTAACAGTTGTTTTGACGATATATGATATGCTCTACATATGGTGACATGTGACAGCTCACTTCTGGAGCCATCCCAGAGAAAAGGGTAGAGAAATGACCGACTCTAACAGTAGCACTTCCTGTGCCGTTAACACCCTCTGCCTGCCTCCATGCAGGGTACCCATTTAATAGGAAGTATAAAGCTCCAGTTAAACATTTTCTCTTAGGCTCCCAGATGGTCTTTTAGAGAAAGAGGGGAAAAAAATCATCTATTTCCAGGAATTGACAGTGTGATGGCACTGATATTTTTTGTCTGTGATGAGGTTCTTTCAAGACTCCGCAGTGGTAATACAACACCTGCTCTGAAAATAAACAAAACGTTCTGGAAAGAGAAAGGAAAATATCCCCATGAGCCATTGGCAGGCTTGTCCAACGTGTTTTAAAGGTTTTTCAGATGTGTTGCTTTCACAATGTGCATTCCTTCAATTTTATCTTCAACAAAACCTTATTTTTCTCCTGTGTGGCAATACCAAAATACACTTATGACAACATCAAATTAGCTAATATTTATGTTATTAGAATACAAATGCTCAAGGGAATAATGAATTTGTATTTTAATCAAGCGAATCAGAACTTGCCATGGTAATTTTGTCACTAATGGACAGCATGTATGTATTCTGCAGACATGTGCATTCTCTATGAAAGCAAATCTATTTCCTTCACATTTGTTATAGAAATATCTACTACTAAATCAGGTATTTATTTTCAAAGAACTCTAAACTTGAGCATTGGCTTGGGACATATTATTTCCCAATATGTTGATAGGACTATAATTTATATATGGTTTAGTTATATCCCTTAGTCTAAAAGGTCTTTGATGAGACAGAAAATACTACTTAAAAAGTCAAGATATTTAAGTTAGAACTCACATGACAAAACAATAGATAAAGCACTAAGTACAATAAAATAATTAGGTTATTTGTAGAAAGGTGGTTGATTCAGAGTACAACCAATAAGGAAACTTGTGCTACTTTCTCCTACATCCTTACTGGAATTATCTCATATGACAATGGAAGATCACTGGGTGTTCTCTTATACAAAATGAGGACCTCTTCAGGGGATTTAGAACTGATGATTTTATAAAATATTCTTCTATTTGTATAGAACATGCTATTAGAAGTTTAGACTCTATCTTTAAGATAATTAAGAAATATAATGATGAGACAAAATAGTTGATCACACAACAGATTTTAAAATGTGCAATATCTAAAATAAGATGTGTGCTCTTAATTGGTTCTGAAAACACACCCGCTTTGGCTATTTTAACTGAGCTAGTCATGGATCAGTTTGGTAAAAATGACTCAAACCAGAAGTGTAGACATAGCCAAAGTAACAGTGTGCTCTGGACAGACCGTCATGAGAAACAAATGTAAGGTGATGGTGATGATGATGATGGCGATCATGAAAGACATAAAGAGGAAGAAGATAAAGTTAGTGTGACTTCGGCATCATTGATATTGAAAATTTATTTTTGACTGTAAGTAACCAATAAGTGAACTAACTTCTTAAGAGGAATTCTGAATTAAGGGAGTCTGACCGTGAAATATACGTCTCTATGCTATTATCAGTGCAGAGAGAATATTTATTTTTACATTTGTTATGAAAGAATGTTTGTACATAATTATTCAAAAATATGATACTAACTTGACCGCAGAAAAGTTCAAGTGTAAGGATAATAAAGAACATTCTGATTAGATAATTTGAGAGAACTTGACCTACTGCTGATAACCAATTTCTGTTTTAATTACAAGGTTAGTGTTATGATGAACGTGTTTCAAGAAAATTAATATTTTATCAATATTTTGGCTCATCTGTAGATTTAGAAAAAGAAACAAATATGGTGATAGAGAATTTAATATCGCAATTGTTCTGAAAGATTTTCTCAGTGATGTTAAAAAAAACTACTGAGTGATCAGTAGGTTAGCTGTGCCTGAAGCCTACCTGATGCTCACATAGGAGATGAGACCCAGTGCTCAGACTGGCTAGTTAGTGAGAAGAAAGTTGGTAAAGAGTTTGATGCTGAATCCAGTGAGCCCTTATGTACGCAGCTTGGGACATAAAGAATTTCCTTTTTGTTAACTGAAGAGGTAGATGTCCATCACTCAGAAGAGAATTTAGCTCAGGAGGTAAAGGATTTTTTTTTGGGGGGGGCATCTATATCTATCTATCTATCTATCTATCTATCTATATATATATATATATATATAAAGGCACATGATATATATATATCATGTGCCTCCCTGATTCTAGCCAGGGACCATTCTTTCATCTCGAGAGCATACAGAGACTGACAAATGGCTACAGGTTCAAGAGAAATAAGTTACTCAGTCATCCAGAAAAATTTGTGCCTATGTCCCCTTACTGAAATTATTCTTTTGGCAGCTATGGCCCCGAATCTCCATTGTTGTGGTAAGTACTTTTGAATCTCAGGACTTCCCACTGAGTGTTTCTATGATTCATTAAAAAAAATACATTATTTTAAAAAAAAGTAATGCATTTTCTGCTGAGTCTGCTTGAGAGAATATTCTGCCTATTTACCATGGTACTTCTGGCTTCTCAGCAGCCGATGTCACAAGATGGGTTAACCAGTCTTCTATCACAACTGTAAAAAACATGGAACATTCAGGGCATGTTTGGACTTGCCTGGATCAGTTGTGATGTGGTTAGTGGAGAAACCTCTCAGAAGACAGTTGGAACAGAGTGCTTTGAATTCTTTGCACTATAATGGAGGTTACTCATAGTATTAGAGAAAAACTTCATTTCATTTCAGCCTAATAAAACCTCTGAGCTTATTATTCCAGCTAAATATTTAGACTTGGGAATAAGTGTTACAGAACAAATTTAATAGGGAAATTCTAGCATATTCACTTTATGAAGACGTTCATATATACAAAAGGTAATTATTAAATACTGAGTAAAATTGGCTCATGGATCAAAGATATTATTTTGTTTTCTTGGACTAGCAAGTAGGGAAAGAAGATTTCAGAGCCAGAATGGAAAAATTGGACAGAAAGCAGAGACAACTATTTTAAAAGTCTAGCAGGGAAAGAAGAGGGGAAAAACTGGTGGAAAAGAGAAGAACTTCAGGCTTGAGTAAAAGAACATTTTTTTTCCAAAGTATGGAAAAAAAATATGCGGGCAATGGAAAAAGAGGGAGAGGTTCCCCATGAGAAAAACTAGGTGATAACTAACAGGTTGTGTCTCCGATCATTATAAAGAAACAAGGGGAGCTCTGGAAGTGGGTCTTTAGTCCTGAGTATGAAGGGGGAATTCACTGTGTTGGTTTTGTTTTTCAAAGGAAAGTAAATGATGAGTTAATCTGTTCGGAGTGAAAGAGAGGAAGGGTATATTGGAGATTGAAGAGAGCTAAGACGTTTAGAATTGTTTTTGTGAGCAATATGGGAGAATATTTATATGAGTCTAAGGAAGAGTTAAATCAAAAGATTTGAGACAGCCACTGTGAACCCAGTTTGAGTGAGAAAACTCTGATTTCAATTCTATTTTTAGGCTGCTTTGACCTACTTTGAAATTTCCCAAATGCTCACAACTTTTCTGCTTTCTCTCTGGACTGCCACTGTGAGGTCATACAGTGCCCCTTCGCCTCATGAAAAAAAAAAAGTGTTTCAAACCTTTCCCACCTCCAAAACCAAATTTCATTTGTGTCTTGCATCATACTAAATGAATATGGTTAATATGCAAATATAAAAAGACATCCTAATTGCTTTCCCTATCCCTACAAGCTCTTTTGACTGTCATTCCTCCCAAAGAAACATTATTTTTCAATAGGATAATTTAGAAAATATTTCTAAATCTTAGAAGAGAAATACAAAATTCAGGGAGTTTCAAGTAGGATGGGGGGCTTGTGAGGCAACTTATGTGGGTAGTGAATTTTGAAGGATTCCTTATATCACATCACATCACATAATTGGCTACAAGTAATATAAAATATATTTGTGTTTTTATATGTGCATATATACAATATCTATACAATTATCTATATAATAAATATTACTAGTGCATTATGGATATTTTTCTTTCCTGAAAAGCTAGAGAGAAAAGATTGGGCTGTAGCTGTATAAATATTTCTCTCTGATTACACAGCATATAAAAATAAAATGACACTTTCAAAATACTTTATCCTGAAAACTTTTCTATTACTCAGGGAAGCTCTTCTTAACTGCTTCCTTTGAGTTTGGCCTGTGATTTACTGGGACCATTTAGAGACAGCTCATATTTTCTAGACATACTGTAGGTATTTTAATGCCTTAATCAATTTTTGCCACTTTAGTTCCTCTACTGGGCTAGATTAATCTTCCCCTAGGTTCCCAACTTTCAAAGAAGATCACTTATCAAAATCATCTTTACAGGAAAAAATGAAGCTGCAATTAAAAAAAAAACATCTCTCTCAAGTCATATATCACAAATATAAACTATGATATAAACAGCCTTTGGAATAAAGGCTTAAGATAAATGTGTTCTTCGGTTCTAGAAAATGTGTAAAAATGAATATGGTTTGCTTTCCAATTTATGTTAATTTGATTTCTGGTTTTACTCTGTAAATGTATTATAATATGTCACTTCCAAAAGAGTAGAGATGTCACACCGGAAGATTGTGGAATGGGTGAGAATGAGGTTTTAAAGCAGGGGAAATGAAATAAAGTAGGAGAGGGCATGGGAAACCCTATATAAACCAATCCCCAATGTCCATTTTGGAGAATATCTTATTCAGTAGGAGGCTGATTATCTTCTCTAGGATTTCACTTCCACTGTGAGCTTCTCTGGGCTCATGTGGTTCCCCACATACGTGTTCTCTCCTCTTGATAGAAGTCTTCCCCGTCCTACTTTTCTAGGAGGCCTCAGCTGCCATACAAAGGGGCGTAGAAGAAAAGGAAAGTGGTTCCTTTTCTCTTCTGCTGCTGTAAGAGCAGAGACAGCAAATTGGATTAACTACTTTTTCCTCCCTTTTTCCAGAAGTCAAGGGGTTCCAGGAATACTGATCCCGACTGGCTTATCAAGTCAATGGATTATGATGTTTGACTCTCAACATTTCCCCTGTGATGCCATTCCTCTTTGGTAAGGATCCGAAAGGAAGAAACACATTCTTAATTCAGGTAAAGTTACTTCTCTAGGTCCTCTTGATGTCTATGTTGATAAACATCTATGAAGGGGACATAATTGGCAGTCTAGTCTTGGAATCCCAAGATCATTTTCAAAGAAATATTTTAAAATACGTCGAAATTTGACAAGAGCTGATGTTTTCATATAATGAAATAAAACTTGGGCCTCCTCTGAAATAAATTTAGAATCATTTCTCTCTGGAGCTAAACTTTAACACGAAAAAGTTTCTACCCCTCTCTCCCTTAAAAAAATTTGCTGTCATTTCACATGTTTTACTGATAAGGAAATATAGTTCTGGTCGATCATGTCTATAAATATCATCTAGAGATGTTTTAATTACCTAAAGCCTTTGTGGTCATTGTTTATTGCTTTGGTGAGCCTAGAAATATGCTAACTCTGGACAAGAGGCAAGAGAGGAAAATTTTGGGCTGAGAGTCAAGAAAATTAGAAGAGATGGGTTCCTGGCTGGACTCCAGAATTAACTTTTTTGAAATCAGGTACACAGCTTCAGGGGCCTCAGTTTCCCCAGCTATAAAATGAGGAATCCAAGCTAGAGT